>NC_091121.1:121217786-122449048 GCF_040183065.1 Periplaneta americana | reverse complement strand
GGGATTTGTAGTTTTTATTGATATTTATATAGTTAAAATCTCGCAAAAACGAAATTTTTTGAAGGATTTTTTTTTTGTGGGGAAAATCGAAACCAGTGATATAATACAGTTCAATCATGTATACTAAACACTCTGTCAAAGAATTAGCACAATCGGTTGGAATATAGAGATTTTATTAACGTTTATAGCAAAATCGTGTTTTTACCGCGAGAAACGACGATTTTTACAATTGGACGATTGACACAAACAAACCATATTCCTCTGCATGCGAACGTGAAATTGTTGTTATATATAGGTGAATCCACATGAATTTAACATTTTTTTAAGAAATTAGACAAATCCCACGGAATTTGTAGATTTTATTGATATTTATATAGTTAAAAATCTCGCAAAAACGAAATTTTTTGAAGAGATTTTTTTTGTGGGGAAAATCGAAACCAGTGATATAATACAGTTCAATCATGTATACTAAACACTCTGTCAAAGAATTAGCACAATCGGTTGGAATATAGAGATTTTATTAACGATTATAGCAAAATCGTGTTTTTACCGCAAGAAAAGACGATTTTTACAATTGGACGATTTACACAAACAAACCCATATTCCTCTGCATGCGAACGTGAAATTGTTGTTATATATAGGTGAATCCACATGAATTTAACATATTTTTAAGAAATTAGACAAATCCCAAGGAATTTGTAGATTTTATTGATATTTATATAGTTAAAAATCTCGCAAAAACGAAATTTTTTGAAGGATTTTTTTTTGTGGGGAAAATCGAAACCAGTGATATAATACAGTTCAATCATGTATACTAAACACTCTGTCAAAGAATTAGCACAATCGGTTGGAATATAGAGATTTTATTAACGTTTATAGCAAAATCGTGTTTTTACCGCAAGAAACGACGATTTTTACAATTGGACGATTTACACAAACAAACCCATATTCCTCTGCATGCGAACGTGAAATTGTTGATATATATAGGTGAATCCACATGAATTTAACATTATCTTAATAAATTAGACAAATCCCACGGAATTTGTAGATTTTATTGATATTTATATAGTTAAAAATCTCGCAAAAACGAAATTTTTGAAGGATTTTTTTTGTGGGGAAAATCGCAACCAGTGACATAATACAGTTCAATCATGTATACTAAACACTATCAAAGAATTAGCACAATCGATTGGAATATAGAGATTTTATTAACGTTTATAGCAAAATCGTGTTTTACCGCAACAAACGACGATTTTTACAATTGGACGATTTACACAAACAAACCCATATTCCTCAGCATGCGAACGAGAAATTGTTGTTATATATAGGTGAATCCACATGAATTTAACATATTTTTAAGAAATTAGACAAATCCCACGGAATTTGTAGACTTTATTGATATTTATATAGTTAAAATCTCGCAAAAACGAAATTTTTTTGAGGATTTTTTTTTGTGGGGAAAATCGAAAACCAGTGATATAATACAGTTCAATCATGTATACTAAACAATCTGTCACAGAATTAGCACAATCGGTTGGAATATAGAGATTTTATTAACGTTTATAGCAAAATCGTGTTTTTACCGCAAGAAACGGCGATGTTTACAATTGGACGATTTACACAAACAAACCCATATTCCTCTCCATGCGAACGTGAAATTGTTCTGATATATAGGTGAATCCACATTAATTTAACATTTTTTTAAGAAATTTGACAAATCCCACGGAATATGTAGATTTTCTTGAAATTTATATAGTTAAAAAACTCGCAAAAACGAAATTTTTTGAAGGATTTTTTTTGTGGGGAAAATCGAAACCAGTGACATAATACAGTTCAATCATGTATACTAAACACTCTGTGAAAGAATTAGCACAATCGGTTGGAATATAGAGATATTATTAACGTTTATAACAAAATCGTGTTTTTACCGCAAGAATCGACGATTTTACAATTGGACGATTTACACAAACAAACCCATATTCCTCTGCATGCGAACGTGAAATTGTTGTGATATACAGGTGACTCCACATGAATTTAACATATTTTAAGAAATTAGACAAATCCCACGGAATTTGTAGATTTTATTGATATTTATATAGTTAAAATCTCGCAAAAACGAAATTTTTTTGAAGGATTTTTTTTTGTGGGGAAAATCGAAACCAGTGATATAATACAGTTCAATCATGTATACTAAACACTCTGTCAAAGAATTAGCACAATCGGTTGGAATATAGAGATTTTATTAACGATTATAGCAAAATCGTGTTTTTACCGCAAGAAAAGACGATTTTTACAATTGGACGATTTACACAAACAAACCCATATTCCTCTGCATGCGAACGTGAAATTGTTGTTATATATAGGTGAATCCACATGAATTTAACATATTTTAAGAAATTAGACAAATCCCAAGGAATATGTAGATTTTATTGATATTTATATAGTTAAAAATCTCGCAAAAACGAAATTTTTTGAAGGATTTTTTTTTGTGGGGAAAATCGAAACCAGTGACATAATACAGTTCAATCATGTATACTAAACACTCTGTCAAAGAATTAGCACAATCGGTTGGAATATAGAGATTTTATTAACGATTATAGCAAAATCGTGTTTTTACCGCAAGAAAAGACGATTTTTACAATTGGCCGATTTACACAAACAAACCCATATTCCTCTGCATGCGAACGTGAAATTGTTGGTTATATATAGGTGAATCCACATGAATTTAACATATTTTTAAGAAATTAGACAAATCCCACGGAATTTGTAGATTTTATTGATATTTATATAGTTAAAAATCTCGCAAAAACGAAATTTTTTGAAGGATTTTTTTTTGTGGGGAAAATCGACACCAGTGATATAATACAGTTCAATCATGTATACTAAACACTCTGTCAAAGAATTAGCACAATCGGTTGGAATATAGAGATTTTATTAACGTTTATAGCAAAATCGTGTTTTTTACCGCGAGAAACGACGATTTTTACAATTGGACGATTGACACAAACAAACCCATATTCCTCTGCATGCGAACGTGAAATTGTTGTTATATATAGGTGAATCCACATGAATTTAACATTTTTTTAAGAAATTAGACAAATCCCACGGAATTTGTAGATTTTATTGATATTTATATAGTTAAAAATCTCGCAAAAACGAAATTTTTTGAAGGATTTTTTTTGTGGGGAAAATCGAAACCAGTGATATAATACAGTTCAATTATGTATACTAAACACTCTGTCAAAGAATTAGCACAATCGGTTGGAATATAGAGGTTTTATTAACGTTTATAGCAAAATCGTGTTTTTACCGCAAGAAACGGCGATTTTTACAATTGGACGATTTACACAAACAAACCCATATTCCTCTCCATGCGAACGTGAAATTGTTCTGATATATAGGTGAATCCACATGAATTTAACATTTTTTTAAGAAATTTGACAAATCCCACGGAACTTGTAAATTTTCTTGATATTTATATAGTTAAAAAACTCGCAAAAACGAAATTTTTTGAAGGATTTTTTTTGTGGGGAAAATCGAAACCAGTGATATAATACAGTTCAATCATGTATACTAAACACTCTGTCAAAGAATTAGCACAATCGGTTGGAATATAGAGATTTTATTAACGATTATAGCAAAATCGTGTTTTTACCGCAAGAAAAGACGATTTTTACAATTGGACGATTTACACAAACAAACCCATATTCCTCTGCATGCGAACGTGAAATTGTTGTTATATATAGGTGAATCCACATGAATTTAACATATTTTTAAGAAATTAGACAAATCCCACGGAATTTGTAGATTTTATCTCGCAAAAACGAAATTTTTTGAAGGATTTTTTTTTGTGGGGAAAATCGAAACCAGTGATATAATACAGTTCAATCATGTATACTAAACACTCTGTCAAAGAATTAGCACAATCGGTTGGAATATAGAGATTTTATTATCGATTATAGCAAAATCGTGTTTTTACCGCAAGAAAAGACGATTTTTACAATTGGACGATTTACACAAACAAACCCATATTCCTCTGCATCCGAACGTGAAATTGTTGTTAAATATAGGTGAATCCACATGAATTTAACATATTTTTAAGAAATTAGACAAATCCCAAGGAATTTGTAGATTTTATTGATATTTATATAGTTAAAAATCTCGCAAAAACGAAATTTTTTGAAGGATTTTTTTTGTGGGGAAAATCGAAACCAGTGAAATAATACAGTTCAAACATGTATACTAAACACTCTGTCAAAGAATTAGCACAATCGGTTGGAATATAGAGATTTTATTAACGATTATAGCAAAATCGTGTTTTTACCGCAAGAAAAGACGATTTTTACAATTGGACGATTTACACAAACAAACCCACATTCCTCTGCATGCGAACGTGAAATTGTTGTTATATATAGGTGAATCCACATGAATTTAACATATTTTTAAGAAATTAGACAAATCCCACGGAATTTGTAGATTTTATTGATATTTATATAGTTAAAATCTCGCAAAAACTAAATTTTTTTGAGGATTTTTTTTTTGTGGGGAAAATCGAAACCAGTGATATAATACAGTTCAATCATGTATACTAAACAATCTGTCAAAGAATGAGCACAATCGGTTGGAATATAGAGATTTTATTAACGTTTATAGCAAAATCGTGTTTTTACCGCAAGAAACGACGATTTTTAGAATTGGACGATTTACACAAACAAACCCTTATTCCTCCGCATGCGAACGTTAAATTGTTGTTATATATAGGTGAATCCACATGAATTTAACATTTTTTTAAGAAATTAGACAAATCCCACGGAATTTGTAGATTATATTTATATTTATATAGTTAAAAAACTCGCAAAAACGAAATTTTTTGAAGGATTTTTTTTTTGTGGGGAAAATCGAAACCAGTGACATAATACAGTTCAATCATGAATACTAAACACTCTGTGAAAGAATTAGCACAATCGGTTGGAATATAGAGATTTTATTAACGTTTATAGCAAAATCGTGTTTTTACCGCAAGAAACGACGATTTTTACAATTTGACCATTTTCACAAACAAACCCATATTCCTCTGCATGCGAACGTGAAATTGTTGTTATATATAGGTGACTCCACATGAATTTCACATTTTTTAAAGAAATTAGACAAATCCCCCGGAATTTGTAGTTTTTATTGATATTTATATAGTTAAAATCTCGCAAAAACGAAATTTTTTGAAGGATTTTTTTTTTGTGGGGAAAATCGAAACCAGTGATATAATACAGTTCAATCATGTATACTAAACACTCTGTCAAAGAATTAGCACAATCGGTTGGAATATAGAGATTTTATTAACGTTTATAGCAAAATCGTGTTTTTACAGCGAGAAACGACGATTTTTACAATTGGACGATTTACACAAACAAACCCATATTCCTCTGCATGCGAACGTGAAATTGTTGTTATATATAGGTGACTCCACATGAACTTAACATTTTTTTAAGAAATTAGACAAATCCCCCGGAATTTGTAGATTTTATTGATATTTATATAGTTAAAATCTCGCAAAAACGAAATTTTTTGAAGGATTTTTTTTTGTGGGGAAAATCGAAACCAGTGATATAATACAGTTCAATCATGTATACTAAACACTCTGTCAAAGAATTAGCACAATCGGTTGGAATATAGAGATTTTATTAACGATTATAGCAAAATCGTGTTTTTACCGCAAGAAAAGACGATTTTTACAATTGGACGATTTACACAAACAAACCCATATTCCTCTGCATGCGAACGTGAAATTGTTGTTATATATAGGTGAATCCACATGAATTTAACATATTTTTAAGAAATTAGACAAATCCCAAGGAATTTGTAGATTTTATTGATATTTATATAGTTAAAAATCTCGCAGAAACGAAATTTTTTGAAGGATTTTTTTTTGTGGGGAAAATCGAAACCAGTGATATAATACAGTTCAATCATGTATACTAAACACTCTGTCAAAGAATTAGCACAATCGGTTGGAATATAGAGATTTTATTAACGTTTATAGCAAAATCGTGTTTTTACCGCAAGAAACGACGATTTTTACAATTGGACGATTTACACAAACAAACCCATATTCCTCTGCATGCGAACGTGAAATTGTTGATATATATATAGGTGAATCCACATGAATTTAACATTTTCTTAAGAAATTAGACAAATCCCACGGAATTTGTAGATTTTATTGATATTTATATAGTTAAAAATCTCGCAAAAACGAAATTTTTTGAAGGATTTTTTTTGTGGGGAAAATCGCAACCAGTGACATAATACAGTTCAATCATGTATACTAAACACGTATCAAAGAATTAGCACAATCGGTTGGAATATAGAGATTTTATTAACGTTTATAGCAAAATCGTGTTTTTACCGCAACAAACGACGATTTTTACAATTGGACGATTTACACAAACAAACCCATATTCCTCTGCATGCGAACGAGAAATTGTTGTTATATATAGGTGAATCCACATGAATTTAACATATTTTTAAGAAATTAGACAAATCCCACGGAATTTGTAGACTTTATTGATATTTATATAGTTAAAATCTCGCAAAAACGAAATTTTTTTGAGGATTTTTTTTTGTGGGGAAAATCGAAACCAGTGATATAATACAGTTCAATCATGTATACTAAACAATCTGTCACAGAATTAGCACAATCGGTTGGAATATAGAGATTTTATTAACGTTTATAGCAAAATCGTGTTTTTACCGCAAGAAACGGCGATGTTTACAATTGGACGATTTACACAAACAAACCCATATTCCTCTCCATGCGAACGTGAAATTGTTCTGATATATAGGTGAATCCACATGAATTTAACATTTTTTTAAGAAATTTGACAAATCCCACGGAATATGTAGATTTTCTTGAAATTTATATAGTTAAAAAACTCGCAAAAAACGAAATTTTTTGAAGGATTTTTTTTTGTGGGGAAAATCGAAACCAGTGACATAATACAGTTCAATCATGTATACTAAACACTCTGTGAAAGAATTAGCACAATCGGTTGGAATATAGAGATATTATTAACGTTTATAACAAAATCGTGTTTTTACCGCAAGAATCGACGATTTTTACAATTGGACGATTTACACAAACAAACCCATATTCCTCTGCATGCGAACGTGAAATTGTTGTGATATACAGGTGACTCCACATGAATTTAACATATTTTTAAGAAATTAGACAAATCCCACGGAATTTGTAGATTTTATTGATATTTATATAGTTAAAATCTCGCAAAAACGAAATTTTTTGAAGGATTTTTTTTTGTGGGGAAAATCGAAACCAGTGATATAATACAGTTCAATCATGTATACTAAACACTCTGTCAAAGAATTAGCACAATCGGTTGGAATATAGAGATTTTATTAACGATTTATAGCAAAATCGTTGTTTTTACCGCAAGAAAAGACGATTTTTACAATTGGACGATTTACACAAACAAACCCATATTCCTCTGCATGCGAACGTGAAATTGTTGTTATATATAGGTGAATCCACATGAATTTAACATATTTTAAGAAATTAGACAAATCCCAAGGAATTTATAGATTTTATTGATATTTATATAGTTAAAAATCTCGCAAAAACGAAATTTTTTGAAGGATTTTTTTTTGTGGGGAAAATCGAAACCAGTGACATAATACAGTTCAATCATGTATACTAAACACTCTGTCAAAGAATTAGCACAATCGGTTGGAATATAGAGATTTTATTAACGATTATAGCAAAATCGTGTTTTTACCGCAAGAAAAGACGATTTTTACAATTGGCCGATTTACACAAACAAACCCATATTCCTCTGCATGCGAACGTGAAATTGTTGTTATATATAGGTGAATCCACATGAATTTAACATATTTTTAAGAAATTAGACAAATCCCACGGAATTTGTAGATTTTATTGATATTTATATAGTTAAAAATCTCGCAAAAACGAAATTTTTTGAAGGATTTTTTTTTTGTGGGGTAAATCGACACCAGTGATATAATACAGTTCAATCATGTATACTAAACACTCTGTCAAAGAATTAGCACAATCGGTTGGAATATAGAGATTTTATTATCGATTATAGCAAAATCGTGTTTTTACCGCAAGAAAAGACGATTTTTACAATTGGACGATTTACACAAACAAACCCATATTCCTCTGCATCCGAACGTGAAATTGTTGTTATATATAGGTGAATCCACATGAATTTAACATATTTTTAAGAAATTAGACAAATCCCAAGGAATTTGTAGATTTTATTGATATTTATATAGTTAAAAATCTCGCAAAAACGAAATTTTTTGAAGGATTTTTTTTGTGGGGGAAAATCGAAACCAGTGATATAATACAGTTCAATTATGTATACTAAACACTCTGTCAAAGAATTAGCACAATCGGTTGGAATATAGAGGTTTTATTAACGTTTATAGCAAAATCGTGTTTTTACCGCAAGCAACGGCAATTTTTACAATTGGACGATTTACACAAACAAACCCATATTCCTCTCCATGCGAACGTGAAATTGTTCTGATATATAGGTGAATCCACATGAATTTAACATTTTTTTAAGAAATTTGACAAATCCCACGGAATTTGTAGATTTTCTTGATATTTATATAGTTAAAAAACTCGCAAAAACGAAATTTTTTTAAGGATTTTTTTTGTGGGGAAAATCGAAACCAGTGACATAATACAGTTCAATCATGTATACTAAACACTCTGTGAAAGAATTAGCACAATCGGTTGGAATATAGAGATTTTATTAACGTTTATAACAAAATCGTGTTTTTACCCGCAAAGAATCGACGATTTTTACAATTGGACGATTTACACAAACAAACCCATATTCCTCTGCATGCGAACGTGAAATTGTTGTGATATACAGGTGACTCCACATGAATTTAACATATTTTTAAGAAATTAGACAAATCCCACGGAATTTGTAGATTTTATTGATATTTATATAGTTAAAAATCTCGCAAAAACGAAATTTTTTGAAGGATTTTTTTTTTTGTGGGGAAAATCGAAACCAGTGATATAATACAGTTCAATCATGTATACTAAACACTCTGTCAAAGAATTAGCACAATCGGTTGGAATATAGAGATTTTATTAACGTTTATAGCAAAATCGTGTTTTTACCGCAAGAAACGACGATTTTTACAATTGGACGATTTACACAAACAAACCCATATTCCTCTGCATGCGAACGTGAAATTGTTGATATATATAGGTGAATCCACATGAATTTAATATTTTCTTGAGAAATTAGACAAATCCCACTGAATTTGTAGATTTTATTGTTATTTATATAGTTAAAAATCTCGCAAAAACGAAATTTTTTGAAGGATTTTTTTTGTGGGGAAAATCGAAACCAGTGACATAATACAGTTCAATCATGTATACTAAACACTCTGTGAAAGAATTAGCACAATCGGTTGGAATATAGAGATTTTATTAACGTTTATAGCAAAATCGTGTTTTTACCGCAACAAACGACGATTTTTACAATTGGACGATTTACACAAACAAACCCATATTCCTCTGCATGCGAACGAGAAATTGTTGTTATAAATAGGTGAATCCACATGAATTTAACATATTTTTAAGAAATTAGACAAATCCCACGGAATTTGTAGATTTTATTGATATTTATATAGTTAAAATCTCGCAAAAACGAAGTTTTTTTGAGGATTTTTTTTTTGTGGGGAAAATCGAAACCAGTGATATAATACAGTTCAATCATGTATACTAAACAATCTGTCACAGAATTAGCACAATCGGTTGGAATATAGAGATTTTATTAACGTTTATAGCAAAATCGTGTTTTTACCGCAAGAAACGACGATTTTTACAATTGGACGATTTACACAAACAAACCCATATTGCTCTGCATGCGAACGTGAAATTGTTGTTATATATAGGTGAATCCACATGAATTTAACATTTTTTTAAGAAATTAGACAAATCCCACGGAATTTGTAGATTTTATTGATATTTATATAGTTAAAATCTCGCAAAAACGAAATTTTTTGAAGGATTTTTTTTTGTTAGGAAAATCGAAACCAGTGATATAATAAAGTTCAATTATGTATACTAAACACTCTGTGAAAGAATTAGCACAATCGGTTGGAATATAGAGATTTTATTAACGTTTATAACAAAATCGTGTTTTTACCGCAAGAAACGACGATTTTTACAATTGGACGACTTACACAAACAAACCAGATTCCTCTGCATGCGAACGTGAAATTGTTGTTATATACAGGTGACTCCACATGAATTTAAAATTTTTTTAAGAAATTAGACAAATCCCCCGGAATTTGTAGATTTTATTGATATTTATATAGTTAAAATCTCGCAAAAACGAAATTTTTTGAAGGATTTTTTTTTGTGGGGAAAATCGAAACCAGTGATATAATACAGTTCAATCATTTATACTAAACACTCTGTCAAAGAATTAGCACAATCGGTTGGAATATAGAGATTTTATTAACAATTATAGCAAAATCGTGTTTTTACCGCAAGAAAAGACGATTTTTACAATTGGACGATTTACACAAACAAACCCATATTCCTCTGCATGCGAACGTGAAATTGTTGTTATATATAGGTGAATCCACATGAATTTAACATATTTTTAAGAAATTAGACAAATCCCAAGGAATTTGTAGATTTTATTGATATTTATATAGTTAAAAATCTCGCAAAAACGAAATTTTTTGAAGGATTTTTTTTTGTGGGGAAAATCGAAACCAGTGATATAATACAGTTCAATCATGTATACTAAACACTCTGTCAAAGAATTAGCACAATCGGTTGGAATATAGAGATTTTATTAACGGTTATAGGAAAATCGTGTTTTTACCGCAAGAAAAGACGATTTTTACAATTGGACGATTTACACAAACAAACCCATATTCCTCTGCATGCGAACGTGAAATTGTTGTTATATATAAGTGAATCCACATGAATTTAACATATTTTTAAGAAATTAGACAAATCCCAAGGAATTTGTAGATTTTATTGATATTTACATAGTTAAAAATCTCGCAAAAACGAAATTTTTTTAAGGATTTTTTTTTGTGGGGAAAATCGAAACCAGTGATATAATACAGTTCAATCATGTATAATAACACTCTGTCAAAGAATTAGCACAATCGGTTGGAATATAGAGATTTTATTAACGATTATAGCAAAATCGTGTTTTTACCGCAAGAAAAGACGATTTTTACAATTGGACGATTTACACAAACAAACCCATATTCCTCTGCATGCGAACGTGAAATTGTTGATATATATAGGTGAATCCACATGAATTTAACATATTTTTAAGAAATTAGACAAATCCCACGGAATTTGTAGATTTTATTGATATTTATATAGTTAAAAATCTCGCAAAAACGAAATTTTTTGAAGGATTTTTTTTTGTGGGGAAAATCGAAACCAGTGATATAATACAGTTCAATCATGTATACTAAACACTCTGTCAAAGAATTAGCACAATCGGTTGGAATATAGAGATTTTATTATCGATTATAGCAAAATCGTGTTTTTACCGCAAGAAAAGACGATTTTTACAATTGGACGATTTACACAAACAAACCCATATTCCTCTGCATCCGAACGTGAAATTGTTGTTATATATAGGTGAATCCACATGAATTTAACATATTTTTAAGAAATTAGACAAATCCCAAGGAATTTGTAGATTTTATTGATATTTATATAGTTAAAAATCTCGCAAAAACGAAATTTTTTGAAGGATTTTTTTTGTGGGGAAAATCGAAACCAGTGATGTAATACAGTTCAATTATGTATACTAAACACTCTGTCAAAGAATTAGCACAATCGGTTGGAATATAGAGGTTTTATTAACGTTTATAGCAAAATCGTGTTTTTACCGCAAGAAACGGCGATTTTTACAATTGGACGATTTACACAAACAAACCCATATTCCTCTCCATGCGAACGTGAAATTGTTCTGATATATAGGTGAATCCACATGAATTTAACATTTTTTTAAGAAATTTGACAAATCCCACGGAATTTGTAGATTTTCTTGATATTTATATAGTTAAAAAACTCGCAAAAACGAAATTTTTTGAAGGATTTTTTTTGTGGGGAAAATCGAAACCAGTGACATAATACAGTTCAATCATGTATACTAAACACTCTGTGAAAGAATTAGCACAATCGGTTGGAATATAGAGGTTTTATTAACGTTTATAACAAAATCGTGTTTTTATCGCAAGAAAAGACGATTTTTACAATTGGACGATTTACACAAACAAACCCATATTCCTCTGCATGCGAACGTGAAATTGTTGTTATATACAGGTGACTCCACATGAATTTAACATTTTTTTAAGAAATTACACAAATCCCACGGAATTTGTAGATTTTATTAATATTTATATAGTTAAAATCTCGCAAAAAAAACGAAATTTTTTGAAGGATTTTTTTTTTTGTGGGGAAAATCGAAACCAGTGATATTATACAGTTCAATCATGTATAGTAAACACTCTGTCAAAGAATTAGCACAATCGGTTGGAATATAGAGATTTTATTAACGTTTATAGCAAAATCGTGTTTTTACCGCAAGAAACGACGATTTTTACAATTGGACGATTTACACAAACAAACCCATATTCCTCTGCATGCGAACGTGAAATTGTTGTTATATATAGGTGAATCCACATGAATTTAACATATTTTTAAGAAATTAGACAAATCCCAAGGAATTTTTAGATTTTATTGATATTTATATAGTTAAAAATCTCGCAAAAACGAAATTTTTTGAAGGATTTTTTTTTGTGGGGAAATTTAAACCAGTGACATAATACAGTTCAATCATGTATACTAAACACTCTGTCAAAGAATTAGCACAATCGGTTGGAATATAGAGATTTTATTAACGATTATAGCAAAATCGTGTTTTTACCGCAAGAAAAGACGATTTTTACAATTGGCCGATTTACACAAACAAACCCATATTCCTCTGCATGCGAAAGTGAAATTGTTGTTATATATAGGTGAATCCACATGAATTTAACATATTTTTAAGAAATTAGACAAATCCCACGGAATTTGTAGATTTTATTGATATTTATATAGTTAAAAATCTCGCAAAAACGAAATTTTTTGAAGGATTTTTTTTTGTGGGGAAAATCGACACCAGTGATATAATACAGTTCAATCATGTATACTAAACACTCTGTCAAAGAATTAGCACAATCGGTTGGAATATAGAGATTTTATTATCGATTATAGCAAAATCGTGTTTTTACCGCAAGAAAAGACGATTTTTACAATTGGACGATTTACACAAACAAACCCATATTCCTCTGCATCCGAACGTGAAATTGTTGTTATATATAGGTGAATCCACATGAATTTAACATATTTTTAAGAAATTAGACAAATCCCAAGGAATTTGTAGATTTTATTGATATTTATATAGTTAAAAATCTCGCAAAAACGAAATTTTTTGAAGGATTTTTTTTGTGGGGATAATCGAAACCAGTGATATAATACAGTTCAATTATGTATACTAAACACTCTGTCAAAGAATTAGCACAATCGGTTGGAATATAGAGGTTTTATTAACGTTTATAGCAAAATCGTGTTTTTACCGCAAGAAAAGACGATTTTTACAATTGGACGATTTACACAAACAAACCCATATTCCTCTGCATCCGAACGTGAAATTGTTGTTATATATAGGTGAATCCACATGAATTTAACATATTTTTAAGAAATTAGACAAATCCCAAGGAATTTGTAGATTTTATTGATATTTATATAGTTAAAAATCTCGCAAAAACGAAATTTTTTGAAGGATTTTTTTTGTGGGGAAAATCGAAACCAGTGATATAATACAGTTCAATTATGTATACTAAACACTCTGTAAAAGAATTAGCACAATCGGTTGGAATATAGAGGTTTTATTAACGTTTATAGCAAAATCGTGTTTTTACCGCAAGCAACGGCGATTTTTACAATTGGACGATTTACACAAACAAACCCATATTCCTCTCCATGCGAACGTGAAATTGTTCTGATATATAGGTGAATCCACATGAATTTAACATTTTTTTAAGAAATTTGACAAATCCCACGGAATTTGTAGATTTTCTTGA
This sequence comes from Periplaneta americana, assembly GCF_040183065.1. Taxonomy (NCBI): domain Eukaryota; kingdom Metazoa; phylum Arthropoda; class Insecta; order Blattodea; family Blattidae; genus Periplaneta; species Periplaneta americana. Next base: position 122,434,876 of record NC_091121.1, on the reverse strand, counting down.
TATTTATATAGTTAAAAAACTCGCAAAAACGAAATTTTTTTAAGGATTTTTTTTGTGGGGAAAATCGAAACCAGTGACATAATACAGTTCAATCATGTATACTAAACACTCTGTGAAAGAATTAGCACAATCGGTTGGAATATAGAGATTTTATTAACGTTTATAACAAAATCGTGTTTTTACCGCAAGAATCGACGATTTTTACAATTGGACGATTTACACAAACAAACCCATATTCCTCTGCATGCGAACGTGAAATTGTTGTGATATACAGGTGACTCCACATGAATTTAACATATTTTTAAGAAATTAGACAAATCCCACGGAATTTGTAAATTTTATTGATATTTATATAGTTAAAAATCTCGCAAAAACGAAATTTTTTGAAGGATTTTTTTTTTTGTGGGGAAAATCGAAACCAGTGATATAATACAGTTCAATCATGTATACTAAACACTCTGTCAAAGAATTAGCACAATCGGTTGGAATATAGAGATTTTATTAACGTTTATAGCAAAATCGTGTTTTTACCGCAAGAAACGACGATTTTTACAATTGGACGATTTACACAAACAAACCCATATTCCTCTGCATGCGAACGTGAAATTGTTGATATATATAGGTGAATCCACATGAATTTAATATTTTCTTGAGAAATTAGACAAATCCCACTGAATTTGTAGATTTTATTGTTATTTATATAGTTAAAAATCTCGCAAAAACGAAATTTTATGAAGGATTTTTTTTGTGGGGAAAATCGAAACCAGTGACATAATACAGTTCAATCATGTATACTAAACACTCTGTGAAAGAATTAGCACAATCGGTTGGAATATAGAGATTTTATTAACGTTTATAGCAAAATCGTGTTTTTACCGCAACAAACGACGATTTTTACAATTGGACGATTTACACAAACAAACCCATATTCCTCTGCATGCGAACGAGAAATTGTTGTTATATATAGGTGAATCCACATGAATTTAACATATTTTTTAGAAATTAGACAAATCCCACGGAATTTGTAGATTTTATTGATATTTATATAGTTAAAATCTCGCAAAAACGAAGTTTTTTTGAGGATTTTTTTTTGTGGGGAAAATCGAAACCAGTGATATAATACAGTTCAATCATGTATACTAAACAATCTGTCACAGAATTAGCACAATCGGTTGGAATATAGAGATTTTATTAACGTTTATAGCAAAATCGTGTTTTTACCGCAAGAAACGACGATTTTTACAATTGGACGATTTACACAAACAAACCCATATTCCTCTGCATGCGAACGTGAAATTGTTGTTATATATAGGTGAATCCACATGAATTTAACATTTTTTTAAGAAATTAGACAAATGCCACGGAATTTGTAGATTTTATTGATATTTATATAGTTAAAATCTCGCAAAAACGAAATTTTTTGAAGGATTTTTTTTTGTGGGGAAAATCGAAACCAGTGATATAATAAAGTTCAATTATGTATACTAAACACTCTGTGAAAGAATTAGCACAATCGGTTGGAATATAGAGATTTTATTAACAATTATAACAAAATCGTGTTTTTACCGCAAGAAACGACGATTTTTACAATTGGACGATTTACACAAACAAACCCATATTCCTCTGCATGCGAACGTGAAATTGTTGTTATATACAGGTGACTCCACATGAATTTAACATTTTTTTAAGAAATTAGACAAATCCCCCGGAATTTGTAGATTTTATTGATATTTATATAGTTAAAATCTCACAAAAACGAAATTTTTTGAAGGATTTTTTTTTGTGGGGAAAATCGAAACCAGTGATATAATACAGTTCAATCATGTATACTAAACACTCTGTCAAAGAATTAGCACAATCGGTTGGAATATAGAGATTTTATTAACGATTATAGCATAATCGTGTTTTTACCGCAAGAAAAGACGATTTTTACAATTGGACGATTTACACAAACAAACCCATATTCCTCTGCATGCGAACGTGAAATTGTTGTTATATATAGGTGAATCCACATGAATTTAACATATTTTTAAGAAATTAGACAAATCCCAAGGAATTTGTAGATTTTATTGATATTTATATAGTTAAAAATCTCGCAAAAACGAAATTTTTTGAAGGATTTTTTTTTGTGGGGAAAATCGAAACCAGTGATATAATACAGTTCAATCATGTATACTAAACACTCTGTCAAAGAATTAGCACAATCGGTTGGAATATAGAGATTTTATTAACGATTATAGCAAAATCGTGTTTTTACCGCAAGAAAAGACGATTTTTACAATTGGACGATTTACACAAACAAACCCATATTCCTCTGCATGCGAACGTGAAATTGTTGTTATATATAAGTGAATCCACATGAATTTAACATATTTTTAAAAAAATTAGACAAATCCCAAGGAATTTGTAGATTTTATTGATATTTACATAGTTAAAAATCTCGCAAAAACGAAATTTTTTGAAGGATTTTTTTTGTGGGGAAAATCGAAACCAGTGATATAATACAGTTCAAACATGTATAATAACACTCTGTCAAAGAATTAGCACAATCGGTTGGAATATAGAGATTTTATTAACGATTATAGCAAAATCGTGTTTTTACCGCAAGAAAAGACGATTTTTACAATTGGACGATTTACACAAACAAACCCATATTCCTCTGCATGCGAACGTGAAATTGTTGTTATATATAGGTGAATCCACATGAATTTAACATATTTTTAAGAAATTAGACAAATCCCACGGAATTTGTAGATTTTATTGATATTTATATAGTTAAAAATCTCGCAAAAACGAAATTTTTTGAAGGATTTTTTTTTGTGGGGAAAATCGAAACCAGTGATATAATACAGTTCAATCATGTATACTAAACACTCTGTCAAAGAATTAGCACAATCGGTTGGAATATAGAGATTTTATTATCGATTATAGCAAAATCGTGTTTTTACCGCAAGAAAAGACGATTTTTACAATTGGACGATTTACACAAACAAACCCATATTCCTCTGCATCCGAACGTGAAATTGTTGTTATATATAGGTGAATCCACATGAATTTAACATATTTTTAAGAAATTAGACAAATCCCAAGGAATTTGTAGATTTTATTGATATTTATATAGTTAAAAATCTCGCAAAAACGAAATTTTTTGAAGGATTTTTTTTGTGGGGAAAATCGAAACCAGTGATATAATACAGTTCAATTATGTATACTAAACACTCTGTCAAAGAATTAGCACAATCGGTTGGAATATAGAGGTTTTATTAACGTTTATAGCAAAATCGTGTTTTTACCGCAAGAAACGGCGATTTTTACAATTGGACGATTTACACAAACAAACCCATATTCCTCTCCATGCGAACGTGAAATTGTTCTGATATATAGGTGAATCCACATGAATTTAACATTTTTTTAAGAAATTTGACAAATCCCACGGAATTTGTAGATTTTCTTGATATTTATATAGTTAAAAAACTCGCAAAAACGAAATTTTTTGAAGGATTTTTTTTGTGGGGAAAATCGAAACCAGTGACATAATACAGTTCAATCATGTATACTAAACACTCTGTGAAAGAATTAGCACAATCGGTTGGAATATAGAGGTTTTATTAACGTTTATAACAAAATCGTGTTTTTACCGCAAGAATCGACGATTTTTACAATTGGACGATTTACACAAACAAACCCATATTCCTCTCCATGCGAACGTGAAATTGTTGTGATATACAGGTGACTCCACATGAATTTAACATATTTTTAAGAAACTAGACAAATCCCACGGAATTTGTAGATTTTATTGATATTTATATAGTTAAAATCTCGCAAAAACGAAATTTTTTGAAGGATTTTTTTTTTGTGGGGAAAATCGAAACCAGTGATATAATACAGTTCAATCATGTATACTAAACACTCTGTCAAAGAATTAGCACAATCGGTTGGAATATAGAGATTTTATTAACGATTATAGCAAAATCGTGTTTTTACCGCAAGAAACGACGATTTTTACAATTGGACGATTTACACAAACAAACCCATATTCCTCTGCATGCGAACGTGAAATTGTTGTTATATATAGGTGAATCCACATGAATTTAACATATTTTTAAGAAATTAGACAAATCCCAAGGAATTTGTAGATTTTATTGATATTTATATAGTTAAAAATCTCGCAAAAACGAAATTTTTTGAAGGATTTTTTTTTTGTGGGGAAAATCGAAACCAGTGATATAATACAGTTCAATCATGTATACTAAACACTCTGTCAAAGAATTAGCACAATCGGTTGGAATATAGAGATTTTATTAACGATTATAGCAAAATCGTGTTTTTACCGCAAGAAAAGACGATTTTTACAATTGGCCGATTTACACAAACAAACCCATATTCCTCTGCATGCGAACGTGAAATTGTTGTTATATATAGGTGAATCCACATGAATTTAACATATTTTTAAGAAATTAGACAAATCCCACGGAATTTGTAGATTTTATTGATATTTATATAGTTAAAAATCTCGCAAAAACGAAATTTTTTGAAGGATTTTTTTTTGTGGGGAAAATCGACACCAGTGATATAATACAGTTCAATCATGTATACTAAACACTCTGTGAAAGAATTAGCACAATCGGTTGGAATATAGAGATTTTATTATCGATTATAGCAAAATCGTGTTTTTACCGCAAGAAAAGACGATTTTTACAATTGGACGATTTACACAAACAAACCCATATTCCTCTGCATCCGAACGTGAAATTGTTGTTATATATAGGTGAATCCACATGAATTTAACATATTTTTAAGAAATTAGACAAATCCCAAGGAATTTGTAGATTTTATTGATATTTATATAGTTAAAAATCTCGCAAAAACGAAATTTTTTGAAGGATTTTTTTTGTGGGGAAAATCGAAACCAGTGATATAATACAGTTCAATTATGTATACTAAACACTCTGTCAAAGAATTAGCACAATCGGTTGGAATATAGAGGTTTTATTAACGTTTATAGCAAAATCGTGTTTTTACCGCAAGAAACGGCGATTTTTACAATTGGACGATTTACACAAACAAACCCATATTCCTCTCCATGCGAACGTGAAATTGTTCTGATATATAGGTGAATCCACATGAATTTAACATTTTTTTAAGAAATTTGACAAATCCCACGGAATTTGTAGATTTTCTTGATATTTATATAGTTAAAAAACTCGCAAAAACGAAATTTTTTGAAGGATTTTTTTTGTGGGGAAAATCGAAACCAGTGACATAATACAGTTCAATCATGTATACTAAACACTCTGTGAAAGAATTAGCACAATCGGTTGGAATATAGAGATTTTATTAACGTTTATAACAAAATCGTGTTTTTACCGCAAGAATCGACGATTTTTACAATTGGACGATTTACACAAACAAACCCATATTCCTCTGCATGCGAACGTGAAATTGTTGTGATATACAGGTGACTCCACATGAATTTAACATATTTTTAAGAAATTAGACCAATCCCACGGAATTTGTAGATTTTATTGATATTTATATAGTTAAAATCTCGCAAAAACGAAATTTTTTGAAGGATTTTTTTTTGTGGGGAAAATCGAAACCAGTGATATAATACAGTTCAATCATGTATACTAAACACTCTGTCAAAGAATTAGCACAATCGGTTGGAATATAGAGATTTTATTAACGATTATAGCAAAATCGTCTTTTTACCGCAAGAAAAGACGATTTTTACAATTGGACGATTTACACAAACAAACCCATATTCCTCTGCATGCGAACGTGAAATTGTTGTTATATATAGGTGAATCCACATGAATTTAACATATTTTTAAGAAATTAGACAAATCCCAAGGAATTTGTATATTTTATTGATATTTATATAGTTAAAAATCTCGCAAAAACGAAATTTTTTGAAGGATTTTTTTTTGTGGGGAAAATCGAAACCAGTGACATAATACAGTTCAATCATGTATACTAAACACTCTGTCAAAGAATTAGCACAATCGGTTGGAATATAGAGATTTTATTAACGATTATAGCAAAATCGTGTTTTTACCGCAAGAAAAGACGATTTTTACAATTGGCCGATTTACACAAACAAACCCATATTCCTCTGCATGCGAACGTGAAATTGTTGTTATATATAGGTGAATCCACATGAATTTAACATATTTTTAAGAAATTAGACAAATCCCACAGAATTTGTAGATTTTATGGATATTTATATAGTTAAAAATCTCGCAAAAACGAAATTTTTTGAAGGATTTTTTTTTGTGGGGAAAATCGACACCAGTGATATAATACAGTTCAATCATGTATACTAAACACTCTGTGAAAGAATTAGCACAATCGGTTGGAATATAGAGATTTTATTATCGATTATAGCAAAATCGTGTTTTTACCGCAAGAAAAGACGATTTTTACAATTGGACGATTTACACAAACAAACCCATATTCCTCTGCATCCGAACGTGAAATTGTTGTTATATATAGGTGAATCCACATGAATTTAACATATTTTTAAGAAATTAGACAAATCCCAAGGAATTTGTAGATTTTATTGATATTTATATAGTTAAAAATCTCGCAAAAACGAAATTTTTTGAAGGATTTTTTTTGTGGGGAAAATCGAAACCAGTGATATAATACAGTTCAATTATGTATACTAAACACTCTGTCAAAGAATTAGCACAATCGGTTGGAATATAGAGGTTTTATTAACGTTTATAGCAAAATCGTGTTTTTACCGCAAGAAACGGCGATTTTTACAATTGGACGATTTACACAAACAAACCCATATTCCTCTCCATGCGAACGTGAAATTGTTCTGATATATAGGTGAATCCACATGAATTTAACATTTTTTTAAGAAATTTGACAAATCCCACGGAATTTGTAGATTTTCTTGATATTTATATAGTTAAAAAACTCGCAAAAACGAAATTTTTTGAAGGATTTTTTTTGTGGGGAAAATCGAAACCAGTGACATAATACAGTTCAATCATGTATACTAAACACTCTGTGAAAGAATTAGCACAATCGGTTGGAATATAGAGATTTTATTAACGTTTATAACAAAATCGTGTTTTTACCGCAAGAATCGACGATTTTTACAATTGGACGATTTACACAAACAAACCCATATTCCTCTGCATGCGAACGTGAAATTGTTGTGATATACAGGTGACTCCACATGAATTTAACATATTTTTAAGAAATTAGACCAATCCCACGGAATTTGTAGATTTTATTGATATTTATATAGTTAAAATCTCGCAAAAACGAAATTTTTTGAAGGATTTTTTTTGTGGGGAAAATCGAAACCAGTGATATAATACAGTTCAATCATGTATACTAAACACTCTGTCAAAGAATTAGCACAATCGGTTGGAATATAGAGATTTTATTAACGATTATAGCAAAATCGTGTTTTTACCGCAAGAAAAGACGATTTTTACAATTGGACGATTTACACAAACAAACCCATATTCCTCTGCATGCGAACGTGAAATTCTTGTTATATATAGGTGAATCCACATGAATTTAACATATTTTTAAGAAATTAGACAAATCCCAAGGAATTTGTAGATTTTATTGATATTTATATAGTTAAAAATCTCGCAAAAACGAAATTTTTTGAAGGATTTTTTTTTGTGGGGAAAATCGAAACCAGTGAAATAATACAGTTCAATCATGTATACTAAACACTCTGTCAAAGAATTAGCACAATCGGTTGGAATATAGAGATTTTATTAACGATTATAGCAAAATCGTGTTTTTACCGCAAGAAAAGACGATTTTTACAATTGGACGATTTACACAAACAAACCCACATTCCTCTGCATGCGAACGTGAAATTGTTGTTATATATAGGTGAATCCACATGAATTTCACATATTTTTAAGAAATTAGACAAATCCCAAGGAATTTGTAGATTTTATTGATATTTATATAGTTAAAAATCTCGTAAAAACGAAATTTTTTGAAGGATTTTTTTTTGAGGGGAAAATCGAAACCAGTGATATAATACAGTTCAATCATGTATACTAAACACTCTGTCAAAGAATTAGCACAATCGGTTGGAATATAGAGATTTTATTAACGATTATAGCAAAATCGTGTTTTTACCGCAAGAAAAGACGATTTTTACAATTGGACGATTTACACAAACAAACCCATATTCCTCTGCATGCGAACGTGAAATTGTTGTTATATATAGGTGAATCCACATGAATTTAACATATTTTTAAGAAATTAGACAAATCCCAAGGAATTTGTAGATTTTATTGATATTTATATAGTTAAAAATCTCGCAAAAACGAAATTTTTTTAAGGATTTTTTTTGTGGGGAAAATCGAAACCAGTGATATAATACAGTTCAATTATGTATACTAAACACTCTGTGAAAGAATTAGCACAATCGGTTGGAATATAGAGGTTTTCTTAACGTTTATAGCAAAATCGTGTTTTTACCGCAAGAAACGACGATTTTTACAATTGGACGATTTACACAAACAAACCCATATTCCTCTCCATGCGAACGTGAAATTGTTCTGATTTATAGGTGAATCTACATGAATTTAACATTTTTTTAAGAAATTTGACAAATCCCACGGAATTTGTAGATTTTATTGATATTTATATAGTTAAAAAACTCGCAAAAACGAAATTTTTTGAAGGATTTTTTTTGTGGGGAAAATCGAAACCAGTGACATAATACAGTTCAATCATGTATACTAAACACTCTGTGAAAGAATTAGCACAATCGGTTGGAATATAGAGATTTTATTAACGTTTATAACAAAATCGTGTTTTTACCGCAAGAATCGACGATTTTTACAATTGGACGATTTACACAAACAAACCCATATTCCTCTGCATGCGAACGTGAAATTGTTGTGATATACAGGTGACTCCACATGAATTTAACATATTTTTAAGAAATTAGACAAATCCCACGGAATTTGTAGATTTTATTGATATTTATATAGTTAAAATCTCGCAAAAACGAAATTTTTTGAAGGATTTTTTTTTGTGGGGAAAATCGAAACCAGTGATATAATACAGTTCAATCATATATACTAAACACTCTGTCAAAGAATTAGCACAATCGGTTGGAATATAGAGATTTTATTAACGTTTATAGCAAAATCGTGTTTTTACCGCAAGAAACGACGATTTTTACAATTGGACGATTTACACAAACAAACCCATATTCCTCTGCATGCGAACGTGAAATTGTTGATATATATAGGTGAATCCACATGAATTTAACATTTTCTTAAGAAATTAGACAAATCCCACTGAATTTGTAGATTTTATTGATATTTATATAGTTAAAAATCTCGCAAAAACGAAATTTTTTGAAGGATTTTTTTTTGTGGGGAAAATTCGAAACCAGTGACATAATACAGTTCAATCATGTATACTAAACACTATCAAAGAATTAGCACAATCGGTTGGAATATAGAGATTTTATTAACGTTTATAACAAAATCGTGTTTTTACCGCAAGAAACGACGATTTTTACAATTGGACGATTTACACAAACAAACCCATATTCCTCTGCATGCGAACGTCAAATTGTTGTCATATATAGGTGAATCCACATGAATTTAACATATTTTTAAGAAATTAGACAAATCCCACGGAATTTGTAGATTTTATTGATATTTATATAGTTAAAAATCTCGCAAAAACGAAATTTTTTGAAGGATTTTTTTTGTGGGGAAAATCGAAACCAGTGATATAATAAAGTTCAATTATGTATACTAAACACTCTGTGAAAGAATTAGCACAATCGGTTGGAATATAGAGATTTTATTAACGTTTATAACAAAATCGTGTTTTTACCGCAAGAAACGACGATTTTTACAATTGGACGATTTACACAAACAAACCCATATTCCTCTGCATGCGAACGTGAAATTGTTGTTATATACAGGTGACTCCACATGAATTTAACATTTTTTTAAGAAATTAGACAAATCCCCCGGAATTTGTAGATTTTATTGATATTTATATAGTTAAAATCTCGCAAAAACGAAATTTTTTGAAGGATTTTTTTTTGTGGGGAAAATCTAAACCAGTGATATAATACAGTTCAATCATGTATACTAAACACTCTGTCAAAGAATTAGCACAATCGGTTGGAATATAGAGATTTTATTAACGATTATAGCAAAATCGTGTTTTTACCGCAAGAAAAGACGATTTTTACAATTGGACGATTTACACAAACAAACCCATATTCCTCTCCATGCGAACGTGAAATTGTTGTTATATATAGGTGAATCCACATGAATTTAACGTATTTTTAAGAAATTAGACAAATCCCAAGGAATTTGTAGATTTTATTGATATTTATATAGTTAAAAATCTCGCAAAAACGAAATTTTTTGAAGGATTTTTTTTTGTGGGGAAAATCGAAACCAGTGATATAATACAGTTCAATCATGTATACTAAACACTCTGTCAAAGAATTAGCACAATCGGTTGGAATATAGAGATTTTATTAACGATTATAGCAAAATCGTGTTTTTACCGCAAGAAAAGACGATTTTTACAATTGGACGATTTACACAAACAAACCCATATTCCTCTGCATGCGAACGTGAAATTGTTGTTATATATAGGTGACTCCACATGAATTTAACATATTTTTAAGAAATTAGACAAATCCCACGGAATTTGTAGATTTTATTGATATTTATATAGTTAAAATCTCGCAAAAACGAAATTTTTTGAAGGATTTTTTTTTGTGGGGAAAATCGAAACCAGTGATATAATACAGTTCAATCATATATACTAAACACTCTGTCAAAGAATTAGCACAATCGGTTGTAATATAGAGATTTTATTAACGTTTATAGCAAAATCGTGTTTTTACCGCAAGAAACGACGATTTTTACAATTGGACGATTTACACAAACAAACCCATATTCCTCTGCATGCGAACGTGAAATTGTTGATATATATAGGTGAATCCACATGAATTTAACATTTTCTTAAGAAATTAGACAAATCCCACTGAATTTGTAGATTTTATTGATATTTATATAGTTAAAAATCTCGCAAAAACGAAATTTTTTGAAGGATTTTTTTTTGTGGGGAAAATTCGAAACCAGTGACATAATACAGTTCAATCATGTATACTAAACACTATCAAAGAATTAGCACAATCGGTTGGAATATAGAGATTTTATTAACGTTTATAACAAAATCGTGTTTTTACCGCAAGAAACGACGATTTTTACAATTGGACGATTTACACAAACAAACCCATATTCCTCTGCATGCGAACGTGAAATTATTGTCATATATAGGTGAATCCACATGAATTTAACATATTTTTAAGAAATTAGACAAATCCCACGGAATTTGTAGATTTTATTGATATTTATATAGTTAAAAATCTCGCAAAAACGAAATTTTTTGAAGGATTTGTTTTGTGGGGAAAATCGAAACCAGTGATATAATAAAGTTCAATTATGTATACTAAACACTCTGTGAAAGAATTAGCACAATCGGTTGGAATATAGAGATTTTATTAACGTTTATAACAAAATCGTGTTTTTACCGCAAGAAACGACGATTTTTACAATTGGACGATTTACACAAACAAACCCATATTCCTCTGCATGCGAACGTGAAATTGTTGTTATATACAGGTGACTCCACATGAATTTAACATTTTTTTAAGAAATTAGACAAATCCCCCGGAATTTGTAGATTTTATTGATATTTATATAGTTAAAATCTCGCAAAAACGAAATTTTTTGAAGGATTTTTTTTTTGTGGGGAAAATCTAAACCAGTGATATAATACAGTTCAATCATGTATACTAAACACTCTGTCAAAGAATTAGCACAATCGGTTGGAATATAGAGATTTTATTAACGATTATAGCAAAATCGTGTTTTTACCGCAAGAAAAGACGATTTTTACAATTGGACGATTTACACAAACAAACCCATATTCCTCTGCATGCGAACGTGAAATTGTTGTTATATATAGGTGAATCCACATGAATTTAACATATTTTTAAGAAATTAGACAAATCCCAAGGAATTTGTAGATTTTATTGATATTTATATAGTTAAAAATCTCGCAAAAACGAAATTTTTTGAAGGATTTTTTTTTGTGGGGAAAATCGAAACCAGTGATATAATACAGTTCAATCATGTATACTAAACACTCTGTCAAAGAATTAGCACAATCGGTTGGAATATAGAGATTTTATTAACGATTATAGCAAAATCGTGTTTTTACCGCAAGAAAAGACGATTTTTACAATTGGACGATTTACACAAACAAACCCATATTCCTCTGCATGCGAACGTGAAATTGTTGTTATATATAGGTGAATCCACATGAATTTAACATATTTTTAAGAAATTAGACAAATCCCACGGAATTTGTAGATTTTATTGATATTTATATAGTTAAAAATCTCGCAAAAACGAAATTTTTTGAAGGATTTTTTTTTTTGTGGGGAAAATAGAAACCAGTGATATAATACAGTTCAATCATGTATACTAAACACTCTGTCAAAGAATTAGCACAATCGGTTGGAATATAGAGATTTTATTATCGATTATAGCAAAATCGTGTTTTTACCGCAAGAAAAGACGATTTTTACAATTGGACGATTTACACAAACAAACCCATATTCCTCTGCATCCGAACGTGAAATTGTTGTTATATATAGGTGAATCCACATGAATTTAACATTTTCTTAAGAAATTAGACAAATCCCAAGGAATTTGTAGATTTTATTGATATTTATATAGTTAAAAATCTCGCAAAAACGAAATTTTTTGAAGGATTTTTTTTGTGGGGAAAATCGAAACCAGTGATATAATACAGTTCAATTATGTATACTAAACACTCTGTCAAAGAATTAGCACAATCGGTTGGAATATAGAGGTTTTATTAACGTTTATAGCAAAATCGTGTTTTTACCGCAAGAAACGGCGATTTTTACAATTGGACGATTTACACAAACAAACCCATATTCCTCCGCATGCGAACGTGAAATTGTTGTGATATACAGGTGACTCCACATGAATTTAACGTATTTTTAAGAAATTAGACAAATCCCAAGGAATTTGTAGATTTTATTGATATTTATATAGTTAAAATCTCGCAAAAACGAAATTTTTTGAAGGATTTTTTTTTGTGGGGAAAATCGAAACCAGTGATATAATACAGTTCAATCATGTATACTAAACACTCTGTCAAAGAATTAGCACAATCGGTTGGAATATAGAGATTTTATTAACGATTATAGCAAAATCGTGTTTTTACCGCAAGAAAAGACGATTTTTACAATTGGACGATTTACACAAACAAACCCATATTCCTCTGCATGCGAACGTGAAATTGTTGTTATATATAGGTGAATCCACATGAATTTAACATATTTTTAAGAAATTAGACAAATCCCAAGGAATTTGTAGATTTTATTGATATTTATATAGTTAAAAATCTCGCAAAAACGAAATTTTTTTAAGGATTTTTTTTGTGGGGAAAATCGAAACCAGTGATATAATACAGTTCAATTATGTATACTAAACACTCTGTGAAAGAATTAGCACAATCGGTTGGAATATAGAGGTTTTCTTAACGTTTATAGCAAAATCGTGTTTTTACCGCAAGAAACGACGATTTTTACAATTGGACGATTTACACAAACAAACCCATATTCCTCTCCATGCGAACGTGAAATTGTTCTGATTTATAGGTGAATCTACATGAATTTAACATTTTTTTAAGAAATTTGACAAATCCCACGGAATTTGTAGATTTTATTGATATTTATATAGTTAAAAAACTCGCAAAAACGAAATTTTTTGAAGGATTTTTTTTGTGGGGAAAATCGAAACCAGTGACATAATACAGTTCAATCATGTATACTAAACACTCTGTGAAAGAATTAGCACAATCGGTTGGAATATAGAGATTTTATTAACGTTTATAACAAAATCGTGTTTTTACCGCAAGAATCGACGATTTTTACAATTGGACGATTTACACAAACAAACCCATATTCCTCTGCATGCGAACGTGAAATTGTTGTGATATACAGGTGACTCCACATGAATTTAACATATTTTTAAGAAATTAGACAAATCCCACGGAATTTGTAGATTTTATTGATATTTATATAGTTAAAATCTCGCAAAAACGAAATTTTTTGAAGGATTTTTTTTTGTGGGGAAAATCGAAACCAGTGATATAATACAGTTCAATCATATATACTAAACACTCTGTCAAAGAATTAGCACAATCGGTTGGAATATAGAGATTTTATTAACGTTTATAGCAAAATCGTGTTTTTACCGCAAGAAACGACGATTTTTACAATTGGACGATTTACACAAACAAACCCATATTCCTCTGCATGCGAACGTGAAATTGTTGATATATATAGGTGAATCCACATGAATTTAACATTTTCTTAAGAAATTAGACAAATCCCACTGAATTTGTAGATTTTATTGATATTTATATAGTTAAAAATCTCGCAAAAACGAAATTTTTTGAAGGATTTTTTTTTGTGGGGAAAATTCGAAACCAGTGACATAATACAGTTCAATCATGTATACTAAACACTATCAAAGAATTAGCACAATCGGTTGGAATATAGAGATTTTATTAACGTTTATAACAAAATCGTGTTTTTACCGCAAGAAACGACGATTTTTACAATTGGACGATTTACACAAACAAACCCATATTCCTCTGCATGCGAACGTCAAATTGTTGTCATATATAGGTGAATCCACATGAATTTAACATATTTTTAAGAAATTAGACAAATCCCACGGAATTTGTAGATTTTATTGATATTTATATAGTTAAAAATCTCGCAAAAACGAAATTTTTTGAAGGATTTTTTTTGTGGGGAAAATCGAAACCAGTGATATAATAAAGTTCAATTATGTATACTAAACACTCTGTGAAAGAATTAGCACAATCGGTTGGAATATAGAGATTTTATTAACGTTTATAACAAAATCGTGTTTTTACCGCAAGAAACGACGATTTTTACAATTGGACGATTTACACAAACAAACCCATATTCCTCTGCATGCGAACGTGAAATTGTTGTTATATACAGGTGACTCCACATGAATTTAACATTTTTTTAAGAAATTAGACAAATCCCCCGGAATTTGTAGATTTTATTGATATTTATATAGTTAAAATCTCGCAAAAACGAAATTTTTTGAAGGATTTTTTTTTGTGGGGAAAATCTAAACCAGTGATATAATACAGTTCAATCATGTATACTAAACACTCTGTCAAAGAATTAGCACAATCGGTTGGAATATAGAGATTTTATTAACGATTATAGCAAAATCGTGTTTTTACCGCAAGAAAAGACGATTTTTACAATTGGACGATTTACACAAACAAACCCATATTCCTCTCCATGCGAACGTGAAATTGTTGTTATATATAGGTGAATCCACATGAATTTAACGTATTTTTAAGAAATTAGACAAATCCCAAGGAATTTGTAGATTTTATTGATATTTATATAGTTAAAAATCTCGCAAAAACGAAATTTTTTGAAGGATTTTTTTTTGTGGGGAAAATCGAAACCAGTGATATAATACAGTTCAATCATGTATACTAAACACTCTGTCAAAGAATTAGCACAATCGGTTGGAATATAGAGATTTTATTAACGATTATAGCAAAATCGTGTTTTTACCGCAAGAAAAGACGATTTTTACAATTGGACGATTTACACAAACAAACCCATATTCCTCTGCATGCGAACGTGAAATTGTTGTTATATATAGGTGACTCCACATGAATTTAACATATTTTTAAGAAATTAGACAAATCCCACGGAATTTGTAGATTTTATTGATATTTATATAGTTAAAATCTCGCAAAAACGAAATTTTTTGAAGGATTTTTTTTTGTGGGGAAAATCGAAACCAGTGATATAATACAGTTCAATCATATATACTAAACACTCTGTCAAAGAATTAGCACAATCGGTTGGAATATAGAGATTTTATTAACGTTTATAGCAAAATCGTGTTTTTACCGCAAGAAACGACGATTTTTACAATTGGACGATTTACACAAACAAACCCATATTCCTCTGCATGCGAACGTGAAATTGTTGATATATATAGGTGAATCCACATGAATTTAACATTTTCTTAAGAAATTAGACAAATCCCTCTGAATTTGTAGATTTTATTGATATTTATATAGTTAAAAATCTCGCAAAAACGAAATTTTTTGAAGGATTTTTTTTTGTGGGGAAAATTCGAAACCAGTGACATAATACAGTTCAATCATGTATACTAAACACTATCAAAGAATTAGCACAATCGGTTGGAATATAGAGATTTTATTAACGTTTATAACAAAATCGTGTTTTTACCGCAAGAAACGACGATTTTTACAATTGGACGATTTACACAAACAAACCCATATTCCTCTGCATGCGAACGTGAAATTATTGTCATATATAGGTGAATCCACATGAATTTAACATATTTTTAAGAAATTAGACAAATCCCACGGAATTTGTAGATTTTATTGATATTTATATAGTTAAAAATCTCGCAAAAACGAAATTTTTTGAAGGATTTGTTTTGTGGGGAAAATCGAAACCAGTGATATAATAAAGTTCAATTATGTATACTAAACACTCTGTGAAAGAATTAGCACAATCGGTTGGAATATAGAGATTTTATTAACGTTTATAACAAAATCGTGTTTTTACCGCAAGAAACGACGATTTTTACAATTGGACGATTTACACAAACAAACCCATATTCCTCTGCATGCGAACGTGAAATTGTTGTTATATACAGGTGACTCCACATGAATTTAACATTTTTTTAAGAAATTAGACAAATCCCCCGGAATTTGTAGATTTTATTGATATTTATATAGTTAAAATCTCGCAAAAACGAAATTTTTTGAAGGATTTTTTTTTTGTGGGGAAAATCTAAACCAGTGATATAATACAGTTCAATCATGTATACTAAACACTCTGTCAAAGAATTAGCACAATCGGTTGGAATATAGAGATTTTATTAACGATTATAGCAAAATCGTGTTTTTACCGCAAGAAAAGACGATTTTTACAATTGGACGATTTACACAAACAAACCCATATTCCTCTGCATGCGAACGTGAAATTGTTGTTATATATAGGTGAATCCACATGAATTTAACATATTTTTAAGAAATTAGACAAATCCCAAGGAATTTGTAGATTTTATTGATATTTATATAGTTAAAAATCTCGCAAAAACGAAATTTTTTGAAGGATTTTTTTTTGTGGGGAAAATCGAAACCAGTGATATAATACAGTTCAATCATGTATACTAAACACTCTGTCAAAGAATTAGCACAATCGGTTGGAATATAGAGATTTTATTAACGATTATAGCAAAATCGTGTTTTTACCGCAAGAAAAGACGATTTTTACAATTGGACGATTTACACAAACAAACCCATATTCCTCTGCATGCGAACGTGAAATTGTTGTTATATATAGGTGAATCCACATGAATTTAACATATTTTTAAGAAATTAGACAAATCCCACGGAATTTGTAGATTTTATTGATATTTATATAGTTAAAAATCTCGCAAAAACGAAATTTTTTGAAGGATTTTTTTTTTTGTGGGGAAAATCGAAACCAGTGATATAATACAGTTCAATCATGTATACTAAACACTCTGTCAAAGAATTAGCACAATCGGTTGGAATATAGAGATTTTATTATCGATTATAGCAAAATCGTGTTTTTACCGCAAGAAAAGACGATTTTTACAATTGGACGATTTACACAAACAAACCCATATTCCTCTGCATCCGAACGTGAAATTGTTGTTATATATAGGTGAATCCACATGAATTTAACATTTTCTTAAGAAATTAGACAAATCCCAAGGAATTTGTAGATTTTATTGATATTTATATAGTTAAAAATCTCGCAAAAACGAAATTTTTTGAAGGATTTTTTTTGTGGGGAAAATCGAAACCAGTGATATAATACAGTTCAATTATGTATACTAAACACTCTGTCAAAGAATTAGCACAATCGGTTGGAATATAGAGGTTTTATTAACGTTTATAGCAAAATCGTGTTTTTACCGCAAGAAACGGCGATTTTTACAATTGGACGATTTACACAAACAAACCCATATTCCTCCGCATGCGAACGTGAAATTGTTGTGATATACAGGTGACTCCACATGAATTTAACGTATTTTTAAGAAATTAGACAAATCCCAAGGAATTTGTAGATTTTATTGATATTTATATAGTTAAAATCTCGCAAAAACGAAATTTTTTGAAGGATTTTTTTTTGTGGGGAAAATCGAAACCAGTGATATAATACAGTTCAATCATGTATACTAAACACTCTGTCAAAGAATTAGCACAATCGGTTGGAATATAGAGATTTTATTAACGATTATAGCAAAATCGTGTTTTTACCGCAAGAAAAGACGATTTTTACAATTGGACGATTTACACAAACAAACCCATATTCCTCTGCATGCGAACGTGAAATTGTTGTTATATATAGGTGAATCCACATGAATTTAACATATTTTTAAGAAATTAGACAAATCCCAAGGAATTTGTAGATTTTATTGATATTTATATAGTTAAAAATCTCGCAAAAACGAAATTTTTTTAAGGATTTTTTTTGTGGGGAAAATCGAAACCAGTGATATAATACAGTTCAATTATGTATACTAAACACTCTGTGAAAGAATTAGCACAATCGGTTGGAATATAGAGGTTTTCTTAACGTTTATAGCAAAATCGTGTTTTTACCGCAAGAAACGACGATTTTTACAATTGGACGATTTACACAAACAAACCCATATTCCTCTCCATGCGAACGTGAAATTGTTCTGATTTATAGGTGAATCTACATGAATTTAACATTTTTTTAAGAAATTTGACAAATCCCACGGAATTTGTAGATTTTATTGATATTTATATAGTTAAAAAACTCGCAAAAACGAAATTTTTTGAAGGATTTTTTTTGTGGGGAAAATCGAAACCAGTGACATAATACAGTTCAATCATGTATACTAAACACTCTGTGAAAGAATTAGCACAATCGGTTGGAATATAGAGATTTTATTAACGTTTATAACAAAATCGTGTTTTTACCGCAAGAATCGACGATTTTTACAATTGGACGATTTACACAAACAAACCCATATTCCTCTGCATGCGAACGTGAAATTGTTGTGATATACAGGTGACTCCACATGAATTTAACATATTTTTAAGAAATTAGACAAATCCCACGGAATTTGTAGATTTTATTGATATTTATATAGTTAAAATCTCGCAAAAACGAAATTTTTTGAAGGATTTTTTTTTGTGGGGAAAATCGAAACCAGTGATATAATACAGTTCAATCATATATACTAAACACTCTGTCAAAGAATTAGCACAATCGGTTGGAATATAGAGATTTTATTAACGTTTATAGCAAAATCGTGTTTTTACCGCAAGAAACGACGATTTTTACAATTGGACGATTTACACAAACAAACCCATATTCCTCTGCATGCGAACGTGAAATTGTTGATATATATAGGTGAATCCACATGAATTTAACATTTTCTTAAGAAATTAGACAAATCCCACTGAATTTGTAGATTTTATTGATATTTATATAGTTAAAAATCTCGCAAAAACGAAATTTTTTGAAGGATTTTTTTTTGTGGGGAAAATTCGAAACCAGTGACATAATACAGTTCAATCATGTATACTAAACACTATCAAAGAATTAGCACAATCGGTTGGAATATAGAGATTTTATTAACGTTTATAACAAAATCGTGTTTTTACCGCAAGAAACGACGATTTTTACAATTGGACGATTTACACAAACAAACCCATATTCCTCTGCATGCGAACGTCAAATTGTTGTCATATATAGGTGAATCCACATGAATTTAACATATTTTTAAGAAATTAGACAAATCCCACGGAATTTGTAGATTTTATTGATATTTATATAGTTAAAAATCTCGCAAAAACGAAATTTTTTGAAGGATTTTTTTTGTGGGGAAAATCGAAACCAGTGATATAATAAAGTTCAATTATGTATACTAAACACTCTGTGAAAGAATTAGCACAATCGGTTGGAATATAGAGATTTTATTAACGTTTATAACAAAATCGTGTTTTTACCGCAAGAAACGACGATTTTTACAATTGGACGATTTACACAAACAAACCCATATTCCTCTGCATGCGAACGTGAAATTGTTGTTATATACAGGTGACTCCACATGAATTTAACATTTTTTTAAGAAATTAGACAAATCCCCCGGAATTTGTAGATTTTATTGATATTTATATAGTTAAAATCTCGCAAAAACGAAATTTTTTGAAGGATTTTTTTTTGTGGGGAAAATCTAAACCAGTGATATAATACAGTTCAATCATGTATACTAAACACTCTGTCAAAGAATTAGCACAATCGGTTGGAATATAGAGATTTTATTAACGATTATAGCAAAATCGTGTTTTTACCGCAAGAAAAGACGATTTTTACAATTGGACGATTTACACAAACAAACCCATATTCCTCTCCATGCGAACGTGAAATTGTTGTTATATATAGGTGAATCCACATGAATTTAACGTATTTTTAAGAAATTAGACAAATCCCAAGGAATTTGTAGATTTTATTGATATTTATATAGTTAAAAATCTCGCAAAAACGAAATTTTTTGAAGGATTTTTTTTTGTGGGGAAAATCGAAACCAGTGATATAATACAGTTCAATCATGTATACTAAACACTCTGTCAAAGAATTAGCACAATCGGTTGGAATATAGAGATTTTATTAACGATTATAGCAAAATCGTGTTTTTACCGCAAGAAAAGACGATTTTTACAATTGGACGATTTACACAAACAAACCCATATTCCTCTGCATGCGAACGTGAAATTGTTGTTATATATAGGTGACTCCACATGAATTTAACATATTTTTAAGAAATTAGACAAATCCCACGGAATTTGTAGATTTTATTGATATTTATATAGTTAAAATCTCGCAAAAACGAAATTTTTTGAAGGATTTTTTTTTGTGGGGAAAATCGAAACCAGTGATATAATACAGTTCAATCATATATACTAAACACTCTGTCAAAGAATTAGCACAATCGGTTGGAATATAGAGATTTTATTAACGTTTATAGCAAAATCGTGTTTTTACCGCAAGAAACGACGATTTTTACAATTGGACGATTTACACAAACAAACCCATATTCCTCTGCATGCGAACGTGAAATTGTTGATATATATAGGTGAATCCACATGAATTTAACATTTTCTTAAGAAATTAGACAAATCCCACTGAATTTGTAGATTTTATTGATATTTATATAGTTAAAAATCTCGCAAAAACGAAATTTTTTGAAGGATTTTTTTTTGTGGGGAAAATTCGAAACCAGTGACATAATACAGTTCAATCATGTATACTAAACACTATCAAAGAATTAGCACAATCGGTTGGAATATAGAGATTTTATTAACGTTTATAACAAAATCGTGTTTTTACCGCAAGAAACGACGATTTTTACAATTGGACGATTTACACAAACAAACCCATATTCCTCTGCATGCGAACGTGAAATTATTGTCATATATAGGTGAATCCACATGAATTTAACATATTTTTAAGAAACTAGACAAATCCCACGGAATTTGTAGATTTTATTGATATTTATATAGTTAAAAATCTCGCAAAAACGAAATTTTTTGAAGGATTTGTTTTGTGGGGAAAATCGAAACCAGTGATATAATAAAGTTCAATTATGTATACTAAACACTCTGTGAAAGAATTAGCACAATCGGTTGGAATATAGAGATTTTATTAACGTTTATAACAAAATCGTGTTTTTACCGCAAGAAACGACGATTTTTACAATTGGACGATTTACACAAACAAACCCATATTCCTCTGCATGCGAACGTGAAATTGTTGTTATATACAGGTGACTCCACATGAATTTAACATTTTTTTAAGAAATTAGACAAATCCCCCGGAATTTGTAGATTTTATTGATATTTATATAGTTAAAATCTCGCAAAAACGAAATTTTTTGAAGGATTTTTTTTTTGTGGGGAAAATCTAAACCAGTGATATAATACAGTTCAATCATGTATACTAAACACTCTGTCAAAGAATTAGCACAATCGGTTGGAATATAGAGATTTTATTAACGATTATAGCAAAATCGTGTTTTTACCGCAAGAAAAGACGATTTTTACAATTGGACGATTTACACAAACAAACCCATATTCCTCTGCATGCGAACGTGAAATTGTTGTTATATATAGGTGAATCCACATGAATTTAACATATTTTTAAGAAATTAGACAAATCCCAAGGAATTTGTAGATTTTATTGATATTTATATAGTTAAAAATCTCGCAAAAACGAAATTTTTTGAAGGATTTTTTTTTGTGGGGAAAATCGAAACCAGTGATATAATACAGTTCAATCATGTATACTAAACACTCTGTCAAAGAATTAGCACAATCGGTTGGAATATAGAGATTTTATTAACGATTATAGCAAAATCGTGTTTTTACCGCAAGAAAAGACGATTTTTACAATTGGACGATTTACACAAACAAACCCATATTCCTCTGCATGCGAACGTGAAATTGTTGTTATATATAGGTGAATCCACATGAATTTAACATATTTTTAAGAAATTAGACAAATCCCACGGAATTTGTAGATTTTATTGATATTTATATAGTTAAAAATCTCGCAAAAACGAAATTTTTTGAAGGATTTTTTTTTTTGTGGGGAAAATCGAAACCAGTGATATAATACAGTTCAATCATGTATACTAAACACTCTGTCAAAGAATTAGCACAATCGGTTGGAATATAGAGATTTTATTATCGATTATAGCAAAATCGTGTTTTTACCGCAAGAAAAGACGATTTTTACAATTGGACGATTTACACAAACAAACCCATATTCCTCTGCATCCGAACGTGAAATTGTTGTTATATATAGGTGAATCCACATGAATTTAACATTTTCTTAAGAAATTAGACAAATCCCAAGGAATTTGTAGATTTTATTGATATTTATATAGTTAAAAATCTCGCAAAAACGAAATTTTTTGAAGGATTTTTTTTGTGGGGAAAATCGAAACCAGTGATATAATACAGTTCAATTATGTATACTAAACACTCTGTCAAAGAATTAGCACAATCGGTTGGAATATAGAGGTTTTATTAACGTTTATAGCAAAATCGTGTTTTTACCGCAAGAAACGGCGATTTTTACAATTGGACGATTTACACAAACAAACCCATATTCCTCCGCATGCGAACGTGAAATTGTTGTGATATACAGGTGACTCCACATGAATTTAACGTATTTTTAAGAAATTAGACAAATCCCAAGGAATTTGTAGATTTTATTGATATTTATATAGTTAAAATCTCGCAAAAACGAAATTTTTTGAAGGATTTTTTTTTGTGGGGAAAATCGAAACCAGTGATATAATACAGTTCAATCATGTATACTAAACACTCTGTCAAAGAATTAGCACAATCGGTTGGAATATAGAGATTTTATTAACGATTATAGCAAAATCGTGTTTTTACCGCAAGAAAAGACGATTTTTACAATTGGACGATTTACACAAACAAACCCATATTCCTCTGCATGCGAACGTGAAATTGTTGTTATATATAGGTGAATCCACATGAATTTAACATATTTTTAAGAAATTAGACAAATCCCAAGGAATTTGTAGATTTTATTGATATTTATATAGTTAAAAATCTAGCAAAAACGAAATTTTTTGAAGGATTTTTTTTTGTGGGGAAAATCGAAACCAGTGATATAATACAGTTCAATCATGTATACTAAACACTCTGTCAAAGAATTAGCACAATCGGTTGGAATATAGAGATTTTATTAACGATTATAGCAAAATCGTGTTTTTACCGCAAGAAAAGACGATTTTTACAATTGGACGATTTACACAAACAAACCCATATTCCTCTGCATGCGAACGTGAAATTGTTGTTATATATAGGTGAATCCACAAGAATTTAACATATTTTTTAAGAAATTAGACAAATCCCACGGAATTTGTAGATTTTATTGATATTTATATAGTTAAAAATCTCGCAAAAACGAAATTTTTTGAAGGATTTTTTTTTGTGGGGAAAATCGAAACCAGTGATATAATACAGTTCAATCATGTATACTAAACACTCTGTCAAAGAATTAGCACAATCGGTTGGAATATAGAGATTTTATTATCGATTATAGCAAAATCGTGTTTTTACCGCAAGAAATGACGATTTTTACAATTGGACGATTTACACAAACAAACCCATATTCCTCTGCATCCGAACGTGAAATTGTTGTCATATATAGGTGAATCCACATGAATTTAACATATTTTTAAGAAATTAGACAAATCCCAAGGAATTTGTAGATTTTATTGATATTTATATAGTTAAAAATCTCGCAAAAACGAAATTTTTTGAAGGATTTTTTTTGTGGGGAAAATCGAAACCAGTGATATAATACAGTTCAATTATGTATACTAAACACTCTGTCAAAGAATTAGCACAATCGGTTGGAATATAGATGTTTTATTAACGTTTATAGCAAAATCGTATTTTTACCGCAAGAAACGGCGATTTTTACAATTGGACGATTTACACAAACAAACCCATATTCCTCTCCATGCGAACGTGAAATTGTTCTGATATATAGGTGAATCCACATGAATTTAACATTTTTTTAAGAAATTTGACAAATCCCACGGAATTTGTTGATTTTCTTGATATTTATATAGTTAAAAAACTCGCAAAAACGAAATTTTTTGAAGGATTTTTTTTGTGGGGAAAATCGAAACCAGTGACATAATACAGTCAATCATGTATACTAAACACTCTGTGAAAGAATTAGCACAATCGGTTGGAATATAGAGATTTTATTAACGTTTATAACAAAATCGTGTTTTTACCGCAAGAATCGACGATTTTTACAATTGGACGATTTACACAAACAAACCCATATTCCTCTGCATGCGAACTTGAAATTGTTGTGATATACAGGTGACTACACATGAATTTAACTTATTTTTAAGAAATTAGACAAATCCCACGGAATTTGTAGATTTTATTGATATTTATATAGTTAAAATCTCGCAAAAACGAAATTTTTTGAAGGATTTTTTTTGTGGGGAAAATCGAAGCCAGTGATATAATACAGTTCAGTCATGTATACTAAACACTCTGTCAAAGAAATAGCACAATCGGTTGGAATATAGAGATTTTCTTAACGATTATAGCAAAATCGTGTTTTTACCGCAAGAAAAGACGATTTTTACAATTGGACGATTTACACAAACAAACCCATATTCCTCTGCATGCGAACGTGAAATTGTTGTTATATATAGGTGAATCCACATGAATTTAACATATTTTTAAGAAATTAGACAAATCCCAAGGAATTTGTAGATTTTATTAATATTTATATAGTTAAAAATCTCGCAAAAACGAAATTTTTTGAAGGATTTTTTTTTTTGTGGGGAAAATCGAAACCAGTGAAATAATACAGTTCAATCATGTATACTAAACACTCTGTCAAAGAATTAGCACAATGGTTGGAATATAGAGATTTTATTAACGATTATAGCAAAATCGTGTTTTTACCGCAAGAAAAGACGATTTTTACAATTGGACGATTTACACAAACAAAAACACATTCCTCTGCATGCGAACGTGAAATTGTTGTTATATATAGGTGAATCCACATGAATTTAACATATTTTTAAGAAATTAGACAAACCCAAGGAATTTGTAGATTTTATTGATATTTATATAGTTAAAAATTTCGCAAAAACGAAATTTTTTGAAGGATTTTTTTTTTTGTGGGGAAAATCGAAACCAGTGATATAATACAGTTCAATCATGTATACTAAACACTCTGTCAAAGAATTAGCACAATCGGTTGGAATATAGAGATTTTATTAATGATTATAGCAAAATCGTGTTTTTACCGCAAGAAAAGACGATTTTTACAATTGGACGATTTACACAAACAAACCCATATTCCTCTGCATGCGAACGTGAAATTGTTGTTATATATAGGTGAATCCACATGAATTTAACATATTTTTAAGAAATTAGACAAATCCCAAGGAATTTGTAGATTTTATTGATATTTATATAGTTAAAAATCTCGCAAAAACGAAATTTTTTGAAGGATTTTTTTTGTGGGGAAAATCGAAACCAGTGATATAATACACTTCAATTATGTATACTAAACACTCTGTGAAAGAATTAGCACAATCGGTTGGAATATAGAGGTTTTCTTAACGTTTATAGCAAAATCGTGTTTTTACCGCAAGAAACGACGATTTTTACAATTGGACGATTTACACAAACAAACCCATATTCCTCTCCATGCGAACATGAAATTGTTCTGATTTATAGGTGAATCCACATGAATTTAACATTTTTTTAAGAAATTTGACAAATCCCACGGAATTTGTAGATTTTATTGATATTTATATAGTTAAAAAACTCGCAAAAACGAAATTTTTTGAAGGATTTTTTTTGTGGGGAAAATCGAAACCAGTGACATAATACAGTTCAATCATGTATACTAAACACTCTGTGAAAGAATTAGCACAATCGGTTGGAATATAGAGATTTTATTAACGTTTATAACAAAATCGTGTTTTTACCGCAAGAATCGACGATTTTTACAATTGGACGATTTACACAAACAAACCCATATTCCTCTGCATGCGAACGTGAAATTGTTGTGATATACAGGTGACTCCACATGAATTTAATATATTTTTAAGAAATTAGACAAATCCCACGGAATTTGTAGATTTTATTGATATTTATATAGTTAAAAATCTCGCAAAAACGAAATTTTTTGAAGGATTTTTTTTTGTGGGGAAAATCGAAACCAGTGATATAATACAGTTCAATCATATATACTAAACACTCTGTCAAAGAATTAGCACAATCGGTTGGAATATAGAGATTTTATTAACATTTATAGCAAAATCGTGTTTTTACCGCAAGAAACGACGATTTTTACAATTGGACGATTTACACAAACAAACCCATATTCCTCTGCATGCGAACGTGAAATTGTTGATATATATAGGTGAATCCAAATGAATTTAACATTTTCTTAAGAAATTAGACAAATCCCACGGAATTTGTAGATTTTATTGATATTTATATAGTTAAAATCTCGCAAAAACGAAATTTTTTTGAGGATTTTTTTTGTGGGGAAAATCGAAACCAGTGATATAATACAGTTCAATCATGTATACTAAACAATCTGTCACAGAATTAGCACAATCGGTTGGAATATAGAGGTTTTATTAACATTTATAGCAAAATCGTGTTTTTACCGCAAGAAACGACGATTTTTACAATTGGACGATTTACACAAACAAACCCATATTCCTCTGCATGCGAACGTGAAATTGTTGTTATATATAGGTGAATCCACATGAATTTAACATTTTTTTAAGAAATTAGACAAATCCCACGGAATTTGTAGATTTTATTGATATTTATATAGTTAAAATCTCGCAAAAACGAAATTTTTTGAAGGATTTTATTTTGTGGGGAAAATCGAAACCAGTGATATAATAAAGTTCAATTATGTATACTAAACACTCTGTGAAAGACTTAGCACAATCGGTTGGAATATAGAGATTTTATTAACGTTTATAACAAAATCGTGTTTTTACCGCAAGAAACGACGATTTTAACAATTGGACGATTTACACAAACAAACCCATATTCCTCTGCATGCGAACGTGAAATTGTTGTTATATACAGGTGACTCCACATGAATTTAACATTTTTTTAAGAAATTAGACAAATCCCACGGAATTTGTAGATTTTATTGATATTTATATAGTTAAAATCTCGCAAAAACGAAATTTTTTGAAGGATTTTTTTTTGTTGGGAAAATCGAAACCAGTGATATAATACAGTTCAATCATGTATACTAAACACTCTGTCAAAGAATTAGCACAATCGGTTGGAATATAGAGTTTTTATTAACGTTTATAGCAAAATCGTGTTTTTACCGCAAGAAACGACGATTTTTACAATTGGACGCTTTCCACAAACAAACCCTTATTCCTCCGCATGCGAAAGTGAAATTGTTGTTATATATAGGTGAATCCACATGAATTTAACATTTTCTTAAGAAATTAGACAAATCCCACGGAATTTGTAGATTATATTGATATTTATATAGTTAAAAAACTCGCAAAAACGAAATTTTTTGAAGGATTTTTTTTTGTGGGGAAAATCGAAACCAGTGACATAATACAGTTCAATCATGTATACTAAACACTCTGTGAAAGAATTAGCACAATCGGTTGGAATATAGAGATTTTATTAACGTTTATAGCAAAATCGTGTTTTTACCGCAAGAAACGACGATTTTTACCATTTGACGATTTTCTCAAACAAACCCATATTCCTCTGCATGCGAATGTGAAATTGTTGTTATATATAGGTGACTCCACATGAATTTAACATTTTTTTAAGAAATTAGACAAATCCCCCGGAATTTGTAGATTTTATTGATATTTATATAGTTAAAATCTCGCAAAAACGAAATTTTTTGAAGGATTTTTTTTTGTGGGGAAAATCGAAACCAGTGATATAATACAGTTCAATCATGTATACTAAACACTCTGTCAAAGAATTAGCACAATCGGTTGGAATATAGAGATTTTATTAACGTTTATAGCAAAATCGTGTTTTTACCGCAAGAAACGACGATTTTTACAATTGGACGATTTACACAAACAAACCCATATTCCTCTCCATGCGAACTTGAAATTGTTGATATATATAGGTGAATCCACACGAATTTAACATTTTCTTAAGAAATTAGACAAATCCCACTGAATTTGTAGATTTTATTGATATTTATATAGTTAAAAATCTCGCAAAAACGAAATTTTTTGAAGGATTTTTTTTGTGGGGAAAATCGAAACCAGTGACATAATACAGTTCAATCATGTATACTAAACACTCTATCAAAGAATTAGCACAATCGGTTGGAATATAGAGATTTTATTAACGTTTATAGCAAAATCGTGTTTTTACCGCAAGAAACGACGATTTTTACAATTGGACGCTTTACACAAACAAACCCTTATTCCTCCGCATGCGAAAGTGAAATTGTTGTTATATATAGGTGAATCCACATGAATTTAACATTTTCTTAAGAAATTAGACTAATCCCACGGAATTTGTAGATTATATTGATATTTATATAGTTAAAAAACTCGCAAAAACGAAATTTTTTGAAGGATTTTTTTTTGTGGGGAAAATCGAAACCAGTGACATAATACAGTTCAATCATGTATACTAAACACTCTGTGAAAGAATTAGCACAATCGGTTGGAATATAGAGACTTTATTAACGTTTATAGCAAAATCGTGTTTTTACCGCAAGAAATGACGATTTTTACCATTTGACGATTTTCTCAAACAAACCCATATTCCTCTGCATGCGAATGTGAAATTGTTGTTATATATAGGTGACTCCACATGAATTTAACATTTTTTTAAGAAATTAGACAAATCCCCCGGAATTTGTAGATTTTATTGATATTTATATAGTTAAAATCTCGCAAAAACGAAATTTTTTGAAGGATTTTTTTTGTGGGGAAAATCGAAACCAGTGATATAATACAGTTCAGTCATGTATACTAAACACTCTGTCAAAGAATTAGCACACTCGGTTGGAATATAGAGATTTTATTAACGATTATAGCAAAATCGTGTTTTTACCGCAAGAAAAGACGATTTTTACAATTGGACGATTTACACAAACAAACCCATATTCCTCTGCATGCGAACGTGAAATTGTTGTTATATATAGGTGAATCCACATGAATTTAACATATTTTTAAGAAATTAGACAAATCCCAAGGAATTTGTAGATTTTATTGATATTTATATAGTTAAAAATCTCGCAAAAACGAAATTTTTTGAAGGATTTTTTTTTGTGGGGAAAATCGAAACCAGTGATATAATACAGTTCAATCATGTATACTAAACAATCTGTCAAAGAATTAGCACAATCGGTTGGAATATAGAGATTTTATTAACGATTATAGCAAAATCGTGTTTTTACCGCAAGAAAAGACGATTTTTACAATTGGACGATTTACACAATCAAACCCATATTCCTCTGCATGCGAACGTGAAATTGTTGTTATATATAGGTGAATCCACATGAATTTAACATATTTTTAAGAAATTAGACAAATCCCAAGGAATTTGTAGATTTTATTGATATTTATATAGTTAAAAATCTCGCAAAAACGAAATTTTTTGAAGGATTTTTTTTGTGGGGAAAATCGAAACCAGTGATATAATACAGTTTAATAATGTATACTAAACACTCTGTGAAAGAATTAGCACAATCGGTTTTAATATAGAGGTTTTATTAACGTTTATAGCAAAATCGTGTTTTTACCGCAAGAAACGACGATTTTTACAATTGGACGATTTACACAAACAAACCCATATTCCTCTCCATGCGAACGTGAAATTGTTCTGATATATAGGTGAATCCACATGAATTTAACATTTTTTTAAGAAATTTGACAAATCCCACGGAATTTGTAGATTTTATTGATATTTATATAGTTAAAAAACTCGCAAAAACGAAATTTTTTGAAGGATTTTTTTTTGTGGGGAAAATCGAAACCAGTGACATAATACAGTTCAATCATGTATACTAAACACTCTGTGAAAGAATTAGCACAATCGGTTGGAATATAGAGATTTTATTAACGTTTATAACAAAATCGTGTTTTTACCGCAAGAATCGACGATTTTTACAATTGGACGATTTACACAAACAAACCCATATTCCTCTGCATGCGAACGTGAAATTGTTGTAATATACAGGTGACTCCACATGAATTTAACATATTTTTAAGAAATTAGACAAATCCCACGTAATTTGTAGATTTTATTGATATTTATATAGTTAAAATCTCGCAAAAACGAAATTTTTTGAAGGATTTTTTTTTTGTGGGGAAAATCGAAACCAGTGATATAATACAGTTCAATCATGTATACTAAACACTCTGTAAAAAGAATTAGCACAATCGGTTGGAATATAGATATTTTATTAACGTTTATAGCAAAATCGTGTTTTTACCGCAAGAAACGATGATTTTTACAATTGGACGATTTAACAAACAAACCCATATTCCTCTGCATGCGAACGTGAAATTGTTGATATATATAGGTGAATCCACATGAATTTAACATTTTCTTAAGAAATTAGACAAATCCCACTGAATTTGTAGATTTTATTGATATTTATATAGTTAAAAATCTCGCAAAAACGAAATTTTTTGAAGGATTTTTTTTTGTGGGGAAAATCGAAACCAGTGATATAATACAGTTCAATCATGTATACTAAACAATCTGTCACAGAATTAGCACAATCGGTTGGAATATAGAGATTTTATTAACGTTTATAGCAAAATCGTGTTTTTACCGCAAGAAACGACGATTTTTACAATTGGACGATTTACACAAACAAACCCATATTCCTCTGCATGCGAACGTAAAATTGTTGTTATATATAGGTGAATCCACATGAACTTAACATTTTTTTAAGAAATTAGACAAATCCCCCGGAATTTGTAGATTTTATTGATATTTATATAGTTAAAATCTCGCAAAAACGAAATTTTTTGAAGGATTTTTTTTGTGGGCAAAATCGAAACCAGTGATATAATACAGTTCAATCATGTATTCTAAACAATCTGTGAAAGAATTAGCACAATCGGTTGGAATATAGAGATTTTATTAACGTTTATAACAAAATCGTGTTTTTACCGCAAGAATCGACGATTTTTACAATTGGACGATTTACACAAACAAACCCATATTCCTCTGCATGCGAACGTGAAATTGTTGTGATATACAGGTGACTCCACATGAATTTAACATATTTTTAAGAAATTAGACAAATCCCCCGGAATTTGTATATTTTATTGATATTTATATAGTTAAAATCTCGCAAAAACGAAATTTTTTGAAGGATTTTTTTTTGTGGGGAAAATCGAAACCAGTGATATAATACAGTTCAATCATGTATACTAAACACTCTGTGAAAGAATTAGCACAATCGGTTGGAATATAGAGATTTTATTAACGTTTATAGCAAAATCGTGTTTTTACCGCAAGAAACGACGATTTTTACAATTGGACGATTTACACAAACAAACCCATATTCCTCTGCATGCGAACGTGAAATTGTTGATATATATAGGTGAATCCACATGAATTTAACATTTTCTTAAGAAATTAGACAAATCCCACTGAATTTGTAGATTTTATTGATATTTATATAGTTAAAAATCTCGCAAAAACGAAATTTTTTGAAGGATTTTTTTTGTGGGGAAAATCGAAACCAGTGACATAATACAGTTCAATCATGTATACTAAACACTCTATCAAAGAATTAGCACAATCGGTTGGAATATAGATATTTTATTAACGTTTATAGCAATATCGTGTTTTTACCGCAAGAAACGACGATTTTTACAATTGGACGATTTGCACAAACAAACCCATATTCCTCTGCATGCGAACGTGAAATTGTTTTTATATATAGGTGAATCCACATGAATTTAACATATTTTTAAGAAATTAGACAAATCCCACGGAATTTGTAGATTTTATTGATATTTATATAGTTAAAATCTCGCAAAAACGAAATTTTTTTGAGGATTTTTTTTTGTGGGGAAAATCGAAACCAGTGATATAATACAGTTCAATCATGCATACTAAACAATCTGTCACAGAATTAGCACAATCGGTTGGAATATAGAGATTTTATTAACGTTTATAGCAAAATCGTGTTTTTACCGCAAGAAACGACGATTTTTACAATTGGACGATTTACACAAACAAACCCATATTCCTCTGCATGAGAACGTAAAATTGTTGTTAAATATAGGTGAATCCACATGAATTTAACATTTTTTTAAGAAATTAGACAAATCCCACGGAATTTGTAGATTTTATTGATATTTATATAGTTAAAATCTCGCAAAAACGAAATTTTTTTGAGGATTTTTTTTGTGGGGAAAATCGAAACCAGTGATATAATACAGTTCAATCATGTATACTAAACAATCTGTCACAGAATTAGCACAATCGGTTGGAATATAGAGATTTTATTAACGTTTATAGCAAAATCGTGTTTTTACCGCAAGAAACGACGATTTTTACAATTGGACGATTTACACAAACAAACCCATATTCCTCTGCATGCGAACGTGAAATTGTTGTTATATATAGGTGAATCCACATGAATTTAACATTTTTTTAAGAAATTAGACAAATCCCACGGAATTTGTAGATTTTATTGATATTTATATAGTTAAAATCTCGCAAAAACGAAATTTTTTGAAGGATTTTATTTTGTGGGGAAAATCGAAACCAGTGATATAATAAAGTTCAATTATGTATACTAAACACTCTGTGAAAGAATTAGCACAATCGGTTGGAATATAGAGATTTTATTAACGTTTATAACAAAATCGTTTTTTTTACCGCAAGAAACGACGATTTTAACAATTGGACGATTTACACAAACAAACCCATATTCCTCTGCATGCGAAAGTGAAATTGTTGTTATATATAGGTGAATCCACATGAATTTAACATTTTTTTAAGAAATTAGACAAATCCCACGGAATTTGTAGATTATATTGATATTTATATAGTTAAAAAACTCGCAAAAACGAAATTTTTTGAAGGATTTTTTTTGTGGGGAAAATCGAAACCAGTGACATAATACAGTTCAATCATGTATACTAAACACTCTATCAAAGAATTAGCACAATCGGTTGGAATATAGATATTTTATTAACGTTTATAGCAAAATCGTGTTTTTACCGCAAGAAATGACGATTTTTACCATTTGACGATTTTCTCAAACAAACCCATATTCCTCTGCATGCGAATGTGAAATTGTTGTTATATATAGGTGACTCCACATGAATTTAACATTTTTTTAAGAAATTAGACAAATCCCCCGGAATTTGTAGATTTTATTGATATTTATATAGTTAAAATCTCGCAAAAACGAAATTTTTTGAAGGATTTTTTTTGTGGGGAAAATCGAAACCAGTGATATAATACAGTTCAGTCATGTATACTAAACACTCTGTCAAAGAATTAGCACAATCGGTTGGAATATAGAGATTTTATTAACGATTATAGCAAAATCGTGTTTTTACCGCAAGAAAAGACGATTTTTACAATTGGACGATTTACACAAACAAACCCATATTCCTCTGCATGCGAACGTGAAATTGTTGTTATATATAGGTGAATCCACATGAATGTAACATATTTTTAAGAAATTAGACAAATCCCAAGGAATTTGTAGATTTTATTGATATTTATATAGTTAAAAATCTCGCAAAAACGAAATTTTTTGAAGGATTTTTTTTTGTGGGGAAAATCGAAACCAGTGATATAATACAGTTCAATCATGTATACTAATCAATCTGTCAAAGAATTAGCACAATCGGTTTGGAATATAGAGATTTTATTAACGATTATAGCAAAATCGTGTTTTTACCGCAAGAAAAGACGATTTTTACAATTGGACGATTTACACAATCAAACCCATATTTCTCTGCATGCGAACGTGAAATTGTTGTTATATATAGGTGAATCCACATGAATTTAACATATTTTTAAGAAATTAGACAAATCCCAAGGAATTTGTAGATTTTATTGATATTTATATAGTTAAAAATCTCGCAAAAACGAAATTTTTTGAAGTATTTTTTTTGTGGGGAAAATCGAAACCAGTGACATAATACAGTTCAATCATGTATACTAAACACTCTGTGAAAGAATTAGCACAATCGGTTGGAATATAGAGATTTTATTAACGTTTATAACAAAATCGTGTTTTTACCGCAAGAATCGACGATTTTTACAATTGGACGATTTACACAAACAAACCCAAATTCCTCTGCATGCGAACGTGAAATTGTTGTAATATACAGGTGACTCCACATGAATTTAACATATTTTTAAGAAATTAGACAAATCCCACGTAATTTGTAGATTTTATTGATATTTATATAGTTAAAATCTCGCAAAAACGAAATTTTTTGAAGGATTTTTTTTTGTGGGGAAAATCGAAACCAGTGATATAATACAGTTCAATCATGTATACTAAACACTCTGTGAAAGAATTAGCACAATCGGTTGGAATATAGATATTTTATTAACGTTTATAGCAAAATCGTGTTTTTACCGCAAGAAACGATGATTTTTACAATTGGACGATTTAACAAACAAACCCATATTCCTCTGCATGCGAACGTGAAATTGTTGATATATATAGGTGAATCCACATGAATTTAACATTTTCTTAAGAAATTAGACAAATCCCACTGAATTTGTAGATTTTATTGATATTTATATAGTTAAAAATCTCGCAAAAACGAAATTTTTTGAAGGATTTTTTTTTGTGGGGAAAATCGAAACCAGTGATATAATACAGTTCAATCATGTATACTAAACAATCTGTCACAGAATTAGCACAATCGGTTGGAATATAGAGATTTTATTAACGTTTATAGCAAAATCGTGTTTTTACCGCAAGAAACGACGATTTTTACAATTGGACGATTTACACAAACAAACCCATATTCCTCTGCATGCGAACGTAAAATTGTTGTTATATATAGGTGAATAAACATGAATTTAACATTTTTTTTAAGAAATTAGACAAATCCCACGGAATTTGTAGATTTTATTGATATTTATATAGTTAAAATCTCGCAAAAACGAAATTTTTTGAAGGATTTTTTTTTGTGGGGAAAATCGAAACCAGTGATATAATAAAGTTCAATTATGTATACTAAACACTCTGTGAAAGAATTAGCACAATCGGTTGGAATATAGAGATTTTATTAACGTTTATATCAAAATCGTGTTTTTACCGCAAGAATCGACGATTTTTACAATTGGACGATTTACACAAACAAACCCATATTCCTCTGCATGCGAACGTGAAATTGTTGTGATATACAGGTGACTCCACATGAATTTAACATATTTTTAAGAAATTAGACAAATCCTACGTAATTTGTAGATTTTATTGATATTTATATAGTTAAAATCTCGCAAAAACGAAATTTTTGAAGGATTTTTTTTTGTGGGGAAAATCGAAACTAGTGATATAATACAGTTCAATCATGTATACTAAACACTCTGTCAAAGAATTAGCACAATCGGTTGGAATATAGAGATTTTATTAACGTTTATAGCAAAATCGTGTTTTTACCGCAAGAAACGACGATTTTTACAATTGGACGTTTTTCACAAACAAACCCATATTCCTCCGCATGCGAACGTGAAATTGTTGTTATATATAGGTGAATCCACATGAATTTAACATTTTCTTAAGAAACTAGACAAATCCCACGGAATTTGTAGATTATATTGATATTTATTTAGTTAAAAAACTCGCAAAAACGAAATTTTTTTAAGGATTTTTTTTGTGGGGAAAATCGAAACCAGTGACATAATACAGTTCAATCATGTATACTAAACACTCTGTGAAAGAATTAGCACAATCGGTTGGAATATAGAGATTTTATTAACGTTTATAGCAAAATCGTGTTTTTACCGCAAGAAACGACGATTTTTACCATTTGACGATTTTCTCAAACTAACCCATATTCCTCTGCATGCGAATGTGAAATTGTTGTTATATATAGGTGACTCCACATGAACTTAACATTTTTTTAAGAAATTAGACAAATCCCCCGGAATTTGTAGATTTTATTGATATTTATATAGTTAAAATCTCGCAAAAACGAAATTTTTTGAAGGATTTTTTTGTGGGCAAAATCGAAACCAGTGATATAATACAGTTCAATCATGTATTCTAAACACTCTGTGAAAGAATTAGCACAATCGGTTGGAATATAGAGATTTTATTAACGTTTATAACAAAATCGTGTTTTTACCGCAAGAATCGACGATTTTTACAATTGGACGATTTACACAAACAAACCCATATTCCTCTGCATGCGAACGTGAAATTGTTGTGATATACAGGTGACTCCACATGAATTTAACATATTTTTAAGAAATTAGACAAATCCCACGTAATTTGTAGATTTTATTGATATTTATATAGTTAAAATCTCGCAAAAACGAAATTTTTTGAAGGATTTTTTTTTGTGGGGAAAATCGAAACCAGTGATATAATACAGTTCAATCATGTATACTAAACACTCTGTCAAAGAATTAGCACAATCGGTTGGAATATAGAGATTTTATTAACGTTTATAGCAAAATCGTGTTTTTACCGCAAGAAACGACGATTTTTACAATTGGACGATTTACACAAACAAACCCATATTCCTCTGCATGCGAACGTGAAATTGTTGATATATATAGGTGAATCCACATGAATTTAACATTTTCTTAAGAAATTAGACAAATCCCACTGAATTTGTAGATTTTATTGATATTTATATAGTTAAAAATCTCGCAAAAACGAAATTTTTTGAAGGATTTTTTTTGTGGGGAAAATCGAAACCAGTGACATAATACAGTTCAATCATGTATACTAAACACTCTATCAAAGAATTAGCACAATCGGTTGGAATATAGATATTTTATTAACGTTTATAGCAAAATCGTGTTTTTACCGCAAGAAACGACGATTTTTACAATTGGACGATTTACACAAACAAACCCATATTTCTCTGCATGCGAACGTGAAATTGTTTTTATATATAGGTGAATCCACATGAATTTAACATATTTTTAAGAAATTAGACAAATCCCACGGAATTTGTAGATTTTATTGATATTTATATAGTTAAAATCTCGCAAAAACGAAATTTTTTTGAGGATTTTTTTTTGTGGGGAAAATCGAAACCAGTGATATAATACAGTTCAATCATGCATACTAAACAATCTGTCACAGAATTAGCACAATCGGTTGGAATATAGAGATTTTATTAACGTTTATAGCAAAATCGTGTTTTTACCGCAAGAAACGACGATTTTTACAATTGGACGATTTACACAAACAAACCCATATTCCTCTGCATGCGAACGTGAAATTGTTGATATATATAGGTGAATCCACATGAATTTAACATTTTCTTAAGAAATTAGACAAATCCCACTGAATTTGTAGATTTTATTGATATTTATATAGTTAAAAATCTCGCAAAAACGAAATTTTTTGAAGGATTTTTTTTGTGGGGAAAATCGAAACCAGTGACATAATACAGTTCAATCATGTATACTAAACACTCTATCAAAGAATTAGCACAATCGGTTGGAATATAGATATTTTATTAACGTTTATAGCAATATCGTGTTTTTACCGCAAGAAACGACGATTTTTACAATTGGACGATTTGCACAAACAAACCCATATTCCTCTGCATGCGAACGTGAAATTGTTTTTATATATAGGTGAATCCACATGAATTTAACATATTTTTAAGAAATTAGACAAATCCCACGGAATTTGTAGATTTTATTGATATTTATATAGTTAAAATCTCGCAAAAACGAAATTTTTTTGAGGATTTTTTTTTGTGGGGAAAATCGAAACCAGTGATATAATACAGTTCAATCATGCATACTAAACAATCTGTCACAGAATTAGCACAATCGGTTGGAATATAGAGATTTTATTAACGTTTATAGCAAAATCGTGTTTTTACCGCAAGAAACGACGATTTTTACAATTGGACGATTTACACAAACAAACCCATATTCCTCTGCATGAGAACGTAAAATTGTTGTTAAATATAGGTGAATCCACATGAATTTAACATTTTTTTAAGAAATTAGACAAATCCCACGGAATTTGTAGATTTTATTGATATTTATATAGTTAAAATCTCGCAAAAACGAAATTTTTTTGAGGATTTTTTTTGTGGGGAAAATCGAAACCAGTGATATAATACAGTTCAATCATGTATACTAAACAATCTGTCACAGAATTAGCACAATCGGTTGGAATATAGAGATTTTATTAACGTTTATAGCAAAATCGTGTTTTTACCGCAAGAAACGACGATTTTTACAATTGGACGATTTACACAAACAAACCCATATTCCTCTGCATGCGAACGTGAAATTGTTGTTATATATAGGTGAATCCACATGAATTTAACATTTTTTTAAGAAATTAGACAAATCCCACGGAATTTGTAGATTTTATTGATATTTATATAGTTAAAATCTCGCAAAAACGAAATTTTTTGAAGGATTTTATTTTGTGGGGAAAATCGAAACCAGTGATATAATAAAGTTCAATTATGTATACTAAACACTCTGTGAAAGAATTAGCACAATCGGTTGGAATATAGAGATTTTATTAACGTTTATAACAAAATCGTTTTTTTTACCGCAAGAAACGACGATTTTAACAATTGGACGATTTACACAAACAAACCCATATTCCTCTGCATGCGAAAGTGAAATTGTTGTTATATATAGGTGAATCCACATGAATTTAACATTTTTTTAAGAAATTAGACAAATCCCACGGAATTTGTAGATTATATTGATATTTATATAGTTAAAAAACTCGCAAAAACGAAATTTTTTGAAGGATTTTTTTTGTGGGGAAAATCGAAACCAGTGACATAATACAGTTCAATCATGTATACTAAACACTCTATCAAAGAATTAGCACAATCGGTTGGAATATAGATATTTTATTAACGTTTATAGCAAAATCGTGTTTTTACCGCAAGAAATGACGATTTTTACCATTTGACGATTTTCTCAAACAAACCCATATTCCTCTGCATGCGAATGTGAAATTGTTGTTATATATAGGTGACTCCACATGAATTTAACATTTTTTTAAGAAATTAGACAAATCCCCCGGAATTTGTAGATTTTATTGATATTTATATAGTTAAAATCTCGCAAAAACGAAATTTTTTGAAGGATTTTTTTTGTGGGGAAAATCGAAACCAGTGATATAATACAGTTCAGTCATGTATACTAAACACTCTGTCAAAGAATTAGCACAATCGGTTGGAATATAGAGATTTTATTAACGATTATAGCAAAATCGTGTTTTTACCGCAAGAAAAGACGATTTTTACAATTGGACGATTTACACAAACAAACCCATATTCCTCTGCATGCGAACGTGAAATTGTTGTTATATATAGGTGAATCCACATGAATGTAATATATTTTTAAGAAATTAGACAAATCCCAAGGAATTTGTAGATTTTATTGATATTTATATAGTTAAAAATCTCGCAAAAACGAAATTTTTTGAAGGATTTTTTTTTGTGGGGAAAATCGAAACCAGTGATATAATACAGTTCAATCATGTATACTAATCAATCTGTCAAAGAATTAGCACAATCGGTTTGGAATATAGAGATTTTATTAACGATTATAGCAAAATCGTGTTTTTACCGCAAGAAAAGACGATTTTTACAATTGGACGATTTACACAATCAAACCCATATTTCTCTGCATGCGAACGTGAAATTGTTGTTATATATAGGTGAATCCACATGAATTTAACATATTTTTAAGAAATTAGACAAATCCCAAGGAATTTGTAGATTTTATTGATATTTATATAGTTAAAAATCTCGCAAAAACGAAATTTTTTGAAGTATTTTTTTTGTGGGGAAAATCGAAACCAGTGACATAATACAGTTCAATCATGTATACTAAACACTCTGTGAAAGAATTAGCACAATCGGTTGGAATATAGAGATTTTATTAACGTTTATAACAAAATCGTGTTTTTACCGCAAGAATCGACGATTTTTACAATTGGACGATTTACACAAACAAACCCAAATTCCTCTGCATGCGAACGTGAAATTGTTGTAATATACAGGTGACTCCACATGAATTTAACATATTTTTAAGAAATTAGACAAATCCCACGTAATTTGTAGATTTTATTGATATTTATATAGTTAAAATCTCGCAAAAACGAAATTTTTTGAAGGATTTTTTTTTGTGGGGAAAATCGAAACCAGTGATATAATACAGTTCAATCATGTATACTAAACACTCTGTGAAAGAATTAGCACAATCGGTTGGAATATAGATATTTTATTAACGTTTATAGCAAAATCGTGTTTTTACCGCAAGAAACGATGATTTTTACAATTGGACGATTTAACAAACAAACCCATATTCCTCTGCATGCGAACGTGAAATTGTTGATATATATAGGTGAATCCACATGAATTTAACATTTTCTTAAGAAATTAGACAAATCCCACTGAATTTGTAGATTTTATTGATATTTATATAGTTAAAAATCTCGCAAAAACGAAATTTTTTGAAGGATTTTTTTTTGTGGGGAAAATCGAAACCAGTGATATAATACAGTTCAATCATGTATACTAAACAATCTGTCACAGAATTAGCACAATCGGTTGGAATATAGAGATTTTATTAACGTTTATAGCAAAATCGTGTTTTTACCGCAAGAAACGACGATTTTTACAATTGGACGATTTACACAAACAAACCCATATTCCTCTGCATGCGAACGTAAAATTGTTGTTATATATAGGTGAATAAACATGAATTTAACATTTTTTTTAAGAAATTAGACAAATCCCACGGAATTTGTAGATTTTATTGATATTTATATAGTTAAAATCTCGCAAAAACGAAATTTTTTGAAGGATTTTTTTTTGTGGGGAAAATCGAAACCAGTGATATAATAAAGTTCAATTATGTATACTAAACACTCTGTGAAAGAATTAGCACAATCGGTTGGAATATAGAGATTTTATTAACGTTTATATCAAAATCGTGTTTTTACCGCAAGAATCGACGATTTTTACAATTGGACGATTTACACAAACAAACCCATATTCCTCTGCATGCGAACGTGAAATTGTTGTGATATACAGGTGACTCCACATGAATTTAACATATTTTTAAGAAATTAGACAAATCCCACGTAATTTGTAGATTTTATTGATATTTATATAGTTAAAATCTCGCAAAAACGAAATTTTTGAAGGATTTTTTTTTGTGGGGAAAATCGAAACTAGTGATATAATACAGTTCAATCATGTATACTAAACACTCTGTCAAAGAATTAGCACAATCGGTTGGAATATAGAGATTTTATTAACGTTTATAGCAAAATCGTGTTTTTACCGCAAGAAACGACGATTTTTACAATTGGACGTTTTTCACAAACAAACCCATATTCCTCCGCATGCGAACGTGAAATTGTTGTTATATATAGGTGAATCCACATGAATTTAACATTTTCTTAAGAAACTAGACAAATCCCACGGAATTTGTAGATTATATTGATATTTATTTAGTTAAAAAACTCGCAAAAACGAAATTTTTTTAAGGATTTTTTTTGTGGGGAAAATCGAAACCAGTGACATAATACAGTTCAATCATGTATACTAAACACTCTGTGAAAGAATTAGCACAATCGGTTGGAATATAGAGATTTTATTAACGTTTATAGCAAAATCGTGTTTTTACCGCAAGAAACGACGATTTTTACCATTTGACGATTTTCTCAAACTAACCCATATTCCTCTGCATGCGAATGTGAAATTGTTGTTATATATAGGTGACTCCACATGAACTTAACATTTTTTTAAGAAATTAGACAAATCCCCCGGAATTTGTAGATTTTATTGATATTTATATAGTTAAAATCTCGCAAAAACGAAATTTTTTGAAGGATTTTTTTGTGGGCAAAATCGAAACCAGTGATATAATACAGTTCAATCATGTATTCTAAACACTCTGTGAAAGAATTAGCACAATCGGTTGGAATATAGAGATTTTATTAACGTTTATAACAAAATCGTGTTTTTACCGCAAGAATCGACGATTTTTACAATTGGACGATTTACACAAACAAACCCATATTCCTCTGCATGCGAACGTGAAATTGTTGTGATATACAGGTGACTCCACATGAATTTAACATATTTTTAAGAAATTAGACAAATCCCACGTAATTTGTAGATTTTATTGATATTTATATAGTTAAAATCTCGCAAAAACGAAATTTTTTGAAGGATTTTTTTTTGTGGGGAAAATCGAAACCAGTGATATAATACAGTTCAATCATGTATACTAAACACTCTGTCAAAGAATTAGCACAATCGGTTGGAATATAGAGATTTTATTAACGTTTATAGCAAAATCGTGTTTTTACCGCAAGAAACGACGATTTTTACAATTGGACGATTTACACAAACAAACCCATATTCCTCTGCATGCGAACGTGAAATTGTTGATATATATAGGTGAATCCACATGAATTTAACATTTTCTTAAGAAATTAGACAAATCCCACTGAATTTGTAGATTTTATTGATATTTATATAGTTAAAAATCTCGCAAAAACGAAATTTTTTGAAGGATTTTTTTTGTGGGGAAAATCGAAACCAGTGACATAATACAGTTCAATCATGTATACTAAACACTCTATCAAAGAATTAGCACAATCGGTTGGAATATAGATATTTTATTAACGTTTATAGCAAAATCGTGTTTTTACCGCAAGAAACGACGATTTTTACAATTGGACGATTTACACAAACAAACCCATATTTCTCTGCATGCGAACGTGAAATTGTTTTTATATATAGGTGAATCCACATGAATTTAACATATTTTTAAGAAATTAGACAAATCCCACGGAATTTGTAGATTTTATTGATATTTATATAGTTAAAATCTCGCAAAAACGAAATTTTTTTGAGGATTTTTTTTTGTGGGGAAAATCGAAACCAGTGATATAATACAGTTCAATCATGCATACTAAACAATCTGTCACAGAATTAGCACAATCGGTTGGAATATAGAGATTTTATTAACGTTTATAGCAAAATCGTGTTTTTACCGCAAGAAACGACGATTTTTACAATTGGACGATTTACACAAACAAACCCATATTCCTCTGCATGCGAACGTAAAATTGTTGTTATATATAGGTGAATCCACATGAATTTAACATTTTTTTAAGAAATTAGACAAATCCCACGGAATTTGTAGATTTTATTGATATTTATATAGTTAAAATCTCGCAAAAACGAAATTTT
Organism: Periplaneta americana; assembly: GCF_040183065.1. NCBI lineage: Eukaryota > Metazoa > Arthropoda > Insecta > Blattodea > Blattidae > Periplaneta > Periplaneta americana. Next base: position 122,390,642 of record NC_091121.1, on the reverse strand, counting down.
TTGAAGGTTTTTTTTTGTGGGGAAAATCGAAACCAGTGATATAATAAAGTTCAATTATGTATACTAAACACTCTGTGAAAGAATTAGCACAATCGGTTGGAATATAGAGATTTTATTAACGTTTATAACAAAATCGTGTTTTTACCGCAAGAATCGACGATTTTTACAATTGGACGATTTACACAAACAAACCCATATTCCTCTGCATGCGAACGTGAAATTGTTGTGATATACAGGTGACTCCACATGAATTTAACATATTTTTAAGAAATTAGACAAATCCCACGTAATTTGTAGATTTTATTGATATTTATATAGTTAAAATCTCGCAAAAACGAAATTTTTTGAAGGATTTTTTTTTGTGGGGAAAATCGAAACTAGTGATATAATACAGTTCAATCATGTATACTAAACACTCTGTCAAAGAATTAGCACAATCGGTTGGAATATAGAGATTTTATTAACGTTTATAGCAAAATCGTGTTTTTACCGCAAGAAACGACGATTTTTACAATTGGACGATTTACACAAACAAACCCATATTCCTCTGCATGCGAACGTGAAATTGTTGATATATATAGGTGAATCCACATGAATTTAACATTTTCTTAAGAAATTAGACAAATCCCACTGAATTTGTAGATTTTATTGATATTTATATAGTTAAAAATCTCGCAAAAACGAAATTTTTTGAAGGATTTTTTTTGTGGGGAAAATCGAAACCAGTGACATAATACAGTTCAATCATGTATACTAAACACTCTATCAAAGAATTAGCACAATCGGTTGGAATATAGATATTTTATTAACGTTTATAGCAATATCGTGTTTTTACCGCAAGAAACGACGATTTTTACAATTGGACGATTTGCACAAACAAACCCATATTCCTCTGCATGCGAACGTGAAATTGTTTTTATATATAGGTGAATCCACATGAATTTAACATATTTTTAAGAAATTAGACAAATCCCACGGAATTTGTAGATTTTATTGATATTTATATAGTTAAAATCTCGCAAAAACGAAATTTTTTTGAGGATTTTTTTTTGTGGGGAAAATCGAAACCAGTGATATAATACAGTTCAATCATGCATACTAAACAATCTGTCACAGAATTAGCACAATCGGTTGGAATATAGAGATTTTATTAACGTTTATAGCAAAATCGTGTTTTTACCGCAAGAAACGACGATTTTTACAATTGGACGATTTACACAAACAAACCCATATTCCTCTGCATGAGAACGTAAAATTGTTGTTAAATATAGGTGAATCCACATGAATTTAACATTTTTTTAAGAAATTAGACAAATCCCACGGAATTTGTAGATTTTATTGATATTTATATAGTTAAAATCTCGCAAAAACGAAATTTTTTTGAGGATTTTTTTTGTGGGGAAAATCGAAACCAGTGATATAATACAGTTCAATCATGTATACTAAACAATCTGTCACAGAATTAGCACAATCGGTTGGAATATAGAGATTTTATTAACGTTTATAGCAAAATCGTGTTTTTACCGCAAGAAACGACGATTTTTACAATTGGACGATTTACACAAACAAACCCATATTCCTCTGCATGCGAACGTGAAATTGTTGTTATATATAGGTGAATCCACATGAATTTAACATTTTTTTAAGAAACTAGACAAATCCCACGGAATTTGTAGATTTTATTGATATTTATATAGTTAAAATCTCGCAAAAACGAAATTTTTTGAAGGATTTTATTTTGTGGGGAAAATCGAAACCAGTGATATAATAAAGTTCAATTATGTATACTAAACACTCTGTGAAAGAATTAGCACAATCGGTTGGAATATAGAGATTTTATTAACGTTTATAACAAAATCGTTTTTTTTACCGCAAGAAACGACGATTTTAACAATTGGACGATTTACACAAACAAACCCATATTCCTCTGCATGCGAAAGTGAAATTGTTGTTATATATAGGTGAATCCACATGAATTTAACATTTTTTTAAGAAATTAGACAAATCCCACGGAATTTGTAGATTATATTGATATTTATATAGTTAAAAAACTCGCAAAAACGAAATTTTTTGAAGGATTTTTTTTGTGGGGAAAATCGAAACCAGTGACATAATACAGTTCAATCATGTATACTAAACACTCTATCAAAGAATTAGCACAATCGGTTGGAATATAGATATTTTATTAACGTTTATAGCAAAATCGTGTTTTTACCGCAAGAAATGACGATTTTTACCATTTGACGATTTTCTCAAACAAACCCATATTCCTCTGCATGCGAATGTGAAATTGTTGTTATATATAGGTGACTCCACATGAATTTAACATTTTTTTAAGAAATTAGACAAATCCCCCGGAATTTGTAGATTTTATTGATATTTATATAGTTAAAATCTCGCAAAAACGAAATTTTTTGAAGGATTTTTTTTGTGGGGAAAATCGAAACCAGTGATATAATACAGTTCAGTCATGTATACTAAACACTCTGTCAAAGAATTAGCACAATCGGTTGGAATATAGAGATTTTATTAACGATTATAGCAAAATCGTGTTTTTACCGCAAGAAAAGACGATTTTTACAATTGGACGATTTACACAAACAAACCCATATTCCTCTGCATGCGAACGTGAAATTGTTGTTATATATAGGTGAATCCACATGAATGTAATATATTTTTAAGAAATTAGACAAATCCCAAGGAATTTGTAGATTTTATTGATATTTATATAGTTAAAAATCTCGCAAAAACGAAATTTTTTGAAGGATTTTTTTTTGTGGGGAAAATCGAAACCAGTGATATAATACAGTTCAATCATGTATACTAATCAATCTGTCAAAGAATTAGCACAATCGGTTTGGAATATAGAGATTTTATTAACGATTATAGCAAAATCGTGTTTTTACCGCAAGAAAAGACGATTTTTACAATTGGACGATTTACACAATCAAACCCATATTTCTCTGCATGCGAACGTGAAATTGTTGTTATATATAGGTGAATCCACATGAATTTAACATATTTTTAAGAAATTAGACAAATCCCAAGGAATTTGTAGATTTTATTGATATTTATATAGTTAAAAATCTCGCAAAAACGAAATTTTTTGAAGTATTTTTTTTGTGGGGAAAATCGAAACCAGTGACATAATACAGTTCAATCATGTATACTAAACACTCTGTGAAAGAATTAGCACAATCGGTTGGAATATAGAGATTTTATTAACGTTTATAACAAAATCGTGTTTTTACCGCAAGAATCGACGATTTTTACAATTGGACGATTTACACAAACAAACCCAAATTCCTCTGCATGCGAACGTGAAATTGTTGTAATATACAGGTGACTCCACATGAATTTAACATATTTTTAAGAAATTAGACAAATCCCACGTAATTTGTAGATTTTATTGATATTTATATAGTTAAAATCTCGCAAAAACGAAATTTTTTGAAGGATTTTTTTTTGTGGGGAAAATCGAAACCAGTGATATAATACAGTTCAATCATGTATACTAAACACTCTGTGAAAGAATTAGCACAATCGGTTGGAATATAGATATTTTATTAACGTTTATAGCAAAATCGTGTTTTTACCGCAAGAAACGATGATTTTTACAATTGGACGATTTAACAAACAAACCCATATTCCTCTGCATGCGAACGTGAAATTGTTGATATATATAGGTGAATCCACATGAATTTAACATTTTCTTAAGAAATTAGACAAATCCCACTGAATTTGTAGATTTTATTGATATTTATATAGTTAAAAATCTCGCAAAAACGAAATTTTTTGAAGGATTTTTTTTTGTGGGGAAAATCGAAACCAGTGATATAATACAGTTCAATCATGTATACTAAACAATCTGTCACAGAATTAGCACAATCGGTTGGAATATAGAGATTTTATTAACGTTTATAGCAAAATCGTGTTTTTACCGCAAGAAACGACGATTTTTACAATTGGACGATTTACACAAACAAACCCATATTCCTCTGCATGCGAACGTAAAATTGTTGTTATATATAGGTGAATAAACATGAATTTAACATTTTTTTTAAGAAATTAGACAAATCCCACGGAATTTGTAGATTTTATTGATATTTATATAGTTAAAATCTCGCAAAAACGAAATTTTTTGAAGGATTTTTTTTTGTGGGGAAAATCGAAACCAGTGATATAATAAAGTTCAATTATGTATACTAAACACTCTGTGAAAGAATTAGCACAATCGGTTGGAATATAGAGATTTTATTAACGTTTATATCAAAATCGTGTTTTTACCGCAAGAATCGACGATTTTTACAATTGGACGATTTACACAAACAAACCCATATTCCTCTGCATGCGAACGTGAAATTGTTGTGATATACAGGTGACTCCACATGAATTTAACATATTTTTAAGAAATTAGACAAATCCCACGTAATTTGTAGATTTTATTGATATTTATATAGTTAAAATCTCGCAAAAACGAAATTTTTGAAGGATTTTTTTTTGTGGGGAAAATCGAAACTAGTGATATAATACAGTTCAATCATGTATACTAAACACTCTGTCAAAGAATTAGCACAATCGGTTGGAATATAGAGATTTTATTAACGTTTATAGCAAAATCGTGTTTTTACCGCAAGAAACGACGATTTTTACAATTGGACGTTTTTCACAAACAAACCCATATTCCTCCGCATGCGAACGTGAAATTGTTGTTATATATAGGTGAATCCACATGAATTTAACATTTTCTTAAGAAACTAGACAAATCCCACGGAATTTGTAGATTATATTGATATTTATTTAGTTAAAAAACTCGCAAAAACGAAATTTTTTTAAGGATTTTTTTTGTGGGGAAAATCGAAACCAGTGACATAATACAGTTCAATCATGTATACTAAACACTCTGTGAAAGAATTAGCACAATCGGTTGGAATATAGAGATTTTATTAACGTTTATAGCAAAATCGTGTTTTTACCGCAAGAAACGACGATTTTTACCATTTGACGATTTTCTCAAACTAACCCATATTCCTCTGCATGCGAATGTGAAATTGTTGTTATATATAGGTGACTCCACATGAACTTAACATTTTTTTAAGAAATTAGACAAATCCCCCGGAATTTGTAGATTTTATTGATATTTATATAGTTAAAATCTCGCAAAAACGAAATTTTTTGAAGGATTTTTTTGTGGGCAAAATCGAAACCAGTGATATAATACAGTTCAATCATGTATTCTAAACACTCTGTGAAAGAATTAGCACAATCGGTTGGAATATAGAGATTTTATTAACGTTTATAACAAAATCGTGTTTTTACCGCAAGAATCGACGATTTTTACAATTGGACGATTTACACAAACAAACCCATATTCCTCTGCATGCGAACGTGAAATTGTTGTGATATACAGGTGACTCCACATGAATTTAACATATTTTTAAGAAATTAGACAAATCCCACGTAATTTGTAGATTTTATTGATATTTATATAGTTAAAATCTCGCAAAAACGAAATTTTTTGAAGGATTTTTTTTTGTGGGGAAAATCGAAACCAGTGATATAATACAGTTCAATCATGTATACTAAACACTCTGTCAAAGAATTAGCACAATCGGTTGGAATATAGAGATTTTATTAACGTTTATAGCAAAATCGTGTTTTTACCGCAAGAAACGACGATTTTTACAATTGGACGATTTACACAAACAAACCCATATTCCTCTGCATGCGAACGTGAAATTGTTGATATATATAGGTGAATCCACATGAATTTAACATTTTCTTAAGAAATTAGACAAATCCCACTGAATTTGTAGATTTTATTGATATTTATATAGTTAAAAATCTCGCAAAAACGAAATTTTTTGAAGGATTTTTTTTGTGGGGAAAATCGAAACCAGTGACATAATACAGTTCAATCATGTATACTAAACACTCTATCAAAGAATTAGCACAATCGGTTGGAATATAGATATTTTATTAACGTTTATAGCAAAATCGTGTTTTTACCGCAAGAAACGACGATTTTTACAATTGGACGATTTACACAAACAAACCCATATTTCTCTGCATGCGAACGTGAAATTGTTTTTATATATAGGTGAATCCACATGAATTTAACATATTTTTAAGAAATTACACAAATCCCACGGAATTTGTAGATTTTATTGATATTTATATAGTTAAAATCTCGCAAAAACGAAATTTTTTTGAGGATTTTTTTTTGTGGGGAAAATCGAAACCAGTGATATAATACAGTTCAATCATGCATACTAAACAATCTGTCACAGAATTAGCACAATCGGTTGGAATATAGAGATTTTATTAACGTTTATAGCAAAATCGTGTTTTTACCGCAAGAAACGACGATTTTTACAATTGGACGATTTACACAAACAAACCCATATTCCTCTGCATGCGAACGTAAAATTGTTGTTATATATAGGTGAATCCACATGAATTTAACATTTTTTTAAGAAATTAGACAAATCCCACGGAATTTGTAGATTTTATTGATATTTATATAGTTAAAATCTCGCAAAAACGAAATTTTTTGAAGGTTTTTTTTTGTGGGGAAAATCGAAACCAGTGATATAATAAAGTTCAATTATGTATACTAAACACTCTGTGAAAGAATTAGCACAATCGGTTGGAATATAGAGATTTTATTAACGTTTATAACAAAATCGTGTTTTTACCGCAAGAATCGACGATTTTTACAATTGGACGATTTACACAAACAAACCCATATTCCTCTGCATGCGAACGTGAAATTGTTGTGATATACAGGTGACTCCACATGAATTTAACATATTTTTAAGAAATTAGACAAATCCCACGTAATTTGTAGATTTTATTGATATTTATATAGTTAAAATCTCGCAAAAACGAAATTTTTTGAAGGATTTTTTTTTGTGGGGAAAATCGAAACTAGTGATATAATACAGTTCAATCATGTATACTAAACACTCTGTCAAAGAATTAGCACAATCGGTTGGAATATAGAGATTTTATTAACGTTTATAGCAAAATCGTGTTTTTACCGCAAGAAACGACGATTTTTACAATTGGACGTTTTACACAAACAAACCCATATTCCTCCGCATGCGAACGTGAAATTGTTGATATATATAGGTGAATCCACATGAATTTAACATTTTCTTAAGAAATTAGACAAATCCCACTGAATTTGTAGATTTTATTGATATTTATATAGTTAAAAATCTCGCAAAAACGAAATTTTTTGAAGGATTTTTTTTGTGGGGAAAATCGAAACCAGTGACATAATACAGTTCAATCATGTATACTAAACACTCTATCAAAGAATTAGCACAATCGGTTGGAATATAGATATTTTATTAACGTTTATAGCAAAATCGTGTTTTTACCGCAAGAAACGACGATTTTTACAATTGGACGATTTGCACAAACAAACCCATATTCCTCTGCATGCGAACGTGAAATTGTTTTTATATATAGGTGAATCCACATGAATTTAACATATTTTTAAGAAATTAGACAAATCCCACGGAATTTGTAGATTTTATTGATATTTATATAGTTAAAATCTCGCAAAAACGAAATTTTTTTGAGGATTTTTTTTTGTGGGGAAAATCGAAACCAGTGATATAATACAGTTCAATCATGCATACTAAACAATCTGTCACAGAATTAGCACAATCGGTTGGAATATAGAGATTTTATTAGCGTTTATAGCAAAATCGTGTTTTTACCGCAAGAAACGACGATTTTTACAATTGGACGATTTACACAAACAAACCCATATTCCTCTGCATGCGAACGTAAAATTGTTGTTAAATATAGGTGAATCCACATGAATTTAACATTTTTTTAATAAATTAGACAAATCCCACGGAATTTGTAGATTTTATTGATATTTATATAGTTAAAATCTCGCAAAAACGAAATTTTTTTGAGGATTTTTTTTGTGGGGAAAATCGAAACCAGTGATATAATACAGTTCAATCATGTATACTAAACAATCTGTCACAGAATTAGCACAATCGGTTGGAATATAGAGATTTTATTAACGTTTATAACAAAATCGTGTTTTTACCGCAAGAAACGACGATTTTTACAATTGGACGATTTACACAAACAAACCCATATTCCTCTGCATGCGAACGTGAAATTGTTGTTATATATAGGTGAATCCACATGAATTTAACATTTTTTTAAGAAATTAGACAAATCCCACGGAATTTGTAGATTTTATTGATATTTATATAGTTAAAATCTCGCAAAAACGAAATTTTTTGAAGGATTTTATTTTGTGGGGAAAATCGAAACCAGTGATACAATAAAGTTCAATTATGTATACTAAACACTCTGTGAAAGAATTAGCACAATCGGTTGGAATATAGAGATTTTATTAACGTTTATAACAAAATCGTTTTTTTTACCGCAAGAAACGACGATTTTAACAATTGGACGATTTACACAAACAAACCCATATTCCTCTGCATGCGAAAGTGAAATTGTTGTTATATATAGGTGAATCCACATGAATTTAACATTTTTTTAAGAAATTAGACAAATCCCACGGAATTTGTAGATTATATTGATATTTATATAGTTAAAAAACTCGCAAAAACGAAATTTTTTGAAGGATTTTTTTTGTGGGGAAAATGGAAACCAGTGACATAATACAGTTCAATCATGTATACTAAACACTCTATCAAAGAATTAGCACAATCGGTTGGAATATAGATATTTTATTAACGTTTATAGCAAAATCGTGTTTTTACCGCAAGAAACGACGATTTTTACAATTGGACGATTTACACAAACAAACCCATATTTCTCTGCATGCGAACGTGAAATTGTTTTTATATATAGGTGAATCCACATGAATTTAACATATTTTTAAGAAATTAGACAAATCCCACGGAATTTGTAGATTTTATTGATATTTATATAGTTAAAATCTCGCAAAAACGAAATTTTTTTGAGGATTTTTTTTTGTGGGGAAAATCGAAACCAGTGATATAATACAGTTCAATCATGCATACTAAACAATCTGTCACAGAATTAGCACAATCGGTTGGAATATAGAGATTTTATTAACGTTTATAGCAAAATCGTGTTTTTACCGCAAGAAACGACGATTTTTACAATTGGACGATTTACACAAACAAACCCATATTCCTCTGCATGCGAACGTAAAATTGTTGTTATATATAGGTGAATCCACATGAATTTAACATTTTTTTAAGAAATTAGACAAATCCCACGGAATTTGTAGATTTTATTGATATTTATATAGTTAAAATCTCGCAAAAACGAAATTTTTTGAAGGTTTTTTTTTGTGGGGAAAATCGAAACCAGTGATATAATAAAGTTCAATTATGTATACTAAACACTCTGTGAAAGAATTAGCACAATCGGTTGGAATATAGAGATTTTATTAACGTTTATAACAAAATCGTGTTTTTACCGCAAGAATCGACGATTTTTACAATTGGACGATTTACACAAACAAACCCATATTCCTCTGCATGCGAACGTGAAATTGTTGTGATATACAGGTGACTCCACATGAATTTAACATATTTTTAAGAAATTAGACAAATCCCACGTAATTTGTAGATTTTATTGATATTTATATAGTTAAAATCTCGCAAAAACGAAATTTTTTGAAGGATTTTTTTTTGTGGGGAAAATCGAAACTAGTGATATAATACAGTTCAATCATGTATACTAAACACTCTGTCAAAGAATTAGCACAATCGGTTGGAATATAGAGATTTTATTAACGTTTATAGCAAAATCGTGTTTTTACCGCAAGAAACGACGATTTTTACAATTGGACGTTTTACACAAACAAACCCATATTCCTCCGCATGCGAACGTGAAATTGTTGATATATATAGGTGAATCCACATGAATTTAACATTTTCTTAAGAAATTAGACAAATCCCACTGAATTTGTAGATTTTATTGATATTTATATAGTTAAAAATCTCGCAAAAACGAAATTTTTTGAAGGATTTTTTTTGTGGGGAAAACCGAAACCAGTGACATAATACAGTTCAATCATGTATACTAAACACTCTATCAAAGAATTAGCACAATCGGTTGGAATATAGATATTTTATTAACGTTTATAGCAAAATCGTGTTTTTACCGCAAGAAACGACGATTTTTACAATTGGACGATTTGCACAAACAAACCCATATTCCTCTGCATGCGAACGTGAAATTGTTTTTATATATAGGTGAATCCACATGAATTTAACATATTTTTAAGAAATTAGACAAATCCCACGGAATTTGTAGATTTTATTGATATTTATATAGTTAAAATCTCGCAAAAACGAAATTTTTTTGAGGATTTTTTTTTGTAGGGGAAAATCGAAACCAGTGATATAATACAGTTCAATCATGCATACTAAACAATCTGTCACAGAATTAGCACAATCGGTTGGAATATAGAGATTTTATTAGCGTTTATAGCAAAATCGTGTTTTTACCGCAAGAAACGACGATTTTTACAATTGGACGATTTACACAAACAAACCCATATTCCTCTGCATGCGAACGTAAAATTGTTGTTAAATATAGGTGAATCCACATGAATTTAACATTTTTTTAATAAATTAGACAAATCCCACGGAATTTGTAGATTTTATTGATATTTATATAGTTAAAATCTCGCAAAAACGAAATTTTTTTGAGGATTTTTTTTGTGGGGAAAATCGAAACCAGTGATATAATACAGTTCAATCATGTATACTAAACAATCTGTCACAGAATTAGCACAATCGGTTGGAATATAGAGATTTTATTAACGTTTATAACAAAATCGTGTTTTTACCGCAAGAAACGACGATTTTTACAATTGGACGATTTACACAAACAAACCCATATTCCTCTGCATGCGAACGTGAAATTGTTGTTATATATAGGTGAATCCACATGAATTTAACATTTTTTTAAGAAATTAGACAAATCCCACGGAATTTGTAGATTTTATTGATATTTATATAGTTAAAATCTCGCAAAAACGAAATTTTTTGAAGGATTTTATTTTGTGGGGAAAATCGAAACCAGTGATACAATAAAGTTCAATTATGTATACTAAACACTCTGTGAAAGAATTAGCACAATCGGTTGGAATATAGAGATTTTATTAACGTTTATAACAAAATCGTTTTTTTTACCGCAAGAAACGACGATTTTAACAATTGGACGATTTACACAAACAAACCCATATTCCTCTGCATGCGAAAGTGAAATTGTTGTTATATATAGGTGAATCCACATGAATTTAACATTTTTTTAAGAAATTAGACAAATCCCACGGAATTTGTAGATTATATTGATATTTATATAGTTAAAAAACTCGCAAAAACGAAATTTTTTGAAGGATTTTTTTTGTGGGGAAAATGGAAACCAGTGACATAATACAGTTCAATCATGTATACTAAACACTCTATCAAAGAATTAGCACAATCGGTTGGAATATAGATATTTTATTAACGTTTATAGCAAAATCGTGTTTTTACCGCAAGAAATGACGATTTTTACCATTTGACGATTTTCTCAAACAAACCCATATTCCTCTGCATGCGAATGTGAAATTGTTGTTATATATAGGTGACTCCACATGAATTTAACATTTTTTTAAGAAATTAGACAAATCCCCCGGAATTTGTAGATTTTATTGATATTTATATAGTTAAAATCTCGCAAAAACGAAATTTTTTGAAGGATTTTTTTTGTGGGGAAAATCGAAACCAGTGATATAATACAGTTCAGTCATGTATACTAAACACTCTGTCAAAGAATTAGCACAATCGGTTGGAATATAGAGATTTTATTAACGATTATAGCAAAATCGTGTTTTTACCGCAAGAAAAGACTATTTTTACAATTGGACGATTTACACAAACAAACCCATATTCCTCTGCATGCGAACGTGAAATTGTTGTTATATATAGGTGAATCCACATGAATGTAACATATTTTTAAGAAATTAGACAAATCCCAAGGAATTTGTAGATTTTATTGATATTTATATAGTTAAAAATCTCGCAAAAACGAAATTTTTTGAAGGATTTTTTTTTGTGGGGAAAATCGAAACCAGTGATATAATACAGTTCAATCATGTATACTAATCAATCTGTCAAAGAATTAGCACAATCGGTTGGAATATAGAGATTTTATTAACGATTATAGCAAAATCGTGTTTTTACCGCAAGAAAAGACGATTTTTACAATTGGACGATTTACACAATCAAACCCATATTTCTCTGCATGCGAACGTGAAATTGTTGTTATATATAGGTGAATCCACATGAATTTAACATATTTTTAAGAAATTAGACAAATCCCAAGGAATTTGTAGATTTTATTGATATTTATATAGTTAAAAATCTCGCAAAAACGAAATTTTTTGAAGTATTTTTTTTTGTGGGGAAAATCGAAACCAGTGACATAATACAGTTCAATCATGTATACTAAACACTCTGTGAAAGAATTAGCACAATCGGTTGGAATATAGAGATTTTATTAACGTTTATAACAAAATCGTGTTTTTACCGCAAGAATCGACGATTTTTACAATTGGACGATTTACACAAACAAACCCAAATTCCTCTGCATGCGAACGTGAAATTGTTGTAATATACAGGTGACTCCACATGAATTTAACATATTTTTAAGAAATTAGAAAAATCCCACGTAATTTGTAGATTTTATTGATATTTATATAGTTAAAATCTCGCAAAAACGAAATTTTTTTAAGGATTTTTTTTTGTGGGGAAAATCGAAACCAGTGATATAATACAGTTCAATCATGTATACTAAACACTCTGTGAAAGAATTAGCACAATCGGTTGGAATATAGATATTTTATTAACGTTTATAGCAAAATCGTGTTTTTACCGCAAGAAACGATGATTTTTACAATTGGACGATTTAACAAACAAACCCATATTCCTCTGCATGCGAACGTGAAATTGTTGATATATATAGGTGAATCCACATGAATTTAACATTTTCTTAAGAAATTAGACAAATCCCACTGAATTTGTATATTTTATTGATATTTATATAGTTAAAAATCTCGCAAAAACGAAATTTTTTGAAGGATTTTTTTTTGTGGGGAAAATCGAAACCAGTGATATAATACAGTTCAATCATGTATACTAAACAATCTGTCACAGAATTAGCACAATCGGTTGGAATATAGAGATTTTATTAACGTTTATAGCAAAATCGTGTTTTTACCGCAAGAAACGACGATTTTTACAATTGGACGATTTACACAAACAAACCCATATTCCTCTGCATGCGAACGTAAAATTGTTGTTATATATAGGTGAATCCACATGAATTTAACATTTTTTTTAAGAAATTAGACAAATCCCACGGAATTTGTAGATTTTATTGATATTTATATAGTTAAAATCTCGCAAAAACGAAATTTTTTGAAGGATTTTTTTTTGTGGGGAAAATCGAAACCAGTGATATAATAAAGTTCAATTATGTATACTAAACACTCTGTGAAAGAATTAGCACAATCGGTTGGAATATAGAGATTTTATTAACGTTTATATCAAAATCGTGTTTTTACCGCAAGAATCGACGATTTTTACAATTGGACGATTTACACAAACAAACCCATATTCGAACGTGAAATTGTTGTGATATACAGGTGACTCCACATGAATTTAACATATTTTTAAGAAATTAGACAAATCCCACGTAATTTGTAGATTTTATTGATATTTATATAGTTAAAATCTCGCAAAAACGAAATTTTTGAAGGATTTTTTTTTGTGGGGAAAATCGAAACTAGTGATATAATACAGTTCAATCATGTATACTAAACACTCTGTCAAAGAATTAGCACAATCGGTTGGAATATAGAGATTTTATTAACGTTTATAGCAAAATCGTGTTTTTACCGCAAGAAACGACGATTTTTACAATTGGACGTTTTTCACAAACAAACCCATATTCCTCCGCATGCGAACGTGAAATTGTTGTTATATATAGGTGAATCCACATGAATTTAACATTTTCTTAAGAAACTAGACAAATCCCACGGAATTTGTAGATTATATTGATATTTATTTAGTTAAAAAACTCGCAAAAACGAAATTTTTTTAGGGATTTTTTTTGTGGGGAAAATCGAAACCAGTGACATAATACAGTTCAATCATGTATACTAAACACTCTGTGAAAGAATTAGCACAATCGGTTGGAATATAGAGATTTTATTAACGTTTATAGCAAAATCGTGTTTTTACCGCAAGAAACGACGATTTTTACCATTTGACGATTTTCTCAAACTAACCCATATTCCTCTGCATGCGAATGTGAAATTGTTGTTATATATAGGTGACTCCACATGAACTTAACATTTTTTTAAGAAATTAGACAAATCCCCCGGAATTTGTAGATTTTATTGATATTTATATAGTTAAAATCTCGCAAAAACGAAATTTTTTGAAGGATTTTTTTTGTGGGCAAAATCGAAACCAGTGATATAATACAGTTCAATCATGTATTCTAAACACTCTGTGAAAGAATTAGCACAATCGGTTGGAATATAGAGATTTTATTAACGTTTATAACAAAATCGTGTTTTTACCGCAAGAATCGACGATTTTTACAATTGGACGATTTACACAAACAAACCCATATTCCTCTGCATGCGAACGTGAAATTGTTGTGATATACAGGTGACTCCACATGAATTTAACATATTTTTAAGAAATTAGACAAATCCCACGTAATTTGTAGATTTTATTGATATTTATATAGTTAAAATCTCGCAAAAACGAAATTTTTTGAAGGATTTTTTTTTGTGGGGAAAATCGAAACCAGTGATATAATACAGTTCAATCATGTATACTAAACACTCTGTCAAAGAATTAGCACAATCGGTTGGAATATAGAGATTTTATTAACGTTTATAGCAAAATCGTGTTTTTACCGCAAGAAACGACGATTTTTACAATTGGACGATTTACACAAACAAACCCATATTCCTCTGCATGCGAACGTGAAATTGTTGATATATATAGGTGAATCCACATGAATTTAACATTTTCTTAAGAAATTAGACAAATCCCACTGAATTTGTAGATTTTATTGATATTTATATAGTTAAAAATCTCGCAAATACGAAATTTTTTGAAGGATTTTTTTTGTGGGGAAAATCGAAACCAGTGACATAATACAGTTCAATCATGTATACTAAACACTCTATCAAAGAATTAGCACAATCGGTTGGAATATAGATATTTTATTAAAGTTTATAGCAAAATCGTGTTTTTACCGCAAGAAACGACGATTTTTACAATTGGACGATTTACACAAACAAACCCATATTTCTCTGCATGCGAACGTGAAATTGTTTTTATATATAGGTGAATCCACATGAATTTAACATATTTTTAAGAAATTAGACAAATCCCACGGAATTTGTAGATTTTATTGATATTTATATAGTTAAAATCTCGCAAAAACGAAATTTTTTTGAGGATTTTTTTTTGTGGGGAAAATCGAAACCAGTGATATAATACAGTTCAATCATGCATACTAAACAATCTGTCACAGAATTAGCACAATCGGTTGGAATATAGAGATTTTATTAACGTTTATAGCAAAATCGTGTTTTTACCGCAAGAAACGACGATTTTTACAATTGGACGATTTACACAAACAAACCCATATTCCTCTGCATGCGAACGTAAAATTGTTGTTATATATAGGTGAATCCACATGAATTTAACATTTTTTTAAGAAATTAGACAAATCCCACGGAATTTGTAGATTTTATTGATATTTATATAGTTAAAATCTCGCAAAAACGAAATTTTTTGAAGGTTTTTTTTTGTGGGGAAAATCGAAACCAGTGATATAATAAAGTTCAATTATGTATACTAAACACTCTGTGAAAGAATTAGCACAATCGGTTGGAATATAGAGATTTTATTAACGTTTATAACAAAATCGTGTTTTTACCGCAAGAATCGACGATTTTTACAATTGGACGATTTACACAAACAAACCCATATTCCTCTGCATGCGAACGTGAAATTGTTGTGATATACAGGTGACTCCACATGAATTTAACATATTTTTAAGAAATTAGACAAATCCCACGTAATTTGTAGATTTTATTGATATTTATATAGTTAAAATCTCGCAAAAACGAAATTTTTTGAAGGATTTTTTTTTGTGGGGAAAATCGAAACTAGTGATATATTACAGTTCAATCATGTATACTAAACACTCTGTCAAAGAATTAGCACAATCGGTTGGAATATAGAGATTTTATTAACGTTTATAGCAAAATCGTGTTTTTACCGCAAGAAACGACGATTTTTACAATTGGACGTTTTACACAAACAAACCCATATTCCTCCGCATGCGAACGTGAAATTGTTGTTATATATAGGTGAATCCACATGAATTTAACATTTTCTTAAGAAATTAGACAAATCCCACGGAATTTGTAGATTATATTGATATTTATATAGTTAAAAAACTCGCAAAAACGAAATTTTTTTAAGGATTTTTTTTGTGGGGAAAATCGAAACCAGTGACA
Organism: Periplaneta americana; assembly: GCF_040183065.1. Classification (NCBI taxonomy): domain Eukaryota; kingdom Metazoa; phylum Arthropoda; class Insecta; order Blattodea; family Blattidae; genus Periplaneta; species Periplaneta americana. Next base: position 122,374,054 of record NC_091121.1, on the reverse strand, counting down.
TAATACAGTTCAATCATGTATACTAAACACTCTGTGAAAGAATTAGCACAATCGGTTGGAATATAGAGGTTTTCTTAACGTTTATAGCAAAATCGTGTTTTTACCGCAAGAAACGACGATTTTTACAATTGGACGATTTACACAAACAAACCCATATTCCTCTCCATGCAAACGTGAAATTGTTCTGATTTATAGGTGAATCCACATGAATTTAACATTTTTTTAAGAAATTTGACAAATCCCACGGAATTTGTAGATTTTATTGATATTTATATAGTTAAAAAACTCGCAAAAACGAAATTTTTTGAAGGATTTTTTTTGTGGGGAAAATCGAAACCAGTGACATAATACAGTTCAATCATGTATACTAAACACTCTGTGAAAGAATTAGCACAATCGGTTGGAATATAGAGATTTTATTAACGTTTATAACAAAATCGTGTTTTTACCGCAAGAATCGACGATTTTTACATTTGGACGATTTACACAAACAAACCCATATTCCTCTGCATGCGAACGTGAAATTGTTGTGATATACAGGTGACTCCACATGAATTTAACATATTTTTAAGAAAATAGACAAATCCCACGGAATTTGTAGATTTTATTGATATTTATATAGTTAAAATCTCGCAAAAACGAAATTTTTTGAAGGATTTTTTTTTTGTGGGGAAAATCGAAACCAGTGATATAATACAGTTCAATCATATATACTAAACACTCTGTCAAAGAATTAGCACAATCGGTTGGAATATAGAGATTTTATTAACATTTATAGCAAAATCGTGTTTTTACCGCAAGAAACGACGATTTTTACAATTGGACGATTTACACAAACAAACCCATATTCCTCTGCATGCGAACGTGAAATTGTTGATATATATAGGAGAATCCACATGAATTTAACATTTTCTTAAGAAATTAGACAAATCCCACGGAATTTGTAGATTTTATTGATATTTATATAGTTAAAATCTCGCAAAAACGAAATTTTTTTGAGGATTTTTTTTGTGGGGAAAATCGAAACCAGTGATATAATACAGTTCAGTCATGTATACTAAACACTCTGTCAAAGAATTAGCACAATCGGTTGGAATATAGAGATTTTATTAACGATTATAGCAAAATCGTGTTTTTACCGCAAGAAAAGACGATTTTTACAATTGGACGATTTACACAAACAAACCCATATTCCTCTGCATGCGAACGTGAAATTGTTGTTATATATAGGTGAATCCACATGAATTTAACATATTTTTAAGAAATTAGACAAATCCCAAGGAATTTGTAGATTTTATTGATATTTATATAGTTAAAAATCTCGCAAAAACGAAATTTTTTGAAGGATTTTTTTTTGTGGGGAAAATCGAAACCAGTGATATAATACAGTTCAATCATGTATACTAAACACTCTGTCAAAGAATTAGCACAATCGGTTGGAATATAGAGATTTTATTAACGATTATAGCAAAATCGTGTTTTTACCGCAAGAAAAGACGATTTTTACAATTGGACGATTTACACAATCAAACCCATATTCCTCTGCATGCGAACGTGAAATTGTTGTTATATATAGGTGAATCCACATGAATTTAACATATTTTTAAGAAATTAGACAAATCCCAAGGAATTTGTAGATTTTATTGATATTTATATAGTTAAAAATCTCGCAAAAACGAAATTTTTTGAAGGATTTTTTTTTTGTGGGGAAAATCGAAACCAGTGACATAATACAGTTCAATCATGTATACTAAACACTCTGTCAAAGAATTAGCACAATCGGTTGGAATATAGAGATTTTATTAACGATTATAGCAAAATCGTGTTTTTACCGCAAGAAAAGACGATTTTTACAATTGGACGATTTACACAAACAAACCCATATTCCTCTGCGTGCGAACGTGAAATTGTTGTTATATATAGGTGAATCCACATGAATTTAACATATTTTTAAGAAATTAGACAAATCCCAAGTAATTTGTAGATTTTATATATATTTATATAGTTAAAAATCTCGCAAAAAGGAAATTTTTTGAAGGATTTTTTTTGTGGGGAAAATCGAAACCAGTGATATAATACAGTTCAATTATGTATACTAAACACTCTGTGAAAGAATTAGCACAATCGGTTGGAATATAGAGGTTTTCTTAACGTTTATAGCAAAATCGTGTTTTTACCGCAAGAAACGACGATTTTTACAATTGGACGATTTACACAAACAAACCCATATTCCTCTCCATGCAAACGTGAAATTGTTCTGATTTATAGGTGAATCCACATGAATTTAACATTTTTTTAAGAAATTTGACAAATCCCACGGAATTTGTAGATTTTATTGATATTTATATAGTTAAAAATCTCGCAAAAACGAAATTTTTTGAAGGATTTTTTTTGTGGGGAAAATCGAAACCAGTGACATAATACAGTTCAATCATGTATACTAAACACTCTGTGAAAGAATTAGCACAATCGGTTGGAATATAGAGATTTTATTAACGTTTATAACAAAATCGTGTTTTTACCGCAAGAATCGACGATTTTTACAATTGGACGATTTACACAAACAAACCCATATTCCTCTGCATGCGAACGTGAAATTGTTGTGATATACAGGTGACTCCACATGAATTTAACATTTTTTTAAGAAATTAGACAAATCCCACGGAATTTGTAGATTTTATTGATATTTATATAGTTAAAATCTCGCAAAAACGAAATTTTTGAAGGATTTTTTTTTTTGTGGGGAAAATCGAAACCAGTGATATAATACAGTTCAGTCATGTATACTAAACACTCTGTCAAAGAATTAGCACAATCGGTTGGAATATAGAGATTTTATTAACGATTATAGCAAAATCGTGTTTTTACCGCAAGAAAAGACGATTTTTACAATTGGACGATTTACACAAACAAACCCATATTCCTCTGCATGCGAACGTGAAATTGTTGTTATATATAGGTGAATCCACATGAATTTAACATATTTTTAAGAAATTAAACAAATCCCAAGGAATTTGTAGATTTTATTGATATTTATATAGTTAAAAATCTCGCAAAAACGAAATTTTTTGAAGGATTTTTTTTGTGGGGAAAATCGAAACCAGTGATATAATACAGTTCAATTATGTATACTAAACACTCTTTGAAAGAATTAGCACAATCGGTTTTAATATAGAGGTTTTATTAACGTTTATAGCAAAATCGTGTTTTTACCGCAAGAAACGACGATTTTTACAATTGGACGATTTACACAAACAAACCCATATTCCTCTCCATGCGAACGTGAAATTGTTCTGATATATAGGTGAATCCACATGAATTTAACATTTTTTTAAGAAATTTGACAAATCCCACGGAATTTGTAAATTTTATTGATATTTATATAGTTAAAAAACTCGCAAAAACGAAATTTTTTGAAGGATTTTTTTTGTGGGGAAAATCGAAACCAGTGACATAATACAGTTCAATCATGTATACTAAACACTCTGTGAAAGAATTAGCACAATCGGTTGGAATATAGAGATTTTATTAACGTTTATAACAAAATCGTGTTTTTACCGCAAGAATCGACGATTTTTACAATTGGACGATTTACACACACAAACCCATATTCCTCTGCATGCGAACGTGAAATTGTTGTGATATACAAGTGACTCCACATGAATTTAACATATTTTTAAGAAATTAGACAAATCCCACGGAATTTGTAGATTTTATTGATATTTATATAGTTAAAATCTCGCAAAAACGAAATTTTTTGAAGGATTTTTTTTTGTGGGGAAAATCGAAACCAGTGATATAATACAGTTCAATCATATATACTAAACACTCTGTCAAAGAATTAGCACAATCGGTTGGAATATAGAGATTTTATTAACATTTATAGCAAAATCGTGTTTTTACCGCAAGAAACGACGATTTTTACAATTGGACGATTTACACAAACAAACCCATATTCCTCTGCATGCGAACGTGAAATTGTTGATATATGTAGGTGAATCCACATGAATTTAACATTTTCTTAAGAAATTAGACAAATCCCACGGAATTTGTAGATTTTATTGATATTTATATAGTTAAAATCTCGCAAAAACGAAATTTTTTTGAGGATTTTTTTTTGTGGGGAAAATCGAAACCAGTGATATAATACAGTTCAATCATGTATACTAAACAATCTGTCACAGAATTAGCACAATCGGTTGGAATATAGAGATTTTATTAACGTTTATAGCAAAATCGTGTTTTTAACGCAAGAAACGACGATTTTTACAATTGGACGATTTACACAAACAAACCCATATTCCTCTGCATGCGAACGTGAAATTGTTGTTATATATAGGTGAATCCACATGAATTTAACATTTTTTTAAGAAATTAGACAAATCCCACGGAATTTGTAGATTTTATTGATATTTATATAGTTAAAATCTCGCAAAAACGAAATTTTTTGAAGGATTTTTTTTTTGTGGGGAAAATCGAAACCAGTGATATAATAAAGTTCAATTATGTATACTAAACACTCTGTGAAAGAATTAGCACAATCGGTTGGAATATAGAGGTTTTATTAACGTTTATAACAAAATCGTGTTTTTACCGCAAGAAACGACGATTTTAACAATTGGACGATTTACACAAACAAACCCATATTCCTCTGCATGCGAACGTGAAATTGTTGTTATATACAGGTGACTCCACATGAATTTAACATTTTTTTAAGAAATTAGACAAATCCCACGGAATTTGTAGATTTTATTGATATTTATATAGTTAAAATCTCGCAAAAACGAAATTTTTTGAAGGATTTTTTTTTGTGGGGAAAATCGAAACCAGTGATATAATACAGTTCAATCGTGTATACTAAACACTCTGTCAAAGAATTAGCACAATCGGTTGGAATATAGAGATTTTATTAACGTTTATAGCAAAATCGTGTTTTTACCGCAAGAAACGACGATTTTTACAATTGGACGCTTTACACAAACAAACCCTTATTCCTCCGCATGCGAAAGTGAAATTGTTGTTATATATAGGTGAATCCACATGAATTTAACATTTTCTTAAGAAATTAGACAAATCCCACGGAATTTGTTGATTATATTGATATTTATATAGTTAAAAAACCTCGCAAAAACGAAATTTTTTGAAGGATTTTTTTTTGTGGGGAAAATCGAAACCAGTGATATAATACAGTTCAATCATGTATACTAAACACTCTGTCAAAGAATTAGCACAATCGGTTGGAATATAGAGATATTATTAACGATTATAGCAAAATCGTGTTTTTACCGCAAGAAAAGACGATTTTTACAATTGGACGATTTACACAAACAAACCCATATTCCTCTGCATGCGAACGTGAAATTGTTGTTATATATAGGTGAATCCACATGAATTTAACATATTTTTAAGAAATTAGACAAATCCCAAGGAATTTGTAGATTTTATATATATTTATATAGTTAAAAATCTCGCAAAAAGGAAATTTTTTGAAGGATTTTTTTTGTGGGGAAAATCGAAACCAGTGATATAATACAGTTCAATTATGTATACTAAACACTCTGTGAAAGAATTAGCACAATCGGTTGGAATATAGAGGTTTTCTTAACGTTTATACCAAAATCGTGTTTTTACCGCAAGAAACGACGATTTTTACAATTGGACGATTTACACAAACAAACCCATATTCCTCTCCATGCAAACGTGAAATTGTTCTGATTTATAGGTGAATCCACATGAATTTAACATTTTTTTAAGAAATTTGACAAATCCCACGGAATTTGTAGATTTTATTGATATTTATATAGTTAAAAATCTCGCAAAAACGAAATTTTTTGAAGGATTTTTTTTGTGGGGAAAATCGAAACCAGTGACATAAAACAGTTCAATCATGTATACTAAACACTCTGTGAAAGAATTAGCACAATCGGTTGGAATATAGAGATTTTATTAACGTTTATAACAAAATCGTGTTTTTACCGCAAGAATCGACGATTTTTACAATTGGACGATTTACACAAACAAACCCATATTCCTCTGCATGCGAACGTGAAATTGTTGTGATATACAGGTGACTCCACATGAATTTAACATTTTTTTAAGAAATTAGACAAATCCCACGGAATTTGTAGATTTTATTGATATTTATATAGTTAAAATCTCGCAAAAACGAAATTTTTGAAGGATTTTTTTTTGTGGGGAAAATCGGAAACCAGTGATATAATACAGTTCAGTCATGTATACTAAACACTCTGTCAAAGAATTAGCACAATCGGTTGGAATATAGAGATTTTATTAACGATTATAGCAAAATCGTGTTTTTACCGCAAGAAAAGACGATTTTTACAATTGGACGATTTACACAAACAAATCCATATTCCTCTGCATGCGAACGTGAAATTGTTGTTATATATAGGTGAATCCACATGAATTTAACATATTTTTAAGAAATTAGACAAATCCCAAGGAATTTGTAGATTTTATTGATATTTATATAGTTAAAAATCTCGCAAAAACGAAATTTTTTGAAGGATTTTTTTTGTGGGGAAAATCGAAACCAGTGATATAATACAGTTCAATTATGTATACTAAACACTCTGTGAAAGAATTAGCACAATCGGTTTTAATATAGAGGTTTTATTAACGTTTATAGCAAAATCGTGTTTTTACCGCAAGAAACGACGATTTTTACAATTGGACGATTTACACAAACAAATCCATATTCCTCTCCATGCGAACGTGAAATTGTTCTGATATATAGGTGAATCCACATGAATTTAACATTTTTTTAAGAAATTTGACAAATCCCACGGAATTTGTAAATTTTATTGTTATTTATATAATTAAAAAACTCGCAAAAACGAAATTTTTTGAAGGATTTTTTTTGTGGGGAAAATCGAAACCGGTGACATAATACAGTTCAATCATGTATACTAAACACTCTGTGAAAGAATTAGCACAATCGGTTGGAATATAGAGATTTTATTAACGTTTAAAACAAAATCGTGTTTTTACCGCAAGAATCGACGATTTTTACAATTGGACGATTTACACACACAAACCCATATTCCTCTGCATGCGAACGTGAAATTGTTGTGATATACAGGTGACTCCACATGAATTTAACATATTTTTAAGAAATTAGACAAATCCCACGGAATTTGTAGATTTTATTGATATTTATATAGTTAAAATCTCGCAAAAACGAAATTTTTTGAAGGATTTTTTTTGTGGGGAAAATCGAAACCAGTGATATAATACAGTTCAATCATATATACTAAACACTCTGTCAAAGAATTAGCACAATCGGTTGGAATATAGAGATTTTATTAACATTTATAGCAAAATCGTGTTTTTACCGCAAGAAACGACGATTTTTACAATTGGACGATTTACACAAACAAACCCATATTCCTCTGCATGCGAACGTGAAATTGTTGATATATATAGGTGAATCCACATGAATTTAACATTTTCTTAAGAAATTAGACAAATCCCACGGAATTTGTAGATTTTATTGATATTTATATAGTTAAAATCTCGCAAAAACGAAATTTTTTTGAGGATTTTTTTTTGTGGGGAAAATCGAAACCAGTGATATAATACAGTTCAATCATGTATACTAAACAATCTGTCACAGAATTAGCACAATCGGTTGGAATATAGAGATTTTATTAACGTTTATAGCAAAATCGTGTTTTTACCGCAAGAAACGACGATTTTTACAATTGGACGATTTACACAAACAAACCCATATTCCTCTGCATGCGAACGTGAAATTGTTGTTATATTTAGGTGAATCCACATGAATTTAACATTTTTTTAAGAAATTAGACAAATCCCACGGAATTTGTAGATTTTATTGATATTTATATAGTTAAAATCTCGCAAAAACGAAATTTTTTGAAGGATTTTTTTTTGTGGGGAAAATCGAAACCAGTGATATAATACAGTTCAATCATGTATACTAAACACTCTGTCAAAGAATTAGCACAATCGGTTGGAATATAGAGATTTTATTAACGTTTATAGCAAAATCGTGTTTTTACCGCAAGAAACGACGATTTTTACAATTGGACGCTTTACACAAACAAACCCTTATTCCTCCGCATGCGAAAGTGAAATTGTTGTTATATATAGGTGAATCCACATGAATTTAACATTTTCTTAAGAAATTAGACAAATCCCACGGAATTTGTTGATTATATTGATATTTCTATAGTTAAAAAACCTCGCAAAAACGAAATTTTTTGAAGGATTTTTTTTTTGTGGGGAAAATCGAAACCAGTGACATAATACAGTTCAATCATGTATACTAAACACTCTGTGAAAGAATTAGCACAATCGGTTGGAATATAGAGATTTTATTAACGTTTATAGCAAAATCGTGTTTTTACCGCAAGAAACGACGATTTTTACCATTTGACGATTTTCTCAAACAAACCCATATTCCTCTGCATGCGAATGTGAAATTGTTGTTATATATAGGTGACTCCACATGAATTTAACATTTTTTTAAGAAATTAGACAAATCCCCCGGAATTTGTAGATTTTATTGATATTTATATAGTTAAAATCTCGCAAAAACGAAATTTTTTGAAGGATTTTTTTTTGTGGGGAAAATCGAAACCAGTGATATAATACAGTTCAATCATGTATACTAAACACTCTGTCAAAGAATTAGCACAATCGGTTGGAATATAGAGATTTTATTAACGTTTATAGCAAAATCGTGTTTTTACCGCAAGAAACGACGATTTTTACAATTGGACGATTTACACAAACAAACCCATATTCCTCTGCATGCGAACGTGAAATTGTTGATATATATAGGTGAATCCACACGAATTTAACATTTTCTTAAGAAATTAGACAAATCCCACTGAATTTGTAGATTTTATTGATATTTATATAGTTAAAAATCTCGCAAAAACGAAATTTTTTGAAGGATTTTTTTTGTGGGGAAAATCGAAACCAGTGACATAATACAGTTCAATCATGTATACTAAACACTCTATCAAAGAATTAGCACAATCGGTTGGAATATAGATATTTTATTAACGTTTATTGCAAAATCGTGTTTTTACCGCAAGAAACGACGATTTTTACAATTGGACGATTTACACAAACAAACCCATATTCCTCTGCACACGAACGTGAAATTGTTGTTATATATAGGTGAATCCACATGAATTTAACCTATTTTTAAGAAATTAGACAAATCCCACGGAATTTGTAGATTTTATTGATATTTATATAGTTAAAATCTCGCAAAAACGAAATTTTTTTGAGGATTTTTTTTTTGTGGGGAAAATCGAAACCAGTGATATAATACAGTTCAATCATGTATACTAAACAATCTGTCACAGAATTAGCACAATCGGTTGGAATATAGAGATTTTATTAACGTTTATAGCAAAATCGTGTTTTTACCGCAAGAAACGACGATTTTTACAATTGGACGATTTACACAAACAAACCCATATTCCTCTGCATGCGAACGTAAAATTGTTGTTATATATAGGTGAATCCACATGAATTTAAATTTTTTTTAAGAAATTAGACAAATCCCACGGAATTTGTAGATTTTATTGATATTTATATAGTTAAAATCTCGCAAAAACGAAATTTTTTGAAGGATTTTTTTTTGTGGGGAAAATCGAAACCAGTGATATGATAAAGTTCAATTATGTATACTAAACACTCTGTGAAAGAATTAGCACAATAGGTTGGAATATAGAGATTTTATTAACGTTTATAACAAAATCGTGTTTTTACCGCAAGAAACGACGATTTTTACAATTGGACGATTTACACAAACAAACCCATATTCCTCTGCATGCGAACGTGAAATTGTTGTTATATACAGGTGACTCCACATGAATTTAACATTTTTTTAAGAAATTAGACAAATCCCACGGAATTTGTAGATTATATTGATATTTATATAGTTAAAAAACTCGCAAAAACGAAATTTTTTGAAGGATTTTTTCTGTGGGGAAAATCGAAACCAGTGACATAATACAGTTCAATCATGTATACTAAACACTCTGTGAAAGAATTAGCACAATCGGTTGGAATATAGAGATTTTATTAACGTTTATAGCAAAATCGTGTTTTTACCGGAAGAAATGACGATTTTTACCATTTGACGATTTTCTCAAACAAACCCATATTCCTCTGCATGCGAATGTGAAATTGTTGTTATATATAGGTGACTCCACATGAATTTAACATTTTTTTAAGAAATTAGACAAATCCCCCGGAATTTGTAGATTTTATTGATATTTATATAGTTAAAATCTCGCAAAAACGAAATTTTTTGAAGGATTTTTTTTTTGTGGGGAAAATCGAAACCAGTGATATAATACAGTTCAGTCATGTATACTAAACACTCTGTCAAAGAATTAGCACAATCGGTTGGAATATAGAGATTTTATTAACGATTATAGCAAAATCGTGTTTTTACCGCAAGAAAAGACGATTTTTACAATTGGACGATTTACACAAACAAACCCATATTCCTCTGCATGCGAACGTGAAATTGTTGTTATATATAGGTGAATCCACATGAATTTAACATATTTTTAAGAAATTAGACAAATCCCAAGGAATTTGTAGATTTTATTGATATTTATATAGTTAAAAATCTCGCAAAAACGAAATTTTTTGAAGGATTTTTTTTGTGGGGAAAATCGAAACCAGTGATATAATACAGTTCAATTATGTATACTAAACACTCTGTGAAAGAATTAGCACAATCGGTTTTAATATATAGGTTTTATTAACGTTTATAGCAAAATCGTGTTTTTACCGCAAGAAACGACGATTTTTACAATTGGACGATTTACACAAACAAACCCATATTCCTCTCCATGCGAACGTGAAATTGTTCTGATATATAGGTGAATCCACATGAATTTAACATATTTTTAAGAAATTAGACAAATCCCACGGAATTTGTAGATTTTATTGATATTTATATAGTTAAAATCTCGCAAAAACGAAATTTTTTTGAGGATTTTTTTTTGTGGGGAAAATCGAAACCAGTGATATAATACAGTTCAATCATGCATACTAAACAATCTGTCACAGAATTAGCACAATCGGTTGGAATATAGAGATTTTATTAACGTTTATAGCAAAATCGTGTTTTTACCGCAAGAAACGACGATTTTTACAATTGGACGATTTACACAAACAAACCCATATTCCTCTGCATGCGAACGTAAAATTGTTGTTATATATAGGTGAATCCACATGAATTTAACATTTTTTTAAGAAATTAGACAAATCCCACTGAATTTGTAGATTTTATTGATATTTATATAGTTAAAATCTCGCAAAAACGAAATTTTTTGAAGGTTTTTTTTTGTGGGGAAAATCGAAACCAGTGATATAATAAAGTTCAATTATGTATACTAAACACTCTGTGAAAGAATTAGCACAATCGGTTGGAATATAGAGATTTTATTAACGTTTATAACAAAATCGTGTTTTTACCGCAAGAATCGACGATTTTTACAATTGGACGATTTACACAAACAAACCCATATTCCTCTGCATGCGAACGTGAAATTGTTGTGATATACAGGTGACTCCACATGAATTTAACATATTTTTAAGAAATTAGACAAATCCCACGTAATTTGTAGATTTTATTGATATTTATATAGTTAAAATCTCGCAAAAACGAAATTTTTTGAAGGATTTTTTTTTGTGGGGAAAATCGAAACTAGTGATATAATACAGTTCAATCATGTATACTAAACACTCTGTCAAAGAATTAGCACAATCGGTTGGAATATAGAGATTTTATTAACGTTTATAGCAAAATCGTGTTTTTACCGCAAGAAACGACGATTTTTACAATTGGACGTTTTACACAAACAAACCCATATTCCTCCGCATGCGAACGTGAAATTGTTGTTATATATAGGTGAATCCACATGAATTTAACATTTTCTTAAGAAATTAGACAAATCCCACGGAATTTGTAGATTATATTGATATTTATATAGTTAAAAAACTCGCAAAAACGAAATTTTTTTAAGGATTTTTTTTGTGGGGAAAATCGAAACCAGTGACATAATACAGTTCAATCATGTATACTAAACACTCTGTGAAAGAATTAGCACAATCGGTTGGAATATAGAGATTTTATTAACGTTTATAGCAAAATCGTGTTTTTACCGCAAGAAACGATGATTTTTACCATTTGACGATTTCTCAAACAAACCCATATTCATCTGCATGCGAATGTGAAATTGTTGTTATATATAGGTGACTCCACATGAACTTAACATTTTTTTAAGAAATTAGACAAATCCCCCGGAATTTGTAGATTTTATTGATATTTATATAGTTAAAATCTCGCAAAAACGAAATTTTTTGAAGGATTTTTTTTGTGGGGAAAATCGAAATCAGTGATATAATACAGTTCAATTATGTATACTAAACACTCTGTGAAAGAATTAGCACAATCGGTTGGAATATAGAGGTTTTCTTAACGTTTATAGCAAAATCGTGTTTTTACCGCAAGAAACGACGATTTTTACAATTGGACGATTTACACAAACAAACCCATATTCCTCTCCATGCAAACGTGAAATTGTTCTGATTTATAGGTGAATCCACATGAATTTAACATTTTTTTAAGAAATTTGACAAATCCCACGGAATTTGTAGATTTTATTGATATTTATATAGTTAAAAAACTCGCAAAAACGAAATTTTTGAAGGATTTTTTTTTGTGGGGAAAATCGAAACCAGTGACATAATACAGTTCAATCATGTATACTAAACACTCTGTGAAAGAATTAGCACAATCGGTTGGAATATAGAGATTTTATTAACGTTTATAACAAAATCGTGTTTTTACCGCAAGAATCGACGATTTTTACATTTGGACGATTTACACAAACAAACCCATATTCCTCTGCATGCGAACGTGAAATTGTTGTGATATACAGGTGACTCCACATGAATTTAACATATTTTTAAGAAAATAGACAAATCCCACGGAATTTGTAGATTTTATTGATATTTATATAGTTAAAATCTCGCAAAAACGAAATTTTTTGAAGGATTTTTTTTTTGTGGGGAAAATCGAAACCAGTGATATAATACAGTTCAATCATATATACTAAACACTCTGTCAAAGAATTAGCACAATCGGTTGGAATATAGAGATTTTATTAACATTTATAGCAAAATCGTGTTTTTACCGCAAGAAACGACGATTTTTACAATTGGACGATTTACACAAACAAACCCATATTCCTCTGCATGCGAACGTGAAATTGTTGATATATATAGGAGAATCCACATGAATTTAACATTTTCTTAAGAAATTAGACAAATCCCACGGAATTTGTAGATTTTATTGATATTTATATAGTTAAAATCTCGCAAAAACGAAATTTTTTTGAGGATTTTTTTTGTGGGGAAAATCGAAACCAGTGATATAATACAGTTCAGTCATGTATACTAAACACTCTGTCAAAGAATTAGCACAATCGGTTGGAATATAGAGATTTTATTAACGATTATAGCAAAATCGTGTTTTTACCGCAAGAAAAGACGATTTTTACAATTGGACGATTTACACAAACAAACCCATATTCCTCTGCATGCGAACGTGAAATTGTTGTTATATACAGGTGACTCCACATGAATTTAACATTTTTTTAAGAAATTAGACAAATCCCACGGAATTTGTAGATTTTATTGATATTTATATAGTTAAAATCTCGCAAAAACGAAATTTTGAAGGATTTTTTTTTTTGTGGGGAAAATCGAAACCAGTGATATAATACAGTTCAGTCATGTATACTAAACACTCTGTCAAAGAATTAGCACAATCGGTTGGAATATAGAGATTTTATTAACGATTATAGCAAAATCGTGTTTTTACCGCAAGAAAAGACGATTTTTACAATTGGACGATTTACACAAACAAACCCATATTCCTCTGCATGCGAACGTGAAATTGTTGTTATATATAGGTGAATCCACATGAATTTAACATATTTTTAAGAAATTAAACAAATCCCAAGGAATTTGTAGATTTTATTGATATTTATATAGTTAAAAATCTCGCAAAAACGAAATTTTTCGAAGGATTTTTTTTGTGGGGAAAATCGAAACCAGTGATATAATACAGTTCAATTATGTATACTAAACACTCTTTGAAAGAATTAGCACAATCGGTTTTAATATAGAGGTTTTATTAACGTTTATAGCAAAATCGTGTTTTTACCGCAAGAAACGACGATTTTTACAATTGGACGATTTACACAAACAAACCCATATTCCTCTCCATGCGAACGTGAAATTGTTCTGATATATAGGTGAATCCACATGAATTTAACATTTTTTTAAGAAATTTGACAAATCCCACGGAATTTGTAAATTTTATTGATATTTATATAGTTAAAAAACTCGCAAAAACGAAATTTTTTGAAGGATTTTTTTTGTGGGGAAAATCGAAACCAGTGACATAATACAGTTCAATCATGTATACTAAACACTCTGTGAAAGAATTAGCACAATCGGTTGGAATATAGAGATTTTATTAACGTTTATAACAAAATCGTGTTTTTACCGCAAGAATCGACGATTTTTACAATTGGACGATTTACACACACAAACCCATATTCCTCTGCATGCGAACGTGAAATTGTTGTGATATACAGGTGACTCCACATGAATTTAACATATTTTTAAGAAATTAGACAAATCCCACTGAATTTGTAGATTTTATTGATATTTATATAGTTAAAATCTCGCAAAAACGAAATTTTTTGAAGGATTTTTTTTTGTGGGGAAAATCGAAACCAGTGATATAATACAGTTCAATCATATATACTAAACACTCTGTCAAAGAATTAGCACAATCGGTTGGAATATAGAGATTTTATTAACATTTATAGCAAAATCGTGTTTTTACCGCAAGAAACGACGATTTTTACAATTGGACGATTTACACAAACAAATTCATATTCCTCTGCATGCGAACGTGAAATTGTTGATATATGTAGGTGAATCCACATGAATTTAACATTTTCTTAAGAAATTAGACAAATCCCACGGAATTTGTAGATTTTATTGATATTTATATAGTTAAAATCTCGCAAAAACGAAATTTTTTTGAGGATTTTTTTTTGTGGGGAAAATCGAAACCAGTGATATAATACAGTTCAATCATGTATACTAAACAATCTGTCACAGAATTAGCACAATCGGTTGGAATATAGAGATTTTATTAACGTTTATAGCAAAATCGTGTTTTTAACGCAAGAAACGACGATTTTTACAATTGGACGATTTACACAAACTAACCCATATTCCTCTGCATGCGAACGTGAAATTGTTGTTATATATAGGTGAATCCACATGAATTTAACATTTTTTTAAGAAATTAGACAAATCCCACCGAATTTGTAGATTTTATTGATATTTATATAGTTAAAATCTCGCAAAAACGAAATTTTTTGAAGGATTTTTTTTTGTGGGGAAAATCGAAACCAGTGATATAATAAAGTTCAATTATGTATACTAAACACTCTGTTGAAAGAATTAGCACAATCGGTTGGAATATAGAGATTTTATTAACGTTTATAACAAAATCGTGTTTTTACCGCAAGAAACGACGATTTTAACAATTGGACGATTTACACAAACAAACCCATATTCCTCTGCATGCGAACGTGAAATTGTTGTTATATACAGGTGACTCCACATGAATTTAACATTTTTTTAAGAAATTAGACAAATCCCACGGAATTTGTAGATTTTATTGATATTTATATAGTTAAAATCTCGCAAAAACGAAATTTTTTGAAGGATTTTTTTTTTGTGGGGAAAATCGAAACCAGTGATATAATACAGTTCAATCATGTATACTAAACACTCTGTCAAAGAATTAGCACAATCGGTTGGAATATAGAGATTTTATTAACGTTTATAGCAAAATCGTGTTTTTACCGCAAGAAACGACGATTTTTACAATTGGACGCTTTACACAAACAAACCCTTATTCCTCCGCATGCGAAAGTGAAATTGTTGTTATATATAGGTGAATCCACATGAATTTAACATTTTCTTAAGAAATTAGACAAATCCCACGGAATTTGTTGATTATATTGATATTTATATAGTAAAAAACCTCGCAAAACGAAATTTTTTGAAGGATTTTTTTTTGTGGGGAAAATCGAAACCAGTGATATAATACAGTTCAATTATGTATACTAAACACTCTGTGAAAGAATTAGCACAATCGGTTGGAATATAGAGGTTTTCTTAACGTTTATACCAAAATCGTGTTTTTACCGCAAGAAACGACGATTTTTACAATTGGACGATTTACACAAACAAACCCATATTCCTCTCCATGCAAACGTGAAATTGTTCTGATTTATAGGTGAATCCACATGAATTTAACATTTTTTTAAGAAATTTGACAAATCCCACGGAATTTGTAGATTTTATTGATATTTATATATTTAAAAATCTCGCAAAAACGAAATTTTTTGAAGGATTTTTTTTGTGGGGAAAATCGAAACCAGTGACATAATACAGTTCAATCATGTATACTAAACACTCTGTGAAAGAATTAGCACAATCGGTTGGAATATAGAGATTTTATTAACGTTTATAACAAAATCGTGTTTTTACCGCAAGAATCGACGATTTTTACAATTGGACGATTTACACAAACAAACCCATATTCCTCTGCATGCGAACGTGAAATTGTTGTGATATACAGGTGACTCCACATGAATTTAACATTTTTTTAAGAAATTAGACAAATCCCACGGAATTTGTAGATTTTATTGATATTTATATAGTTAAAATCTCGCAAAAACGAAATTTTTGAAGGATTTTTTTTTGTGGGGAAAATCGGAAACCAGTGATATAATACAGTTCAGTCATGTATACTAAACACTCTGTCAAAGAATTAGCACAATCGGTTGGAATATAGAGATTTTATTAACGATTATAGCAAAATCGTGTTTTTACCGCAAGAAAAGACGATTTTTACAATTGGACGATTTACACAAACAAACCCATATTCCTCTGCATGCGAACGTGAAATTGTTGTTATATATAGGTGAATCCACATGAATTTAACATATTTTTAAGAAATTAGACAAATCCCAAGGAATTTGTAGATTTTATTGATATTTATATAGTTAAAAATCTCGCAAAAACGAAATTTTTTGAAGGATTTTTTTTGTGGGGAAAATCGAAACCAGTGATATAATACAGTTCAATTATGTATACTAAACACTCTGTGAAAGAATTAGCACAATCGGTTTTAATATAGAGGTTTTATTAACGTTTATAGCAAAATCGTGTTTTTACCGCAAGAAACGACGATTTTTACAATTGGACGATTTACACAAACAAACCCATATTCCTCTCCATGCGAACGTGAAATTGTTCTGATATATAGGTGAATCCACATGAATTTAACATTTTTTTAAGAAATTTGACAAATCCCACGGAATTTGTAAATTTTATTGATATTTATATAATTAAAAAACTCGCAAAAACGAAATTTTTTGAAGGATTTTTTTTGTGGGGAAAATCGAAACCAGTGACATAATACAGTTCAATCATGTATACTAAACACTCTGTGAAAGAATTAGCACAATCGGTTGGAATATAGAGATTTTATTAACGTTTAAAACAAAATCGTGTTTTTACCGCAAGAATCGACGATTTTTACAATTGGACGATTTACACACACAAACCCATATTCCTCGGCATGCGAACGTGAAATTGTTGTGATATACAGGTGACTCCACATGAATTTAACATATTTTTAAGAAATTAGACAAATCCCACGGAATTTGTAGATTTTATTGATATTTATATAGTTAAAATCTCGCAAAAACGAAATTTTTTGAAGGATTTTTTTTGTGGGGAAAATCGAAACCAGTGATATAATACAGTTCAATCATATATACTAAACACTATGTCAAAGAATTAGCACAATCGGTTGGAATATAGAGATTTTATTAACATTTATAGCAAAATCGTGTTTTTACCGCAAGAAACGACGATTTTTACAATTGGACGATTTACACAAACAAACCCATATTCCTCTGCATGCGAACGTGAAATTGTTGATATATATAGGTGAATCCACATGAATTTAACATTTTCTTAAGAAATTAGACAAATCCCACGGAATTTGTAGATTTTATTGATATTTATATAGTTAAAATCTCGCAAAAACGAAATTTTTTTGAGGATTTTTTTTTGTGGGGAAAATCGAAACCAGTGATATAATACAGTTCAATCATGTATACTAAACAATCTGTCACAGAATTAGCACAATCGGTTGGAATATAGAGATTTTATTAACGTTTATAGCAAAATCGTGTTTTTACCGCAAGAAACGACGATTTTTACAATTGGACGATTTACACAAACAAACCCATATTCCTCTGCATGCGAACGTGAAATTGTTGTTATATATAGGTGAATCCACATGAATTTAACATTTTTTTAAGAAATTAGACAAATCCCACGGAATTTGTAGATTTTATTGATATTTATATAGTTAAAATCTCGCAAAAACGAAATTTTTTGAAGGATTTTTTTTTGTGGGGAAAATCGAAACCAGTGATATAATACAGTTCAATCATGTATACTAAACACTCTGTCAAAGAATTAGCACAATCGGTTGGAATATAGAGATTTTATTAACGTTTATAGCAAAATCGTGTTTTTACCGCAAGAAACGACGATTTTTACAATTGGACGCTTTACACAAACAAACCCTTATTCCTCCGCATGCGAATGTGAAATTGTTGTTATATATAGGTGAATCCACATGAATTTAACATTTTCTTAAGAAATTAGACAAATCCCACGGAATTTGTTGATTATATTGATATTTCTATAGTTACAAAACCTCGCAAAAACGAAATTTTTTGAAGGATTTTTTTTTGTGGGGAAAATCGAAACCAGTGACATAATACAGTTCAATCATGTATACTAAACACTCTGTGAAAGAATTAGCACAATCGGTTGGAATATAGAGATTTTATTAACGTTTATAGCAAAATCGTGTTTTTACCGAAAGAAACGACGATTTTTACCATTTGACGATTTTCTCAAACAAACCCATATTCCTCTGCATGCGAATGTGAAATTGTTGTTATATATAGGTGACTCCACATGAATTTAACATTTTTTTAAGAAATTAGACAAATCCCCCGGAATTTGTAGATTTTATTGAAATTTATATAGTTAAAATCTCGCAAAAACGAAATTTTTTGAAGGATTTTTTTTTGTGGGGAAAATCGAAACCAGTGATATAATACAGTTCAATCATGTATACTAAACACTCTGTCAAAGAATTAGCACAATCGGTTGGAATATAGAGATTTTATTAACGTTTAAAACAAAATCGTGTTTTTACCGCAAGAAACGACGATTTTTACAATTGGACGATTTACACAAACAAACCCATATTCCTCTGCATGCGAACGTGAAATTGTTGATATATATAGGTGAATCCACACGAATTTAACATTTTCTTAAGAAATTAGACAAATCCCACTGAATTTGTAGATTTTATTGATATTTATATAGTTAAAAATCTCGCAAAAACGAAATTTTTTGAAGGATTTTTTTTGTGGGAAAATCGAAACAGTGACATAATACAGTTCAATCATGTATACTAAACACTCTATCAAAGAATTAGCACAATCGGTTGGAATATAGATATTTTATTAACGTTTATTGCAAAATCGTGTTTTTACCGCAAGAAACGACGATTTTTACAATTGGACGATTTACACAAACAAACCCATATTCCTCTGCATACGAACGTGAAATTGTTGTTATATATAGGTGAATCCACATGAATTTAACCTATTTTTAAGAAATTAGACAAATCCCACGGAATTTGTAGATTTTATTGATATTTATATAGTTAAAATCTCGCAAAAACGAAATTTTTTGAAGGATTTTTTTTTGTGGGGAAAATCGAAACCAGTGATATAATACAGTTCAATCATATATACTAAACACTATGTCAAAGAATTAGCACAATCGGTTGGAATATAGAGATTTTATTAACATTTATAGCAAAATCGTGTTTTTTACCGCAAGAAACGACGATTTTTACAATTGGACGATTTACACAAACAAACCCATATTCCTCTGCATGCGAACGTGAAATTGTTGATATATATAGGTGAATCCACATGAATTTAACATTTTCTTAAGAAATTAGACAAATCCCACGGAATTTGTAGATTTTATTGATATTTATATAGTTAAAATCTCGCAAAAACGAAATTTTTTTGAGGATTTTTTTTTGTGGGGAAAATCGAAACCAGTGATATAATACAGTTCAATCATGTATACTAAACAATCTGTCACAGAATTAGCACAATCGGTTGGAATATAGAGATTTTATTAACGTTTATAGCAAAATCGTGTTTTTACCGCAAGAAACGACGATTTTTACAATTGGACGATTTACACAAACAAACCCATATTCCTCTGCATGCGAACGTGAAATTGTTGTTATATATAGGTGAATCCACATGAATTTAACATTTTTTTAAGAAATTAGACAAATCCCACGGAATTTGTAGATTTTATTGATATTTATATAGTTAAAATCTCGCAAAAACGAAATTTTTTGAAGGATTTTTTTTTGTGGGGAAAATCGAAACCAGTGATATAATACAGTTCAATCATGTATACTAAACACTCTGTCAAAGAATTAGCACAATCGGTTGGAATATAGAGATTTTATTAACGTTTATAGCAAAATCGTGTTTTTACCGCAAGAAACGACGATTTTTACAATTGGACGCTTTACACAAACAAACCCTTATTCCTCCGCATGCGAATGTGAAATTGTTGTTATATATAGGTGAATCCACATGAATTTAACATTTTCTTAAGAAATTAGACAAATCCCACGGAATTTGTTGATTATATTGATATTTCTATAGTTACAAAACCTCGCAAAAACGAAATTTTTTGAAGGATTTTTTTTTTGTGGGGAAAATCGAAACCAGTGATATAATACAGTTCAGTCATGTATACTAAACACTCTGTCAAAGAATTAGCACAATCGGTTGGAATATAGATATTTTATTAACGATTATAGCAAAATCGTGTTTTTACCGCAAGAAAAGACGATTTTTACAATTGGACGATTTACACAAACAAACCCATATTCCTCTGCATGCGAACGTGAAATTGTTGTTATATATAGGTGAATCCACATGAATTTAACATATTTTTAAGAAATTAGACAAATCCCAAGGAATTTGTAGATTTTATTGATATTTATATAGTTAAAAATCTCGCAAAAACGAAATTTTTTGAAGGATTTTTTTTGTGGGGAAAATCGAAACCAGTGATATAATACAGTTCAATTATGTATACTAAACACTCTGTGAAAGAATTAGCACAATCGGTTTTAATATATAGGTTTTATTAACGTTTATAGCAAAATCGTGTTTTTACCGCAAGAAACGACGATTTTTACAATTGGACGATTTACACAAACAAACCCATATTCCTCTCCATGCGAACGTGAAATTGTTCTGATATATAAGTGAATCCACATGAATTTAACATTTTTTTAAGAAATTTGACAAATCCCACGGAATTTGTAGATTTTATTGATATTTATATAGTTAAAAAACTCGCAAAAACGAAATTTTTTGAAGGATTTTTTTTGTGGGGAAAATCGAAACCAGTAACATAATACAATTCAATCATGTATACTAAACACTCTGTGAAAGAATTAGCACAATCGGTTGGAATATAGAGATTTTATTAACGTTTATAACAAAATCGTGTTTTTACCGCAAGAATCGACGATTTTTACAATTGGACGATTTACACAAACAAACCCATATTCCTCTGCATGCGAACGTGAAATTGTTGTGATATACAGGTGACTCCACATGAATTTAACATATTTTTAAGAAATTAGACAAATCCCACGGAATTTGTAGATTTTATTGATATTTATATAGTTAAAATCTCGCAAAAACGAAATTTTTGGAAGGATTTTTTTTTGTGGGGAAAATCGAAACCAGTGATATAATACAGTTCAATCATATATACTAAACACTCTGTCAAAGAATTAGCACAATCGGTTGGAATATAGAGATTTTATTAACATTTATAGCAAAATCGTGTTTTTACCGCAAGAAACGACGATTTTTACAATTGGACGATTTACACAAACAAACCCATATTCCTCTGCATGCGAACGTGAAATTGTTGATATATATAGGTGAATCCACATGAATTTAACATTTTCTTAAGAAATTAGACAAATCCCACGGAATTTGTAGATTTTATTGATATTTATATAGTTAAAATCTCGCAAAAACGAAATTTTTTTGAGGATTTTTTTTTGTGGGGAAAATCGAAACCAGTGATATAATACAGTTCAATCATGTATACTAAACAATCTGTCACAGAATTAGCACAATCGGTTGGAATATAGAGATTTTATTAACGTTTATAGCAAAATCGTGTTTTTACCGCAAGAAACGACGATTTTTACAATTGGACGATTTACACAAACAAACCCATATTCCTCTGCATGCGAACGTGAAATTGTTGTTATATATAGGTGAATCCACATGAATTTAACATTTTTTTAAGAAATTAGACAAATCCCACGGAATTTGTAGATTTTATTGATATTTATACAGTTAAAATCTCGCAAAAACGAAATTTTTTGAAGGATTTTTTTTTTGTGGGGAAAATCGAAACCAGTGATATAATAAAGTTCAATTATGTATACTAAACACTCTGTGAAAGAATTAGCAAAATCGGTTGGAATATAGAGATTTTATTAACGTTTATAACAAAATCGTGTTTTTACCGCAAGAAACGACGATTTTAACAATTGGACGATTTACACAAACAAACCCATATTCCTCTGCATGCGAACGTGAAATTGTTGTTATATACAGGTGACTCCACATGAATTTAACATTTTTTTAAGAAATTAGACAAATCCCACGGAATTTGTAGATTTTATTGATATTTATATAGTTAAAATCTCGCAAAAACGAAATTTTTTGAAGGATTTTTTTTGTGGGGAAAATCGAAACCAGTGATATAATACAGTTCAATCATGTATACTAAACACTCTGTCAAAGAATTAGCACAATCGGTTGGAATATAGAGATTTTATTAACGTTTATAGCAAAATCGTGTTTTTACCGCAAGAAACGACGATTTTTACAATTGGACGCTTTACACAAACAAACCCTTATTCCTCCGCATGCGAAAGTGAAATTGTTGTTATATATAGGTGAATCCACATGAATTAAACATTTTCTTAAGAAATTAGACAAATCCCACGGAATTTGTAGATTATATTGATATTTATATAGTTAAAAAACCTCGCAAATACGAAATTTTTTGAAGGATTTTTTTTTGTGGGGAAAATCGAAACCAGTGACATAATACAGTTCAATCATGTATACTAAACACTCTGTGAAAGAATTAGCACAATCGGTAGGAATATAGAGATTTTATTAACGTTTATAGCAAAATCGTGTTTTTACCGCAAGAAACGACGATTTTTACCATTTGACGATTTTCTCAAACAAACCCATATTCCTCTGCATGCGAATGTGAAATTGTTGTTATATATAGGTGACTCCACATGAATTTAACATTTTTTTAAGAAATTAGACAAATCCCCCGGAATTTGTAGATTTTATTGATATTTATATAGTTAAAATCTCGCAAAAACGAAATTTTTTGAAGGATTTTTTTTGTGGGGAAAATCGAAACCAGTGATATAATACAGTTCAATCATGTATACTAAACACTCTGTCAAAGAATTAGCACAATCGGTTGGAATATAGAGATTTTATTAACGTTTATAGCAAAATCGTGTTTTTACCGCAAGAAACGACGATTTTTACAATTGGACGATTTACACAAACAAACCCATATTCCTCTGCATGCGAACGTGAAATTGTTGATATATATAGGTGAATCCACACGAATTTAACATTTTCTTAAGAAATTAGACAAATCCCACTGAATTTGTAGATTTTATTGATATTTATATAGTTAAAAATCTCGCAAAAACGAAATTTTTTGAAGGATTTTTTGTGTGGGGAAAATCGAAACCAGTGACATAATACAGTTCAATCATGTATACTAAACACTCTATCAAAGAATTAGCACAATCGGTTGGAATATAGATATTTTATTAACGTTTATAGCAAAATCGTGTTTTTACCGCAAGAAACGACGATTTTTACAATTGGACGATTTACACAAACAAACCCATATTCCTCTGCATGCGAACGTGAAATTGTTGTTATATATAGGTGAATCCACATGAATTTAACATTTTCTTAAGAAATTAGACAAATCCCACGGAATTTGTAGATTTTATTGATATTTATATAGTTAAAATCTCGCAAAAACGAAATTTTTTTGAGGATTTTTTTTTTGTGGGGAAAATCGAAACCAGTGATATAATACAGTTCAATCATGTATACTAAACAATCTGTCACAGAATTAGCACAATCGGTTGGAATATAGAGATTTTATTAACGTTTATAGCAAAATCGTGTTTTTACCGCAAGAAACGACGATTTTTACAATTGGACGATTTACACAAACAAACCCATATTCCTCTGCATGCGAACGTAAAATTGTTGTTATATATAGGTGAATCCACATGAATTTAACATTTTTTAAGAAATTAGACAAATCCCACGGAATTTGTAGATTTTATTGATATTTATATAGTTAAAATCTCGCAAAAACGAAATTTTTTGAAGGATTTTTTTTTGTGGGGAAAATCGAAACCAGTGATATGATAAAGTTCAATTATGTATACTAAACACTCTGTGAAAGAATTAGCACAATCGGTTGGAATATAGAGATTTTATTAACGTTTATAACAAAATCGTGTTTTTACCGCAAGAAACGACGATTTTTACAATTGGACGATTTACACAAACAAACCCATATTCCTCTGCATGCGAACGTGAAATTGTTGATATATATAGGTGAATCCACTTGAATTTAACATTTTCTTAAGAAATTAGACAAATCCCACGGAATTTGTAGATTTTATTGATATTTATATAGTTAAAATCTCGCAAAAACGAAATTTTTTTGAGGATTTTTTTTTGTGGGGAAAATCGAAACCAGTGATATAATACAGTTCAATCATGTATACTAAACAATCTGTCACAGAATTAGCACAATCGGTTGGAATATAGAGATTTTATTAACGTTTATAGCAAAATCGTGTTTTTACCGCAAGAAACGACGATTTTTACAATTGGACGATTTACACAAACAAACCCATATTCCTCTGCATGCGAACGTGAAATTGTTGTTATATATAGGTGAATCCACATGAATTTAACATTTTTTTAAGAAATTAGACAAATCCCACGGAATTTGTAGATTTTATTGATATTTATATAGTTAAAATCTCGCAAAAACCAAATTTTTTGAAGGATTTTTTTTTTGTGGGGAAAATCGAAACCAGTGATATAATAAAGTTCAATTATATATACTAAACACTCTGTGAAAGAATTAGCACAATCGGTTGGAATATAGAGATTTTATTAACGTTTATAACAAAATCGTGTTTTTACCGCAAGAAACGACGATTTTTACAATTGGACGATTTACACAAACAAACCCATATTCCTCTGCATGCGAACGTGAAATTGTTGTTATATACAGGTGACTCCACATGAATTTAACATTTTTTTAAGAAATTAGACAAATCCCACGGAATTTGTAGATTTTATTGATATTTATATAGATAAAATCTCGCAAAAACGAAATTTTTTGAAGGATTTTTTTTTGTGGGGAAAATCGAAATCAGTGATATAATACAGTTCAATCATGTATACTAAACACTCTGTCAAAGAATTAGCACAATCGGTTGGAATATAGAGATTTTATTAACGTTTATAGCAAAATCGTGTTTTTACCGCAAGAAACGACGATTTTTACAATTGGACGCTTTACACAAACAAACCCTTATTCCTCCGCATGCGAAAGTGAAATTATTGTTATATATATGTGAATCCACATGAATTTAACATTTTCTTAAGAAATTAGACAAATCCCACGGAATTTGTAGATTATATTGATATTTATATAGTTAAAAAACTCGCAAAAACGAAATTTTTTGAAGGATTTTTTTTTGTGGGGAAAATCGAAACCAGTGACATAATACAGTTCAATCATGTATACTAAACACTCTGTGAAACAATTAGCACAATCGGTTGGAATATAGAGATTTTATTAACGTTTATAGCAAAATCGTGTTTTTACCGCAAGAAATGACGATTTTTACCATTTGACGATTTTCTCAAGCAAACCCATATTCCTCTGCATGCGAATGTGAAATTGTTGTTATATATAGGTGACTCCACATGAATTTAACATTTTTTTAAGAAATTAGACAAATCCCCCGGAATTTGCAGATTTTATTGATATTTATATAGTTAAAATCTCGCAAAAACGAAATTTTTTGAAGGATTTTTTTTTGTGGGGAAAATCGAAACCAGTGATATAATACAGTTCAGTCATGTATACTAAACACTCTGTCAAAGAATTAGCACAATCGGTAGGAATATAGAGATTTTATTAACGATTATAGCAAAATCGTGTTTTTACCGCAAGAAAAGACGATTTTTACAATTGGACGATTTACACAAACAAACCCATATTCCTCTGCATGCGAACGTGAAATTGTTGTTATATATAGGTGAATCCACATGAATTTAACATATTTTTAAGAAATTAGACAAATCCCAAGGAATTTGTAGATTTTATTGATATTTATATAGTTAAAAATCTCGCAAAAACGAAATTTTTTGAAGGATTTTTTTTGTGGGGAAAATCGAAACCAGTGATATAATACAGTTCAATTATGTATACTAAACACTCTGTGAAAGAATTAGCACAATCGGTTTTAATATATAGGTTTTATTAACGTTTATAGCAAAATCGTGTTTTTACCGCAAGAAACGACGATTTTTACAATTGGACGATTTACACAAACAAACCCATATTCCTCTCCATGCGAACGTGAAATTGTTCTGATATATAGGTGAATCCACATGAATTTAACATTTTTTTAAGAAATTTGACAAATCCCACGGAATTTGTAGATTTTATTGATATTTATATAGTTAAAAAACTCGCAAAAACGAAATTTTTTGAAGGATTTTTTTTGTGGGGAAAATCGAAACCAGTGACATAATACAGTTCAATCATGTATACTAAACACTCTGTGAAAGAATTAGCACA
This sequence comes from Periplaneta americana, assembly GCF_040183065.1. Taxonomy (NCBI): domain Eukaryota; kingdom Metazoa; phylum Arthropoda; class Insecta; order Blattodea; family Blattidae; genus Periplaneta; species Periplaneta americana. The sequence continues at coordinate 122,346,733 of NC_091121.1, read as the reverse complement.
ATCGGTTGGAATATAGAGATTTTATTAACGTTTATAACAAAATCATGTTTTTACCGCAAGAATCGACGATTTTTACAATTGGACGATTTACACAAACAAACCCATATTCCTCTGCATGCGAACGTGAAATTGTTGTAATATACAGGTGACTCCACATGAATTTAACATATTTTTAAGAAATTAGACAAATCCCACGTAATTTGTAGATTTTATTGATATTTATATAGTTAAAATCTCGCAAAAACGAAATTTTTTGAAGGATTTTTTTTTGTGGGGAAAATCGAAACCAGTGATATAATACAGTTCAATCATGTATACTAAACACTCTGTGAAAGAATTAGCACAATCGGTTGGAATATAGATATTTTATTAACGTTTATAGCAAAATCGTGTTTTTACCGCAAGAAACGATGATTTTTACAATTGGACGATTTACACAAACAAACCCATATTCCTCTGCATGCGAACGTGAAATTGTTGATATATATAGGTGAATCCACATGAATTTAACATTTTCTTAAGAAATTAGACAAATCCCACTGAATTTGTAGATTTTATTGATATTTATATAGTTAAAAATCTCGCAAAAACGGAATTTTTTGAAGGATTTTTTTTTGTGGGGAAAATCGAACCCAGTGATATAATACAGTTCAATCATGTATACTAAACAATCTGTCACAGAATTAGCACAATCGGTTGGAATATAGAGATTTTATTAACGTTTACAGCAAAATCGTGTTTTTACCGCAAGAAACGACGATTTTTACAATTGGACGATTTACACAAACAAACCCATATTCCTCTGCATGCGAACGTAAAATTGTTGTTATATATAGGTGAATCCACATGAATTTAACATTTTTTTAAGAAATTAGACAAATCCCACGGAATTTGTAGATTTTATTGATATTTATATAGTTAAAATCTCGCAAAAACGAAATTTTTTGAAGGATTTTTTTTTGTGGGGAAAATCGAAACCAGTGATATAATAAAGTTCAATTATGTATACTAAACACTCTGTGAAAGAATTAGCACAATCGGTTGGAATATAGAGATTTTATTAACGTTTATAACAAAATCGTGTTTTTACCGCAAGAATCGACGATTTTTACAATTGGACGATTTACACAAACAAACCCATATTCCTCTGCATGCGAACGTGAAATTGTTGTGATATACAGGTGACTCCACATGAATTTAACATATTTTTAAGAAATTAGACAAATCCCACGTAATTTGTAGATTTTATTGATATTTATATAGTTAAAATCTCGCAAAAACGAAATTTTTGAAGGATTTTTTTTTGTGGGGAAAATCGAAACTAGTGATATAATACAGTTCAATCATGTATACTAAACACTCTGTCAAAGAATTAGCACAATCGGTTGGAATATAGAGATTTTATTAACGTTTATAGCAAAATCGTGTTTTTACCGCAAGAAACGACGATTTTTACAATTGGACGTTTTACACAAACAAACCCATATTCCTCCGCATGCGAACGTGAAATTGTTGTTATATATAGGTGAATCCACATGAATTTAACATTTTCTTAAGAAACTAGACAAATCCCACGGAATTTGTAGATTATATTGATATTTATTTAGTTAAAAAACTCACAAAAACGAAATTTTTTGAAGGATTTTTTTTTTGTGGGGAAAATCGAAACCAGTGACATAATACAGTTCAATCATGTATACTAAACACTCTGTGAAAGAATTAGCACAATCGGTTGGAATATAGAGATTTTATTAACGTTTATAACAAAATCGTGTTTTTACCGCAAGAAACGACGATTTTTACCATTTGACGATTTTCTCAAACTAACCCATATTCCTCTGCATGCGAATGTGAAATTGTTGTTATATATAGGTGACTCCACATGAACTTAACATTTTTTTAAGAAATTAGACAAATCCCCCGGAATTTGTAGATTTTATTGATATTTATATAGTTAAAATCTCGCAAAAACGAAATTTTTTGAAGGATTTTTTTTGTGGGCAAAATCGAAACCAGTGATATAATACAGTTCAATCATGTATTCTAAACACTCTGTGAAAGAATTAGCACAATCGGTTGGAATATAGAGATTTTATTAATGTTGATAACAAAATCGTTTTTTTACCGCAAGAATCGACGATTTTTACAATTGGACGATTTACACAAACAAACCCATATTCCTCTGCATGCGAACGTGAAATTGTTGTGATATACAGGTGACTCCACATGAATTTAACATATTTTTAAGAAATTAGACAAATCCCACGTAATTTGTAGATTTTATTGATATTTATATAGTTAAAATCTCGCAAAAACGAAATTTTTTGAAGGATTTTTTTTTGTGGGGAAAATCGAAACCAGTGATATAATACAGTTCAATCATGTATACTAAACACTCTGTCAAAGAATTAGCACAATCGGTTGGAATATAGAGATTTTATTAACGTTTATAGCAAAATCGTGTTTTTACCGCAAGAAACGACGATTTTTACAATTGGACGATTTACACAAACAAACCCATATTCCTCTGCATGCGAACGTGAAATTGTTGATATATATAGGTGAATCCACATGAATTTAACATTTTCTTAAGAAATTAGACAAATCCCACTGAATTTGTAGATTTTATTGATATTTATATAGTTAAAAATCTCGCAAAAACGAAATTTTTTGAAGGATTTTTTTTGTGGGGAAAATCGAAACCAGTGACATAATACAGTTCAATCATGTATACTAAACACTCTATCAAAGAATTAGCACAATCGGTTGGAATATAGATATTTTATTAACGTTTATAGCAAAATCGTGTTTTTACCGCAAGAAACGACGATTTTCACAATTGGACGATTTACACAAACAAACCCATATTCCTCTGCATGCGAACGTGAAATTGTTTTTATATATAGGTGAATCCACATGAATTTAACATATTTTTAAGAAATTAGACAAATCCCACGGAATTTGTAGATTTTATTGATATTTATATAGTTAAAATCTCGCAAAAACTAAATTTTTTTGAGGATTTTTTTTTTTGTGGGGAAAATCGAAACCAGTGATATAATACAGTTCAATCATGCATACTAAACAATCTGTCACAGAATTAGCACAATCGGTTGGAATATAGAGATTTTATTAACGTTTATAGCAAAATCGTGTTTTTACCGCAAGAAACGACGATTTTTACAATTGGACGATTTACACAAACAAACCCATATTCCTCTGCATGCGAACGTAAAATTGTTGTTATATATAGGTGAATCCACATGAATTTAACATTTTTTTAAGAAATTAGACAAATCCCACGGAATTTGTAGATTTTATTGATATTTATATAGTTAAAATCTCGCAAAAACGAAATTTTTTGAAGGTTTTTTTTTGTGGGGAAAATCGAAACCAGTGATATAATAAAGTTCAATTATGTATACTAAACACTCTGTGAAAGAATTAGCACAATCGGTTGGAATATAGAGATTTTATTAACGTTTATAACAAAATCGTGTTTTTACCGCAAGAATCGACGATTTTTACAATTGGACGATTTACACAAACAAACCCATATTCCTCTGCATGCGAACGTGAAATTGTTGTGATATACAGGTGACTCCACATGAATTTAACATATTTTTAAGAAATTAGACAAATCCCACGTAATTTGTAGATTTTATTGATATTTATATAGTTAAAATCTCGCAAAAACGAAATTTTTTGAAGGATTTTTTTTTTGTGGGGAAAATCGAAACTAGTGATATAATACAGTTCAATCATGTATACTAAACACTCTGTCAAAGAATTAGCACAATCGGTTGGAATATAGAGATTTTATTAACGTTTATAGCAAAATCGTGTTTTTACCGCAAGAAACGACGATTTTTACAATTGGACGTTTTACACAAACAAACCCCTTATTCCTCCGCATGCGAACGTGAAATTGTTGTTATATATAGGTGAATCCACATGAATTTAACATTTTCTTAAGAAATTAGACAAATCCCACGGAATTTGTAGATTATATTGATATTTATATAGTTAAAAAACTCGCAAAAACGAAATTTTTTTAAGGATTTTTTTTTGTGGGGAAAATCGAAACCAGTGACATAATACAGTTCAATCATGTATACTAAACACTCTGTGAAAGAATTAGCACAATCGGTTGGAATATAGAGATTTTATTAACGTTTATAGCAAAATCGTGTTTTTACCGCAAGAAACGACGATTTTTACCATTTGACGATTTTCTCAAACAAACCCATATTCATCTGCATGCGAATGTGAAATTGTTGTTATATATAGGTGACTCCACATGAACTTAACATTTTTTTAAGAAATTAGACAAATCCCCCGGAATTTGTAGATTTTATTGATATTTATTTAGTTAAAATCTCGCAAAAACGAAATTTTTTGAAGGATTTTTTTTGTGGGGAAAATCGAAATCAGTGATATAATACAGTTCAATTATGTATACTAAACACTCTGTGAAAGAATTAGCACAATCGGTTGGAATATAGAGGTTTTCTTAACGTTTATAGCAAAATCGTGTTTTTACCGCAAGAAACGACGATTTTTACAATTGGACGATTTACACAAACAAACCCATATTCCTCTCCATGCAAACGTGAAATTGTTCTGATTTATAGGTGAATCCACATGAATTTAACATTTTTTTAAGAAATTTGACAAATCCCACGGAATTTGTAGAGTTTATTGATATTTATATAGTTAAAAAACTCGCAAAAACGAAATTTTTTGAAGGATTTTTTTTGTGGGGAAAATCGAAACCAGTGATATAATACAGTTCAATCATGTATACTAAACACTCTGTGAAAGAATTAGCACAATCGGTTGGAATATAGAGATTTTATTAACGTTTATAACAAAATCGTGTTTTTACCGCAAGAATCGACGATTTTTACATTTGGACGATTTACACAAACAAACCCATATTCCTCTGCATGCGAACGTGAAATTGTTGTGATATACAGGTGACTCCACATGAATTTAACATATTTTTAAGAAAATAGACAAATCCCACGGAATTTGTAGATTTTATTGATATTTATATAGTTAAAATCTCGCAAAAACGAAATTTTTTGAAGGATTTTTTTTTGTGGGGAAAATCGAAACCAGTGATATAATACAGTTCAATCATATATACTAAACACTCTGTCAAAGAATTAGCACAATCGGTTGGAATATAGAGATTTTATTAACATTTATAGCAAAATCGTGTTTTTACCGCAAGAAACGACGATTTTTACAATTGGACGATTTACACAAACAAACCCATATTCCTCTGCATGCGAACGTGAAATTGTTGATATATATAGGAGAATCCACATGAATTTAACATTTTCTTAAGAAATTAGACAAATCCCACGGAATTTGTAGATTTTATTGATATTTATATAGTTAAAATCTCGCAAAAACGAAATTTTTTTGAGGATTTTTTTTGTGGGGAAAATCGAAAACAGTGATATAATACAGTTCAGTCATGTATACTAAACACTCTGTCAAAGAATTAGCACAATCGGTTGGAATATAGAGATTTTATTAACGATTATAGCAAAATCGTGTTTTTACCGCAAGAAACGGCGATTTTTACAATTGGACGATTTACACAAACAAACCCATATTCCTCTCCATGCGAACGTGAAATTGTTCTGATATATAGGTGAATCCACATGAATTTAACATATTTTTAAGAAATTAGACAAATCCCAAGGAATTTGTAGATTTTATTGATATTTATATAGTTAAAAATCTCGCAAAAACGAAATTTTTTGAAGGATTTTTTTTTGTGGGGAAAATCGAAACCAGTGATATAATACAGTTCAATCATGTATACTAAACACTCTGTCAAAGAATTAGCACAATCGGTTGGAATATAGAGATTTTATTAACGATTATAGCAAAATCGTGTTTTTACCGCAAGAAAAGACGATTTTTACAATTGGACGATTTACACAATCAAACCCATATTCCTCTGCATGCGAACGTGAAATTGTTGTTATATATAGGTGAATCCACATGAATTTAACATATTTTTAAGAAATTAGACAAATCCCAAGGAATTTGTAGATTTTATTGATATTTATATAGTTAAAAATCTCGAAAAAACGAAATTTTTTGAAGGTTTTTTTTTTTGTGGGGAGAAAATCGAAACCAGTGACATAATACAGTTCAATCATGTATACTAAACACTCTGTCAAAGAATTAGCACAATCGGTTGGAATATAGAGATTTTATTAACGATTATAGCAAAATCGTGTTTTTACCGCAAGAAAAGACGATTTTTACAATTGGACGATTTACACAAACAAACCCATATTCCTCTGCGTGCGAACGTGAAATTGTTGTTATATATAGGTGAATCCACATGAATTTAACATATTTTTAAGAAATTAGACAAATCCCAAGGAATTTGTAGATTTTATATATATTTATATAGTTAAAAATCTCGCAAAAACGAAATTTTTTGAAGGATTTTTTTTGTGGGGAAAATCGAAACCAGTGACATAATACAGTTCAATCATGTATACTAAACACTCTGTGAAAGAATTAGCACAATCGGTTGGAATATAGAGATTTTATTAACGTTTATAACAAAATCGTGTTTTTACCGCAAGAATCGACGATTTTTACAATTGGACGATTTACACAAACAAACCCATATTCCTCTGCATGCGAACGTGAAATTGTTGTGATATACAGGTGACTCCACATGAATTTAACATTTTTTTAAGAAATTAGACAAATCCCACGGAATTTGTAGATTTTATTGATATTTATATAGTTAAAATCTCGCAAAAACGAAATTTTTGAAGGATTTTTTTTTGTAGGGAAAATCGAAACCAGTGATATAATACAGTTCAGTCATGTATACTAAACACTCTGTCAAAGAATTAGCACAATCGGTTGGAATATAGAGATTTTATTAACGATTATAGCAAAATCGAGTTTTTACCGCAAGAAAAGACGATTTTTACAATTGGACGATTTACACAAACAAACCCATATTCCTCTGCATGCGAACGTGAAATTGTTGTTATATATAGGTGAATCCACATGAATTTAACATATTTTTAAGAAATTAGACAAATCCCAAGGAATTTGTAGATTTTATTGATATTTATATAGTTAAAAATCTCGCAAAAACGAAATTTTTTGAAGGATTTTTTTTGTGGGGAAAATCGAAACCAGTGATATAATACAGTTCAATTATGTATACTAAACACTCTTTGAAAGAATTAGCACAATCGGTTTTAATATAGAGGTTTTATTAACGTTTATAGCAAAATCGTGTTTTTACCGCAAGAAACGACGATTTTTACAATTGGACGATTTACACAAACAAACCCATATTCCTCTCCATGCGAACGTGAAATTGTTCTGATATATAGGTGAATCCACATGAATTTAACATTTTTTTAAGAAATTTGACAAATCCCACGGAATTTGTAAATTTTATTGATATTTATATAGTTAAAAAACTCGCAAAAACGAAATTTTTTGAAGGATTTTTTTTGTGGGGAAAATCGAAACCAGTGACATAATACAGTTCAATCATGTATACTAAACACTCTGTGAAAGAATTAGCACAATCGGTTGGAATATAGAGATTTTATTAACGTTTATAACAAAATCGTGTTTTTACCGCAAGAATCGACGATTTTTACAATTGGACGATTTACACACACAAACCCATATTCCTCTGCATGCGAACGTGAAATTGTTGTGATATACAGGTGACTCCACATGAATTTAACATATTTTTAAGAAATTAGACAAATCCCACGGAATTTGTAGATTTTATTGATATTTATATAGTTAAAATCTCGCAAAAACGAAATTTTTTGAAGGATTTTTTTTTGTGGGGAAAATCGAAACCAGTGATATAATACAGTTCAATCATATATACTAAACACTCTGTCAAAGAATTAGCACAATCGGTTGGAATATAGAGATTTTATTAACATTTATAGCAAAATCGTGTTTTTACAGCAAGAAACGACGATTTTTACAATTGGACGATTTACACAAACAAACCCATATTCCTCTGCATGCGAACGTGAAATTGTTGATATATATAGGTGAATCCACATGAATTTAACATTTTCTTAAGAAATTAGACAAATCCCACGGAATTTGTAGATTTTATTGATATTTATATAGTTAAAATCTCGCAAAAACGAAATTTTTTTGAGGATTTTTTTTTGTGGGGAAAATCGAAACCAGTGATATAATACAGTTCAATCATGTATACTAAACAATCTGTCACAGAATTAGCACAATCGGTTGGAATATAGAGATTTTATTAACGTTTATAGCAAAATCGTGTTTTTACCGCAAGAAACGACGATTTTTACAATTGGACGATTTACACAAACAAACCCATATTCCTCTGCATGCGAACGTGAAATTGTTGTTATATATAGGTGAATCCACATGAATTTAACATTTTTTTAAGAAATTAGACAAATCCCACGGAATTTGTAGATTTTATTGATATTTATATAGTTAAAATCTCGCAAAAACGAAATTTTTTGAAGGATTTTTTTTTTTTGTGGGGAAAATCGAAACCAGTGATATAATAAAGTTCAATTATGTATACTAAACACTCTGTGAAAGAATTAGCACAATCGGTTGGAATATAGAGATTTTATTAACGTTTATAACAAAATCGTGTTTTTACCGCAAGAAACGACGATTTTAACAATTGGACGATTTACACAAACAAACCCATATTCCTCTGCATGCGAACGTGAAATTGTTGTTATATACAGGTGACTCCACATGAATTTAACATTTTTTTAAGAAATTAGACAAATCCCACGGAATTTGTAAATTTTATTGATATTTATATAGTTAAAATCTCGCAAAAACGAAATTTTTTGAAGGATTTTTTTTTTGTGGGGAAAATCGAAACCAGTGATATAATACAGTTCAATCATGTATACTAAACACTCTGTCAAAGAATTAGCACAATCGGTTAGAATATTGAGATTTTATTAACGTTTATAGCAAAATCGTGTTTTTACCGCAAGAAACGACGATTTTTACAATTGGACGCTTTACACAAACAAACCCTTATTCCTCCGCATGCGAAAGTGAAATTGTTGTTATATATAGGTGAATCCACATGAATTTAACATTTTCTTAAGAAATTAGACAAATCCCACGGAATTTGTTGATTATATTGATATTTATATAGTTAAAAAACCTCGCAAAAACGAAATTTTTTGAAGGATTTTTTTTTGTGGGGAAAATCGAAACCAGTGACATAATACAGTTCAATCATGTATACTAAACACTCTGTGAAAGAATTAGCACAATCGGTTGGAATATAGAGATTTTATTAACGTTTATAGCAAAATCGTGTTTTTACCGCAAGAAACGACGATTTTTACCATTTGACGATTTTCTCAAACAAACCCATATTCCTCTGCATGCGAATGTGAAATTGTTGTTATATATAGGTGACTCCACATGAATTTAACATTTTTTTAAGAAATTAGACAAATCCCCCGGAATTTGTAGATTTTATTGATATTTATATAGTTAAGATCTCGCAAAAACGAAATTTTTTGAAGGATTTTTTTTTGTGGGGAAAATCGAAACCAGTGATATAATACAGTTCAATCATGTATACTAAACACTCTGTCAAAGAATTAGCACAATCGGTTGGAATATAGAGATTTTATTAACGTTTATAGCAAAATCGTGTTTTTACCGCAAGAAACGACGATTTTTACAATTGGACGATTTACACAAACAAACCCATATTCCTCTGCATGCGAACGTGAAATTGTTGATATATATAGGTGAATCCACACGAATTTAACATTTTCTTAAGAAATTAGACAAATCCCACTGAATTTGTAGATTTTATTGATATTTATATAGTTAAAAATCTCGCAAAAACGAAATTTTTTGAAGGATTTTTTTTGTGGGGAAAATCGAAACCAGTGACATAATACAGTTCAATCATGTATACTAAACACTCTATCAAAGAATTAGCACAATCGGTTGGAATATAGAGATTTTATTAACGTTTATAGCAAAATCGTGTTTTTACCGCAAGAAACGACGATTTTTACAATTGGACGATTTACACAAACAAACCCATATTCCTCTGCATACGAACGTGAAATTGTTGTTATATATAGGTGAATCCACATGAATTTAACCTATTTTTAAGAAATTAGACAAATCCCACGGAATTTGTAGATTTTATTGATATTTATATAGTTAAAATCTCGCAAAAACGAAATTTTTTTGAGGATTTTTTTTTTGTGGGGAAAATCGAAACCAGTGATATAATACAGTTCAATCATGTATACTAAACAATCTGTCACAGAATTAGCACAATCGGTTGGAATATAGAGATTTTATTAACGTTTATAGCAAAATCGTGTTTTTACCGCAAGAAACGACGATTTTTACAATTGGACGATTTACACAAACAAACCCATATTCCTCTGCATGTGAACGTAAAATTGTTGTTATATATAGGTGAATCCACATGAATTTAAATTTTTTTTAAGAAATTAGACAAATCCCACGGAATTTGTAGATTTTATTGATATTTATATAGTTAAAATCTCGCAAAAACGAAATTTTTTGAAGGATTTTTTTTTGTGGGGAAAATCGAAACCAGTGATATGATAAAGTTCAATTATGTATACTAAACAATCTGTCACAGAATTAGCACAATCGGTTGGAATATAGAGATTTTATTAACGTTTATAGCAAAATCGTGTTTTTACCGCAAGAAACGACGATTTTTACAATTGGACGATTTACACAAACAAACCCATATTCCTCTGCATGCGAACGTGAAATTGTTGATATATATAGGTGAATCCACATGAATTTAACATTTTCTTAAGAAATTAGACAAATCCCACGGAATTTGTAGATTTTATTGATATTTATATAGTTAAAATCTCGCAAAAACGAAATTTTTTTGAGGATTTTTTTTTGTGGGGAAAATCGAAACCAGTGATATAATACAGTTCAATCATGTATACTAAACAATCTGTCACAGAATTAGCACAATCGGTTGGAATATAGAGATTTTATTAACGTTTATAGCAAAATCGTGTTTTTACCGCAAGAAACGACGATTTTTACAATTGGACGATTTACACAAACAAACCCATATTCCTCTGCATGCGAACGTGAAATTGTTGTTATATATAGGTGAATCCACATGAATTTAACATTTTTTTAAGAAATTAGACAAATCCCACGGAATTTGTAGATTTTATTGCTATTTATATAGTTAAAATCTCGCAAAAACCAAATTTTTTGAAGGATTTTTTTTTGTGGGGAAAATCGAAACCAGTGATATAATAAAGTTCAATTAAATATACTAAACACTCTGTGAAAGAATTAGCACAATCGGTTGGAATATAGAGATTTTATTAACGTTTATAACAAAATCGTGTTTTTACCGCAAGAAACGACGATTTTTACAATTGGACGATTTACACAAACAAACCCATATTCCTCTGCATGCGAACGTGAAATTGTTGTTATATACAGGTGACTCCACATGAATTTAACATTTTTTTAAGAAATTAGACAAATCCCACGGAATTTGTAGATTTTATTGATATTTATATAGATAAAATCTCGCAAAAACGAAATTTTTTCAAGGATTTTTTTTTGTGGGGAAAATCGAAATCAGTGATATAATACAGTTCAATCATGTATACTAAACACTCTGTCAAAGAATTAGCACAATCGGTTGGAATATAGAGATTTTATTAACGTTTATAGCAAAATCGTGTTTTTACCGCAAGAAACGACGATTTTTACAATTGGACGCTTTACACAAACAAACCCTTATTCCTCCGCATGCGAAAGTGAAATTGTTGTTATATATAGGTGAATCCATATGAATTTAACATTTTCTTAAGAAATTAGACAAATCCCACGGAATTTGTAGATTATATTGATATTTATATAGTTAAAAAACTCGCAAAAACGAAATTTTTTGAAGGATTTTTTTTGTGGGGAAAATCGAAACCAGTGGCATAATACAGTTCAATCATGTATACTAAACACTCTGTGAAAGAATTAGCACAATCGGTTGGAATATAGAGATTTTATTAACGTTTAAAGCAAAATCGTGTTTTTACCGGAAGAAATGACGATTTTTACCATTTGACGATTTTCTCAAACAAACCCATATTCCTCTGCATGCGAATGTGAAATTGTTGTTATATATAGGTGACTCCACATGAATTTAACATTTTTTTTAAGAAATTAGACAAATCCCCCGGAATTTGTAGATTTTATTGATATTTATATAGTTAAAATCTCGCAAAAACGAAATTTTTTGAAGGATTTTTTTTTTGTGGGGAAAATCGAAACCAGTGATATAATACAGTTCAGTCATGTATACTAAACACTCTGTCAAAGAATTAGCACAATCGGTTGGAATATAGAGATTTTATTAACGATTATAGCAAAATCGTGTTTTTACCGCAAGAAAAGACGATTTTTACAATTGGACGATTTACACAAACAAACCCATATTCCTCTGCATGCGAACGTGAAATTGTTGTTATATATAGGTGAATCCACATGAATTTAACATATTTTTAAGAAATTAGACAAATCCCAAGGAATTTGTAGATTTTATTGATATTTATATAGTTAAAAATCTCGCAAAAACGAAATTTTTTGAAGGATTTTTTTTGTGGGGAAAATCGAAACCAGTGATATAATACAGTTCAATTATGTATACTAAACACTCTGTGAAAGAATTAGCACAATCGGTTTTAATATATAGGTTTTATTAACGTTTATAGCAAAATCGTGTTTTTACCGCAAGAAACGACGATTTTTACAATTGGACGATTTACACAAACAAACCCCTATTCCTCTCCATGCGAACGTAAAATTGTTCTGATATATAGGTGAATCCACATGAATTTAACATTTTTTTAAGAAATTTGACAAATCCCACGGAATTTGTAGATTTTATTGATATTTATATAGTTAAAAAACTCGCAAAAACGAAATTTTTTGAAGGATTTTTTTTGTGGGGAAAATCGAAACCAGTGACATAATACAGTTCAATCATGTATACTAAACACTCTGTGAAAGAATTAGCACAATCGGTTGGAATATAGAGATTTTATTAACGTTTATAACAAAATCGTGTTTTTACCGCAAGAATCGACGATTTTTACAATTGGACGATTTACACAAACAAACCCATATTCCTCTGCATGCGAACGTGAAATTGTTGTGATATACAGGTGACTCCACATGAATTTAACATATTTTTAAGAAATTAGACAAATCCCACGGAATTTGTAGATTTTATTGATATTTATATAGTTAAAATCTCGCAAAAACGAAATTTTTTGAAGGATTTTTTTTTGTGGGGAAAATCGAAACCAGTGATATAATACAGTTCAATCATATATACTAAACACTCTGTCAAAGAATTAGCACAATCGGTTGGAATATAGAGATTTTATTAACATTTATAGCAAAATCGTGTTTTTACCGCAAGAAACGACGATTTTTACAATTGGACGATTTACACAAACAAACCCATATTCCTCTGCATGCGAACGTGAAATTGTTGATATATATAGGTGAATCCACATGAATTTAACATTTTCTTAAGAAATTAGACAAATCCCACGGAATTAGTAGATTTTATTGATATTTATATAGTTAAAATCTCGCAAAAACGAAATTTTTTTGAGGATTTTTTTTTGTGGGGAAAATCGAAACCAGTGATATAATACAGTTCAATCATGTATACTAAACAATCTGTCACAGAATTAGCACAATCGGTTGGAATATAGAGATTTTATTAACGTTTATAGCAAAATCGTGTTTTTACCGCAAGAAACGACGATTTTTACAATTGGACGATTTACACAAACAAACCCATATTCCTCTGCATGCGAACGTGAAATTGTTGTTATATATAGGTGAATCCACATGAATTTAACATTTTTTTAAGAAATTAGACAAATCCCACGGAATTTGTAGATTTTATTGATATTTATACAGTTAAAATCTCGCAAAAACGAAATTTTTTGAAGGATTTTTTTTTTGTGGGGAAAATCGAAACCAGTGATATAATAAAGTTCAATTATGTATACTAAACACTCTGTGAAAGAATTAGCACAATCGGTTGGAATATAGAGATTTTATTAACGTTTATAACAAAATCGTGTTTTTACCGCAAGAAACGACGATTTTAACAATTGGACGATTTACACAAACAAACCCATATTCCTCTGCATGCGAACGTGAAATTGTTGTTATATACAGGTGACTCCACATGAATTTAACATTTTTTTAAGAAATTAGACAAATCCCACGGAATTTGTAGATTTTATTGATATTTATATAGTTAAAATCTCGCAAAAACGAAATTTTTTGAAGGATTTTTTTTTGTGGGGAAAATCGAAACCAGTGATATAATACAGTTCAATCATGTATACTAAACACTCTGTCAAAGAATTAGCACAATCGGTTGGAATATAGAGATTTTATTAACGTTTATAGCAAAATCGTGTTTTTACCGCAAGAAACGACGATTTTTACAATTGGACGCTTTACACAAACAAACCCTTATTCCTCCGCATGCGAAAGTGAAATTGTTGTTATATATAGGTCAATCCACATGAATTAAACATTTTCTTAAGAAATTAGACAAATCCCACGGAATTTGTAGATTATATTGATATTTATATAGTTAAAAAACCTCGCAAATACGAAATTTTTTGAAGGATTTTTTTTTGTGGGGAAAATCGAAACCAGTGACATAATACAGTTCAATCATGTATACTAAACACTCTGTGAAAGAATTAGCACAATCGGTAGGAATATAGAGATTTTATTAACGTTTATAGCAAAATCGTGTTTTTACCGCAAGAAACGACGATTTTTACCATTTGACGATTTTCTCAAACAAACCCATATTCCTCTGCATGCGAATGTGAAATTGTTGTTATATATAGGTGACTCCACATGAATTTAACATTTTTTTAAGAAATTAGACAAATCCCCCGGAATTTGTAGATTTTATTGATATTTATATAGTTAAAATCTCGCAAAAACGAAATTTTTTGAAGGATTTTTTTTTGTGGGGAAAATCGAAACCAGTGATATAATACAGTTCAATCATGTATACTAAACACTCTGTCAAAGAATTAGCACAATCGGTTGGAATATAGAGATTTTATTAACGTTTATAGCAAAATCGTGTTTTTACCGCAAGAAACGACGATTTTTACAATTGGACGATTTACACAAACAAACCCATATTCCTCTGCATGCGAACGTGAAATTGTTGATATATATAGGTGAATCCACACGAATTTAACATTTTCTTAAGAAATTAGACAAATCCCACTGAATTTGTAGATTTTATTGATATTTATATAGTTAAAAATCTCGCAAAAACGAAATTTTTTGAAGGATTTTTTTTGTGGGGAAAATCGAAACCAGTGACATAATACAGTTCAATCATGTATACTAAACACTCTATCAAAGAATTAGCACAATCGGTTGAAATATAGATATTTTATTAACGTTTATAGCAAAATCGTGTTTTTACCGCAAGAAACGACGATTTTTACAATTGGACGATTTACACAAACAAACCCATATTCCTCTGCATGCGAACGTGAAATTGTTGTTATATATAGGTGAATCCACATGAATTTAACATTTTCTTAAGAAATTAGACAAATCCCACGGAATTTGTAGATTTTATTGATATTTATATAGTTAAAATCTCGCAAAAACGAAATTTTTTTGAGGATTTTTTTTTTTGTGGGGAAAATCGAAACCAGTGATATAATACAGTTTAATCATGTATACTAAACAATCTGTCACAGAATTAGCACAATCGGTTGGAATATAGAGATTTTATTAACGTTTATAGCAAAATCGTGTTTTTACCGCAAGAAACGACGATTTTTACAATTGGACGATTTACACAAACAAACCCATATTCCTCTGCATGCGAACGTAAAATTGTTGTTATATATAGGTGAATCCACATGAATTTAACATTTTTTTAAGAAATTAGACAAATCCCACGGAATTTGTAGATTTTATTGATATTTATATAGTTAAAATCTCGCAAAAACGAAATTTTTTGAAGGATTTTTTTTTGTGGGGAAAATCGAAACCAGTGATATGATAAAGTTCAATTATGTATACTAAACACTCTGTGAAAGAATTAGCACAATCGGTTGGAATATAGAGATTTTATTAACGTTTATAACGAAATCGTGTTTTTACCGCAAGAAACGACGATTTTTACAATTCGACGATTTACACAAACATACCCATATTCCTCTGCATGCGAACGTGAAATTGTTGTTATATACAGGTGACTCCACATGAATTTAACATTTTTATAAGAAATTAGACAAATCCCACGGAATTTGTAGATTTTATTGATATTTATATAGATAAAATCTCGCAAAAACGAAATTTTTTGAAGGATTTTTTTTTGTGGGGAAAATCGAAATCAGTGATATAATACAGTTCAATCATGTATACTAAACACTCTGTCAAAGAATTAGCACAATCGGTTGGAATATAGAGATTTTATTAACGTTTATAGCAAAATCGTGTTTTTACCGCAAGAAACGACGATTTTTACAATTGGACGCTTTACACAAACAAACCCTTATTCCTCTGCATGCGAAAGTGAAATTGTTGTTATATATAGGTGAATCCACATGAATTTAACATTTTCTTAAGAAATTAGACAAATCCCACGGAATTTGTAGATTATATTGATATTTATATAGTTAAAAAACTCGCAAAAACGAAATTTTTTGAAGGATTTTTTTTGTGGGGAAAATCGAAACCAGTGACATAATACAGTTCAATCATGTATACTAAACACTATGTGAACGAATTAGCACAATCGGTTGGAATATAGAGATTTTATTAACGTTTATAGCAAAATCGTGTTTTTACCGCAAGAAATGACGATTTTTACCATTTGACGATTTTCTCAAACAAACCCATATTCCTCTGCATGCGAATGTGAAATTGTTGTTATATATAGGTGAATCCACATGAATTTAACATTTTTTTAAGAAATTAGACAAATCCCAAGGAATTTGTAGATTTTATTGATATTTATATAGTTAAAAATCTCGCAAAAACGAAATTTTTTGAAGGATTTTTTTTGTGGGGAAAATCGAAACCAGTGATATAATACAGTTCAATAATGTATACTAAACACTCTGTCAAAGAATTAGCACAATCGGTTTTAATATAGAGGTTTTATTAACGTTTATAGCAAAATCGTGTTTTTACCGCAAGAAACGACGATTTTTACAATTGGACGATTTACACAAACAAACCCATATTCCTCTCCATGCGAACGTGAAATTGTTCTGATATATAGGTGAATCCACATGAATTTAACATTTTTTTAAGAAATTAGACAAATCCCACGGAATTTGTAGATTTTATTGTTATTTATATAGTTAAAAAACTCGCAAAAACGAAATTTTTTGAAGGATTTTTTTTTGTGGGGAAAATCGAAAGCAGTGACATAATACAGTTCAATCATGTATACTAAACACTCTGTGAAAGAATTAGCACAATCGGTTGGAATATAGAGATTTTATTAACGTTTATAACAAAATCGTGTTTTTACCGCAAGAATCGACGATTTTTACAATTGGACGATTTACACAAACAAACCCATATTCCTCTGCATGCGAACGTGAAATTGTTGTGATATACAGGTGACTCCACATGAATTTAACATATTTTTAAGAAATTAGACAAATCCCACGGAATTTGTAGATTTTATTGATATTTATATAGTTAAAATCTCGCAAAAACGAAATTTTTTGAAGGATTTTTTTTTGTGGGGAAAATCGAAACCAGTGATATAATACAGTTCAATCATGTATACTAAACACTCTGTCAAAGAATTAGCACAATCGGTTGGAATATAGAGATTTTATTAACGTTTATAGCAAAATCGTGTTTTTACCGCAAGAAACGACGATTTTTACAATTGGACGATTTACACAAACAAACCCATATTCCTCTGCATGCGAACGTGAAATTGTTGATATATATAGGTGAATCCACATGAATTTAACATTTTCTTAAGAAATTAGACAAATCCCACTGAATTTGTAGATTTTATTGATATTTATATAGTTAAAAATCTCGCAAAAACGAAATATTTTGAAGGATTTTTTTTGTGGGGAAAATCGAAACCTGTGACATAATACAGTTCAATCATGTATACTAAACACTCTATCAAAGAATTAGCACAATCGGTTGGAACATAGATATTTTATTAACGTTTATAGCAAAATCGTGTTTTTACCGCAAGAAACGACGATTTTTACAATTGGACGATTTACACAAACAAACCCATATTCCTCTGCATGCGAACGTAAAATTGTTGTTATATATAGGTGAATCCACATGAATTTCACATATTTTTAAGAAATTAGACAAATCCCACGGAATTTGTAGATTTTATTGATATTTATATAGTTAAAATCTCGCAAAAACGAAATTTTTTGAGGATTTTTTTTTGTGGGGAAAATCGAAACCAGTGATATAATACAGTTCAATCATGTATACTAAACAATCTGTCACAGAATTAGCACAATCGGTTGGAATATAGAGATTTTATTAACGTTTATAACAAAATCGTGTTTTTACCGCAAGAAACGACGATTTTTACAATTGGACGATTTACACAAACAAACCCATATTCCTCTGCATGCGAACGTAAAATTGTTGTTATATATAGGTGAATCCACATGAATTTAACATTTTTTTAAGAAATTAGACAAATCCCACGGAATTTGTAGATTTTATTGATATTTATATAGTTAAAATCTCGCAAAAACGAAATTTTTTGAATGATTTTTTTTTGTGGGGAAAATCGAAACCAGTGATATAATAAAGTTCAATTATGTATACTAAACACTCTGTGAAAGAATTAGCACAATCGGTTGGAATATAGAGATTTTATTAACGTTTATAACAAAATCGTGTTTTTACCGCAAGAATCGACGATTTTTACAATTGGACGATTTACACAAACAAACCCATATTCCTCTGCATGCGAACGTGAAATTGTTGTGATATACAAGTGACTCCACATGAATTTAACATATTTTTAAGAAATTAGACAAATCCCACGTAATTTGTAGATTTTATATATATTTATATAGTTAAAATCTCGCAAAAACGAAATTTTTTGAAGGATTTTTTTTTGTGGGGAAAATCGAAACTAGTGATATAATACAGTTCAATCATGTATACTAAACACTCTGTCAAAGAATTAGCACAATCGGTTGGAATATAGAGATTTTATTAACGTTTATAGCAAAATCGTGTTTTTACCGCAAGAAACGACGATTTTTACAATTGGACGTTTTACACAAACAAACCCATATTCCTCCGCATGCGAACGTGAAATTGTTCTTATATATAGGTGAATCCACATGAATTTAACATTTTCTTAAGAAATTAGACAAATCCCACGGAATTTGTTGATTATATTGATATTTATATAGTTAAAAAACTCGCAAAAACGAAATTTTTTGAAGGATTTTTTTTTGTGGGGAAAATCGAAACCAGTGACATAATACAGTTCAATCATGTATACTAAACACTCTGTGAAAGAATTAGCACAATCGGTTGGAATATAGAGATTTTATTAACGTTTATAGCAAAATCGTGTTTTTACCGCAAGAAACGACGATTTTTACCATTTGACGATTTTCTCAAACAAACCCATATTCCTCTGCATGCGAATGTGAAATTGTTGTTATATATAGGTGACTCCACATGAACTTAACATTTTTTTAAGAAATTAGACAAATCCCCCGGAATTTGTAGATTTTATTGATATTTATATAGTTAATATCTCGCAAAAACGAAATTTTTTGAAGGCTTTTTTTTGTGGGGAAAATCGAAACCAGTGATATAATACAGTTCAATCATGTATACTAAACACTCTGTCAAAGAATTAGCACAATCGGTTGGAATATAGAGATTTTATTAACGATTATAGCAAAATCGTGTTTTTACCGCAAGAAAAGACGATTTTTACAATTGGACGATTTACACAAACAAACCCATATTCCTCTGCATGCGAACGTGAAATTGTTGTTATATATAGGTGAATCCACATGAATTTAACATATTTTTAAGAAATTAGACAAATCCCAAGGAATTTGTAGATTTTATTGATATTTATATAGTTAAAAATCTCGCAAAAACGAAATTTTTTTAAGGATTTTTTTTTTTGTGGGGAAAATCGAAACCAGTGATATAATACAGTTCAATCATGTATACTAAACACTCTGTCAAAGAATTAGCACAATCGGTTGGAATATAGAGATTTTATTAACGATTATAGCAAAATCGTGTTTTTACCGCAAGAAAAGACGATTTTTACAATTGGACGATTTACACAAACAAACCCATATTCCTCTGCATGCGAACGTGAAATTGTTGTTATATATAGGTGAATCCACATGAATTTAACATATTTTTAAGAAATTAGACAAATCCCAAGGAATTTGTAGATTTTATATATATTTATATAGTTAAAAATCTCGCAAAAACGAAATTTTTTGAAGGATTTTTTTTGTGGGGAAAATCGAAACCAGTGATATAACACAGTTCAATTATGTATACTAAACACTCTGTGAAAGAATTAGCACAATCGGTTGGAATATAGAGGTTTTCTTAACGTTTATAGCAAAATCGTGTTTTTACCGCAAGAAACGACGATTTTTACAATTGGACGATTTACACAAACAAACCCATATTCCTCTCCATGCGAACGTGAAATTGTTCTGATATATAGGTGAATCCACATGAATTTAACATTTTTTAAGAAATTTGACAAATCCCACGGAATTTGTAGATTTTATTGATATTTATATAGTTAAAAAAACTCGCAAAAACGAAATTTTTTGAAGGATTTTTTTTGTGGGGAAAATCGAAACCAGTGACATAATACAGTTCAATCATGTATACTAAACACTCTGTGAAAGAATTAGCACAATCGGTTGGAATATAGAGGTTTTATTAACGTTTATAACAAAATCGTGTTTTTACCGCAAGAATCGACGATTTTTAAAATTGGACGATTTACACAAACTAACCCATATTCCTCTGCATGCGAACGTGAAATTGTTGTGATATACAGGTGACTCCACATGAATTTAACATATTTTTAAGAAATTAGACAAATCCCACGAAATTTGTAGATTTTATTGATATTTATATAGTTAAAATCTCTCAAAAACGAAATTTTTTGAAGGATTTTTTTTGTGGGGAAAATCGAAACCAGTGATATAATACAGTTCAATCATGTATACTAAACACTCTGTCGAAAGAATTAGCACAATCGGTTGGAATATAGAGATTTTATTAACGTTTATAGCAAAATCGTGTGTTTTACCGCAAGAAACGACGATTTTTACAATTGGACGATTTACACAAACAAACCCATATTCCTCTGCATGCGAACGTGAAATTGTTGATATATACAGGTGACTCCACATGAATTTAACATTTTTTAAGAAATTAGACAAATCCCACGGAATTTGTAGATTTTATTGATATTTATATAGTTAAAATCTCGCAAAAACGAATTTTTTGAAGGATTTTTTTTTGTGGGGAAAATCGAAACCAGTGATATAATACAGTTCAATCATGTATACTAAACACTCTGTCAAAGAATTAGCACAATCGGTTGGAATATAGAGATTTTATTAACGTTTATAGCAAAATCGTGTTTTTACCGCAAGAAACGACGATTTTTACAATTGGACGCTTTACACAAACAAACCCTTATTCCTCCGCATGCGAAAGTGAAATTGTTGTTATATATAGGTCAATCCACATGAATTAAAACATTTTCTTAAGAAATTAGACAAATCCCACGGAATTTGTAGATTATATTGATATTTATATAGTTAAAAAACCTCGCAAATACGAAATTTTTTGAAGGATTTTTTTTGTGGGGAAAATCGAAACCAGTGACATAATACAGTTCAATCATGTATACTAAACACTCTGTGAAAGAATTAGCACAATCGGTAGGAATATAGAGATTTTATTAACGTTTATAGCAAAATCGTGTTTTTACCGCAAGAAACGACGATTTTTACCATTTGACGATTTTCTCAAACAAACCCATATTCCTCTGCATGCGAATGTGAAATTGTTGTTATATATAGGTGACTCCACATGAATTTAACATTTTTTAAGAAATTAGACAAATCCCCCGGAATTTGTAGATTTTATTGATATTTATATAGTTAAAATCTCGCAAAAAACGAAATTTTTTGAAGGATTTTTTTTTGTGGGGAAAATCGAAACCAGTGATATAATACAGTTCAATCATGTATACTAAACACTCTGTCAAAGAATTAGCACAATCGGTTGGAATATAGAGATTTTATTAACGTTTATAGCAAAATCGTGTTTTTACCGCAAGAAACGACGATTTTTACAATTGGACGATTTACACAAACAAACCCATATTCCTCTGCATGCGAACGTGAAATTGTTGATATATATAGGTGAATCCACACGAATTTAACATTTTCTTAAGAAATTAGACAAATCCCACTGAATTTGTAGATTTTATTGATATTTATATAGTTAAAAATCTCGCAAAAACGAAATTTTTTGAAGGATTTTTTTTGTGGGGAAAATCGAAACCAGTGACATAATACAGTTCAATCATGTATACTAAACACTCTATCAAAGAATTAGCACAATCGGTTGGAATATAGATATTTTATTAACGTTTATAGCAAAATCGTGTTTTTACCGCAAGAAACGACGATTTTTACAATTGGACGATTTACACAAACAAACCCATATTCCTCTGCATGCGAACGTGAAATTGTTGTTATATATAGGTGAATCCACATGAATTTAACATTTTCTTAAGAAATTAGACAAATCCCACGGAATTTGTAGATTTTATTGATATTTATATAGTTAAAATCTCGCAAAAACGAAATTTTTTTGAGGATTTTTTTTTTTGTGGGGAAAATCGAAACCAGTGATATAATACAGTTTAATCATGTATACTAAACAATCTGTCACAGAATTAGCACAATCGGTTGGAATATAGAGATTTTATTAACGTTTATAGCAAAATCGTGTTTTTACCGCAAGAAACGACGATTTTTACAATTGGACGATTTACACAAACAAACCCATATTCCTCTGCATGCGAACGTAAAATTGTTGTTATATATAGGTGAATCCACATGAATTTAACATTTTTTTAAGAAATTAGACAAATCCCACGGAATTTGTAGATTTTATTGATATTTATATAGTTAAAATCTCGCAAAAACGAAATTTTTTGAAGGATTTTTTTTTGTGGGGAAAATCGAAACCAGTGATATGATAAAGTTCAATTATGTATACTAAACACTCTGTGAAAGAATTAGCACAATCGGTTGGAATATAGAGATTTTATTAACGTTTATAACGAAATCGTGTTTTTACCGCAAGAAACGACGATTTTTACAATTCGACGATTTACACAAACATACCCATATTCCTCTGCATGCGAACGTGAAATTGTTGTTATATACAGGTGACTCCACATGAATTTAACATTTTTATAAGAAATTAGACAAATCCCACGGAATTTGTAGATTTTATTGATATTTATATAGATAAAATCTCGCAAAAACGAAATTTTTTGAAGGATTTTTTTTTTGTGGGGAAAATCGAAATCAGTGATATAATACAGTTCAATCATGTATACTAAACACTCTGTCAAAGAATTAGCACAATCGGTTGGAATATAGAGATTTTATTAACGTTTATAGCAAAATCGTGTTTTTACCGCAAGAAACGACGATTTTTACAATTGGACGCTTTACACAAACAAACCCTTATTCCTCTGCATGCGAAAGTGAAATTGTTGTTATATATAGGTGAATCCACATGAATTTAACATTTTCTTAAGAAATTAGACAAATCCCACGGAATTTGTAGATTATATTGATATTTATATAGTTAAAAAACTCGCAAAAACGAAATTTTTTGAAGGATTTTTTTTGTGGGGAAAATCGAAACCAGTGACATAATACAGTTCAATCATGTATACTAAACACTATGTGAACGAATTAGCACAATCGGTTGGAATATAGAGATTTTATTAACGTTTATAGCAAAATCGTGTTTTTACCGCAAGAAATGACGATTTTTACCATTTGACGATTTTCTCAAACAAACCCATATTCCTCTGCATGCGAATGTGAAATTGTTGTTATATATAGGTGACTCCACATGAATTTAACATTTTTTTAAGAAATTAGACAAATCCCACTGAATTTGTAGATTTTATTGATATTTATATAGTTAAAATCTCGCAAAAACGAAATTTTTTGAAGGATTTTTTTTTTGTGGGGAAAATCGAAACCAGTGATATAATACAGTTCAGTCATGTATACTAAACACTCTGTCAAAGAATTAGCACAATCGGTTGGAATATAGAGATTTTATTAACGATTATAGCAAAATCGTGTTTTTACCGCAAGAAAAGACGATTTTTACAATTGGACGATTTACACAAACAAACCCATATTCCTCTGCATGCGAACGTGAAATTGTTGTTATATATAGGTGAATCCACATGAATTTAACATATTTTTAAGAAATTAGACAAATCCCAAGGAATTTGTAGATTTTATTGATATTTATATAGTTAAAAATCTCGCAAAAACGAAATTTTTTGAAGGATTTTTTTTTTGTGGGGAAAATCGAAACCAGTGATATAATACAGTTGAATCATGTATACTAAACAATCTGTCAAAGAATTAGCACAATCGGTTGGAATATAGAGATTTTATTAACGATTATAGCAAAATCGTGTTTTTACCGCAAGAAAAGACGATTTTTACAATTGGACGATTTACACAAACAAACCCATATTCCTCTGCATGCGAACGTGAAATTGTTGTTATATATAGGTGAATCCACATGAATTTAACATTTTTTTAAGAAATTAGACAAATCCCAAGGAATTTGTAGATTTTATTGATATTTATATAGTTAAAAATCTCGCAAAAACGAAATTTTTTTAAGGATTTTTTTTGTGGGGAAAATCGAAACCAGTGATATAATACAGTTCAATAATGTATACTAAACACTCTGTCAAAGAATTAGCACAATCGGTTTTAATATAGAGGTTTTATTAACGTTTATAGCAAAATCGTGTTTTTACCGCAAGAAACGACGATTTTTACAATTGGACGATTTACACAAACAAACCCATATTCCTCTCCATGCGAACGTGAAATTGTTCTGATATATAGGTGAATCCACATGAATTTAACATTTTTTTAAGAAATTAGACAAATCCCACGGAATTTGTAGATTTTATTGTTATTTATATAGTTAAAAAACTCGCAAAAACGAAATTTTTTGAAGGATTTTTTTTTGTGGGGAAAATCGAAAGCAGTGACATAATACAGTTCAATCATGTATACTAAACACTCTGTGAAAGAATTAGCACAATCGGTTGGAATATAGAGATTTTATTAACGTTTATAACAAAATCGTGTTTTTACCGCAAGAATCGACGATTTTTACAATTGGACGATTTACACAAACAAACCCATATTCCTCTGCATGCGAACGTGAAATTGTTGTGATATACAGGTGACTCCACATGAATTTAACATATTTTTAAGAAATTAGACAAATCCCACGGAATTTGTAGATTTTATTGATATTTATATAGTTAAAATCTCGCAAAAACGAAATTTTTTGAAGGATTTTTTTTTGTGGGGAAAATCGAAACCAGTGATATAATACAGTTCAATCATGTATACTAAACACTCTGTCAAAGAATTAGCACAATCGGTTGGAATATAGAGATTTTATTAACGTTTATAGCAAAATCGTGTTTTTACCGCAAGAAACGACGATTTTTACAATTGGACGATTTACACAAACAAACCCATATTCCTCTGCATGCGAACGTGAAATTGTTGATATATATAGGTGAATCCACATGAATTTAACATTTTCTTAAGAAATTAGACAAATCCCACTGAATTTGTAGATTTTATTGATATTTATATAGTTAAAAATCTCGCAAAAACGAAATATTTTGAAGGATTTTTTTTGTGGGGAAAATCGAAACCAGTGACATAATACAGTTCAATCATGTATACTAAACACTCTATCAAAGAATTAGCACAATCGGTTGGAACATAGATATTTTATTAACGTTTATAGCAAAATCGTGTTTTTACCGCAAGAAACGACGATTTTTACAATTGGACGATTTACACAAACAAACCCATATTCCTCTGCATGCGAACGTAAAATTGTTGTTATATATAGGTGAATCCACATGAATTTCACATATTTTTAAGAAATTAGACAAATCCCACGGAATTTGTAGATTTTATTGATATTTATATAGTTAAAATCTCGCAAAAACGAAATTTTTTTGAGGATTTTTTTTTGTGGGGAAAATCGAAACCAGTGATATAATACAGTTCAATCATGTATACTAAACAATCTGTCACAGAATTAGCACAATCGGTTGGAATATAGAGATTTTATTAACGTTTATAACAAAATCGTGTTTTTACCGCAAGAAACGACGATTTTTACAATTGGACGATTTACACAAACAAACCCATATTCCTCTGCATGCGAACGTAAAATTGTTGTTATATATAGGTGAATCCACATGAATTTAACATTTTTTTAAGAAATTAGACAAATCCCACGGAATTTGTAGATTTTATTGATATTTATATAGTTAAAATCTCGCAAAAACGAAATTTTTTGAATGATTTTTTTTTGTGGGGAAAATCGAAACCAGTGATATAATAAAGTTCAATTATGTATACTAAACACTCTGTGAAAGAATTAGCACAATCGGTTGGAATATAGAGATTTTATTAACGTTTATAACAAAATCGTGTTTTTACCGCAAGAATCGACGATTTTTACAATTGGACGATTTACACAAACAAACCCATATTCCTCTGCATGCGAACGTGAAATTGTTGTGATATACAAGTGACTCCACATGAATTTAACATATTTTTAAGAAATTAGACAAATCCCACGTAATTTGTAGATTTTATTGATATTTATATAGTTAAAATCTCGCAAAAACGAAATTTTTTGAAGGATTTTTTTTTTGTGGGGAAAATCGAAACTAGTGACATAATACAGTTCAATCATGTATACTAAACACTCTGTCAAAGAATTAGCACAATCGGTTGGAATATAGAGATTTTATTAACGTTTATAGCAAAATCGTGTTTTTACCGCAAGAAACGACGATTTTTACAATTGGACGTTTTACACAAACAAACCCATATTCCTCCGCATGCGAACGTGAAATTGTTCTTATATATAGGTGAATCCACATGAATTTAACATTTTCTTAAGAAATTAGACAAATCCCACGGAATTTGTTGATTATATTGATATTTATATAGTTAAAAAACTCGCAAAAACGAAATTTTTTGAAGGATTTTTTTTTGTGGGGAAAATCGAAACCAGTGACATAATACAGTTCAATCATGTATACTAAACACTCTGTGAAAGAATTAGCACAATCGGTTGGAATATAGAGATTTTATTAACGTTTATAGCAAAATCGTGTTTTTACCGCAAGAAACGACGATTTTTACCATTTGACGATTTTCTCAAACAAACCCATATTCCTCTGCATGCGAATGTGAAATTGTTGTTATATATAGGTGACTCCACATGAACTTAACATTTTTTTAAGAAATTAGACAAATCCCCCGGAATTTGTAGATTTTATTGATATTTATATAGTTAATATCTCGCAAAAACGAAATTTTTTGAAGGCTTTTTTTTGTGGGGAAAATCGAAACCAGTGATATAATACAGTTCAATCATGTATACTAAACACTCTGTCAAAGAATTAGCACAATCGGTTGGAATATAGAGATTTTATTAACGATTATAGCAAAATCGTGTTTTTACCGCAAGAAAAGACGATTTTTACAATTGGACGATTTACACAAACAAACCCATATTCCTCTGCATGCGAACGTGAAATTGTTGTTATATATAGGTGAATCCACATGAATTTAACATATTTTTAAGAAATTAGACAAATCCCAAGGAATTTGTAGATTTTATTGATATTTATATAGTTAAAAATCTCGCAAAAACGAAATTTTTTGAAGGATTTTTTTTTTTGTGGGGAAAATCGAAACCAGTGATATAATACAGTTCAATCATGTATACTAAACACTCTGTCAAAGAATTAGCACAATCGGTTGGAATATAGAGATTTTATTAACGATTATAGCAAAATCGTGTTTTTACCGCAAGAAAAGACGATTTTTACAATTGGACGATTTACACAAACAAACCCATATTCCTCTGCATGCGAACGTGAAATTGTTGTTATATATAGGTGAATCCACATGAATTTAACATATTTTTAAGAAATTAGACAAATCCCAAGGAATTTGTAGATTTTATATATATTTATATAGTTAAAAATCTCGCAAAAACGAAATTTTTTGAAGGATTTTTTTTGTGGGGAAAATCGAAACCAGTGATATAACACAGTTCAATTATGTATACTAAACACTCTGTGAAAGAATTAGCACAATCGGTTGGAATATAGAGGTTTTCTTAACGTTTATAGCAAAATCGTGTTTTTACCGCAAGAAACGACGATTTTTACAATTGGACGATTTACACAAACAAACCCATATTCCTCTCCATGCGAACGTGAAATTGTTCTGATATATAGGTGAATCCACATGAATTTAACATTTTTTTAAGAAATTTGACAAATCCCACGGAATTTGTAGATTTTATTGATATTTATATAGTTAAAAAACTCGCAAAAACGAAATTTTTTGAAGGATTTTTTTTGTGGGGAAAATCGAAACCAGTGACATAATACAGTTCAATCATGTATACTAAACACTCTGTGAAAGAATTAGCACAATCGGTTGGAATATAGAGGTTTTATTAACGTTTATAACAAAATCGTGTTTTTACCGCAAGAATCGACGATTTTTAAAATTGGACGATTTACACAAACAAACCCATATTCCTCTGCATGCGAACGTGAAATTGTTGTGATATACAGGTGACTCCACATGAATTTAACATATTTTTAAGAAATTAGACAAATCCCACGAAATTTGTAGATTTTATTGATATTTATATAGTTAAAATCTCTCAAAAACGAAATTTTTTGAAGGATTTTTTTTGTGGGGAAAATCGAAACCAGTGATATAATACAGTTCAATCATGTATACTAAACACTCTGTCAAAGAATTAGCACAATCGGTTGGAATATAGAGATTTTATTAACGTTTATAGCAAAATCGTGTTTTTACCGCAAGAAACGACGATTTTTACAATTGGACGATTTACACAAACAAACCCATATTCCTCTGCATGCGAACGTGAAATTGTTGATATATATAGGTGAATCCACATGAATTTAACATTTTCTTAAGAAATTAGACAAATCCCACTGAATTTGTAGATTTTATTCATATTTATATAGTTAAAAATCTCGCAAAAACGAAATTTTTTGAAGGATTTTTTTTGTGGGGAAAATCGAAACCAGTGATATAATACAGTTCAATCATGTATACTAAACACTCTATCAAAGAATTAGCACAATCGGTTGGAATATAGAGATTTTATTAACGATTATAGCAAAATCGTGTTTTTACCGCAAGAAAAGACGATTTTTACAATTGGACGATTTACACAAACAAACCCATATTCCTCTGCATGCGAACGTAAAATTGTTGTTATATATAGGTGAATCCACATGAATTTAACATTTTTTTAAGAAATTAGACAAATCCCACTAAATTTGTAGATTTTATTGATATTTATATAGTTAAAATCTCGCAAAAACGAAATTTTTTGAAGGATTTTTTTTTGTGGGAAAATCGAAACCAGTGATATAATAAAGTTCAATTATGTATACTAAACACTCTGTGAAAGAATTAGCACAATCGGTTGGAATATAGAGATTTTATTAACGTTTATAACAAAATCGTGTTTTTACCGCAAGAATCGACGATTTTTACAATTGGACGATTTACACAAACAAACCCATATTCCTCTGCATGCGAACGTGAAATTGTCGTGATATACAAGTGACTCCACATGAATTTAACATATTTTTAAGAAATTAGACAAATCCCACGTAATTTGTAGATTTTATTGATATTTATATAGTTAAAATCTCGCAAAAACGAAATTTTTTGAAGGATTTTTTTTTGTGGGGAAAATCGAAACTAGTGATATAATACAGTTCAATCATGTATACTAAACACTCTGTCAAAGAATTAGCACAATCGGTTGGAATATAGAGATTTTATTAACGTTTATAGCAAAATCGTGTTTTTACCGCAAGAAACGACGATTTTTACAATTGGACGTTTTACACAAACAAACCCATATTCCTCCGCATGCGAACGTGAAATTGTTGTTATATATAGGTGAATCCACATGAATTTAACATTTTTTTAAGAAATTAGACAAATCCCACGGAATTTGTAGATTTTATTGATATTTATATAGTTAAAACCTCGCAAAAACGAAATTTTTTTGAGGAATTTTTTTTGTGGGGAAAATCGAAACCAGTGATATAATACAGTTCAATCATGTATACTAAACAATCTGTCACAGAATTAGCACAATCGGTTGGAATATAGAGATTTTATTAACGTTTATAGCAAAATCGTGTTTTTACCGCAAGAAATGACGATTTTTACAATTGGACGATTTACACAAACAAACCCATATTCCTCCGCATGCGAACGTGAAATTGTTGTTATATATAGGTGAATCCACATGAATTTAACATTTTCTTAAGAAATTAGACAAATCCCACGGAATTTGTAGATTATATTGATATTTATATAGTTAAAAAACTCGCAAAAACGAAATTTTTTGAAGGATTTTTTTTTGTGGGGAAAATCGAAACCTGTGACATAATACAGTTCAATCATGTATACTAAACACTCTGTGAAAGAATTAGCACAATCGGTTGGAATATAGAGATTTTATTAACGTTTATAGCAAAATCGTGTTTTTACCGCAAGAAACGACGATTTTTACCATTTGACGATTTTCTCAAACAAACCCATATTCCTCTGCATGCGAATGTGAAATTGTTGTTATATATAGGTGACTCCACATGAACTTAACATTTTTTTAAGAAATTAGACAAATCCCCCGGAATTTGTAGATTTTATTGATATTTATATAGTTAAAATCTCGCAAAAACGAAATTTTTTGAAGGATTTTTTTGTGGGGAAAATCGAAACCAGTGATATAATACAGTTCAATCATGTATACTAAACACTCTGTCAAAGAATTAGCACAATCGGTTGGAATATAGAGATTTTATTAACGATTATAGCAAAATCGTGTTTTTACCGCAAGAAAAGACGATTTTTACAATTGGACGATTTACACAAACAAACCCATATTCCTCTGCATGCGAACGTGAAATTGTTGTTATATATAGGTGAATCCACATGAATTTAACAATTTTTAAGAAATTAGACAAATCCCAAGGAATTTGTAGATTTTATTGATATTTATATAGTTAAAAATCTCGCAAAAACGAAATTTTTTGAAGGATTTTTTTTTTGTGGGGAAAATCGAAACCAGTGATATAATACAGTTCAATTATGTATACTAAATACTCTGTCAAAGAATTAGCACAATCGGTTGGAATATAGAGGTTTTCTTAACGTTTATAGCAAAATCGTGTTTTTACCGCAAGAAACGACGATTTTTACAATTGGACGATTTACACAAACAAACCCATATTCCTCTGCATGCGAACGTGAAATTGTTGATATATATAGGAGAATCCACATGAATTTAACATTTTCTTAAGAAATTAGACAAATCCCACGGAATTTGTAGATTTTATTGATATTTATATAGTTAAAACCTCGCAAAAACGAAATTTTTTTGAGGAATTTTTTTTGTGGGGAAAATCGAAACCAGTGATATAATACAGTTCAATCATGTATACTAAACAATCTGTCACAGAATTAGCACAATCGGTTGGAATATAGAGATTTTATTAACGTTTATAGCAAAATCGTGTTTTTACCGCAAGAAATGACGATTTTTACAATTGGACGATTTACACAAACAAACCCATATTCCTCTGCATGCGAACGTGAAATTGTTGTTATATATAGGTGAATCCACATGAATTTAACATTTTTTTAAGAAATTAGACAAATCCCACGGAATTTGTAGATTTTATTGATATTTATATAGTTAAAATCTCGCAAAAACGAAATTTTTTGAAGGATTTTTTTTTGTGGGGAAAATCGAAACCAGTGATATAATACAGTTCAATCATGTATACTAAACACTCTGTCAAAGAATTAGCACAATCGGTTGGAATATAGAGATTTTATTAACGTTTATAGCAAAATCGTGTTTTTACCGCAAGAAACGACGATTTTTACAATTGGACGTTTTACACAAACAAACCCATATTCCTCCGCATGCGAACGTGAAATTGTTGTTATATATAGGTGAATCCACATGAATTTAACATTTTCTTAAGAAATTAGACAAATCCCACGGAATTTGTAGATTATATTGATATTTATATAGTTAAAAAACTCGCAAAAACGAAATTTTTTGAAGGATTTTTTTTTGTGGGGAAAATCGAAACCTGTGACATAATACAGTTCAATCATGTATACTAAACACTCTGTGAAAGAATTAGCACAATCGGTTGGAATATAGAGATTTTATTAACGTTTATAGCAAAATCGTGTTTTTACCGCAAGAAACGACGATTTTTACCATTTGACGATTTTCTCAAACAAACCCATATTCCTCTGCATGCGAATGTGAAATTGTTGTTATATATAGGTGACTCCACATGAACTTAACATTTTTTTAAGAAATTAGACAAATCCCCCGGAATTTGTAGATTTTATTGATATTTATATAGTTAAAATCTCGCAAAAACGAAATTTTTTGAAGGATTTTTTTGTGGGGAAAATCGAAACCAGTGATATAATACAGTTCAATCATGTATACTAAACACTCTGTCAAAGAATTAGCACAATCGGTTGGAATATAGAGATTTTATTAACGATTATAGCAAAATCGTGTTTTTACCGCAAGAAAAGACGATTTTTACAATTGGACGATTTACACAAACAAACCCATATTCCTCTGCATGCGAACGTGAAATTGTTGTTATATATAGGTGAATCCACATGAATTTAACAATTTTTAAGAAATTAGACAAATCCCAAGGAATTTGTAGATTTTATTGATATTTATATAGTTAAAAATCTCGCAAAAACGAAATTTTTTGAAGGATTTTTTTTTTTGTGGGGAAAATCGAAACCAGTGATATAATACAGTTCAATTATGTATACTAAATACTCTGTGAAAGAATTAGCACAATCGGTTGGAATATAGAGGTTTTCTTAACGTTTATAGCAAAATCGTGTTTTTACCGCAAGAAACGACGATTTTTACAATTGGACGATTTACACAAACAAACCCATATTCCTCTGCATGCGAACGTAAAATTGTTGTTATATATAGGTGAATCCACATGAATTTAACATTTTTTTACGAAATTAGACAAATCCCACGGAATTTGTAGATTTTATTGATATTTATATAGTTAAAATCTCGCAAAAACGAAATTTTTTTGAGGATTTTTTTTTGTGGGGAAAATCGAAACCAGTGATATAATACAGTTCAATCATGTATACTAAACAATCTGTCACAGAATTAGCACAATCGGTTGGAATATAGAGATTTTATTAACGTTTATAGCAAAATCGTGTTTTTACCGCAAGAAACGACGATTTTTACAATTGGACGATTTACACAAACAAACCCATATTCCTCTGCATGCGAACGTAAAATTGTTGTTATATATAGGTGAATCCACATGAATTTAACATTTTTTTACGAAATTAGACAAATCCCACGGAATTTGTAGATTTTATTGATATTTATATAGTTAAAATCTCGCAAAAACGAAATTTTTTGAAGGATTTTTTTTTGTGGGAAAATCGAAACCAGTGATATAATAAAGTTCAATTATGTATACTAAACACTCTGTGAAAGAATTAGCACAATCGGTTGGAATATAGAGATTTTATTAACGTTTATAACAAAATCGTGTTTTTACCGCAAGAATCGACGATTTTTACAATTGGACGATTTACACAAACAAACCCATATTCCTCTGCATGCGAACGTGAAATTGTTGTGATATACAAGTGACTCCACATGAATTTAACATAATTTTAAGAAATTAGAAAATCCCACGTAATTTGTAGATTTTATTGATATTTATATAGTTAAAATCTCGCAAAAACGAAATTTTTTGAAGGATTTTTTTTTTGTGGGGAAAATCGAAACTAGTGATATAATACAGTTCAATCATGTATACTAAACACTCTGTCAAAGAATTAGCACAATCGGTTGGAATATAGAGATTTTATTAACGTTTATAGCAAAATCGTGTTTTTACCGCAAGAAACGACGATTTTTACAATTGGACGTTTTACACAAACAAACCCATATTCCTCCGCATGCGAACGTGAAATTGTTGTTATATATAGGTGAATCCACATGAATTTAACATTTTCTTAAGAAATTAGACAAATCCCACGGAATTTGTAGATTTTATTGATATTTATATAGTTAAAAAACTCGCAAAAACGAAATTTTTTGAAGGATTTTTTTTTGTGGGGAAAATCGAAACCTGTGACATAATACAGTTCAATCATGTATACTAAACACTCTGTGAAAGAATTAGCACAATCGGTTGGAATATAGAGATTTTATTAACGTTTATAGCAAAATCGTGTTTTTACCGCAAGAAACGACGATTTTTACCATTTGACGATTTTCTCAAACAAACCCATATTCCTCTGCATGCGAATGTGAAATTGTTGTTATATATAGGTGACTCCACATGAACTTAACATTTTTTTAAGAAATTAGACAAATCCCCCGGAATTTGTAGATTTTATAGATATTTATATAGTTAAAATCTCGCAAAAACGAAATTTTTTGAAGGATTTTTTTTGTGGGGAAAATCGAAACCAGTGATATAATACAGTTCAATCAAGTATACTAAACACTCTGTCAAAGAATTAGCACAATCGGTTGGAATATAGAGATTTTATTAACGATTATAGCAAAATCGTGTTTTTACCGCAAGAAAAGACGATTTTTACAATTGGACGATTTACACAAACAAACCCATATTCCTCTGCATGCGAACGTGAAATTGTTGTTATATATAGGTGAATCCACATGAATTTAACAATTTTTAAGAAATTAGACAAATCCCAAGGAATTTGTAGATTTTATTGATATTTATATAGTTAAAAATCTCGCAAAAACGAAATTTTTTGAAGGGTTTTTTTTTTGTGGGGAAAATCGAAACCAGTGATATTATACAGTTCAATCATGTATACTAAACACTCTGTCAAAGAATTAGCACAATCGGTTGGAATATAGAGATTTTATTAACGATTATAGCAAAATCGTGTTTTTACCGCAAGAAAAGACGATTTTTACAATTGGACGATTTACACAAACAAACCCATATTCCTCTCCATGCAAACGTGAAATTGTTCTGATTTATAGGTGAATCCACATGAATTTAACATATTTTTAAGAAATTAGACAAATCCCAAGGAATTTGTAGATTTTATATATATTTATATAGTTAAAAATCTCGCAAAAACGAAATTTTTTGAAGGATTTTTTTTGTGGGGAAAATCGAAACCAGTGATATAATACAGTTCAATTATGTATACTAAATACTCTGTGAAAGAATTAGCACAATCGGTTGGAATATAGAGGTTTTCTTAACGGTTATAACAAAATCGTGTTTTTACCGCAAGAAACGACGATTTTTACAATTGGACGATTTACACAAACAAACCCATATTCCTCTCCATGCAAACGTGAAATTGTTCTGATTTATAGGTGAATCCACATGAATTTAACATTTTTTTAAGAAATTTGACAAATCCCACGGAATTTGTAGATTTTATTGATATTTATATAGTTAAAAAACTCGCAAAAACGAAATTTTTTGAAGGATTTTTTTTGTGGGGAAAATCGAAACCAGTGACATAATACAGTTCAATCATGTATACTAAACACTCTGTGAAAGAATTAGCACAATCCGTTGGAATATAGAGATTTTATTAACGTTTATAACAAAATCGTGTTTTTACCGCAAGAATCGACGATTTTTACAATTGGACGATTTACACAAACAAACCCATATTCCTCTGCATGCGAACGTGAAATTGTTGTGATATACAGGTGACTCCACATGAATTTAACATATTTTTAAGAAATTAGACAAATCCCACGGAATTTGTAGATTTTATTGATATTAATATAGTTAAAATCTCGCAAAAACGAAATTTTTTGAAGGATTTTTTTTTGTGGGGAAAATCGAAACCAGTGATATAATACAGTTCAATCATATATACTAAACACTCTGTCAAAGAATTAGCACAATCGGTTGGAATGTAGAGGTTTTATTAACATTTATAGCAAAATCGTGTTTTTACCGCAAGAAACGACGATTTTTACAATTGGACGATTTACACAAACAAACCCATATTCCTCTGCATGCGAACGTGAAATTGTTGATATATATAGGAGAATCCACATGAATTTAACATTTTCTTAAGAAATTAGACAAATCCCACGGAATTTGTAGATTTTATTGATACTTATATAGTTAAAACCTCGCAAAAACGAAATTTTTTTGAGGAATTTTTTTTGTGGGGAAAATCGCAACCAGTGATATAATACAGTTCAATCATGTATACTAAACAATCTGTCACAGAATTAGCACAATCGGTTGGAATATAGAGATTTTATTAACGTTTATAGCAAAATCGTGTTTTTACCGCAAGAAATGACGATTTTTACAATTGGACGATTTACACAAACAAACCCATATTCCTCTGCATGCGAACGTGAAATTGTTGTTATATATAGGTGAATCCACATGAATTTAACATTTTTTTAAGAAATTAGACAAATCCCACGGAATTTGTAGATTTTATTGATATTTATATAGTTAAAACCTCGCAAAAACGAAATTTTTTTGAGGAATTTTTTTTGTGGGGAAAATCGAAACCAGTGATATAATACAGTTCAATCATGTATACTAAACAATCTGTCACAGAATTAGCACAATCGGTTGGAATATAGAGATTTTATTAACGTTTATAGCAAAATCGTGTTTTTACCGCAAGAAATGACGATTTTTACAATTGGACGATTTACACAAACAAACCCATATTCCTCCGCATGCGAACGTGAAATTGTTGTTATATATAGGTGAATCCACATGAATTTAACATTTTCTTAAGAAATTAGACAAATCCCACGGAATTTGTAGATTATATTGATATTTATATAGTTAAAAAACTCGCAAAAACGAAATTTTTTGAAGGATTTTTTTTTGTGGGGAAAATCGAAACCTGTGACATAATACAGTTCAATCATGTATACTAAACACTCTGTGAAAGAATTAGCACAATCGGTTGGAATATAGAGATTTTATTAACGTTTATAGCAAAATCGTGTTTTTACCGCAAGAAACGACGATTTTTACCATTTGACGATTTTCTCAAACAAACCCATATTCCTCTGCATGCGAATGTGAAATTGTTGTTATATATAGGTGACTCCACATGAACTTAACATTTTTTTAAGAAATTAGACAAATCCCCCGGAATTTGTAGATTTTATTGATATTTATATAGTTAAAATCTCGCAAAAACGAAATTTTTTGAAGGATTTTTTTGTGGGGAAAATCGAAACCAGTGATATAATACAGTTCAATCATGTATACTAAACACTCTGTCAAAGAATTAGCACAATCGGTTGGAATATAGAGATTTTATTAACGATTATAGCAAAATCGTGTTTTTACCGCAAGAAAAGACGATTTTTACAATTGGACGATTTACACAAACAAACCCATATTCCTCCGCATGCGAACGTGAAATTGTTGTTATATATAGGTGAATCCACATGAATTTAACAATTTTTAAGAAATTAGACAAATCCCAAGGAATTTGTAGATTTTATTGATATTTATATAGTTAAAAATCTCGCAAAAACGAAATTTTTTGAAGGATTTTTTTTTTTTGTGGGGAAAATCGAAACCAGTGATATAATACAGTTCAATTATGTATACTAAATACTCTGTCAAAGAATTAGCACAATCGTTTGGAATATAGAGGTTTTCTTAACGTTTATAACAAAATCGTGTTTTTACCGCAAGAAACGACGATTTTTACAATTGGACGATTTACACAAACAAACCCATATTCCTCTGCATGCGAACGTGAAATTGTTGATATATATAGGAGAATCCACATGAATTTAACATTTTCTTAAGAAATTAGACAAATCCCACGGAATTTGTAGATTTTATTGATATTTATATAGTTAAAACCTCGCAAAAACGAAATTTTTTTGAGGAATTTTTTTTGTGGGGAAAATCGAAACCAGTGATATAATACAGTTCAATCATGTATACTAAACAATCTGTCACAGAATTAGCACAATCGGTTGGAATATAGAGATTTTATTAACGTTTATAGCAAAATCGTGTTTTTACCGCAAGAAATGACGATTTTTACAATTGGACGATTTACACAAACAAACCCATATTCCTCTGCATGCGAACGTGAAATTGTTGTTATATATAGGTGAATCCACATGAATTTAACATTTTTTTAAGAAATTAGACAAATCCCACGGAATTTGTAGATTTTATTGATATTTATATAGTTAAAATCTCGCAAAAACGAAATTTTTTGAAGGATTTTTTTTTGTGGGGAAAATCGAAACCAGTGATATAATACAGTTCAATCATGTATACTAAACACTCTGTCAAAGAATTAGCACAATCGGTTGGAATATAGAGATTTTATTAACGTTTATAGCAAAATCGTGTTTTTACCGCAAGAAACGACGATTTTTACAATTGGACGTTTTACACAAACAAACCCATATTCCTCCGCATGCGAACGTGAAATTGTTGTTATATATAGGTGAATCCACATGAATTTAACATTTTCTTAAGAAATTAGACAAATCCCACGGAATTTGTAGATTATATTGATATTTATATAGTTAAAAAACTCGCAAAAACGAAATTTTTTGAAGGATTTTTTTTTGTGGGGAAAATCGAAACCTGTGACATAATACAGTTCAATCATGTATACTAAACACTCTGTGAAAGAATTAGCACAATCGGTTGGAATATAGAGATTTTATTAACGTTTATAGCAAAATCGTGTTTTTACCGCAAGAAACGACGATTTTTACCATTTGACGATTTTCTCAAACAAACCCATATTCCTCTGCATGCGAATGTGAAATTGTTGTTATATATAGGTGACTCCACATGAACTTAACATTTTTTTAAGAAATTAGACAAATCCCCCGGAATTTGTAGATTTTATTGATATTTATATAGTTAAAATCTCGCAAAAACGAAATTTTTTGAAGGATTTTTTTGTGGGGAAAATCGAAACCAGTGATATAATACAGTTCAATCATGTATACTAAACACTCTGTCAAAGAATTAGCACAATCGGTTGGAATATAGAGATTTTATTAACGATTATAGCAAAATCGTGTTTTTACCGCAAGAAAAGACGATTTTTACAATTGGACGATTTACACAAACAAACCCATATTCCTCTGCATGCGAACGTTAAATTGTTGTTATATATAGGTGAATCCACATGAATTTAACAATTTTTAAGAAATTAGACAAATCCCAAGGAATTTGTAGATTTTATTGATATTTATATAGTTAAAAATCTCGCAAAAACGAAATTTTTTGAAGGATTTTTTTTTTGTGGGGAAAATCGAAACCAGTGATATAATACAGTTCAATTATGTATACTAAATACTCTGTGAAAGAATTAGCACAATCGGTTGGAATATAGAGGTTTTCTTAACGTTTATAGCAAAATCGTGTTTTTACCGCAAGAAACGACGATTTTTACAATTGGACGATTTACACAAACAAACCCATATTCCTCTGCATGCGAACGTGAAATTGTTGATATATATAGGAGAATCCACATGAATTTAACATTTTCTTAAGAAATTAGACAAATCCCACGGAATTTGTAGATTTTATTGATACTTATATAGTTAAAACCTCGCAAAAACGAAATTTTTTTGAGGAATTTTTTTTGTGGGGAAAATCGAAACCAGTGATATAATACAGTTCAATCATGTATACTAAACAATCTGTCACAGAATTAGCACAATCGGTTGGAATATAGAGATTTTATTAACGTTTATAGCAAAATCGTGTTTTTACCGCAAGAAATGACGATTTTTACAATTGGACGATTTACACAAACAAACCCATATTCCTCTGCATGCGAACGTGAAATTGTTGTTATATATAGGTGAATCCACATGAATTTAACATTTTTTTAAGAAATTAGACAAATCCCACGGAATTTGTAGATTTTATTGATATTTATATAGTTAAAATCTCGCAAAAACGAAATTTTTTGAAGGATTTTTTTTTGTGGGGAAAATCGAAACCAGTGATATAATAAAGTTCAATTATGTATACTAAACACTCTGTGAAAGAATTAGCACAATCGGTTGGAATATAGAGATTTTATTAACGTTTATAACAAAATCGTGTTTTTACCGCAAGAAACGACGATTTTTACAATTGGACGATTTACACAAACAAACCCATATTCCTCTGCATGCCAACGTGAAATTGTTGTTATATACAGGTGACTCCACATGAATTTAACATTTTTTTAAGAAATTAGACAAATCCCACGCAATTTGTAGATTTTATTGATATTTATATAGTTAAAATCTCGCAAAAACGAAATTTTTTGAAGGATTTTTTTTTGTGGGGAAAATCGAAACCAGTGATATAATACAGTTCAATCATGTATACTAAACACTCTGTCAAAGAATTAGCACAATCGGTTGGAATATAGAGATTTTATTAACGTTTATAGCAAAATCGTGTTTTTACCGCAAGAAACGACGATTTTTACAATTGGACGATTTACACAAACAAACCCATATTCCTCCGCATGCGAACGTGAAATTGTTGTTATATATAGGTGAATCCACATGAATTTAACATTTTCTTAAGAAATTAGACAAATCCCACGGAATTTGTAGATTATATTGATATTTATATAGTTAAAAAACTCGCAAAAACGAAATTTTTTGAAGGATTTTTTTTTTGTGGGGAAAATCGAAACCAGTGACATAATACAGTTCAATCATGTATACTAAACACTCTGTGAAAGAATTAGCACAATCGGTTGGAATATAGAGATTTTATTAACGTTTATAGCAAAATCGTATTTTTACCGCAAGAAACGACGATTTTTACCATTTGACGATTTTCTCAAACAAACCCATATTCCTCTGCATGCGAATGTGAAATTGTTGTTATATATAGGTGACTCCACATGAACTTAACATTTTTTTAAGAAATTAGACAAATCCCCCGGAATTTGTAGATTTTATTGATATTTATATAGTTAAAATCTCGCAAAAACGAAATTTTTTGAAGGATTTTTTTTGTGGGGAAAATCGAAACCAGTGATATAATACAGTTCAATCATGTATACTAAACACTCTGTCAAAGAATTAGCACAATCGGTTGGAATATAGAGATTTTATTAACGATTATAGCAAAATCGTGTTTTTACCGCAAGAAAAGACGATTTTTACAATTGGACGATTTACACAAACAAACCCATATTCCTCTGCATGCGAACGTGAAATTGTTGTTATATATAGGTGAATCCACATGAATTTAACATATTTTTAAGAAATTAGACAAATCCCAAGGAATTTGTAGATTTTATTGATATTTATATAGTTAAAAATCTCGCAAAAACGAAATTTTTTGAAGGATTTTTTTTTTTGTGGGGAAAATCGAAACCAGTGATATTATACAGTTCAATCATGTATACTAAACACTCTGTCAAAGAATTAGCACAATCGGTTGGAATATAGAGATTTTATTAACGATTATAGCAAAATCGTGTTTTTACCGCAAGAAAAGACGATTTTTACAATTGGACGATTTACACAAACAAACCCATATTCCTCTGCATGCGAACGTGAAATTGTTGTTATATATAGGTGAATCCACATGAATTTAACATATTTTTAAGAAATTAGACAAATCCCAAGGAATTTGTAGATTTTATATATATTTATATAGTTAAAAATCTCGCAAAAACGAAATTCTTTGAAGGATTTTTTTTGTGGGGAAAATCGAAACCAGTGATATAATACAGTTCAATTATGTATACTAAACACTCTGTGAAAGAATTAGCACAATCGGTTGGAATATAGAGGTTTTCTTAACGTTTATAGCAAAATCGTGTTTTTACCGCAAGAAACGACGATTTTTACAATTGGACGATTTACACAAACAAACCCATATTCCTCTCCATGCAAACGTGAAATTGTTCTGATTTATAGGTGAATCCACATGAATTTAACATTTTTTTAAGAAATTTGACAAATCCCACGGAATTTGTAGATTTTATTGATATTTATATAGTTAAAAAACTCGCAAAAACGAAATTTTTTGAAGGATTTTTTTTGTGGGGAAAATCGAAACCAGTGACATAATACAGTTCAATCATGTATACTAAACACTCTGTGAAAGAATTAGCACAATCGGTTGGAATATAGAGATTTTATTAACGTTTATAACAAAATCGTGTTTTTACCGCAAGAATCGACGATTTTTACAATTGGACGATTTACACAAACAAACCCATATTCCTCTGCATGCGAACGTGAAATTGTTGTGATATACAGGTGACTCCACATGAATTTAACATATTTTTAAGAAATTAGACAAATCCCACGTAATTTGTAGATTTTATTGATATTTATATAGTTAAAATCTCGCAAAAACGAAATTTTTTGAAGGATTTTTTTTTTGTGGGGAAAATCGAAACCAGTGATATAATACAGTTCAATCATGTATACTAAACACTCTGTCAAAGAATTAGCACAATCGGTTGGAATATAGAAATTTTATTAACGTTTATAGCAAAATCGTGTTTTTACCGCAAGAAACGACGATTTTTACAATTGGACGATTTACACAAACAAACCCATATTCCTCTGCATGCGAACGTGAAATTGTTGATATATATATAGGAGAATCCACATGAATTTAACATTTTCTTAAGAAATTAGACAAATCCCACTGAATTTGTAGATTTTATTCATATTTATATAGTTAAAAATCTCGCAAAAACGAAATTTTTTGAAGGATTTTTTTTGTGGGGAAAATCGAAACCAGTGATATAATACAGTTCAATCATGTATACTAAACACTCTATCAAAGAATTAGCACAATCGGTTAGAATATAGATAATTTATTAACGTTTATAGCAAAATCGTGTTTTTACCGCAAGAAACGACGATTTTTACAATTGGACGATTTACACAAACAAACCCATATTCCTCTGCATGCGAACGTGAAATTTTTGTTATATATAGGTGAATCCACATGAATTTAACATATTTTTAAGAAATTAGACAAATCCCATGGAATTTGTAGATTTTATTGATATTTATATAGTTAAAATCTCGCAAAAACGAAATTTTTTTGAGGATTTTTTTTTGTGGGGAAAATCGAAACCAGTGATATAATACAGTTCAATCATGTATACTAAACAATCTGTCACAGAATTAGCACAATCGGTTGGAATATAGAGAT
This sequence comes from Periplaneta americana, assembly GCF_040183065.1. Classification (NCBI taxonomy): domain Eukaryota; kingdom Metazoa; phylum Arthropoda; class Insecta; order Blattodea; family Blattidae; genus Periplaneta; species Periplaneta americana. Next base: position 122,302,854 of record NC_091121.1, on the reverse strand, counting down.
TTTATTAACGTTTATAGCAAAATCGTGTTTTTACCGCAAGAAACGACGATTTTTACAATTGGACGATTTACACAAACAAACCCATATTCCTCTGCATGCGAACGTAAAATTGTTGTTATATATAGGTGAATCCACATGAATTTAACATTTTTTTACGAAATTAGACAAATCCCACGGAATTTGTAGATTTTATTGATATTTATATAGTTAAAATCTCGCAAAAACGAAATTTTTTGAAGGATTTTTTTTTGTGGGAAAATCGAAACCAGTGATATAATAAAGTTCAATTATGTATACTAAACACTCTGTGAAAGAATTAGCACAATCGGTTGGAATATAGAGATTTTATTAACGTTTATAACAAAATCGTGTTTTTACCGCAAGAATCGACGATTTTTACAATTGGACGATATACACAAACAAACCCATATTCCTCTGCATGCGAACGTGAAATTGTTGTGATATACAAGTGACTCCACATGAATTTAACATAATTTTAAGAAATTAGACAAATCCCACGTAATTTGTAGATTTTATTGATATTTATATAGTTAAAATCTCGCAAAAACGAAATTTTTTGAAGGATTTTTTTTGTGGGGAAAATCGAAACCAGTGATATAATACAGTTGAATTATGTATACTAAACACTCTGTGAAAGAATTAGCACAATCGGTTGGAATGTAGAGATTTTATTAACATTTATAACAAAATCGTGTTTTTACCGCAAGAATCGACGATTTTTACAATTGGACGATTTACACAAACAAACCCATATTCCTCTGCATGCGAACGTGAAATTGTTGTGATATACAGGTGACTCCACATGAATTTAACATATTTTTAAGAAATTAGACAAATCCCACGGAATTTGTAGATTTTATTGATATTTATATAGTTAAAATCTCGCAAAAACGAAATTTTTTGAAGGATTTTTTTTTGTGGGGAAAATCGAAACCAGTGATATAATACAGTTCAATCATATATACTAAACACTCTGTCAAAGAATTAGCACAATCGGTTGGAATGTAGAGATTTTATTAACATTTATAGCAAAATCGTGTTTTTACCGCAAGAAACGACGATTTTTACAATTGGACGATTTACACAAACAAACCCATATTCCTCTGCATGCGAACGTGAAATTGTTGATATATATAGGAGAATCCACATGAATTTAACATTTTCTTAAGAAATTAGACAAATCCCACGGAATTTGTAGATTTTATTGATACTTATATAGTTAAAACCTCGCAAAAACGAAATTTTTTTGAGGAATTTTTTTTGTGGGGAAAATCGAAACCAGTGATATAATACAGTTCAATCATGTATACTAAACAATCTGTCACAGAATTAGCACAATCGGTTGGAATATAGAGATTTTATTAACGTTTATAGCAAAATCGTGTTTTTACCGCAAGAAATGACGATTTTTACAATTGGACGATTTACACAAACAAACCCATATTCCTCTGCATGCGAACGTGAAATTGTTGTTATATATAGGTGAATCCACATGAATTTAACATTTTTTTAAGAAATTAGACAAATCCCACGGAATTTGTAGATTTTATTGATATTTATATAGTTAAAACCTCGCAAAAACGAAATTTTTTTGAGGAATTTTTTTTGTGGGGAAAATCGAAACCAGTGATATAATACAGTTCAATCATGTATACTAAACAATCTGTCACAGAATTAGCACAATCGGTTGGAATATAGAGATTTTATTAACGTTTATAGCAAAATCGTGTTTTTACCGCAAGAAATGACGATTTTTACAATTGGACGATTTACACAAACAAACCCATATTCCTCCGCATGCGAACGTGAAATTGTTGTTATATATAGGTGAATCCACATGAATTTAACATTTTCTTAAGAAATTAGACAAATCCCACGGAATTTGTAGATTATATTGATATTTATATAGTTAAAAAACTCGCAAAAACGAAATTTTTTGAAGGATTTTTTTTTGTGGGGAAAATCGAAACCTGTGACATAATACAGTTCAATCATGTATACTAAACACTCTGTGAAAGAATTAGCACAATCGGTTGGAATATAGAGATTTTATTAACGTTTATAGCAAAATCGTGTTTTTACCGCAAGAAACGACGATTTTTACCATTTGACGATTTTCTCAAACAAACCCATATTCCTCTGCATGCGAATGTGAAATTGTTGTTATATATAGGTGACTCCACATGAACTTAACATTTTTTTAAGAAATTAGACAAATCCCCCGGAATTTGTAGATTTTATTGATATTTATATAGTTAAAATCTCGCAAAAACGAAATTTTTTGAAGGATTTTTTTGTGGGGAAAATCGAAACCAGTGATATAATACAGTTCAATCATGTATACTAAACACTCTGTCAAAGAATTAGCACAATCGGTTGGAATATAGAGATTTTATTAACGATTATAGCAAAATCGTGTTTTTACCGCAAGAAAAGACGATTTTTACAATTGGACGATTTACACAAACAAACCCATATTCCTCTGCATGCGAACGTGAAATTGATGTTATATATAGGTGAATCCACATGAATTTAACAATTTTTAAGAAATTAGACAAATCCCAAGGAATTTGTAGATTTTATTGATATTTATATAGTTAAAAATCTCGCAAAAACGAAATTTTTTGAAGGATTTTTTTTTTGTGGGGAAAATCGAAACCAGTGATATAATACAGTTCAATTATGTATACTAAATACTCTGTCAAAGAATTAGCACAATCGGTTGGAATATAGAGGTTTTCTTAACGTTTATAGCAAAATCGTGTTTTTACCGCAAGAAACGACGATTTTTACAATTGGACGATTTACACAAACAAACCCATATTCCTCTGCATGCGAACGTGAAATTGTTGATATATATAGGAGAATCCACATGAATTTAACATTTTCTTAAGAAATTAGACAAATCCCACGGAATTTGTAGATTTTATTGATATTTATATAGTTAAAACCTCGCAAAAACGAAATTTTTTTGAGGAATTTTTTTTGTGGGGAAAATCGAAATCAGTGATATAATACAGTTCAATCATGTATACTAAACAATCTGTCACAGAATTAGCACAATCGGTTGGAATATAGAGATTTTATTAACGTTTATAGCAAAATCGTGTTTTTACCGCAAGAAATGACGATTTTTACAATTGGACGATTTACACAAACAAACCCATATTCCTCTGCATGCGAACGTGAAATTGTTGTTATATATAGGTGAATCCACATGAATTTAACATTTTTTTAAGAAATTAGACAAATCCCACGGAATTTGTAGATTTTATTGATATTTATATAGTTAAAATCTCGCAAAAACGAAATTTTTTGAAGGATTTTTTTTTGTGGGGAAAATCGAAACCAGTGATATAATACAGTTCAATCATGTATACTAAACACTCTGTCAAAGAATTAGCACAATCGGTTGGAATATAGAGATTTTATTAACGTTTATAGCAAAATCGTGTTTTTACCGCAAGAAACGACGATTTTTACAATTGGACGTTTTACACAAACAAACCCATATTCCTCCGCATGCGAACGTGAAATTGTTGTTATATATAGGTGAATCCACATGAATTTAACATTTTCTTAAGAAATTAGACAAATCCCACGGAATTTGTAGATTATATTGAAATTTATATAGTTAAAAAACTCGCAAAAACGAAATTTTTTGAAGGATTTTTTTTTGTGGGGAAAATCGAAACCTGTGACATAATACAGTTCAATCATGTATACTAAACACTCTGTGAAAGAATTAGCACAATCGGTTGGAATATAGAGATTTTATTAACGTTTATAGCAAAATCGTGTTTTTACCGCAAGAAACGACGATTTTTACCATTTGACGATTTTCTCAAACAAACCCATATTCCTCTGCATGCGAATGTGAAATTGTTGTTATATATAGGTGACTCCACATGAACTTAACATTTTTTTAAGAAATTAGACAAATCCCCCGGAATTTGTAGATTTTATTGATATTTATATAGTTAAAATCTCGCAAAAACGAAATTTTTTGAAGGATTTTTTTGTGGGGAAAATCGAAACCAGTGATATAATACAGTTCAATCATGTATACTAAACACTCTGTCAAAGAATTAGCACAATCGGTTGGAATATAGAGATTTTATTAACGATTATAGCAAAATCGTGTTTTTACCGCAAGAAAAGACGATTTTTACAATTGGACGATTTACACAAACAAACCCATATTCCTCTGCATGCGAACGTGAAATTGTTGTTATATATAGGTGAATCCACATGAATTTAACAATTTTTAAGAAATTAGACAAATCCCAAGGAATTTGTAGATTTTATTGATATTTATATAGTTAAAAATCTCGCAAAAACGAAATTTTTTGAAGGATTTTTTTTTGTGCGGAAAATCGAAACCAGTGATATAATACAGTTCAATTATGTATACTAAATACTCTGTGAAAGAATTAGCACAATCGGTTGGAATATAGAGGTTTTCTTAACGTTTATAGCAAAATCGTGTTTTTACCGCAAGAAACGACGATTTTTACAATTGGACGATTTACACAAACAAACCCATATTCCTCTGCATGCGAACGTGAAATTGTTGATATATATAGGAGAATCCACATGAATTTAACATTTTCTTAAGAAATTAGACAAATCCCACGGAATTTGTAGATTTTATTGATACTTATATAGTTAAAACCTCGCAAAAACGAAATTTTTTTGAGGAATTTTTTTTGTGGGGAAAATCGAAACCAGTGATATAATACAGTTCAATCATGTATACTAAACAATCTGTCACAGAATTAGCACAATCGGTTGGAATATAGAGATTTTATTAACGTTTATAGCAAAATCGTGTTTTTACCGCAAGAAATGACGATTTTTACAATTGGACGATTTACACAAACAAACCCATATTCCTCTGCATGCGAACGTGAAATTGTTGTTATATATAGGTGAATCCACATGAATTTAACATTTTTTTAAGAAATTAGACAAATCCCACGGAATTTGTAGATTTTATTGATATTTATATAGTTAAAATCTCGCAAAAACGAAATTTTTTGAAGGATTTTTTTTTGTGGGGAAAATCGAAACCAGTGATATAATAAAGTTCAATTATGTATACTAAACACTCTGTGAAAGAATTAGCACAATCGGTTGGAATATAGAGATTTTATTAACGTTTATAACAAAATCGTGTTTTTACCGCAAGAAACGACGATTTTTACAATTGGACGATTTACACAAACAAACCCATATTCCTCTGCATGCCAACGTGAAATTGTTGTTATATACAGGTGACTCCACATGAATTTAACATTTTTTTAAGAAATTAGACAAATCCCACGGAATTTGTAGATTTTATTGATATTTATATAGTTAAAATCTCGCAAAAACGAAATTTTTTGAAGGATTTTTTTTTGTGGGGAAAATCGAAACCAGTGATATAATACAGTTCAATCATGTATACTAAACACTCTGTCAAAGAATTAGCACAATCGGTTGGAATATAGAGATTTTATTAACGTTTATAGCAAAATCGTGTTTTTACCGCAAGAAACGACGATTTTTACAATTGGACGTTTTACACAAACAAACCCATATTCCTCCGCATGCGAACGTGAAATTGTTGTTATATATAGGTGAATCCACATGAATTTAACATTTTCTTAAGAAATTAGACAAATCCCACGGAATTTGTAGATTATATTGATATTTATATAGTTAAAAAACTCGCAAAAACGAAATTTTTTGAAGGATTTTTTTTTGTGGGGAAAATCGAAACCTGTGACATAATACAGTTCAATCATGTATACTAAACACTCTGTGAAAGAATTAGCACAATCGGTTGGAATATAGAGATTTTATTAACGTTTATAGCAAAATCGTGTTTTTACCGCAAGAAACGACGATTTTTACCATTTGACGATTTTCTCAAACAAACCCATATTCCTCTGCATGCGAATGTGAAATTGTTGTTATATATAGGTGACTCCACATGAACTTAACATTTTTTTAAGAAATTAGACAAATCCCCCGGAATTTGTAGATTTTATTGATATTTATATAGTTAAAATCTCGCAAAAACGAAATTTTTTGAAGGATTTTTTTTTGTGGGGAAATTCGAAACCAGTGATATAATACAGTTCAATCATGTATACTAAACACTCTGTCAAAGAATTAGCACAATCGGTTGGAATATAGAGATTTTATTAACGATTATAGCAAAATCGTGTTTTTACTGCAAGAAAAGACGATTTTTACAATTGGACGATTTACACAAACAAACCCATATTCCTCTGCATGCGAACGTGAAATTGTTGTTATATATAGGTGAATCCACATGAATTTAACAATTTTTAAGAAATTAGACAAATCCCAAGGAATTTGTAGATTTTATTGTTATTTATATAGTTAAAAATCTCGCAAAAACGAAATTTTTTGAAGGATTTTTTTTTTTGTGGGGAAAATCGAAACCAGTGATATTATACAGTTCAATCATGTATACTAAACACTCTGTCAAAGAATTAGCACAATCGGTTGGAATATAGAGATTTTATTAACGATTATAGCAAAATCGTGTTTTTACCGCAAGAAAAGACGATTTTTACAATTGGACGATTTACACAAACAAACCCATATTCCTCTGCATGCGAACGTGAAATTGTTGTTATATATAGGTGAATCCACATGAATTTAACATATTTTTAAGAAATTAGACAAATCCCAAGGAATTTGTAGATTTTATATATATTTATATAGTTAAAAATCTCGCAAAAACGAAATTTTTTGAAGGATTTTTTTTGTGGGGAAAATCGAAACCAGTGATATAATACAGTTCAATTATGTATACTAAATACTCTGTGAAAGAATTAGCACAATCGGTTGGAATATAGAGGTTTTCTTAACGTTTATAGCAAAATCGTGTTTTTACCGCAAGAAACGACGATTTTTACAATTGGACGATTTACACAAACAAACCCATATTCCTCTCCATGCAAACGTGAAATTGTTCTGATTTATAGGTGAATCCACATGAATTAACATTTTTTTAAGAAATTTGACAAATCCCACGGAATTTGTAGATTTTATTGATATTTATATAGTTAAAAAACTCGCAAAAACGAAATTTTTTGAAGGATTTTTTTTGTGGGGAAAATCGAAACCAGTGACATAATACAGTTCAATCATGTATACTAAACACTCTGTGAAAGAATTAGCACAATCGGTTGGAATATAGAGATTTTATTAACGTTTATAACAAAATCGTGTTTTTACCGCAAGAATCGACGATTTTTACAATTGGACGATTTACACAAACAAACCCATATTCCTCTGCATGCGAACGTGAAATTGTTGTGATATACAGGTGACTCCACATGAATTTAACATATTTTTAAGAAATTAGACAAATCCCACGGAATTTGTAGATTTTATTGATATTTATATAGTTAAAATCTCGCAAAAACCAAATTTTTTGAAGGATTTTTTTTTGTGGGGAAAATCGAAACCAGTGATATAATACAGTTCAATCATATATACTAAACACTCTGTCAAAGAATTAGCACAATCGGTTGGAATGTAGAGATTTTATTAACATTTATAGCAAAATCGTGTTTTTACCGCAAGAAACGACGATTTTTACAATTGGACGATTTACACAAACAAACCCATATTCCTCTGCATGCGAACGTGAAATTGTTGATATATATAGGAGAATCCACATGAATTTAACATTTTCTTAAGAAATTAGACAAATCCCACGGAATTTGTAGATTTTATTGATACTTATATAGTTAAAACCTCGCAAAAACGAAATTTTTTTGAGGAATTTTTTTTGTGGGGAAAATCGAAACCAGTGATATAATACAGTTCAATCATGTATACTAAACTATCTGTCACAGAATTAGCACAATCGGTTGGAATATAGAGATTTTATTAACGTTTATAGCAAAATCGTGTTTTTACCGCAAGAAATGACGATTTTTACAATTGGACGATTTACACAAACAAACCCATATTCCTCTGCATGCGAACGTGAAATTGTTGTTATATATAGGTGAATCCACATGAATTTAACATTTTTTTAAGAAATTAGACAAATCCCACGGAATTTGTAGATTTTATTGATATTTATATAGTTAAAACCTCGCAAAAACGAAATTTCTTTGAGGAATTTTTTTTGTGGGGAAAATCGAAACCAGTGATATAATACAGTTCAATCATGTATACTAAACAATCTGTCACAGAATTAGCACAATCGGTTGGAATATAGAGATTTTATTAACGTTTATAGCAAAATCGTGTTTTTACCGCAAGAAATGACGATTTTTACAATTGGACGATTTACACAAACAAACCCATATTCCTCCGCATGCGAACGTGAAATTGTTGTTATATATAGGTGAATCCACATGAATTTAACATTTTCTTAAGAAATTAGACAAATCCCACGGAATTTGTAGATTATATTGATATTTATATAGTTAAAAAACTCGCAAAAACGAAATTTTTTGAAGGATTTTTTTTTGTGGGGAAAATCGAAACCTGTGACATAATACAGTTCAATCATGTATACTAAACACTCTGTGAAAGAATTAGCACAATCGGTTGGAATATAGAGATTTTATTAACGTTTATAGCAAAATCGTGTTTTTACCGCAAGAAACGACGATTTTTACCATTTGACGATTTTCTCAAACAAACCCATATTCCTCTGCATGCGAATGTGAAATTGTTGTTATATATAGGTGACTCCACATGAACTTAACATTTTTTTAAGAAATTAGACAAATCCCCCGGAATTTGTAGATTTTATTGATATTTATATAGTTAAAATCTCGCAAAAACGAAATTTTTTGAAGGATTTTTTTGTGGGGAAAATCGAAACCAGTGATATAATACAGTTCAATCATGTATACTAAACACTCTGTCAAAGAATTAGCACAATCGGTTGGAATATAGAGATTTTATTAACGATTATAGCAAAATCGTGTTTTTACCGCAAGAAAAGACGATTTTTACAATTGGACGATTTACACAAACAAACCCATATTCCTCTGCATGCGAACGTGAAATTGTTGTTATATATAGGTGAATCCACATGAATTTAACAATTTTTAAGAAATTAGACAAATCCCAAGGAATTTGTAGATTTTATTGATATTTATATAGTTAAAAATCTCGCAAAAACGAAATTTTTTGAAGGATTTTTTTTTTGTGGGGAAAATCGAAACCAGTGATATAATACAGTTCAATTATGTATACTAAATACTCTGTCAAAGAATTAGCACAATCGGTTGGAATATAGAGGTTTTCTTAACGTTTATAGCAAAATCGTGTTTTTACCGCAAGAAACGACGATTTTTACAATTGGACGATTTACACAAACAAACCCATATTCCTCTGCATGCGAACGTGAAATTGTTGATATATATAGGAGAATCCACATGAATTTAACATTTTCTTAAGAAATTAGACAAATCCCACGGAATTTGTAGATTTTATTGATATTTATATAGTTAAAACCTCGCAAAAACGAAATTTTTTTGAGGAATTTTTTTTGTGGGGAAAATCGAAACCAGTGATATAATACAGTTCAATCATGTATACTAAACAATCTGTCACAGAATTAGCACAATCGGTTGGAATATAGAGATTTTATTAACGTTTATAGCAAAATCGTGTTTTTACCGCAAGAAATGACGATTTTTACAATTGGACGATTTACACAAACAAACCCATATTCCTCTGCATGCGAACGTGAAATTGTTGTTATATATAGGTGAATCCACATGAATTTAACATTTTTTTAAGAAATTAGACAAATCCCACGGAATTTGTAGATTTTATTGATATTTATATAGTTAAAATCTCGCAAAAACGAAATTTTTTGAAGGATTTTTTTTTGTGGGGAAAATCGAAACCAGTGATATAATACAGTTCAATCATGTATACTAAACACTCTGTCAAAGAATTAGCACAATCGGTTGGAATATAGAGATTTTATTAACGTTTATAGCAAAATCGTGTTTTTACCGCAAGAAACGACGATTTTTACAATTGGACGTTTTACACAAACAAACCCATATTCCTCCGCATGCGAACGTGAAATTGTTGTTATATATAGGTGAATCCACATGAATTTAACATTTTCTTAAGAAATTAGACAAATCCCACGGAATTTGTAGATTATATTGATATTTATATAGTTAAAAAACTCGCAAAAACGAAATTTTTTGAAGGATTTTTTTTTTTGTGGGGAAAATCGAAACCTGTGACATAATACAGTTCAATCATGTATACTAAACACTCTGTGAAAGAATTAGCACAATCGGTTGGAATATAGAGATTTTATTAACGTTTATAGCAAAATCGTGTTTTTACCGCAAGAAACGACGATTTTTACCATTTGACGATTTTCTCAAACAAACCCATATTCCTCTGCATGCGAATGTGAAATTGTTGTTATATATAGGTGACTCCACATGAACTTAACATTTTTTTAAGAAATTAGACAAATCCCCCGGAATTTGTAGATTTTATTGATATTTATATAGTTAAAATCTCGCAAAAACGAAATTTTTTGAAGGATTTTTTTGTGGGGAAAATCGAAACCAGTGATATAATACAGTTCAATCATGTATACTAAACACTCTGTCAAAGAATTAGCACAATCGGTTGGAATATAGAGATTTTATTAACGATTATAGCAAAATCGTGTTTTTACCGCAAGAAAAGACGATTTTTACAATTGGACGATTTACACAAACAAACCCATATTCCTCTGCATGCGAACGTGAAATTGTTGATATATATAGGAGAATCCACATGAATTTAACATTTTCTTAAGAAATTAGACAAATCCCACGGAATTTGTAGATTTTATTGATACTTATATAGTTAAAACCTCGCAAAAACGAAATTTTTTTGAGGAATTTTTTTTGTGGGGAAAATCGAAACCAGTGATATAATACAGTTCAATCATGTATACTAAACAATCTGTCACAGAATTAGCACAATCGGTTGGAATATAGAGATTTTATTAACGTTTATAGCAAAATCGTGTTTTTACCGCAAGAAATGACGATTTTTACAATTGGACGATTTACACAAACAAACCCGTATTCCTCTGCATGCGAACGTGAAATTGTTGTTATATATAGGTGAATCCACATGAATTTAACATTTTTTTAAGAAATTAGACAAATCCCACGGAATTTGTAGATTTTATTGATATTTATATAGTTAAAATCTCGCAAAAACGAAATTTTTTGAAGGATTTTTTTTTCTGGGGAAAATCGAAACCAGTGATATAATAAAGTTCAATTATGTATACTAAACACTCTGTGAAAGAATTAGCACAATCGGTTGGAATATAGAGATTTTATTAACGTTTATAACAAAATCGTGTTTTTACCGCAAGAAACGACGATTTTTACAATTGGACGATTTACACAAACAAACCCATATTCCTCTGCATGCCAACGTGAAATTGTTGTTATATACAGGTGACTCCACATGAATTTAACATTTTTTTAAGAAATTAGACAAATCCCACGGAATTTGTAGATTTTATTGATATTTATATAGTTAAAATCTCGCAAAAACGAAATTTTTTGAAGGATTATTTTTTGTGGGGAAAGTCGAAACCAGTGATATAATACAGTTCAATCATGTATACTAAACACTCTGTCAAAGAATTAGCACAATCGGTTGGAATATAGAGATTTTATTAACGTTTATAGCAAAATCGTGTTTTTACCGCAAGAAACGACGATTTTTACAATTGGACGTTTTACACAAACAAACCCATATTCCTCCGCATGCGAACGTGAAATTGTTGTTATATATAGGTGAATCCACATGAATTTAACATTTTCTTAAGAAATTAGACAAATCCCACGGAATTTGTAGATTATATTGATATTTATATAGTTAAAAAACTCGCAAAAACGAAATTTTTTGAAGGATTTTTTTTTGTGGGGAAAATCGAAACCTGTGACATAATACAGTTCAATCATGTATACTAAACACTCTGTGAAAGAATTAGCACAATCGGTTGGAATATAGAGATTTTATCAACGTTTATAGCAAAATCGTGTTTTTACCGCAAGAAACGACGATTTTTACCATTTGACGATTTTCTCAAACAAACCCATATTCCTCTGCATGCGAATGTGAAATTGTTGTTATATATAGGTGACTCCACATGAACTTAACATTTTTTTAAGAAATTAGACAAATCCCCCGGAATTTGTAGATTTTATTGATATTTATATAGTTAAAATCTCGCAAAAACGAAATTTTTTGAAGGATTTTTTTTTTGTGGGGAAATTCGAAACCAGTGATATAATACAGTTCAATCATGTATACTAAACACTCTGTGAAAGAATTAGCACAATCGGTTGGAATATAGAGATTTTATTAACGATTATAGCAAAATCGTGTTTTTACCGCAAGAAAAGACGATTTTTACAATTGGACGATTTACACAAACAAACCCATATTCCTCTGCATGCGAACGTGAAATTGTTGTTATATATAGGTGAATCCACATGAATTTAACAATTTTTAAGAAATTAGACAAATCCCAAGGAATTTGTAGATTTTATTGTTATTTATATAGTTAAAAATCTCGCAAAAACGAAATTTTTTGAAGGATTTTTTTTTTTGTGGGGAAAATCGAAACCAGTGATATTATACAGTTCAATCATGTATACTAAACACTCTGTCAAAGAATTAGCACAATCGGTTGGAATATAGAGATTTTATTAACGATTATAGCAAAATCGTGTTTTTACCGCAAGAAAAGACGATTTTTACAATTGGACGATTTACACAAACAAACCCATATTCCTCTGCATGCGAACGTGAAATTGTTGTTATATATAGGTGAATCCACATGAATTTAACATATTTTTAAGAAATTAGACAAATCCCAAGGAATTTGTAGATTTTATATATATTTATATAGTTAAAAATCTCGCAAAAACGAAATTTTTTGAAGGATTTTTTTTGTGGGGAAAATCGAAACCAGTGATATAATACAGTTCAATTATGTATACTAAATACTCTGTGAAAGAATTAGCACAATCGGTTGGAATATAGAGGTTTTCTTAACGTTTATAGCAAAATCCTGTTTTTACCGCAAGAAACGACGATTTTTACAATTGGACGATTTACACAAACAAACCCATATTCCTCTCCATGCAAACGTGAAATTGTTCTGATTTATAGGTGAATCCACATGAATTAACATTTTTTTAAGAAATTTGACAAATCCCACGGAATTTGTAGATTTTATTGATATTTATATAGTTAAAAAACTCGCAAAAACGAAATTTTTTGAAGGATTTTTTTTGTGGGGAAAATCGAAACCAGTGACATAATACAGTTCAATCATGTATACTAAACACTCTGTGAAAGAATTAGCACAATCGGTTGGAATATAGAGATTTTATTAACGTTTATAACAAAATCGTGTTTTTACCGCAAGAATCGACGATTTTTACAATTGGACGATTTACACAAACAAACCCATATTCCTCTGCATGCGAACGTGAAATTGTTGTGATATACAGGTGACTCCACATGAATTTAACATATTTTTAAGAAATTAGACAAATCCCACGGAATTTGTAGATTTTATTGATATTTATATAGTTAAAATCTCGCAAAAACCAAATTTTTTGAAGGATTTTTTTTTGTGGGGAAAATCGAAACCAGTGATATAATACAGTTCAATCATATATACTAAACACTCTGTCAAAGAATTAGCACAATCGGTTGGAATGTAGAGATTTTATTAACATTTATAGCAAAATCGTGTTTTTACCGCAAGAAACGACGATTTTTACAATTGGACGATTTACACAAACAAACCCATATTCCTCTGCATGCGAACGTGAAATTGTTGATATATATAGGAGAATCCACATGAATTTAACATTTTCTTAAGAAATTAGACAAATCCCACGGAATTTGTAGATTTTATTGATACTTATATAGTTAAAACCTCGCAAAAACGAAATTTTTTTGAGGAATTTTTTTTGTGGGGAAAATCGAAACCAGTGATATAATACAGTTCAATCATGTATACTAAACTATCTGTCACAGAATTAGCACAATCGGTTGGAATATAGAGATTTTATTAACGTTTATAGCAAAATCGTGTTTTTACCGCAAGAAATGACGATTTTTACAATTGGACGATTTACACAAACAAACCCATATTCCTCTGCATGCGAACGTGAAATTGTTGTTATATATAGGTGAATCCACATGAATTTAACATTTTTTTAAGAAATTAGACAAATCCCACGGAATTTGTAGATTTTATTGATATTTATATAGTTAAAACCTCGCAAAAACGAAATTTTTTTGAGGAATTTTTTTTGTGGGGAAAATCGAAACCAGTGATATAATACAGTTCAATCATGTATACTAAACAATCTGTCACAGAATTAGCACAATCGGTTGGAATATAGAGATTTTATTAACGTTTATAGCAAAATCGTGTTTTTACCGCAAGAAATGACGATTTTTACAATTGGACGATTTACACAAACAAACCCATATTCCTCCGCATGCGAACGTGAAATTGTTGTTATATATAGGTGAATCCACATGAATTTAACATTTTCTTAAGAAATTAGACAAATCCCACGGAATTTGTAGATTATATTGATATTTATATAGTTAAAAAACTCGCAAAAACGAAATTTTTTGAAGGATTTTTTTTTGTGGGGAAAATCGAAACCTGTGACATAATACAGTTCAATCATGTATACTAAACACTCTGTGAAAGAATTAGCACAATCGGTTGGAATATAGAGATTTTATTAACGTTTATAGCAAAATCGTGTTTTTACCGCAAGAAACGACGATTTTTACCATTTGACGATTTTCTCAAACAAACCCATATTCCTCTGCATGCGAATGTGAAATTGTTGTTATATATAGGTGACTCCACATGAACTTAACATTTTTTTAAGAAATTAGACAAATCCCCCGGAATTTGTAGATTTTATTGATATTTATATAGTTAAAATCTCGCAAAAACGAAATTTTTTGAAGGATTTTTTTGTGGGGAAAATCGAAACCAGTGATATAATACAGTTCAATCATGTATACTAAACACTCTGTCAAAGAATTAGCACAATCGGTTGGAATATAGAGATTTTATTAACGATTATAGCAAAATCGTGTTTTTACCGCAAGAAAAGACGATTTTTACAATTGGACGATTTACACAAACAAACCCATATTCCTCTGCATGCGAACGTGAAATTGTTGTTATATATAGGTGAATCCACATGAATTTAACAATTTTTAAGAAATTAGACAAATCCCAAGGAATTTGTAGATTTTATTGATATTTATATAGTTAAAAATCTCGCAAAAACGAAATTCTTTGAAGGATTTTTTTTTTGTGGGGAAAATCGAAACCAGTGATATAATACAGTTCAATTATGTATACTAAATACTCTGTCAAAGAATTAGCACAATCGGTTGGAATATAGAGGTTTTCTTAACGTTTATAGCAAAATCGTGTTTTTACCGCAAGAAACGACGATTTTTACAATTGGACGATTTACACAAACAAACCCATATTCCTCTGCGTGCGAACGTGAAATTGTTGATATATATAGGAGAATCCACATGAATTTAACATTTTCTTAAGAAATTAGACAAATCCCACGGAATTTGTAGATTTTATTGATATTTATATAGTTAAAACCTCGCAAAAACGAAATTTTTTTGAGGAATTTTTTTTGTGGGGAAAATCGAAACCAGTGATATAATACAGTTCAATCATGTATACTAAACAATCTGTCACAGAATTAGCACAATCGGTTGGAATATAGAGATTTTATTAACGTTTATAGCAAAATCGTGTTTTTACCGCAAGAAATGACGATTTTTACAATTGGACGATTTACACAAACAAACCCATATTCCTCTGCATGCGAACGTGAAATTGTTGTTATATATAGGTGAATCCACATGAATTTAACATTTTTTTAAGAAATTAGACAAATCCCACGGAATTTGTAGATTTTATTGATATTTATATAGTTAAAATCTCGCAAAAACGAAATTTTTTGAAGGATTTTTTTTTGTGGGGAAAATCGAAACCAGTGATATAATACAGTTCAATCATGTATACTAAACACTCTGTCAAAGAATTAGCACAATCGGTTGGAATATAGAGATTTTATTAACGTTTATAGCAAAATCGTGTTTTTACCGCAAGAAACGACGATTTTTACAATTGGACGTTTTACACAAACAAACCCATATTCCTCCGCATGCGAACGTGAAATTGTTGTTATATATAGGTGAATCCACATGAATTTAACATTTTCTTAAGAAATTAGACAAATCCCACGGAATTTGTAGATTATATTGATATTTATATAGTTAAAAAACTCGCAAAAACGAAATTTTTTGAAGGATTTTTTTTTTTGTGGGGAAAATCGAAACCTGTGACATAATACAGTTCAATCATGTATACTAAACACTCTGTGAAAGAATTAGCACAATCGGTTGGAATATAGAGATTTTATCAACGTTTATAGCAAAATCGTGTTTTTACCGCAAGAAACGACGATTTTTACCATTTGACGATTTTCTCAAACAAACCCATATTCCTCTGCATGCGAATGTGAAATTGTTGTTATATATAGGTGACTCCACATGAACTTAACATTTTTTTAAGAAATTAGACAAATCCCCCGGAATTTGTAGATTTTATTGATATTTATATAGTTAAAATCTCGCAAAAACGAAATTTTTTGAAGGATTTTTTTTTGTGGGGAAATTCGAAACCAGTGATATAATACAGTTCAATCATGTATACTAAACACTCTGTCAAAGAATTAGCACAATCGGTTGGAATATAGAGATTTTATTAACGATTATAGCAAAATCGTGTTTTTACCGCAAGAAAAGACGATTTTTACAATTGGACGATTTACACAAACAAACCCATATTCCTCTGCATGCGAACGTGAAATTGTTGTTATATATAGGTGAATCCACATGAATTTAACAATTTTTAAGAAATTAGACAAATCCCAAGGAATTTGTAGATTTTATTGTTATTTATATAGTTAAAAATCTCGCAAAAACGAAATTTTTTGAAGGATTTTTTTTTTTGTGGGGAAAATCGAAACCAGTGATATTATACAGTTCAATCATGTATACTAAACACTCTGTCAAAGAATTAGCACAATCGGTTGGAATATAGAGATTTTATTAACGATTATAGCAAAATCGTGTTTTTACCGCAAGAAAAGACGATTTTTACAATTGGACGATTTACACAAACAAACCCATATTCCTCTGCATGCGAACGTGAAATTGTTGTTATATATAGGTGAATCCACATGAATTTAACATATTTTTAAGAAATTAGACAAATCCCAAGGAATTTGTAGATTTTATATATATTTATATAGTTAAAAATCTCGCAAAAACGAAATTTTTTGAAGGATTTTTTTTGTGGGGAAAATCGAAACCAGTGATATAATACAGTTCAATTATGTATACTAAATACTCTGTGAAAGAATTAGCACAATCGGTTGGAATATAGAGGTTTTCTTAACGTTTATAGCAAAATCGTGTTTTTACCGCAAGAAACGACGATTTTTACAATTGGACGATTTACACAAACAAACCCATATTCCTCTCCATGCAAACGTGAAATTGTTCTGATTTATAGGTGAATCCACATGAATTTAACATTTTTTTAAGAAATTTGACAAATCCCACGGAATTTGTAGATTTTATTGATATTTATATAGTTAAAAAACTCGCAAAAACGAAATTTTTTGAAGGATTTTTTTTGTGGGGAAAATCGAAACCAGTGACATAATACAGTTCAATCATGTATACTAAACACTCTGTGAAAGAATTAGCACAATCGGTTGGAATATAGAGATTTTATTAACGTTTATAACAAAATCGTGTTTTTACCGCAAGAATCGACGATTTTTACAATTGGACGATTTACACAAACAAACCCATATTCCTCTGCATGCGAACGTGAAATTGTTGTGATATACAGGTGACTCCACATGAATTTAACATATTTTTAAGAAATTAGACAAATCCCACGGAATTTGTAGATTTTATTGATATTTATATAGTTAAAATCTCGCAAAAACCAAATTTTTTGAAGGATTTTTTTTTGTGGGGAAAATCGAAACCAGTGATATAATACAGTTCAATCATATATACTAAACACTCTGTCAAAGAATTAGCACAATCGGTTGGAATGTAGAGATTTTATTAACATTTATAGCAAAATCGTGTTTTTACCGCAAGAAACGACGATTTTTACAATTGGACGATTTACACAAACAAACCCATATTCCTCTGCATGCGAACGTGAAATTGTTGATATATATAGGAGAATCCACATGAATTTAACATTTTCTTAAGAAATTAGACAAATCCCACGGAATTTGTAGATTTTATTGATATTTATATAGTTAAAACCTCGCAAAAACGAAATTTTTTTGAGGAATTTTTTTTGTGGGGAAAATCGAAACCAGTGATATAATACAGTTCAATCATGTATACTAAACAATCTGTCACAGAATTAGCACAATCGGTTGGAATATAGAGATTTTATTAACGTTTATAGCAAAATCGTGTTTTTACCGCAAGAAATGACGATTTTTACAATTGGACGATATACACAAACAAACCCATATTCCTCTGCATGCGAACGTGAAATTGTTGTTATATATAGGTGAATCCACATGAATTTAACATTTTTTTACGAAATTAGACAAATCCCACGGAATTTGTAGATTTTATTGATATTTATATAGTTAAAATCTCGCAAAAACGAAATTTTTTGAAGGATTTTTTTTTGTGGGGAAAATCGAAACCAGTGATATAATAAAGTTCAATTATGTATACTAAACACTCTGTGAAAGAATTAGCACAATCGGTTGGAATATAGAGATTTTATTAACGTTTATAACAAAATCGTGTTTTTACCGCAAGAAACGACGATTTTTACAATTGGACGATTTACACAAACAAACCCATATTCCTCTGCATGCGAACGTGAAATTGTTGTTATATTACGGGTGACTCCACATGAATTTAACATTTTTTTAAGAAATTAGACAAATCCCACGGAATTTGTAGATTTTATTGATATTTATATAGTTAAAATCTCGCAAAAACGAAATTTTTTGAAGGATTTTTTTTTGTTAGGAAAATCGAAACCAGTGATATAATACAGTTCAATCATATATACTAAACACTCTGTCAAAGAATTAGCACAATCGGTTGGAATATAGAGATTTTATTAACGTTTATAGCAAAATCGTGTTTTTACCGCAAGAAACGACGATTTTTACAATTGGACAATTTATACAACCAAACCCTTATTACCCCGCATGCGAACGTGAAATTGTTGTTATATATAGGTGAATCCACATGAATTTAACATTTTCTTAAGAAATTAGACAAATCCCACGGAATTTGTAGATTATATTGATATTTATATAGTTAAAAAACTCGCAAAAACGAAATTTTTTGAAGGATTTTTTTTGTGGGGAAAATCGAAACCAGTGACATAATACAGTTCAATCATGTATACTAAACACTCTGTGAAAGAATTAGCACAATCGGTTGGAATATAGAGATTTTATTAACTTTTATAGCAAAATCGTGTTTTTACCGCAAGAAACGACGATTTTTACCATTTGACGATTTTCTCAAACAAACCCATATTCCTCTGCATGCGAATGTGAAATTGTTGTTATATATAGGTGACTCCACATGAATTTAACATTTTTTTTAGAAATTAGACAAATCCCCCCCAATTTGTAGATTTTATTGATATTTATATAGTTAAAATCTCGCAAAAACGAAATTTTTTGAAGGATTTTTTTTTTTTGTGGGGAAAATCGAAACCAGTGATATAATACAGTTCAATCATGTATACTAAACACTCTGTCAAAGAATTAGCACAATCGGTTGGAATATAGATATTTTATTAACGATTATAGCAAAATCGTGTTTTTACCGCAAGAAAAGACGATTTGTACAATTGGACGATTTACACAAACAAACCCATATTCCTCTGCATGCGAACGTGAAATTGTTGTTATATATAGGTGAATCCACATGAATTTAACATATTTTTAAGAAATTAGACAAATCCCAAGGAATTTGTAGATTTTATTGATATTTATATAGTTAAAAAACTCGCAAAAACGAAATTTTTTGAAGGATTTTTTTTTGTGGGGAAAATCGAAACCAGTGACATAATACAGTTCAATCATGTATACTAAACACTCTGTGAAAGAATTAGCACAATCGGTTGGAATATAGAGATTTTATTAACGTTTATAACAAAATCGTGTTTTTACCGCAAGAATCGACGATTTTTACAATTGAACGATTTACACAAACAAACCCATATTCCTCTGCATGCGAACGTGAAATTGTTGTGATATACAGGTGACTCCACATGAATTTAACATATTTTTAAGAAATTAGACAAATCCCACGGAATTTGTAGATTTTATTGATATTTATATAGTTAAAACCTCGCAAAAACGAAATTTTTTGAAGGATTTTTTTTTTTTGTGGGGAAAATCGAAACCAGTGATATAATACAGTTCAATCATATATACTAAACACTCTGTCAAAGAATTAGCACAATCGGTTGGAATATAGAGATTTTATTAACGTTTATAGCAAAATCGTGTTTTTACCGCAAGAAACGACGATTTTTACAATTGGACGTTTTACACAAACAAACCCATATTCCTCCGCATGCGAACGTGAAATTGTTGTTATATATAGGTGAATCCACATGAATTTAACATTTTCTTAAGAAATTAGACAAATCCCACGGAATTTGTAGATTATATTGATATTTATATAGTTAAAAAACTCGCAAAAACGAAATTTTTGAAGGATTTTTTTTTGTGGGGAAAATCGAAACCTGTGACATAATACAGTTCAATCATGTATACTAAACACTCTGTGAAAGAATTAGCACAATCGGTTGGAATATAGAGATTTTATTAACGATTATAGCAAAATCGTGTTTTTACCGCAAGAAAAGACGATTTGTACAATTGGACGATTTACACAAACAAACCCATATTCCTCTGCATGCGAACGTGAAATTGTTGTTATATATAGGTGAATCCACATGAATTTAACAATTTTTAAGAAATTAGACAAATCCCAAGGAATTTGTAGATTTTATTGATATTTATATAGTTAAAAATCTCGCAAAAACGAAATTTTTTGAAGGATTTTTTTTTTGTGGGGAAAATCGAAACCAGTGATATTATACAGTTCAATCATGTATACTAAACACTCTGTCAAAGAATTAGCACAATCGGTTGGAATATAGAGATTTTATTAACGATTATAGCAAAATCGTGTTTTTACCGCAAGAAAAGACGATTTTTACAATTGGACGATTTACACAAACAAACCCATATTCCTCTGCATGCGAACGTGAAATTGTTGTTATATATAGGTGAATCCACATGAATTTAACATATTTTTAAGAAATTAGACAAATCCCAAGGAATTTGTAGATTTTATATATATTTATATAGTTAAAAATCTCGCAAAAACGAAATTTTTTGAAGGATTTTTTTTGTGGGGAAAATCGAAACCAGTGATATAATACAGTTCAATTATGTATACTAAATACTCTGTGAAAGAATTAGCACAATCGGTTGGAATATAGAGGTTTTCTTAACGTTTATAGCAAAATCGTGTTTTTACCGCAAGAAACGACGATTTTTACAATTGGACGATTTACACAAACAAACCCATATTCCTCTCCATGCAAACGTGAAATTGTTCTGATTTATAGGTGAATCCACATGAATTTAACATTTTTTTAAGAAATTTGACAAATCCCACGGAATTTGTAGATTTTATTGATATTTATATAGTTAAAAAACTCGCAAAAACGAAATTTTTTGAAGGATTTTTTTTGTGGGGAAAATCGAAACCAGTGACATAATACAGTTCAATCATGTATACTAAACACTCTGTGAAAGAATTAGCACAATCGGTTGGAATATAGAGATTTTATTAACGTTTATAACAAAATCGTGTTTTTACCGCAAGAATCGACGATTTTTACAATTGGACGATTTACACAAACAAACCCATATTCCTCTGCATGCGAACGTGAAATTGTTGTGATATACAGGTGACTCCACATGAATTTAACATATTTTTAAGAAATTAGACAAATCCCACGGAATTTGTAGATTTTATTGATATTTATATAGTTAAAATCTCGCAAAAACCAAATTTTTTGAAGGATTTTTTTTTGTGGGGAAAATCGAAACCAGTGATATAATACAGTTCAATCATATATACTAAACACTCTGTCAAAGAATTAGCACAATCGGTTGGAATGTAGAGATTTTATTAACATTTATAGCAAAATCGTGTTTTTACCGCAAGAAACGACGATTTTTACAATTGGACGATTTACACAAACAAACCCATATTCCTCTGCATGCGAACGTGAAATTGTTGATATATATAGGAGAATCCACATGAATTTAACATTTTCTTAAGAAATTAGACAAATCCCACGGAATTTGTAGATTTTATTGATATTTATATAGTTAAAACCTCGCAAAAACGAAATTTTTTTGAGGAATTTTTTTTGTGGGGAAAATCGAAACCAGTGATATAATACAGTTCAATCATGTATACTAAACAATCTGTCACAGAATTAGCACAATCGGTTGGAATATAGAGATTTTATTAACGTTTATAGCAAAATCGTGTTTTTACCGCAAGAAATGACGATTTTTACAATTGGACGATATACACAAACAAACCCATATTCCTCTGCATGCGAACGTGAAATTGTTGTTATATATAGGTGAATCCACATGAATTTAACATTTTTTTACGAAATTAGACAAATCCCACGGAATTTGTAGATTTTATTGATATTTATATAGTTAAAATCTCGCAAAAACGAAATTTTTTGAAGGATTTTTTTTTGTGGGGAAAATCGAAACCAGTGATATAATAAAGTTCAATTATGTATACTAAACACTCTGTGAAAGAATTAGCACAATCGGTTGGAATATAGAGATTTTATTAACGTTTATAACAAAATCGTGTTTTTACCGCAAGAAACGACGATTTTTACAATTGGACGATTTACACAAACAAACCCATATTCCTCTGCATGCGAACGTGAAATTGTGTTTATATACGGGTGACTCCACATGAATTTAACATTTTTTTAAGAAATTAGACAAATCCCACGGAATTTGTAGATTTTATTGATATTTATATAGTTAAAATCTCGCAAAAACGAAATTTTTTGAAGGATTTTTTTTTTGTGGGGAAAATCGAAACCAGTGATATAATACAGTTCAATCATATATACTAAACACTCTGTCAAAGAATTAGCACAATCGGTTGGAATATAGAGATTTTATTAACGTTTATAGCAAAATCGTGTTTTTACCGCAAGAAACGACGATTTTTACAATTGGACAATTTATACAACCAAACCCTTATTACCCCGCATGCGAACGTGAAATTGTTGTTATATATAGGTGAATCCACATGAATTTAACATTTTCTTAAGAAATTAGACAAATCCCACGGAATTTGTAGATTATATTGATATTTATATAGTTAAAAAACTCGCAAAAACGAAATTTTTTGAAGGATTTTTTTTGTGGGGAAAATCGAAACCAGTGACATAATACAGTTCAATCATGTATACTAAACACTCTGTGAAAGAATTAGCACAATCGGTTGGAATATAGAGATTTTATTAACTTTTATAGCAAAATCGTGTTTTTACCGCAAGAAACGACGATTTTTACCATTTGACGATTTTCTCAAACAAACCCATATTCCTCTGCATGCGAATGTGAAATTGTTGTTATATATAGGTGACTCCACATGAATTTAACATTTTTTTTAGAAATTAGACAAATCCCCCCCAATTTGTAGATTTTATTGATATTTATATAGTTAAAATCTCGCAAAAACGAAATTTTTTGAAGGATTTTTTTTTTTTGTGGGGAAAATCGAAACCAGTGATATAATACAGTTCAATCATGTATACTAAACACTCTGTCAAAGAATTAGCACAATCGGTTGGAATATAGATATTTTATTAACGATTATAGCAAAATCGTGTTTTTACCGCAAGAAAAGACGATTTGTACAATTGGACGATTTACACAAACAAACCCATATTCCTCTGCATGCGAACGTGAAATTGTTGTTATATATAGGTGAATCCACATGAATTTAACATATTTTTAAGAAATTAGACAAATCCCAAGGAATTTGTAGATTTTATTGATATTTATATAGTTAAAAAACTCGCAAAAACGAAATTTTTTGAAGGATTTTTTTTTGTGGGGAAAATCGAAACCAGTGACATAATACAGTTCAATCATGTATACTAAACACTCTGTGAAAGAATTAGCACAATCGGTTGGAATATAGAGATTTTATTAACGTTTATAACAAAATCGTGTTTTTACCGCAAGAATCGACGATTTTTACAATTGGACGATTTACACAAACAAACCCATATTCCTCTGCATGCGAACGTGAAATTGTTGTGATATACAGGTGACTCCACATGAATTTAACATATTTTTAAGAAATTAGACAAATCCCACGGAATTTGTAGATTTTATTGATATTTATATAGTTAAAACCTCGCAAAAACGAAATTTTTTGAAGGATTTTTTTTTTTGTGGGGAAAATCGAAACCAGTGATATAATACAGTTCAATCATATATACTAAACACTCTGTCAAAGAATTAGCACAATCGGTTGGAATATAGAGATTTTATTAACGTTTATAGCAAAATCGTGTTTTTACCGCAAGAAACGACGATTTTTACAATTGGACGATTTACACAAACAAACCCATATTCCTCTGCATGCGAACGTGAAATTGTTGTGATATACAGGTGACTCCACATGAATTTAACATATTTTTAAGAAATTAGACAAATCCCACGGAATTTGTAGATTTTATTGATATTTATATAGTTAAAACCTCGCAAAAACGAAATTTTTTGAAGGATTTTTTTTTGTGGGGAAAATCGAAACCAGTGACATAATACAGTTCAATCATGTATACTAAACACTCTGTGAAAGAATTAGCACAATCGGTTGGAATATAGAGATTTTATTAACGTTTATAACAAAATCGTGTTTTTACCGCAAGAATCGACGATTTTTACAATTGGACGATTTACACAAACAAACCCATATTCCTCTGCATGCGAACGTGAAATTGTTGTGATATACAGGTGACTCCACATGAATTTAACATATTTTTAAGAAATTAGACAAATCCCACGGAATTTGTAGATTTTATTGATATTTATATAGTTAAAACCCCGCAAAAACGAAATTTTTTGAAGGATTTTTTTTTTTTGTGGGGAAAATCGAAACCAGTGATATAATACAGTTCAATCATATATACTAAACACTCTGTCAAAGAATTAGCACAATCGGTTGGAATATAGAGATTTTATTAACGTTTATAGCAAAATCGTGTTTTTACCGCAAGAAACGACGATTTTTACAATTGGACGTTTTACACAAACAAACCCATATTCCTCCGCATGCGAACGTGAAATTGTTGTTATATATAGGTGAATCCACATGAATTTAACATTTTCTTAAGAAATTAGACAAATCCCACGGAATTTGTAGATTATATTGATATTTATATAGTTAAAAAACTCGCAAAAACGAAATTTTTGAAGGATTTTTTTTTGTGGGGAAAATCGAAACCTGTGACATAATACAGTTCAATCATGTATACTAAACACTCTGTGAAAGAATTAGCACAATCGGTTGGAATATAGAGATTTTATTAACGTTTATAGCAAAATCGTGTTTTTACCGCAAGAAACGACGATTTTTACCATTTGACGATTTTCTCAAACAAACCCATATTCCTCTGCATGCGAATGTGAAATTGTTGTTATATATAGGTGACTCCACATGAACTTAACATTTTTTTAAGAAATTAGACAAATCCCACGGAATTTGTAGATTTTATTGATATTTATATAGTTAAAATCTCGCAAAAACGAAATTTTTTGAAGGATTTTTTTTGTGGGGAAAATCGAAACCAGTGATATAATACAGTTCAATCATGTATACTAAACACTCTGTCAAAGAATTAGCACAATCGGTTGGAATATAGAGATTTTATTAACGATTATAGCAAAATCGTGTTTTTACCGCAAGAAAAGACGATTTTTACAATTGGACGATTTACACAAACAAACCCATATTCCTCTGCATGCGAACGTGAAATTGTTGTTATATATAGGTGAATCCACATGAATTTAACAATTTTTAAGAAATTAGACAAATCCCAAGGAATTTGTAGATTTTATTGATATTTATATAGTTAAAAATCTCGCAAAAACGAAATTTTTTGAAGGATTTTTTTTTTTGTGGGGAAAATCGAAACCAGTGATATTATACAGTTCAATCATGTATACTAAACACTCTGTCAAAGAATTAGCACAATCGGTTGGTATATAGAGATTTTATTAACGATTATAGCAAAATCGTGTTTTTACCGCAAGAAAAGACGATTTTTACAATTGGACGATTTACACAAACAAACCCATATTCCTCTGCATGCGAACGTGAAATTGTTGTTATATATAGGTGAATCCACATGAATTTAACATATTTTTAAGAAATTAGACAAATCCCAAGGAATTTGTAGATTTTATATATATTTATATAGTTAAAAATCTCGCAAAAACGAAATTTTTTGAAGGATTTTTTTTGTGGGGAAAATCGAAACCAGTGATATAATACAGTTCAATTATGTATACTAAATACTCTGTGAAAGAATTAGCACAATCGGTTGGAATATAGAGGTTTTCTTAACGTTTATAGCAAAATCGTGTTTTTACCGCAAGAAACGACGATTTTTACAATTGGACGATTTACACAAACAAACCCATATTCCTCTCCATGCAAACGTGAAATTGTTCTGATTTATAGGTGAATCCACATGAATTTAACATTTTTTTAAGAAATTTGACAAATCCCACGGAATTTGTAGATTTTATTGATATTTATATAGTTAAAAAACTCGCAAAAACGAAATTTTTTGAAGGATTTTTTTTGTGGGGAAAATCGAAACCAGTGACATAATACAGTTCAATCATGTATACTAAACACTCTGTGAAAGAATTAGCACAATCGGTTGGAATATAGAGATTTTATTAACGTTTATAACAAAATCGTGTTTTTACCGCAAGAATCGACGATTTTTACAATTGGACGATTTACACAAACAAACCCATATTCCTCTGCATGCGAACGTGAAATTGTTGTGATATACAGGTGACTCCACATGAATTTAACATATTTTTAAGAAATTAGACAAATCCCACGGAATTTGTAGATTTTATTGATATTTATATAGTTAAAATCTCGCAAAAACGAAATTTTTTTAAGGATTTTTTTTTTGTGGGGAAAATCGAAACCAGTGATATAATACAGTTCAATCATATATACTAAACACTCTGTCAAAGAATTAGCACAATCGGTTGGAATATAGAGATTTTATTAACATTTATAGCAAAATCGTGTTTTTACCGCAAGAAACGACGATTTTTACAATTGGACGATTTACACAAACAAACCCATATTCCTCTGCATGCGAACGTGAAATTGTTGATATATATAGGAGAATCCACATGAATTTAACATTTTCTTAAGAAATTAGACAAATCCCACGGAATTTGTAGATTTTATTGATATTTATATAGTTAAAACCTCGCAAAAACGAAATTTTTTTGAGGAATTTTTTTTGTGGGGAATATCGAAACCAGTGATATAATACAGTTCAATCATGTATACTAAACAATCTGTCACAGAATTAGCACAATCGGTTGGAATATAGAGATTTTATTAACGTTTATAGCAAAATCGTGTTTTTACCGCAAGAAATGACGATTTTTACAATTGGACGATTTACACAAACAAACCCATATTCCTCTGCATGCGAACGTGAAATTGTTGTTATATATAGGTGAATCCACATGAATTTAACATTTTTTTAAGAAATTAGACAAATCCCACGGAATTTGTAGATTTTATTGATATTTATATAGTTAAAATCTCGCAAAAACGAAATTTTTTGAAGGATTTTTTTTTGTGGGGAAAATCGAAACCAGTGATATAATAAAGTTCAATTATGTATACTAAACACTCTGTGAAAGAATTAGCACAATCGGTTGGAATATAGAGATTTTATTAACGTTTATAACAAAATCGTGTTTTTACCGCAAGAAACGACGATTTTTACAATTGGACGATTTACACAAACAAACCCATATTCCTCTGCATGCGAACGTGAAATTGTTGTTATATACAGGTGACTCCACATGAATTTAACATTTTTTTAAGAAATTAGACAAATCCCACGGAATTTGTAGATTTTATTGATATTTATATAGTTAAAATCTCGCAAAAACGAAATTTTTTGAAGGATTTTTTTTTTGTGGGGAAAATCGAAACCAGTGATATAATACAGTTCAATCATGTATACTAAACACTCTGTCAAAGAATTAGCACAATCGGTTGGAATATAGAGATTTTATTAACGTTTATAGCAAAATCGTGTTTTTACCGCAAGAAACGACGATTTTTACAATTGGACGCTTTACACAAACAAACCCTTATTCCTCCGCATGCGAAAGTGAAATTGTTGTTATATATAGGTGAATCCACATGAATTTAACATTTTCTTAAGAAATTAGACAAATCCCACGGAATTTGTAGATTATATTGATATTTATATAGTTAAAAAACTCGCAAAAACGAAATTTTTTGAAGGATTTTTTTTGTGGGGAAAATCGAAACCAGTGACATAATACAGTTCAATCATGTATACTAAACACTCTGTGAAAGAATTAGCACAATCGGTTGGAATATAGAGATTTTATTAACGTTTATAGCAAAATCGTGTTTTTACCGCAAGAAACGACGATTTTTACCATTTGACGATTTTCTCAAAAAAACCCATATTCCTCTGCATGCGAATGTGAAATTGTTGTTATATATAGGTGACTACACATGAATTTAACATTTTTTTAAGAAATTAGACAAATCCCCCGGAATTTGTAGATTTTATTGATATTTATATAGTTAAAATCTCGCAAAAACGAAATTTTTTGAAGGATTTTTTTTTGTGGGGAAAATCGAAACCAGTGATATAATACAGTTCAGTCATGTATACTAAACACTCTGTCAAAGAATTAGCACAATCGGTTGGAATATAGAGATTTTATTAACGATTATAGCAAAATCGTGTTTTTACCGCAAGAAAAGACGATTTTTACAATTGGACGATTTACACAAACAAACCCATATTCCTCTGCATGCGAACGTGAAATTGTTGTTATATATAGGTGAATCCACATGAATTTAACAATTTTTAAGAAATTAGACAAATCCCAAGGAATTTGTAGATTTTATTGATATTTATATAGTTAAAAATCTCGCAAAAACGAAATTTTTTGAAGGATTTTTTTTTTGTGGGGAAAATCGAAACCAGTGATATTATACAGTTCAATCATGTATACTAAACACTCTGTCAAAGAATTAGCACAATCGGTTGGAATATAGAGATTTTATTAACGATTATAGCAAAATCGTGTTTTTACCGCAAGAAAAGACGATTTTTACAATTGGACGATTTACACAAACAAACCCATATTCCTCTGCATGCGAACGTGAAATTGTTGTTATATATAGGTGAATCCACATGAATTTAACATATTTTTAAGAAATTAGACAAATCCCAAGGAATTTGTAGATTTTATATATATTTATATAGTTAAAAATCTCGCAAAAACGAAATTTTTTGAAGGATTTTTTTTGTGGGGAAAATCGAAACCAGTGATATAATACAGTTCAATTATGTATACTAAATACTCTGTGAAAGAATTAGCACAATCGGTTGGAATATAGAGGTTTTCTTAACGTTTATAGCAAAATCGTGTTTTTACCGCAAGAAACGACGATTTTTACAATTGGACGATTTACACAAACAAACCCATATTCCTCTCCATGCAAACGTGAAATTGTTCTGATTTATAGGTGAATCCACATGAATTTAACATTTTTTTAAGAAATTTGACAAATCCCACGGAATTTGTAGATTTTATTGATATTTATATAGTTAAAAAACTCGCAAAAACGAAATTTTTTGAAGGATTTTTTTTGTGGGGAAAATCGAAACCAGTGACATAATACAGTTCAATCATGTATACTAAACACTCTGTGAAAGAATTAGCACAATCGGTTGGAATATAGAGATTTTATTAACGTTTATAACAAAATCGTGTTTTTACCGCAAGAATCGACGATTTTTACAATTGGACGATTTACACAAACAAACCCATATTCCTCTGCATGCGAACGTGAAATTGTTGTGATATACAGGTGACTCCACATGAATTTAACATATTTTTAAGAAATTAGACAAATCCCACGGAATTTGTAGATTTTATTGATATTTATATAGTTAAAATCTCGCAAAAACGAAATTTTTTTAAGGATTTTTTTTTTGTGGGGAAAATCGAAACCAGTGATATAATACAGTTCAATCATATATACTAAACACTCTGTCAAAGAATTAGCACAATCGGTTGGAATATAGAGATTTTATTAACATTTATAGCAAAATCGTGTTTTTACCGCAAGAAACGACGATTTTTACAATTGGACGATTTACACAAACAAACCCATATTCCTCTGCATGCGAACGTGAAATTGTTGATATATATAGGAGAATCCACATGAATTTAACATTTTCTTAAGAAATTAGACAAATCCCACGGAATTTGTAGATTTTATTGATATTTATATAGTTAAAACCTCGCAAAAACGAAATTTTTTTGAGGAATTTTTTTTGTGGGGAAAATCGAAACCAGTGATATAATACAGTTCAATCATGTATACTAAACAATCTGTCACAGAATTAGCACAATCGGTTGGAATATAGAGATTTTATTAACGTTTATAGCAAAATCGTGTTTTTACCGCAAGAAATAACGATTTTTACAATTGGACGATTTACACAAACAAACCCATATTCCTCTGCATGCGAACGTGAAATTGCTGTTATATATAGGTGAATCCACATGAATTTAACATTTTTTTAAGAAATTAGACAAATCCCACGGAATTTGTAGATTTTATTGATATTTATATAGTTAAAATCTCGCAAAAACGAAATTTTTTGAAGGATTTTTTTTTGTGGGGAAAATCGAAACCAGTGATATAATAAAGTTCAATTATGTATACTAAACACTCTGTGAAAGAATTAGCACAATCGGTTGGAATATAGAGATTTTATTAACGTTTATAACAAAATCGTGTTTTTACCGCAAGAAACGACGATTTTTACAATTGGACGATTTACACAAACAAACCCATACTCCTCTGCATGCGAACGTGAAATTGTTGTTATATACAGGTGACTCCACATGAATTTAACATTTTTTTAAGAAATTAGACAAATCCCACGGAATTTGTAGATTTTATTGATATTTATATAGTTAAAATCTCGCAAAAACGAAATTTTTTGAAGGATTTTTTATTTGTGGGGAAAATCGAAACCAGTGATATAATACAGTTCAATCATGTATACTAAACACTCTGTCAAAGAATTAGCACAATCGGTTGGAATATAGAGATTTTATTAACGTTTATAGCAAAATCGTGTTTTTACCGCAAGAAACGACGATTTTTACAATTGGACGCTTTACACAAACAAACCCTTATTCCTCCGCATGCGAAAGTGAAATTGTTGTTATATATAGGTGAATCCACATGAATTTAACATTTTCTTAAGAAATTAGACAAATCCCACGGAATTTGTAGATTATATTGATATTTATATAGTTAAAAAACTCGCAAAAACGAAATTTTTTGAAGGATTTTTTTTGTGGGGAAAATCGAAACCAGTGACATAATACAGTTCAATCATGTATACTAAACACTCTGTGAAAGAATTAGCACAATCGGTTGGAATATAGAGATTTTATTAACGTTTATAGCAAAATCGTGTTTTTACCGCAAGAAACGACGATTTTTACCATTTGACGATTTTCTCAAACAAACCCATATTCCTCTGCATGCGAATGTGAAATTGTTGTTATATATAGGTGACTCCACATGAATTTAACATTTTTTTAAGAAATTAGACAAATCCCCCGGAATTTGTAGATTTTATTGATATTTATATAGTTAAAATCTCGCAAAAACGAAATTTTTTGAAGGATTTTTTTTGTGGGGAAAATCGAAACCAGTGATATAATAAAGTTCAATTATGTATACTAAACACTCTGTGAAAGAATTAGCACAATCGGTTGGAATATAGAGATTTTATTAACGTTTATAACAAAATCGTGTTTTTACCGCAAGAATCGACGATTTTTACAATTGGACGATTTACACAAACAAACCCATATTCCTCTGCATGCGAACGTGAAATTGTTGTGATATACAAGTGACTCCACATGAATTTAACATATTTTTAAGAAATTAGACAAATCCCACGTAATTTGTAGATTTTATTGATATTTATATAGTTAAAAATCTCCAAAAACGAAATTTTTTGAAGGATTTTTTTTTGTGGGGAAAATCGAAACCAGTGATATAATACAGTTCAATCATGTATACTAAACACTCTGTCAAAGAATTAGCACAATCGGTTGGAATATAGAGATTTTATTAACGATTATAGCAAAATCGTGTTTTTACCGCAAGAAAAGACGATTTTTACAATTGGACGATTTACACAATCAAACCCATATTCCTCTGCATGCGAACGTGAAATTGTTGTTATATATAGGTGAATCCACATGAATTAAACATATTTTTAAGAAATTAGACAAATCCCAAGGAATTTGTAGATTTTATTGATATTTATATAGTTAAAAATCTCGCAAAAACGAAATTTTTTGAAGGATTTTTTTTGTGGGGAAAATCGAAACCAGTGATATAATACAGTTGAATTATGTATACTAAACACTCTGTGAAAGAATTAGCACAATCGGTTGGAATATAGAGGTTTTATTAACGTTTATAGAAAAATCGTGTTTTTACCGCAAGAAACGACGATTTTTACAATTGGACGATTTACACAAACAAACCCATATTCCTCTCCATGCGAACGTGAAATTGTTCTGATATATAGGTGAATCCACATGAATTTAACATTTTTTTAAGAAATTTGACAAATCCCACGGAATTTGTAGATTTTATTGATATTTATATAGTTAAAAAACTCGCAAAAACGA
Organism: Periplaneta americana; assembly: GCF_040183065.1. NCBI lineage: Eukaryota > Metazoa > Arthropoda > Insecta > Blattodea > Blattidae > Periplaneta > Periplaneta americana. Next base: position 122,269,474 of record NC_091121.1, on the reverse strand, counting down.
AATTTTTTGAAGGATTTTTTTTGTGGGGAAAATAGAAACCTGTGACATAATACAGTTCAATCATGTATACTAAACACTCTGTGAAAGAATTAGCACAATCGGTCGGAATATAGAAATTTTATTAACGTTTATAGCAAAATCGTGTTTTTACCGCAAGAAAAGACGATTTTTACAATTGGACGATTTACACAAACAAACCCATATTCCTCTGCATGCGAACGTGAAATTGTTGTGATATACAGGTGACTCCACATGTATTTAACATATTTTTAAGAAATTAGACAAATCCCACGGAATTTGTAGATTTTATTGATATTTATATAGTTAAAATCTCGCAAAAACGAAATTTTTTGAAGGATTTTTTTTTGTGGGGAAAATCGAAACCAGTGATATAATACAGTTCAATCATGTATACTAAACACTCTGTCAAAGAATTAGCAAAATCGGTTGGAATATAGAGATTTTATTAACGTTTATAGCAAAATCGTGTTTTTACCGCAAGAAACGACGATTTTTACAATTGGACGATTTACACAAACAAACCCATATTCCTCTGCATGCGAACGTGAAATTGTTGTTATATATAGGTGAATCCGCATGAATTTAACATATTTTTAAGAAATTAGACAAATCCCACGGAATTTGTAGATTTTATTGATATTTATATAGTTAAAATCTCGCAAAAACGAAATTTTTTTGAGGATTTTTTTTTTTGTGGGGAAAATCGAAACCAGTGATATAATACAGTTCTATCATGTATACTAAACAATCTGTCACAGAATTAGCACAATCGGTTGGAATATAGAGATTTTATTAACGTTTATAGCAAAATCGTGTTTTTACCGCAAGAAACGACGATTTTTACAATTGGACGATTTACACAAACAAACCCATATTCCTCTGCATGCGAACGTAAAATTGGTGTTATATATAGGTGAATCCACATGAATTTAACATTTTTTTAAGAAATTAGACAAAACCCACGGAATTTGTAGATTTTATTGATATTTATATAGTTAAAATCTCGCAAAAACGAAATTTTTTGAAGGATTTTTTTTTGTGGGGAAAATCGAAGCCAGTGATATAATACAGTTCAATCATATATACTAAACACTCTGTCAAAGAATTAGCACAATCGGTTGGAATATAGAGATTTTATTAACATTTATAGCAAAATCGTGTTTTTACCGCAAGAAACGACGATTTTTACAATTGGACGATTTACACAAACAAACCCATATTCCTCTGCATGCGAACGTGAAATTGTTGATATATATAGGTGAATCCACATGAATTTAACATTTTCTTAAGAAATTAGACAAATCCCACGGAATTTGTAGATTTTATTGATATTTATATAGTTAAAATCTCGCAAAAACGAAATTTTTTTGAGGATTTTTTTTTGTGGGGAAAATCGAAACCAGTGATATAATACAGTTCAATCATGTATACTAAACAATCTGTCACAGAATTAGCACAATCGGTTGGAATATAGAGATTTTATTAACGTTTATAGCAAAATCGTGTTTTTACCGCAAGAAACGACGATTTTTACAATTGGACGATTTACACAAACAAACCCATATTCCTCTGCATGCGAACGTGAAATTGTTGTTATATATAGGTGAATCCATATGAATTTAACATTTTTTTAAGAAATTAGACAAATCCCACGGAATTTGTAGATATTATTGATATTTATATAGTTAAAATATCGCAAAAACGAAATTTTTTGAAGGATTTTTTTTTGGGGGGAAAATCGAAACCAGTGATATAATAAATTTCAATTATGTATACTAAACACTCTGTGAAAGAAATAGCACAATCGGTAGGAATATAGAGATTTTATTAACGTTTATAACAAAATCGTGTTTTTACCGCAAGAAACGACGATTTTTACAATTGTACGATTTACACAAACAAACCCATATTCCTCTGCATGCGAACGTGAAATTGTTGTTATATACAGGTGACTCCACATGAATTTCAAATTTTTTTAAGAAATTAGACAAATCCCACGGAATTAGTAGATTTTATTGATATTTATATAGTTAAAATCTCGCAAAAACGAAATTTTTTGAAGGATTTTTTTTTGTGGGGAAAATCGAAACCAGTGATATAATACAGTTCAATCATGTATACTAAACACTCTGTCAAAGAATTAGCACAATCGGTTGGAATATAGAGATTTTATTAACGTTTATAGCAAAATCGTGTTTTTACCGCAAGAAATGACGATTTTTACAATTGGACGCTTTACACAAACAAACCCTTATTCCTCCGCATGCGAAAGTGAAATTGTTGTTATATATAGGTGAATCCACATGAATTTAACATTTTCTTAAGAAATTAGACAAATCCCACGGAATTTGTAGATTATATTGATATTTATATAGTTAAAAAACTCGCAAAAACCGAAATTTTTTGAAGGATTTTTTTTGTGGGGAAAATCGAAACCAGTGACACAATACAGTTCAATCATGTATACTAAACACTCTGTGAAAGAATTAGCACAATCGGTTGGAATATAGAGATTTTATTAACGTTTATAGCAAAATCGTGTTTTTACCGCAACAAACGACGATTTTAACCATTTGACGATTTTCTCAAACAAACCCATATTCCTCTGCATGCGAATGTGAAATTGTTGTTATATATAGGTGACTCCACATGAATTTAACATTTTTTTAAGAAATTAGACAAATCCCCCGGAATTTGTAGATTTTATTGATATTTATATAGTTAAAATCTCGCAAAAACGAAATTTTTTGAAGGATTTTTTTTTTTTTGGGGAAAATCGAAACCAGTGATATAATACAGTTCAGTCATGTATACTAAACACTCTGTCAAAGAATTAGCACAATCGGTTGGAATATAGAGATTTTATTAACGATTATAGCAAAATCGTGTTTTTACCGCAAGAAAAGACGATTTTTACAATTGGACGATTTACACAAACAAACCCATATTCCTCTCCATGCGAACGTTAAATTGTTGTTATATATAGGTGAATCCACATGAATTTAACATATTTTTAAGAAATTAGACAAATCCCAAGGAATTTGTAGATTTTATTGATATTTATATAGTTAAAAAACTCGCAAAAACGAAATTTTTTGAAGGATTTTTTTTGTGGGGAAAATCGAAACCAGTGACATAATACAGTTCAATCATGTATACTAAACACTCTGTGAAAGAATTAGCACAATCGGTTGGAATATAGAGATTTTATTAACGTTTATAACAAAATCGTGTTTTTACCGCAAGAATCGACGATTTTTACAATTGGACGATTTACACAAACAAACCCATATTGCTCTGCATGCGAACGTGAAATTGTTGTGATATACAGGTGACTCCACATGAATTTAACATATTTTTAAGAAATTAGACAAATCCCACGTAATTTGTAGATTTTATTGATATTTATATAGTTAAAATCTCGCAAAAACGAAATTTTTTGAAGGATTTTTTTTGTGGGGAAAATCGAAACCAGTGATATAATACAGTTCAATCATGTATACTAAACACTCTGTCAAAGAATTAGCACAATCGGTTGGAATATAGAGATTTTATTAACGTTAATAGCAAAATCGTGTTTTTACCGCAAGAAACGACGATTTTTACAATTGGACGATTTACACAAACAAACCCATATTCCTCTGCATGCGAACGTGAAATTGTTGATATATATAGGTGAATCCACATGAATTTAACATTTTCTTAAGAAATTAGACAAATCCCACTGAATTTGTAGATTTTATTGATATTTATATAGTTAAAAATCTCGCAAAAACGAAATTTTTTGAAGGATTTTTTTTGTGGGGAAAATCGAAACCAGTGACATAATACAGTTCAATCATGTATACTAAACACTCTATCAAAGAATTAGCACAATCGGTTGGAATATAGATATTTTATTAACGTTTATAGCAAAATCATGTTTTTACCGCAAGAAACGACGATTTTTACAATTGGACGATTTACACAAACAAACCCATATTCCTCTGCATGCGAACGTGTAATTGTTGTTATATATAGGTGAATCCACATGAATTTAACATATTTTTAAGAAATTAGACAAATCCCACGGAATTTGTAGATTTTATTGATATTTATATAGTTAAAATCTCGCAAAAACGAAATTTTTTTGAGGATTTTTTTTTGTGGGGAAAATCGAAACCAGTGATATAATACAGTTCAATCATGTATACTAAACAATCTGTCACAGAATTAGCACAATCGGTTGGAATATAGAGATTTTATTAACGTTTATAGCAAAATCGTGTTTTTACCGCAAGAAACGACGATTTTTACAATTGGACGATTTACACAAACAAACCCATATTCCTCTGCATGCGAACGTAAAATTGTTGTTATATATAGGTGAATCCACATGAATTTAACATTTTTTTAAGAAATTAGACAAATCCCACGGAATTTGTAGATTTTATTGATATTTATATAGTTAAAATCTCGCAAAAACGAAATATTTTGAAGGATTTTTTTTTGTGGGGAAAATCGAAACCAGTGATATAATACAGTTCAATCATGTATACTAAACACTCTGTCAAAGAATTAGCACAATCGGTTGGAATATAGAGATTTTATTAAAGTTTATAGCAAAATCGTGTTTTTACCGCAAGAAACGACGATTTTTACAAGTGGACGATTTACACAAACAAGCCCTTATTCCTCCGCATGCGAAAGTGAAATTGTTGTTATATATAGGTGAATCCACATGAATTTAACATTTTCTTAAGAAATTAGACAAATCCCACGGAATTTGTAGATTATATTGATATTTATATAGTTAAAAAACTCGCAAAAACTAAATTTTTTGAAGGATTTTTTTTTGTGGGGAAAATCGAAACCAGTGACATAATACAGTTCAATCATGTATACTAAACACTCTGTGAAAGAATTAGCACAATCGGTTGGAATATAGAGATTTTATTAACGTTTATAGCAAAATCGTGTTTTTACCGCAAGAAACGACGATTTTTACCATTTGACGATTTTCTCAAACAAACCCATATTCCTCAGCATGCGAATGTGAAATTGTTGTTATATATAGGTGACTCCACATGAAGTTAACATTTTTTTAAGAAATTAGACAAATCCCCCGGAATTTGTAGATTTTGTTGATATTTATATAGTTAAAATCTCGCAAAAACGAAATTTTTTGAAGGATTTTTTTTTGTGGGGAAAATCGAAACCAGTGATATAATACAGTTCAATCATGTATACTAAACACTCTGTCAAAGAATTAGCACAATCGGTTGGAATATAGAGATTTTATTAACGATTATAGCAAAATCGAGTTTTTACCGCAAGGAAAGACGATTTTTACAATTGGACGATTTACACAAACAAACCCATATTCCTCTGCATGCGAACGTGAAATTGTTGTTATATATAGGTGAATCCACATGAATTTAACATATTATTAAGAAATTAGACAAATCCCAAGGAATTTGTAGATTTTATTGATATTTATATAGTTAAAAATCTCGCAAAAACGAAATTTTTTGAAGCATTTTTTTTTGTGGGGAAAATCGAAACCAGTGATATAATACAGTTCAATCATGTATACTAAACACTCTGTCAAAGAATTAGCACAATCGGTTGGAATATAGAGATTTTATTAACGATTATAGCAAAATCGTGTTTTTACCGCAAGAAAAGACGATTTTTACAATTGGACGATTTACACAAACAAACCCATATTCCTCTGCATGCCAACGTGAAATTGTTGTGATATACAGGTGACTCCACATGAATTTAACATATTTTTAAGAAATTAGACAAATCCCACGGAATTTGTAGATTTTATTGATATTTATATAGTTAAAATCTCGCAAAAACCAAATTTTTGAAGGTTTTTTTTTTGGGGGGAAAATCGAAACCAGTGATATAATACAGTTCAATCATGTATACTAAACACTCTGTCAAAGAATTAGCACAATCGGTTGGAATATAGAGATTTTATTAACGATTATAGCAAAATCGTGTTTTTACCGCAAGAAAAGACGATTTTTACAATTGGACGATTTACACAAACAAACCCATATTCCTCTGCATGCGAACGTGAAATTGTTGTTATATATAGGTGAATCCACATGAATTTAACATATTTTTAAGAAATTAGACAAATCCCAAGGAATTTGTAGATTTTATTGATATTTATATAGTTAAAAATCTCGCAAAAACGAAATTTTTTGAAGGATTTTTTTTTGTGGGGAAAATCGAAACCAGTGATATAATACAGTTCAATCATGTATACTAAACACTCTGTCAAAGAATTAGCACAATCGGTTGGAATATAGAGATTTTATTAACGATTATAGCAAAATCGTGTTTTTACCGCAAGAAAAGACGATTTTTACAATTGGACGATTTACACAAACAAACCCATATTCCTCTGCATGCGAACGTGAAATTGTTGTTATATATAGGTGAATCCACATGAATTTAACATTTTTTTAAGAAATTAGACAAATCCCACGGAATTTGTAGATTTTATTGATATTTAAATAGTTAAATCTCGCAAAAACGAAATTTTTTGAAGGATTTTTTTTTGTGGGGAAAATCGAAACCAGTGACATAATACAGTTCAATCATGTATACTAAACACTCTGTGAAAGAATTAGCACAATCGGTTGGAATATAGAGATCTTATTAACGTTTATAGCAAAATCGTGTTTTTACCGCAAGAAACGACGATTTTTACCATTTGACGATTTTCTCAAACAAACCCATATTCCTCTGCATGCGAATGTGAAATTGTTGTTATATATAGGTGACTCCACATGAATTTAACATTTTTTTAAGAAATTAGACAAATCCCCCGGAATTTGTAGATTTTATTGATATTTATATAGTTAAAATCTCGCAAAAACGAAATTTCTTGAAGGATTTTTTTTTTGTGGGGAAAATCGAAACCAGTGATATAATACAGTTCAATCATGTATACTAAACACTCTGTAAAAGAATTAGCACAATCGGTTGGAATATAGAGATTTTATTAACGATTATAGCAAAATCGCGTTTTTACCGCAAGAAAAGACGATTTTTACAATTGGACGATTTACACAAACAAACCCATATTCCTCTGCATGCGAACGTGAAATTGTTGTTATATATAGGTGAATCCACATGAATTTAACATATTTTTAAGAAATTAGACAAATCCCAAGGAATTTGTAGATTTTATTGATATTTATATAGTTAAAAAACTCGCAAAAACGAAATTTTTTGAAGGATTTTTTTTGTGGGGAAAATCGAAACCAGTGACATAATACAGTTCAATCATGTATACTAAACACTCTGTGAAAGAATTAGCACAATCGGTTGAAATATAGAGATTTTATTAACGTTTATAACAAAATCGTGTTTTTACCGCAAGAATCGACGATTTTTACAATTGGACGATTTACACAAACAAACCCATATTCCTCTGCATGCGAACGTGAAATTGTTGTGATATACAGGTGACTCCACATGAATTTAACATATTTTTAAGAAATTAGACAAATCCCACGGAATTTGTAGATTTTATTGATATTTATATAGTTAAAATCTCGCAAAAACGAAATTTTTTGAAGGATTTTTTTTTTTTGTGGGGAAAATCGAAACCAGTGATATAATACAGTTCAATCATATATACTAAACACTCTGTCAAAGAATTAGCACAATCGGTTGGAATATAGAGATTTTATTAATGTTTATAGCAAAATCGTGTTTTTACCGCAAGAAACGACGATTTTTACAATTGGACGATTTACACAAACAAACCCATATTCCTCTGCATGCGAACGTGAAATTGTTGATATATATAGGTGAATCCACATGAATTTAACATTTTCTTAAGAAATTAGCCAAATCCCACTGAATTTGTAGATTTTATTGATATTTAAATAGTTAAAAATCTCGCAAAAACGAAATTTTTTGAAGGATTTTTTTTGTGGGGAAAATCGAAACCAGTGACATAATACAGTTCAATCATGTATACTAAACACTCTATCAAAGAATTAGCACAATCGGTTGGAATATAGAGATTTTATTAACGTTTATAGCAAAATCGTGTTTTTACCGCAAGAAACGACGAATTTTACAATTGGACGATTTACACAAACTAACCCATATTCCTCTGCATGCGAACGTGAAATTTTTGTTATATATAGGTGAATCCACATGAATTTAATATATTTTTAAGAAATTAGACAAATCCCACGGAATTTGTAGATTTTATTGATATTTATATAGTTAAAATCTCGCAAAAACGAAATTTTTTTGAGGATTTTTTTTTGTGGGGAAAATCGAAACCAGTGATATAATACAGTTCAATCATGTATACTAAACAATCTGTCACAGAATTAGCACAATCGGTTGGAATATAGAGATTTTATTAACGTTTATAGCAAAATCGTGTTTTTACCGCAAGAAACGACGATTTTTACAATTGGACGATTTACACAAACAAACCCATATTCCTCTGCATGCGAACGTGAAATTGTTGTTATATATAGGTGAATCCACATGAATTTAACATTTTTTTAAGAAATTAGACAAATCCCACGGAATTTGTAGTTTTTATTGATATTTATATAGTTAAAATCTCGCAAAAACGAAATTTTTTGAAGGATTTTTTTTTGTGGGGAAAATCGAAACCAGTGATATAATAAAGTTCAATTATGTATACTAAACACTCTGTGAAAGAATTAGCACAATCGGTTGGAATATAGAGATTTTATTAACGTTTATAACAAAATCGTGTTTTTACCGCAAGAAACGACGATTTTTACAATTGGACGATTTACACAAACAAACCCATATTCCTCTGCATGCGAACGTGAAATTGTTGTTATATACAGGTGACTCCACATGAATTTAACATTTTTTTAAGAAATTAGACAAATCCCACGGAATTTGTAGATTTTATTGATATTTATATAGTTAAAATCTCGCAAAAACGAAATTTTTTGAAGGATTTTTTTTTGTGGGGAAAATGGAAACCAGTGATATAATAAAGTTCAATCATGTATACTAAACACTCTGTCAAAGAATTAGCACAATCGGTTGGAATATAGAGATTTTATTAACGATTATAGCAAAATCGTGTTTTTACCGCAAGAAAAGACGATTTTTACAATTGGACGATTTACACAAACAAACCCATATTCCTCTGCATGCGAACGTGAAATTGTTGTTATATATAGGTGAATCCACATGAATTTAACATATTTTTAAGAAATTAGACAAATCCCAAGGAATTTGTAGATTTTATTGATATTTATATAGTTAAAATCTCGCAAAAACGAAATTTTTTGAAGGATTTTTTTTTTGTGGGGAAAATCGAAACCAGTGATATAATACAGTTCAATCATGTATACTAATCACTCTGTCAAAGAATTAGCACAATCGGTTGGAATATAGAGATTTTATTAACGATTATAGCAAAATCGTGTTTTTACCGCAAGAAAAGACGATTTTTACAATTGGACGATTTACACAAACAAACCCATATTCCTCTGCATGCGAACGTGAAATTGTTGTTATATATAGGTGAATCCACATGAATTTAACATATTTTTAAGAAATTAAACAAATCCCACGGAATTTGTAGATTTTATTGATATTTATATAGTTAAAATCTCGCAAAAACGAAATTTTTTTGAGGATTTTTTTTGTGGGGAAAATCGAAACCAGTGATATAATACAGTTCAATCATGTATACTAAACAATCTGTCAAACAATTAGCACAATCGGTTGGAATATAGAGATTTTATTAACGTTTATAGCAAAATCGTGTTTTTACCGCAAGAAACGACGATTTTTACAAGGGGACGATTTACACAAACAAACCCTTATTCCTCCGCATGCGAACGTTAAATTGTTGTTATATATAGGTGAATCCACATGAATTTAACATTTTTTTAAGAAATTAGACAAATCCCACGGAATTTGTAGATTATATTGATATTTATATAGTTAAAATCTCGCAAAAACGAAATTTTTTGAAGGATTTTTTTTGTGGGGAAAATCGAAACCAGTGACATAATACAGTTCAATCATGTATACTAAACACTCTGTGAAAGAATTAGCACAATCGGTTGGAATATAGAGATTTTATTAACGTATATAGCAAAATCGTGTTTTTACCGCAAGAAACGACGATTTTTACAATTTGACCATTTTCACAAACAAACCCATATTCCTCTGCATGCGAACGTGAAATTGTTGTTATATATAGGTGAATCCACATGAATTTAACATTTTTTTAAGAAATTAGACAAATCCCACGGAATTTGTAGATTTTATTGATATTTATATAGTTAAAATCTCGCAAAAACGAAATTTTTTGAAGGATTTTTTTTTGTGGGGAAAATCGAAACGAGTGATATAATACAGTTCAATCATGTATATTAAACACTCTGTGAAAGAATTAGCACAATCGGTTAGAATATAGAGATTTTATTATCGTTTATAGCAAAATCGTGTTTTTACCGCAAGAAACGACGATTTTTACAATTGGACTATTTACACAAACAAACCCATATTCCTCTGCATGCGAACGTGTAATTGTTGTGATATATAGGTGAATCCACATGAATTTAACATATTTTCAAGAAATTAGAAAAAATCCCACGGAATTTTTGTAGATTTTATTGATATTTATATAGTTAAAAATCTCGCAAAAAGAAATATTTTGAAAGATTTTTTTTTGGGGGGGGGAAATCGAAACCAGTGATATAATGCAGTTCAGTCATGTATACTAAACACTCTGTCAAAGAATTAGCACAATCGGTTGGAATATAGAGATTTTATTAACATTTATAGCAAAATCGTGTTTTTACCCGCCAGAAACGACGATTTTTACAATTGGACGATTTACACAAACAAACCCATATTCCTCTGCATGCGAATGTGAAATTCTTTTTATATATAGGTGAATCCACATGAAATTAACATATATTTAAGAAATTAGACGAATCCCACGGAATTTGTAGATTTTATTGATATTTATATAGTTAAAAATCTCGCAAAAACGAAATATTTTGAAAGATTTTTTTTGTGGGGAAAATCGAAACCAGTGATATAATACAGTTCAATCTTGTATATTAAACACTCTGTTAAAGAATTAGCACAATCGGTTGGAATATAGAGATTTTCTTAACGTTTATAGCAAAATCGTGTTTTTACCGCGAGAAACGACGATTTTTACAATTGGACCATTTACACAAACAAACCCATATTCCTCTGCATGCGAACGTGAAATTGTTGTTATATATAGGTGAATCCACATGAATTTAACATATTTTTAAGAAATTAGACAAATCCCACTTAATTTGTAGATTTTATTGATATTTATATAGTTAAAATTCTCGCAAAAACGAAATATTTTGAAGGATTTTTTTTTGTGGGGAAAACCGAAACCAGTGATATAATACAGTTCAATCATGCATACTAAACACTCTGTCAAAGAATTAGCACAATCGGTTGGAATATAGAGATTTTATTAACGTTTTAGCAAAATCGTATTTTTACCGCAAGAAACGACGATTTTTACAATTGGACGATTTACACAAACAAACCCTTATTCCTCAGCATGCGAACGTGAAATTGTTGTTATATATAGGTGAATCCACATGAATTTTAAATAGTTTTAAGAAATTAGACAAATCCCAGGGAATTTGTAGATTTTATTGATATTTATATACCGGTAGTTAAAAATCTCGAAAAAACGAAATATTTTGAAAGATTTTTTTTGTGGGGAAAATCGAAACCAGTGATATAATACAGTTCAATCATGTATACTAAACACTCTGTCAAAGAATTAACACAATCGGTTGGAATATAGAGATTTTATTAACATTTATAGCAAAATCGTGTTTTTACCGCCAGAAACGACGATTTTTACAATTGGACGATTTACACAAACAAACCCATATTCCTCTGCATCCGAACGTGAAATTGTTGTTATATAGAGGTAAATCCACATGAATTTAACATATTTTTAAGATATTAGACAAATCCCAAGGAATTTGTAGATTTTATTTATATTTATATAGTTAAAAATCTCGCAAAAACGAAATTTTTTGAAGGATTTTTTTTGTGGGGAAAAACGAAACCAGTGATATAATACAGTTCAATTATGTATATTAAACACTCTGTGAAAGAATTAGCACAATCGGTTGGAATACAAAGATTTTATTAACTTTTATAGCAAAATCGTGTTTTTACCGCAAGAAACGACGATTTTTACAATTGGACGATTTACACAAACAAACCCATATTACTCTGCATGCGAACGTGAAATTGTTGTTATATATAGGTGAATCCACATGAATTTAACATACTTTTAAGAAATTAGAAAAATCCCACGGAATTTGTAGATTTTATTGATATTTATATAGTTAAAAATTTCGCAAAAATGAAATTTTTTTTAAGGATTTTTTTGTGTGGGGAAAATAGAAAACGAGTGATATAATACAGTTCAATCATGTATATTAAACACTCTGTGAAAGAATTAGCATAATCGGTTCTAATATAGAGATTTTATTAACGTTTATAGCAAAATCGTGTTTTTACTGCAAGAAACGACGATTTTTACAGTTGGACGATTTACACAAACAAACCCATATATCTCTGCATGCGAACGTGAAATAGTTGTTATATATAGGTGAATCCACATGAATTTAACATATTTTTAAGAAATTAGACAAATCCCACGGAATTTGTAGATTTTAATCATATTTATATAGTTAAAAATCTCGCAAAAACGATATTTTTTGAAGGATTTTTTTTTTTGTGGGGAAAATCGAAACCAGTGATATAATACAGTTCAATTATGTATATTAAACACTCTGTGAAAGAATTAGCACAATCGGTTGGAATATAGAGATTTTATTAACGTTTATAGCAAAATCGTGTTTTTACCGCAGGAAACGACGATTTTTACAATTGGACAATTTACACAAACAAACCCATATTCCTCTGCATGCGAACGTGAAATTGTTGTTATATGTAGGTGAATCCACATGAATTTAACATTTTTTTTTAAATTAGACAAATCCCACGGAATTTGTTGATTTTATAGATATTTATATACTTAAAAATCTCGGAAAAACGAAATTTTTTGAAAAAAATTTTTTTGTTTGGAAAATCGAAACCAGAGATATAATACAGTTCAATCATGTATATTAAACACTCTGTGAAGGAATTAGCACAATAGGTTGGAATATAGAGATTTTATAAACGTTTATAGCAAAATCGTGTTTTTACCGCAAGAAAAGACGATTTTTACAATTGGACGCTTTACACAAACAAACCTATTTTCCTCTGCATGCGAACGTGAAATTGTTGTGATATATAGGTGAATCCACATGAACTTAACATATTTTTAAGAAATTAGACAAATCCCACGGAATTTGTAGATTTTAATCATATTTATATAGTTAGAAATCTCGCAAAAACGAAATTTTTTGAAGGATTTTTTTTGTGGGGAAAATCGAAACGAGTGATATAATACAGTTCAATCATGTATATTAAACACTCTGTGAAGGAATTAGCACAATCGGTTGGAATATAGAGATTTTATAAACGTTTATAGCAAAATCGTTTTTTTACCGCAAGAAAAGACGATTTTTACAATTGGACTATTTACACAAACAAACCCATATTCCTCTGCATGCGAACGTGAAATTGTTGTGATATATAGGTGAATCCACATGAACTTAACATATTTTTAAGAAATTAAACAAATCCCACGGAATTTGTAGAATTTATTGATAATTATATAGTTAAAAATCTCGCAAAACCGAAATTTTTTGAAGGATTTTTTTTGTGGGGAAAATCGAAACCAGTGACATAATACAGTTCAATCATGTATACTAAACACTCTTTCAAAGAATTAGCACAATCGGTTGGAATATAGAGATTTTATTAACGTTTATAGCAAAATCGTGTTTTTACCGCAAGAAACGACGAATTTTACAATTGGACGATTTACACAAACAAACCCATATTCCTCTGCATGCGAACGTGAAATTTTTGTTATATATAGGTGAATCCACATGAATTTAACATATTTTTAAGAAATTAGACAAATCCCACGGAATTTGTAGATTTTATTGATATTTATATAGTTAAAATCTCGCAAAAACGAAATTTTTTTGAGGATTTTTTTTTTGTGGGGAAAATCGAAACCAGTGATATAATACAGTTCAATCATGTATACTAAACAATCTGTCACAGAATTAGCACAATCGGTTGGAATATAGAGATTTTATTAACGTTTATAGCAAAATCGTGTTTTTACCGCAAGAAACGACGATTTTTACAATTGGACGATTTACACAAACAAACCCATATTCCTCTGCATGCGAACGTGAAATTGTTGTTATATATAGGTGAATCCACATGAATTTAACATTTTTTAAAGAAATTAGACAAATCCCACGGAATTTGTAGTTTTTATTGATATTTATATAGTTAAAATCTCGCAAAAACGAAATTTTTTGAAGGATTTTTTTTTGTGGGGAAAATCGAAACCAGTGATATAATAAAGTTCAATTATGTATACTAAACACTCTGTGAAAGAATTAGCACAATCGGTTGGAATATAGAGATTTTATTAACGTTTATAACAAAATCGTGTTTTTACCGCAAGAAACGACGATTTTTACAATTGGACGATTTACACAAACAAAACCATATTCCTCTGCATGCGAACGTGAAATTGTTGTTATATACAGGTGACTCCACATGAATTTAACATTTTTTTAAGAAATTAGACAAATCCCACGGAATTTGTAGATTTTATTGATATTTATATAGTTAAAATCTCACAAAAACGAAATTTTTTGAAGGATTTTTTTTTGTGGGGAAAATCGAAACCAGTTACATAATACAGTTCAATCATGTATACTAAACACTCTGTGAAAGAATTAGCACAATCGGTTGGAATATAGAGATTTTATTAACGTTTATAGCAAAATCGTGTTTTTACCGCAAGAAACGACGATTTTTACCATTTGACGATTTTCTCAAACAAACCCATATTCCTCTGCATGCGAATGTGAAATTGTTGTTATATATAGGTGACTCCACATGAATTTAACATTTTTTTAAGAAATTAGACAAATCCCCCGGAATTTGTAAATTTTATTGATATTTATATAGTTAAAATCTCGCAAAAACGAAATTTTTTGAAGGATTTTTTTTTGTGGGGAAAATGGAAACCAGTGATATAATACAGTTCAATCATGTATACTAAACACTCTGTCAAAGAATTAGCACAATCGGTTGGAATATAGAGATTTTATTAACGATTATAGCAAAATCGTGTTTTTACCGCAAGAAAAGACGATTTTTACATTTGGACGATTTACACAAACAAACCCATATTCCTCTGCATGCGAACGTGAAATTGTTGTTATATATAGGTGAATCCACATGAATTTAACATATTTTTAAGAAATTAGACAAATCCCAAGGAATTTGTAGATTTTATTGATATTTATATAGTTAAAAATCTCGCAAAAACGAAATTTTTTGAAGGATTTTTTTTTGTGGGGAAAATCGAAACCAGTGATATAATACAGTTCAATCATGTATACTAAACACTCTGTCAAAGAATTAGCACAATCGGTTGGAATATAGAGATTTTATTAACGTTTATAGCAAAATCGTGTTTTTACCGCAAGAAACGACGATTTTTACAATGGGACGATTTACACAAACAAACCCTTATTCCTCCGCATCCGAACGTGAAATTGTTGTTATATATAGGTGAATCCACATGAATTTAACATTTTTTTAAGAAATTAGACAAATCCCACGGAGTTTCTAGATTATATTTATATTTATATAGTTAAAATCTCGCAAAAACGAAATTTTTTGAAGTATTTTTTTTTGTGGGGAAAATCGAAACCAGTGATATAATACAGTTCAATCATGTATATTAAACACTCTGTGAAAGAATTAGCACAATCGGTTGGAATATAGAGATTTTATTAACGTTTATAGCAAAATCGTGTTTTTACCGCCAGAAACGACGATTTTTACAATTGGACGATTTACACAAACAAACCCTTATTCCTCTGCATGCGAACGTGAAATTGTTGTTATATATAGGTAAATCCACATGAATTTAACATATTTTTAAGAAATTAGACAAATCCCACGGAATTTGTAGATTTTATTGATATTTATATAGTTAAAAATCTCGCAAAAACGAAATATTTTGAAAGATTTTTTTGTGGGGAAAATCGAAACCAGTGATATAATACAGTTCAATCTTGTATATTAAACACTCTGTTACAGAATTAGCACAATCGGTTGGAATATAGAGATTTTATTAACGTTTATAGCAAAATCGTGTTTTTACCGCGAGAAACGACGATTTTTACAATTGGACCATTTACACAAACAAACCCATATTCCTCTGCATGCGAACGTGAAATTGTTGTTATATATAGGTGAATCCACATGAATTTAACGTATTTTTAAGAAATTAGACAAATCCCACTTAATTTGTAGATTTTATTGATATTTATATAGTTAAAATTCTCGCAAAAACGAAATATTTTGAAGGATTTTTTTTGTGGGGAAAATCGAAACCAGTGATATAATACAGTTCAATCATGTATACTAAACACTCTGTCAAAGAATTAGCACAATCGGTTGGAATATAGAGATTTTATTAACATTTATAGCAAAATCGTGTTTTTACCGCAAGAAACGACGATTTTTATAATTGGACGATTTACACAAACAAACCCATATTCCTCTGCATGCGAACGTGAAATTATTGTTATATATAGGTGAATCCACATGAATTTAACGTATTTTTAAGAAATTAGACAAATCCCACGGAATTTGTAGATTTTAATAATATTTATATAGTTAAAAATCTCGCAAATACGAAATTTTTTGAAGGATTTTTTTTGTGGGGAAATTCGAAACCAGTGATATAATACTGTTCAATTATGTATATTAAACACTCTGTGAAAGAATTAGCACAATCGGTTGGAATATAGAGATTTTATTAACGTTTTAGCAAAATCGTATTTTTACCGCAACAAACGACGATTTTTACAATTGGACGATTTACACAAACAAACCCTTATTCCTCAGCATGCGAACGTGAAATTGTTGTTATATATAGGTGAATCCACATGAATTTAAAATAGTTTTAAGAAATTAGACAAATCCCAGGGAATTTGTAGATTTTATTGATATTTATATAGTTAAATATCTCGCAAAAACGAAATATTTTGAAAAATTTTTTTTGTGGGGAAAATCGAAACCAGTGATATAATACAGTTCAATCATGTATACTAAACACTCTGTCAAAGAAGTAGCACAATCGGTTGGAATATAGAGATTTTATTAACATTTATAGCAAAATCGTGTTTTTACCGCCAGAAACGACGATTTTTACAATTGGACGATTTACACAAACAAACCCATATTCCTCTGCATCCGAACGTGAAATTGTTGTTATATAGAGGTAAATCCACATGAATTTAACATATTTTTAAGATATTAGACAAATCCCAAG
Source organism: Periplaneta americana (assembly GCF_040183065.1). Classification (NCBI taxonomy): domain Eukaryota; kingdom Metazoa; phylum Arthropoda; class Insecta; order Blattodea; family Blattidae; genus Periplaneta; species Periplaneta americana. The sequence continues at coordinate 122,251,905 of NC_091121.1, read as the reverse complement.
GAATTTGTAAATTTTATTTATATTTATATAGTTAAAAATCTCGCAAAAACGAAATTTTTTGAAGGATTTTTTTTTTGTGGGGAAAAACGAAACCTGTGATATAATACAGTTGAATTATGTATATTAAACACTCTGTGAAAGAATTAGCACAATCGGTTGGAATACAGAGATTTTATTAACGTTTATAGCAAAATCGTGTTTTTACCGCAAGAAACGACGATTTTTACAATTGGACGATTTACACAAACAAACCCTAATTCCTCTGCATGCGAACGTGAAATTGTTGTTATATATAGGTGAATCCACATGAATTTAACATACTTTTAAGAAATTAGAATAATCCCACGGATTTTGTAGATTTTATTGATATTTATATAGTTAAAAATTTCGCAAAATCGAAATTTTTTTTAAGGATTTTTTTGTGTGGGGAAAATAGAAACGCGTGATATAATACAGTTCAATCATGTATATTAAACACTCTGTGAAAGAATTAGCACAATCGGTTGGAATATAGAGATTTTATTAACGTTTATAGCAAAATCGTGTTTTTACCGCAAGAAACGACGATTTTTACAATTGGACGATTTACACAAACAAACCCATATTCCTCTGCATGCGAATGTGAAATTGTTGTTATATATAGGTGAATCCACATGAATTTAACATATTTTTAAGAAATTAGACAAATCCCACGGAATTTGTAGATTTTATTGATATTTATATAGTTAAAAATCTCGCAAAAACGAAATATTTTGAAAGATTTTTTTTGTGGGGAAAATCGAAACCAGTGATATAATACAGTTCAATCATGTATACTAAACTCTCTGTCAAAGAATTAGCACAATTGGTAGGAATATAGAGGTTTTATTAACATTTATAGCAAAATCGTGTTTTTACCGCCAGAAACGACGATTTTTACAATTGGACGATTTACACAAACAAACCCATATTCCTCTGCATGCGAACGTGAAATTGTTGTTATATATAGGTAAATCCACATGAATTTAACATATTTTTAAAAAATTAGACAAATCCCACGGAATTTGTAGATTTTATTGATATTTTTATAGTTAAAAATCTCGCAAAAACGAAATTTTTTTAAGGATTTATTTTGTGGGCAAAATCGAAACCAGTGATATAATACAGTTCAATTATGTATATTAAACACTCTGTGAAAGAATTAGCATAATCGGTTCTAATATAGAGATTTTATTAACGTTTATAGCAAAATCGTGTTTTTACTGCAAGAAACGACGATTTTTACAGTTGGACGATTTACACAAACAAACCCATATATCTCTGCATGCGAACGTGAAATAGTTGTTATATATAGGTGAATCCACATGAATTTAACGTATTTTTAAGAAATTAGACAAATCCCACGGAATTTGTAGATTTTAATCATATTTATATTGTTAAAAATCTCGCAAAAAAGAAATTTTTTGAAGGATTTTTTTTTTTGTGGGGAAAATCGAAACCAGTGATATACTACAGTTCAATTATGTATATTAAACACTCTGTGAAAGAATTAGCACAATCGGTTGGAATATAGAGATTTTATTAACGTTTATAGCAAAATCGTGTTTTTACCGCAGGAAACGACGATTTTTACAATTGGACAATTTACACAAACAAACCCATATTCCTCTGCATGCGAACGTGAAATTGTTGTTATATGTAGGTGAATTCACATGAATTTAACATTTTTTTTTTAAATTAGACAAATCCCACGGAATTTGTTGATTTTATAGATATTTATATACTTAAAAATCTCGGAAAAACAAAAATTTTTTGAAAAAAATTTTTTTGTGGGGAAAATCGAAACCAGAGATATAATACAGTTCAATCATGTATATTAAACACTCTGTGAAGGAATTAGCACAATCGGTTGGAATATAGAGATTTTATAAACGTTTATAGCAAAATCGTGTTTTTACCGCAAGAAAAGACGATTTTTACAATTGGACGCTTTACACAAACAAACCTATTTTCCTCTGCATGCGAACGTGAAATTGTTGTTATATATAGGTGAATCCACATGAATTTAATATATTTTTAAGAAATTAGGCAAATCCCACGGAATTTGTAGATTTTATTGATATTTATATAGTTAAAAATCTCGCAAAAACGAAATTTTTTGAAGAATTTTTTTTTGTGGGGAAAATCGAAACGCGTGATATAATACAGTTCAATCTTGTATATTAAACACTCTGTGAAAGAATTAGCACAATCGGTTGGAATATAGAGATTTTATTAACGTTTATAGCAAAATCGTGTTTTTACCGCAAGAAACGACGATTTTTACAATTGGACTATTTACACAAACAAACCCATATTCCTCTGCATGCGAACGTGAAATTGTTGTGATATATAGGTGAATCCACAAGAACTTAACATATTTTTAAGAAATTAAACAAATCCCACAGAATTTGTAGAATTTATTGATAATTATATAGTTAAAAATCTCGCAAAAACGAAGTTTTTGAAGGATTTTTTTTGTGGGGAAAAACGAAACCATTGATATAATACAGTTCAATCATGTATACTAAACACTCTGTCAAAGAATTAGCACAATCGGTTGGAATATAGAGATTTTATTAAAATTTATAGCAAAATCGTGTTTTTACCGCCAGAAATGACGATTTTTACAATTGGACGATTTACACAAACAAACCCATATTCCTCTGCATGCGAACGTGAAATTGTTGTTATATATAGGTGAATCCACATGAATTTAACATATTTTTAAGAAATTAGACAAATCCCACGGAATTTGTAGATTTTAATCATATTTATATAGTTAGAAATCTCGCAAAAACGAAATTTTTTGAAGGATTTTTTTTTGTCGGGAAAATCGAAACGAGTGATATAATACAGTTCAATCATGTATATTAAACACTCTGTGAAAGAATTAGCACAATCGGTTTGTATATAGAGATTTTATTAACGTTTATAGCAAAATCGTGTTTTTACCGCAAGAAACGACGATTTTTACAATTGGACGATTTACACAAACAAACCCATATTCCTCTGCATGCGAATGTGAAATTGTTGTTATATATAGGTGAATCCACATGAATTTAACATATTTTTAAGAAATTAGACAAATCCCACGGAATTTGTAGATTTTATTGATATTTATATAGTTAAAAATCTCGCAACAACGAAATATTTTGAAAGATTTTTTTTGTGGGGAAAATCGAAACCAGTGATATAATACAGTTCAATCATGTATACTAAACTCTCTGTCAAAGAATTAGCACAATTGGTTGGAATATAGAGATTTTATTAACATTTATAGCAAAATCGTGTTTTTACCGCCAGAAACGACGATTTTTACAATTGGACGATTTACACAAACAAACCCATATTCCTCTGCATGCGAACGTGAAATTGTTGTTATATATAGGTAAATCCACATGAATTTAACATATTTTTAAGAAATTAGACAAATCCCACGGAATTTGTAGATTTTATTGATATTTATATAGTTAAAAATCTCGCAAAAACGAAATTTTTTGAAGGATTTTTTTTGTGGGAAAAATCGAAACCAGTAATATAATACAGTTCAATTATGTATATTAAACACTCTGTGAAAGAATTAGCATAATCGGTTGGAATATAGAGATTTTATTAACGTTTATAGCAAAATCGTGTTTTTACTGCAAGAAACGACGATTTTTACAGTTGGACGATTTACACAAACAAACCCATATATCTCTGCATGCGAACGTGAAATAGTTGTTATATATAGGTGAATCCACATGAATTTAACATATTTTTAAGAAATTAGACAAATCCCACGGAATTTGTAGATTTTAATCATATTTATATAGTTAAAAATCTCGCAAAAACGAAATTTTTTGAAGGATTTTTTTTTTTGTGGGGAAAATCGAAACCAGTGACATAATACAGTTCAATTATGTATATTAAACACTCTGTGAAAGAATTAGCACAATCGGTTGGAATATAGAGATTTTATTAACGTTTATAGCAAAATCGTGTTTTTACCGCAGGAAACGACGATTTTTACAATTGGACAATTTACACAAACAAACCCATATTCCTCTGCATGCGAACGTGAAATTGTTGTTATATGTAGGTGAATCCACATGAATTTAACATTTTTTTTTTAAATTAGACAAATCCCACGGAATTTGTTGATTTTATAGATATTTATATACTTAAAAATCTCGCAAAAACGAAATTTTTTGAAAAAAATTTTTTTGTGGGGAAAATCGAAACCAGAGATATAATACAGTTCAATCATGTATATTAAACACTCTGTGAAAGAATTAGCACAATCGGTTGGAATATAGAGATTTTATTAACGTTTATAGCAAAATCGTGTTTTTACCGCAAGAAACGACGATTTTTACAATTGAACGCTTTACACAAACAAACCCATTTTCCTCTGCATGCGAACGTGAAATTGTTGTTATATATAGGTAAATCCACATGAATTTAACATATTTTTAAGATATTAGACAAATCCCAAGGAATTTGTAGATTTTATTTATATTTATATAGTTAAAAATCTCGCAAAAACGAAATTTTTTGAAGGATATTTTTTTGTGGGGAAAAACGAAACCAGTGACATAATACAGTTCAATTATGTATATTAAACACTCTGTGAAAGAATTAGCACAATCGGTTGGAATATAGAGATTTTATTAACGTTTATAGCAAAATCGTGTTTTTACCGCAAGAAACGACGATTTTTACAATTGGACGATTTACACAAACAAACCCATATTCCTCTGCATGCGAACGTGAAATTGTTGTTATATATAGGTGAATCCACATGAATTTAACATATTTTTAAGAAATTAGACAAATCCCACGGAATTTGTAGATTTTATTGATATTTATATAGTTAAAAATCTCGCAAAAACGAAATTTTTTTAAGGATTTTTTTGTGTGGGGAAAATAGAAAACGAGTGATATAATACAGTTCAATCATGTATATTAAACACTCTGTGAAAGAATTAGCACAATCGGTTGGAATATAGAGATTTTATTAACGTTTATAGCAAAATCGTGTTTTTACCGCAAGAAACGACGATTTTTACAATTGGACGATTTACTCAAACAAACCAATATTCCTCTGCATGCGAACGTGAAATTGTTGTTATATATAGGTAAATCCACATGAATTTAACATATTTTTAAAAAAATTAGACAAATGCCACGGAATTTGTAGATTTTATTAATATTTATATAGTTAAAAATCTCGCAAAAACGAAATTTTTTGAAGGATTTTTTTTGTGGGCAAAATCGAAACCAGTGATATAATACAGTTCAATTATGTATATTAAACAATCTGTGAAAGAATTAACACAATCGGTTGGAATATAGAGATTTTATTAACGTTTACAGAAAAATCGTGTTTTTACTGCAAGAAACGACGATTTTTACAGTTGGACGATTTACACAAACAAACCCATATATCTCTGCATGCGAACGTGAAATTGTTGTTATATATGTAGGTGAATCCACATGAATTTAACATATTTTTAAGAAATTAGACAAATCCCACGGAATTTGTAGATTTTAATCATATTTATATAGTTAAAAATCTCGCAAAAACGAAATTTTTTGAAGGATTTTTTTTGTGGGGAAAATCGAAACCTGTGATATAATACAGTTCAATTATGTATATTAAACACTCTGTGAAAGAATTAGCACAATCGGTTGGAATATAGAGATTTTATTAACGTTTATAGCAAAATCGTGTTTTTACCGCAAGAAACGACGATTTTTACAATTGGACAATTTACACAAACAAACCCATATTCCTCTGCATGCGAACGTGAAATTGTTGTTATATGTAGGTGAATCCACATGAATTTAACATTTTTTTTTTTTTAAATTAGACAAATCCCACGGAATTTGTTGATTTTATAGATATTTATATACTTAAAAATCTCGCAAAAACGAAATTTTTTGAAAATTTTTTTTTTGTGGGGAAAATCGAAACCAGAGATATAATACAGTTCAATCATGTATATTAAACACTCTGTGAAGGAATTAGCACAATCGGTTGGAATATAGAGATTTTATAAACGTTTATAGCAAAATCGTGTTTTTACCGCAAGAAACGACGATTTTTACAATTGGACGCTTTACACAAACAAACCATTTTCCTCTGCATGCGAACGTGAAATTATTGTTATATATAGGTGAATCCACATGAATTTAATGTATTTTTAAGAAATTAGACAAATCCCACGGAATTTGGTGATTTTATTGATATTTATATAGTTAAAAATCTCGCAAAAACGAAATTTTTTGAAGGATTTTTTTTTGTGGGGAAAATCGAAACGAGTGATATAATACAGTTCAATCTTGTATATTAAACACTCTGTGAAAGAATTAGCACAATCGGTTGGAATATAGAGATTTTATTAACGTTTATAGCAAAATCGTGTTTTTACCGCAAGAAACGACGATTTTTACAATTGGACTATTTACACAAACAAACACACATTCCTCCGCGTGCGAACGTTGAATTGTCGTTATAAATAGGTGGGTCCACACGAATTTAACATTTTTTTTTTTTAAATTAGACAAATCCGACGGAATTTGTAATTCTATTGATATTTATCTAGTTAAAAATCTCGCAAAACGAGAATTTTTGAAAGATTTTGGTTTGTGGAGAAAATCGAAATCAGTGATATAACACTGTTAAATAATGTATATTAAACACTCTGTCAAAGAATTAGCACAACCGGTTGGAATATAGAGATTTTATTATCATTTATAATAAAATCGTGTTTTTACCGCAAGAAACGATTATTTTCACATTTGGATCATTTACTCAAACAAACCCATATTCCTCCGCATGGGAACGTGAAATTGTTGTTAGATATAGGTGAGTCCACACGAATTTTACATGTTTTTAAGAAATTAGACAAATGCGACAGAATTTGTAGATTTTATTCATATTTAAATACGTTAAAAATCTCAAAAAAACGAAATTTTTTGAAAGATTTTGGTTTGTTTGGAAAATCGAAACCAGTGATATAATACTGTTCAATCATGTATATTAAACACTCTCTGAAAGAATTAGCAAAATCGGTTGGCATATAGAGATATTATTAACGTTTATACCAAAATCGTGTTTTTAACGCAAGAAACGACGATTTTTTCAATTGGACGATTTACACAAACAAAACCATATTCCACCGCATGCAAACGTGAAATTGTTGTTAGATATAGGTGAGTCCACACGAATTTCACATTTTTTTAAGGAATCAGACAAATCCCACATAATGTGCAGATTTTATTCACTTTTATATAGTTAAAAACCTCGCAAAAACGAAATTTTTGGAAGGATTTAGGTTTGTGGGGAAAATCGAAACCAGTGACATAATACTGTTCGATCATTTATATTAAACACTCTGTGAAAGAATTAGCACAATCGGTTTGACTACAGAGATTTTATTAACGTTTATACCAAAATCGTGTTTTTACCGCAAGAAACGACGATTTTTTCTATTGGACGATTTACAAAACCCAACCCATATTCCTACAGCATGCGAACGTGAAAATGTTGTTATATATAGGTGAGTCCACACGAATTGCACATTTTTTTTTTAAATAGAAATATCCGACGTTATTTTTATATTTTATTCATAGTTATATAGTTAAAAATTTCGCAAAAACTAATTTTCTTTAAAGATTTTTAATTGGGGGTAAAAACCGAAACCAGTGATATAATACTGTTCAGTCATATATATTCAACACTCTCTTAAAGAATTAGCACAATCGGTTGGAATATAGAGATTTTATTAACGTTTATACCAAAATCGTGTTTTTACCGCAAGAAACGACGATTATTACAATTGGATAACTTATACCAATAAACCCATATTCCTCCGCATGCGAACGTGAAATTGTTATATATAGGTGAGTCCACAGGAATTACACATTTTTTTAAGAATTCAGACAAATCCGACAGAATTTGCAGATTTTATTCATATTTATATAGTTAAAAATCTCGCAAAAAGCAAATTTTTTTAAGGATTATGGTTTGTGGGGAAAATCGTGACCAGTGACATAGCACTGTTCAATGATGTATATTAAACACTCTCTGAAAGAATTAGCACAATCGGTTGGAATATAGAGATTTTATTAACGTTTATACGAAAATCATATCTTTACCGCGTGAAACGATGATTTTTTCAATTGGACGATTTACACAAACAAACCTATATTCCTCCGCATGCGAACGTTAAATTTTTGGTATATATATAGACGAGTCCACACGAATTTAACATTTTTTTAAGAAAACAGACAAATCCGACAGAAATTGTAAATTTTATTCATTATTATACAGTTAAAAATCTCGCATAAATGATATTTTTTGAAGGATTTTGGTTTGTGGGGAATATCGAAACCAGTGATGTAATACTCTTCAATCATGTATATTATACACTCTCTGAAAGAATTAGCACATTCGGTTTTAATATAGAGATTTTATTAACGTTTATACCTAAATCGTGTGTTTACCGCAAGAAACGACGATTTTTTCAATCGGACGATTTACACAAACAAACCCACATTCCTCCGCATGCGAAAGTGAAATTGCTGTTATATATAGGTGAGTCCACACGAATTTAACATTTTTGTAAGAAATTAGACAAATCCGACGGAATTTGTAGATTTTATTCATATTTATATATTTTAAAAATCTCGCAAAAACCAAATTTTTTTAAAGATTTTGGATTGTGGGGAAAATCGAAACCAGTGATATAATAATATTCAATCATGTATATTAAACACTCTCTGAAAGAATTAGCACAATCGGTTGATATAGAGATTTTATTAACTTTTATACCAAAATCGTGTTTTTACCGCAAGAAACGACAATTTTTTCAATTGGACGATTTACACAAACAAACCCATATTCCTCCGCAAGCGAAAGTGCAAGTGTTGTTATATATAGGTTAGTCCAAACGAAATTAACATTTTTTTAAGAAATCAGACAAATCCGATAGAATTTGTAGATTTTATTCATATTTATATAGTTAAAAATCTCGCAAAAATGAAATTTTTTGAAGGATTTTGGTTTGTGGGGAATACCGAAACCAGTGATATAATACTGTTCAATCATGTATATTAAACACTCTCTGAAAGAATTATCACAACCGGTTGGCATATAGAGATTTTCTTAACGTCTATACCAAAATCGTGTTTTTCCCGCAAGAAACGACGATTTTTTCAATTGCTCGATTTACACAAACAAACCCACATTCCTCCTAATGCGAACGTTAAATTGTTGTTATATATAGTTGAGTCCAAACGAATTTAACATTTTTTTAAGAAATCAGACAAATCCGATAGAATTTGTAGATTTTATTCATATTTATATAGTTAAAAATCTCGCAAAAACGAAGTTTTTTTTTAAGGATTTTGGTTTGTGGGGAAAATCGAAACCAGTGACTTAATACTGTTCAATCATGTATATAAACACTCTGTGAAAGAATTAGCACAATCGGTTGTACTACAGAGATTTTATTAACGTTTATACCAAAATCGTGTTTTTACCGCAAGAAACGACGATTTTTTCAATTGGACGATTTACAAAATCAAACCCATCTTCCTACGCATGCGAACGTGAAATTGTTGTTATATATAGGTGAGTCCACACGAATTTAACATTTTTTATTTTAATTAGAAATATTCGACGTTATTTTTATATTTTATTCATAGTTATATAGTTAAAAATTTCGCTAAAACGAATTTTCTTTAAAGATTTTGAATTGGGGGTAAAAACAGAAACCAGTGATATAATACTGTTCAGTAATATATATTAAACACTGTCTGAAAGAATTAGCACAATCGGTTGGAATATAGAGATTTTATTAACGTTTATACCTAAATCGTGTTTTTACCGCAAGAAACGACGATTTTTTCAATTGGAAGACTGACAAAAACAAACACACATTCCTCTGCATGCGAACGTTGAATTGTTGTAATATATAGGTGGGTCCACACGAATTTAACATTTTTTTAAAAAATTAGACAAATCCGACGGAAATTGTAGATTTTATTCATATTTATATAGTTAAAAATCTCGCAAAACTAAAATTTTTGAAAGATTTTGGTTTGTGGGGAAAATCGAAACCAGTGATATAACACTGATCAAACTTGTACATTAAACACTCTATCAAAGAATTAGCACAATCGGTTGGAATATAGAGATTTTATTAATGTTTATACCAAAATTGTGTTTTTACCTCAAGAAAGGATGATTTTTTCAATTGGACGATTTACACAAACAAACCCATATTCCTCTGCATGCGAACGTGAAATTGTTGTTATATATAGGTGAGTCCACACAAATTTAACATTTTTTTAAGAAATCAGACAAATCCGACAGAATTTGCAGATTTTATTCATATTTATATAGTTAAAAATCTCGCAAAAACAAAATTTTTTGAAGTATTTTGGTTTGTTTGGAATAATGAAACTAGTGACACAATACTGTTCAATCATGTATATTAAACACTCTCTGAAAGAATTAGCACAATCGGTTGTAATATAGAGATTTTATTAACGTTTATACCAAAATCGTGTTTTTACCGCAAGAAACGACGATTTTTAAAATTGGACGATTTACACAAAGAAACCCATATTCCTCCGCATGCGATCGTGAAATTGTTGTTATATATAGGAGAGTCACACGAATTTAATATTTTTTTAAAAAATCAGACAAAACCGACAGAATTTTTAGATTTTATTCATATTTATACACTTAAATTCTCGCAAAAACGAAATTTTTTAAGGTTTTTGGTTTGTGGGGAAAATCGAAACCAGTGATATAATACTGTTCAATCATGTATATTAACACTCTCTGAAAGAATTAGCACAATCGGTTGGAATATAGAGATTTTGTTAACGATTATAGCAAAATCGTGTTTTTACCGCAAGAAACGACGATTTTTTCAATTGGACCATTGACACTATCAAACCCACATTCCTCAGCAATGCGAACGTGAAATGGTTGTTATATATACGAGAGTCGACACGAATTTAATATTTTTTTAAGAAATCAGACAAATCCGACAGAATTTGCAGATTTTATTCATATTTATATAGTTATAAATCTCGCAAAACGAAATTTTTTGAAGGATTTTGTTTTGAGGGGAAAATCGAAACCAGTGAAATAATACTGTTCAATCATGTATATTAAACACTCTGTGAAAGAATTAGCACAATCGGTTGGAAATTAGAGGTTTTATTAACGTTTATAATAAAATCGTGTTTTTACTGCAAGTAACGACGATTTTTTCAATTGGACGATTGACACAAACAAACCCACATTCCTCCGCATGCGAACGTGAAATAGTTGTTATATACAGGTGAGTCCACACGAATTTAACATTTATTTTTTAAATTAAACAAATCCGACGGAATTTGTAGGTTTTATTCATATTTATCTAGTTAAATATCTCTCAAAACGAAAATTTTTGAAAGATTTTGGTTTGTTTGGAAAATCGAAACCTGTGATATAACACTGTTCAAACATGTGTATTAAACACTCTCTGAACGAATTAGCACAATCGGGTGGAATATAGAGATTTTATTAACGTTTATACCAAAATCCTGTTTTTACCGCAAGAAACGACGATTTTTTCAATTGGACGACTGACACAAACAAACACACATTCCTCCGCATGCGAACTTTGAATTGTTGTTATAAATAGGTGGGTCCAAACGAATTTAACATTTTTTTTTAAATTAGACAAATCCGACGGAATTTGTAATTCTATTGATATTTATCTAGTTAAAAATCTCGCAAAACGAGAATTTTTGAAAGATTTTGGTTTGTGGAGCAAATCGATATCAGTGATATAACACTGTTAAATAATGTATATTAAACACTCTGTTAAAGAATTAGCACAACCGGTTGGAATATAGAGACTTTATTAACGTTTATACCAAAATCGTGTTTTTACTGCAAGAAACGATGATTTTTTAATTGGACGATTTACACAAACAAACCCACATTCCTCCGCATGCGAACGTGAAATTGTTGTTTTATATAGGTGAGTCCACAAGACTTTAATATTTTTTTAAGAAATCAGACAATTCCGAAGGAATTTGTATATTTTATTCATATTTATGTAATTAAAATTCTCGCAAAAACGAATTTTTTTTAAAGATTTTGGTTTGTGGGGAATATCGAAACCAGTGATATAACACTGTTCAATCATGTACATTAAACACTCTATCAAAGAATTAGCACAATCGGTTGGAATATAGAGATTTTATTAACGTTTATACCAAAATCGTGTTTTTACCGCAAGAAACGATGATTTTTCCAATTGGTCGATTTACACAAACAAACCCATATCCCTCCGCATGCGAACGTGAAATTGTTGTTATATATAGGTGAGTCCTCACGAATTTAACATTTTTTTAAGAAATCAGAAAAATCCGACGGAATTTGCAAATTTTATTCATATTTATATACTAGTTAAAAATCTCGCAAAAACGAAATTTTTTCAAGGATTTTGGTTTGTGGGGAAAATCTGAAACCAGTGACATAATACAGTTCAATCATGTATATTAAACACTCTCTGAAAAAATTAGCACAATCGGGTGGAATATAGAGATTTTATTAACGGTTTATATCAAAATCGTGTTTTACTGCCAGAAACGACGATTTTTTCAATTGGACGATTTACACAAACAAACCCACATTCCTCCGCATGCGAACGTGAAATTGTTGTTATATATAGGTGAGTCCACACGAATTTAACATTTTTTTAAGAAATCAGACAAATCCGTCAGAATTTGTAGATTTTATTCATATTCAAATAGTTAAAAATCTCGCAAAAACGAAATTTTTGAAAGATTTTGGTTTGTGGGGAAAATCGAAACCAGTGATATAATACTGTTCAATCATGTATTTTAAACACTCTCTGAAAGAATTAGCACAATCGGTTGGAATATAGAGATTTTATTAACGTTTATACCAAAATCGTGTTTTTACCGGAAGAAACGATGATTTTTTCAATTGGACGATTTACACAAACAAACCCATATTCCTCCGCATGCCAACGTGAAATTGTTGTTATATATATATATGTGAGTCCTCACGAATTTAACATTTTTTTAAGACATCAGAAAAATCCGACAGAATTTGCAGATTTTATTCATACTTATATAGTTAAAAATCTCCCAAAAACGAAATTTTTTGAAGGATTTTGCTTTGTGGGGATAATCGAAACCAGTGACATAATAATGTTCAATCATATATATTAAACAATCTGTGTAAGAATTAGCACAATCGGTTGGAATATAGAGATTTTATTAACGTTTATACCAAAATCGTTGTTTTACCGCATGAAACGTCGATTTTTTCAATTGGACGATTTACACAAACAAACCCATATCCTCCGCATGCGAACGTGAAATTGTTATATATAGGTGAGTCGATACGAATTTAACATTTTTTTTAAGAAATCTGACAAATCCGACAGAATTTGTGATTTCTATTCATATTTATATAGTTAATTCTCGCAAAAATGAATTTTTTGAAGGATTTTGGATTGTGGCGAAAATCGAAACCAGTGAAATAATACTGTTGAATCATGTATATTAAACACTATCTGAAATAATAGCACAACCGGTTGGAATATAGAGGTTTTATTAACGTTTATACATAAATCGCGTTTTTACTGGAAGAAAAGACGATTTTTTCATTGGACGATTTACACAAGCAAACCCACATTCCTCCGCATGCGAACGTGAAATTGTTGTTATATATAGGTGAGTTCACACGAATTTAACATTTTTTCAAGAAATCAGACAAATCCAATAGGATTTGTATATTTTATTGATATTTAATAGTTAAAAATCTCGCAAAAACGAAATATTTTGAAAGATTTTGGTTTTTGGGGAAAATCGAAACCAGTGATATAATACTGTTCAATCATGTATATTAAACACTCTCTGAAAGAAGTAGCACAATCGGTTGGAATATAGAGTTTTTATTAACGTTTATACCAAAATCGTGTTTTTACCGCAAGAAACGATGATTTATTCAATTGGACGACTTAACCAAGCAAACCCATATTCCTCCGCATGCAAACGTGAAATTGTTGTTAGATATAGGTGAGTGCACACGAATTTCACATTATTTAAGGAATCAGACAAATCCGACATAATGTGCAGATTTTATTCATTTTTATATAGTTAAAAATCTCGCAAAAACGAAATTTTTGGAAGGATTTAGGTTTGTGGGGAAAATCGAAACCAGTGACATAATACTGTTCGATCATGTATATTAAACACTCTGTGAAAGAATTAGCACAATCGGTTGGCATATAGAGATATTATTAACGTTTATACCAAAATCGTGTTTTTAATGCAAGAAACGACGATTTTTTCAATTGGACGATTTATACAAACAAACCCACATTCCTCCGCATGCGAACGTGAAATTGTTGTTATATATAGGTGAGTCCACACGAATTTAACATTTTTTTAAGATATCATAAAAATGCGACAGAATTAGCATATTTTATTCATATTTATATAGTTAAAAATCTCGCAAAAACGAAGTTTTTTTTAAGGATTTTTGTTTGTGGGGAAACTCGAAACCAGTGACATAATACTGTTCAATCATGTATATTAAACACTCTGTGAAAGAATTAGCACAATCGGTTGGACTACAGAGATTTTATTAACGTTTATACCAAAATCGTGTTTTTACCGCAAGAAACGACGATTTTTTCAATTGGACCATTGACACTAACAAACCCACATTCCTCCGCATGCGAACGTGAAATGGTTGTTATATATACGAGAGTCGACACGAATTTAATATTTTTTTAAGAAATCAGACAAATCCGACAGAATTTGCAGATTTTATTTCTATTTATATAGTTATAAATCTCGCAAAACGTAATTTTTTGAAGGATTTTGTTTTGTAGGGAAAATCGAAACCACTGACATAATACTGTTCAATCATGTATATTAAACACTCTGTGAAAGAATTAGCACAATCGGTTGGAAATTAGAGGTTTTATTAACGTTTATAATAAAATCGTGTTTTTACTGCAAGAAACGATGATTTTTTCAACTGGACGATTTACACTAAGAAACCCATATTCCTCCGCATGCGAACGTGAAATTGTTGTTATATATAGGTGAGTCCACACGAATTGAACACTTTTTTTTAATTAGAAATATCCGACGTTATTTTTATATTTTATTCATAGTTATATAGTTAAAAATTTCGCAAAAACTAATTTTCTTTAAAGATTTTGAATTGGGGGTAAAAACCGAAACCAGTGATATAATACTGTTCAGTCATATATATTAAACACTCTGTGAAAGAATTAGCACAATCGGTTGGAATATAGAGATTTTATTAACGTTTATACCAAAATCGATTTTTTACCGCAAGAAACGGCGATTTTTTCAATTGGACGATTTACACAAACAAACCCACATTCCTCCGCATGCGAACGTGAAATTGTTTTTATATATAGGTGAGTCCACACGAGTTTAACATTTTTTAAAAAATTAGACAATTCCGACAGAATATGTAGACTTTATCCATATTTAAATAGTTAAAAATCTCGAAAATCGAAAATATTTGAAAGATTTTGTTTTGTGGAGAAAATCGAAACCAGTGATATAACACTGTTCAATCATGTATATTAAATACTCTATCAAAGAATTAGCATAATCGGTTGGAATATAGGGATATTATTAATTTTTATAATAATGTCTTGTTTTTACCGCAAGAAACGATGCTTTTCACAATTGGACGATTTACACAAACAAACCCATATTCCTCCGCATGCGAACGTGAAATTATTGTTATATATAGGTGAGTCCACACGATTTTAACAGTTTTTTAAGAAATCAGACAAATCCGACGGAATTTGTAAATTTTATTCATATTGATATTTTAAAATACTCGCAAACACGAAATATTTACAAGGATTTTGGTTTGTGGGGGAAATCGAAACCAGTGAAATAATACTGATCAATCATGTATATTAAACACTCTCTGAAAGAATTAGCACATTCGGTTGGAATATAGAGATTTTATTAAAGTTTATACCAAAATCGTGTTTTTACAGCAAGAAACGACGATTATTACAATTGGACGATTTACACAAACAAACCCATATTCCTCCGCATGCGAACGTGAAATTGTTATATATAGGTGAGTCCACAGGAATTACACATTTTTTTAAAAATCAGACAAATCCGACAGAATTTGCAAATTTTATTCATATTTATATAGTTAAAAATTTGGCAAAAACGAAATATATTGAAGGATTATGGTTTGTGGGGAAAATCGTGACCAGTGACATAGCACTGTTCAATGATGTATATTAAACTCTCTCTGAAAGAATTAGCACAATCGGTTGGAATATAGAGATTTTATTAACGTTTATACCAAAATCGTTATTTTACAGCAAGAAACGACGATTTGTTCAATTGGACGACTTACACCAACAAACCCATATTCCTACGAATGCGAACGTGAAATTGTTATATATAGGTGAGTCCACACGAATTAGACATTTTTTTAAGAAATCAGACAAATGCGACAGATTTTGCAGATTTTATTCATATTTATATAGTTAAAAATCTCGCAAAAAGCAAATTTTTTGAAGGATTATGGTTTGTGGGCAAAATCGTGACCAGTGACATAGCACTGTTCAATGATGTATATTAAACACTCTCTGAAAGAATTAGCACAATCGGTTGGAAATAGAGATTTTATTAACGTTTATACGAAAATCATGTCTTTACCGCGTGAAACGATGATTTTTTCAATTGGACGATTTACACAAACAAACCTATATTCCTCCGCATGCGAACGTTAAATTTTTGTTATATATGGACGAGTACACACGAATTTAACATTTTTTTAAGAAATCAGACAAATCCGACAGAAATTGTAAATTTTATTCATAATTATATACTTAAAAATCTCGCATAAATCATATTTTTTGAAGGATTTTGGTTTGTGGGGAATATCGAAACCAGTGATGTAATACTCTTCAATCATGTAAATTATACACTCTCTGAAAGAATTAGCACATTCGGTTTTAATATAGAGATTTTATTAACGTTTATACCTAAATCGTGTTTTTACCGCAAGAAACGACGATTTTTTCAATCGGATGATTTCCACAAACAAACACACATTCCTCCGCATGCGAAAGTGAAATTGCTGTTATATATAGGTGAGTCCACACGAATTTAACATTTTTGTAAGAAATTAGACAAATCCGACGGAATTTGTAGATTTTATTCATATATATATATATTTAAAAACTCTCGCAAAAACGAAATTTTTTTGAAGATTTTGGATTGTGGGGAAAATCGAAACCAGTGATATAAAAATATTCAATCATGTATATTAAACACTCTCTGAAAGAATTAGCACAATCGGTTGATATAGAGATTTTATTAACGTTTATACCAAAATCGTGTTTTTACCGCAAGAAACTACGATTTTTTCAATTGGACGATTTACACAAACAAACCCATATTCCTCCGCAAGCGAACGTGCAAGTGTTGTTATATATAGGTTAGTCCAAACGAAATTAACATTTTTTTAAGAAATCAGACAAATCCGATAGAATTTGTAGATTTTATTCATATTTATATAGTTAAAAATCTCGCAAAAATGAAATATTTTGAAGGATTTTGGTTTGTGGGGAATACCGAAACCAGTGATATAATACTGTTCAATCATGTATATTAAACACACTCTGAAAGAATTAGCACAACCGGTTGGCATATAGAGATTTTATTAACGTTTATACCAAAATCGTGTTTTTACCGCAAGAAACGACGATTTTTTCAATTGCTCGATTTACACAAACAAACCCACATTCCTCCTAATGCGAATGTTAAATTGTTGTTATATACAGGTGAGTCCAAACGAATTTAACATTTTTTTAAGAAATCAGACAAATCCGATAAAATTTGTAGATTTTATTCACATTTATATAGTTAAAAATCTCGCAAAAACGAAGTTTTTTTTAAGGATTTTGGTTTGTGGGGAAAATCGAAACCAGTGACATAATACTGTTCAATTATGTATATAAACACTCTGTGAAAGAATTAGCACAATCGGTTGGACTACAGAGATTTTATTAACGTTTATACCAAAATCGTGTTTTTACCGCAAGAAACGACGATTTTTTCAATTAGACGATTTACACAAGCAAACCCATATTCATCCGCATGCGAACGTGAAATTTTTGTTATATATAGGGGAGTCCGGACGAATTTAACATTTTTTTAAGAAATCAGACAAATCCGACAGAATTTGTAGATTTTATTCATACATATATAGTTAAATATCTTGCAAAAATGAAACTTTTGAAGGATGTTGTTTTGTGGGGAATATAGAAACCAGTGATAAAATACTGTTCAATCATATATATTTAACACTCTCTCAAAGAATTACCACAATCGCTTGGAATATAAAGATTTTATTAACGTTTATACCAAAATAGTTTTTTTAACAAACCCAAATTCCTCCGTATGCGAACGTGAAATTGTTGTTATATATAGGTGAGTCCACACGAATTTAACATTTTTTTAAGAAATCAGACAAATTCGACAGAATTTGTATATTTTATTCATATTTATATAATTAAAAATCTCGCAAAACAAAAATTTTTTAAAGATTTTGGTTTGTGGGGAAAATCGAAACCAGTGATATAACACTGTTCAATCGTGTACATTAAACACTCTATCAAAGAATTAGCACAATCGGTTGGAATATAGAGGTTTTATTAACGTTTATACCAAAATCGTGTTTTTACCGCAAGAAACGACGATTTTTTCAATTGGACGATTGACAAATACAAACACACATTCCTGCGCATTCGAACGTGACATTATTGTTGTAAATAGGTGAGTCCACACGAATTTAATATTTTTTTAAGAAATCAGACAAATCCGACAGAATCTGTAGAGTTTATTCATATTTATATAGTTAAAAATCTCGCAAAGCGAAAATTTTTGAAAGATTTTGGTTTGTGGGGAAAATCGAAACCAGTGATATAACACTCTTCAAATATTTACATTAAACACTCTATCAAAGAATTAGCACAATCGGTTGAATATAGAAATTTTATTAACGTTTATACTAAAATCGTGTTTTTACCTCAAGAAAAGATGATTTATTCAATTGAACGATTTACACAAACAAACCCATATTCCTCAGCATGCGAACGTGATATTTTTGTTCCATATAAGTGATTCAACACGAATTTAACATTTTTTAAGAAATCAGACAAATCGGACAGAATTTGTAGTTTTTATTCATATTTATATAGATACAAATCTCGAAAAATTAAATTTTTTGAAGGATTTTGGTTTCTGGGGAATATCGAAACCAGTAATATAATACTGTTCGATCATGTCTAATAAACACTCTCTGTAAGAATTAGCACAATCGATTGGAATATAGGGATTTTATTGACGTTTATACCGAAATCGTGTTTTTGCCGCAAGAAAGGACGATTTTTTTCAATTGGACGATTGACACAAACAAACCCACATTCCTCCGCTTGCGAACGTGAAATTGTTGTTATATATAGGTGAGTCCAAACGAATTTAACATTTTTTTAAGAAATTAGACAATGCCGACGGAAATTGTACATTTTATTCATATTTATATAGTTAAAAATCTTGCAAAATGAAAATATTTTAAAGATTTTGGTTTGTGAGAAAAATCGAAACCAGTGATATAACACTGTTCAATCTTGTACATTAAACACTCTGTCAAAGAATTAGCACAATCGGTTGGAATATAGAGGCTTTATTAACGTTTATAACAAAATCGTGTTTTTACCGCAAGAAAAGATGATTTTTTCGATTGGACAATTTACACAAACAAACCCATATTCCTCTGCATGCGAACGTCAAATTGTTGTTATATATAGGTGAGTCCACAAGAATTTAACATTTCTCTAAGAAATCAGGCAAATCCGACAGAATTTGCAGAATTTATTCATATTTATAGAGTTAAAAACCTCGCAAAAACGAAATTGTTTGAATGATTTTGGTTTGTGGGGAAAATCGAAACCAGTGACATAATACTGTTCAATCAGGTATATTAAATACTCTGTGAAACAATTAGCACAATCGGTTGGAATATAGAGGTTTTATTAACGTTTATACCAAAATCGTGTTTTTACCGCAAGAAAAAATGATTTTTTCAATTGGACGATTTACACAAACAAACCCATATTCCTCTGCTTGCGGACGTGAAATTGTTGTTATATATAGGTGAGTCCACACGAATTTAGCATTTTTTTTAGAAATCAGACATTTCCAACAGAATTTGTAGATTTTTTCATATATAAATAGTTATAAATCTTGCAAAAATGAAATTTTTTGATGGAATTTGGTTTGTGGGGAATATCGAAAACAGTGATATAATATTGTTCAATCATGTATATTAAACACTCTATCAAAGAATTAGCACAATCGGTTGGAATATAGAGATTATATTAACGTTTAAAACAAAATCGTGTTTTTACTGCAAGAAACGATGATTTTATTCAATTTGACGATTTACACAAACAATCACATATTCCTCCGCCTGCGAACGTGAAATTGTTGTTATATATAGGTGAGTCCACAAGAATTTA
Source organism: Periplaneta americana (assembly GCF_040183065.1). NCBI lineage: Eukaryota > Metazoa > Arthropoda > Insecta > Blattodea > Blattidae > Periplaneta > Periplaneta americana. Next base: position 122,231,242 of record NC_091121.1, on the reverse strand, counting down.
ACATTTTTTTAAGAAATTAGACAAGTCCGACAGAATTTGTAGATTTTATTCATATTTATATTGTTAAAAATCTAGCAAAAACGAAATTTTTTGAAAGAATTTGGTTTGTGGGGAATATCGAAACCAGTGATATAATACTGTTCAATCCTATATATTAAACACTCTCTGAAAGAATTAGCACAATCGGTTGGAATATAGAGATTTTATTGACGTCTATAACAAAATCGTGCTTTTACCGCAAGAAACGACGATTATTTCAATTGGACGATTGACACAAACAAACACACATTCCTCCGCATGCGAACGTGATATAGTTGTTATATATAGGTGAGTCCACACGAATTTAACATTTTTTTTAAATTAGACAATTCCGACGGAAATTGTAGATTTTATTCATATTTATATAGTTAAAAATCTCGCAAAACGAAAATTTTTGAAAGAGTTTGGTTTGTGGTTAAAATCGAAACCAGTGATATAACACTGTTCAATCTTGTACATTAAACACTCTATCAAAGAATTAGCACAATCGGTTGGAATATAGAGATTTTATTAACGTTTATACCATAATCGTGTTTTTACCGCAAGAAAAGATGATTTTTTCATTTGGACGATTTACATAAACAAACCCATATACTCTGCATGCGAACGTGAAATTGTTGTTATATATAGGTGAGTCTACACGAATTTAATATTTTTTAAGAAATCAGACAAATCCGACAGAATTTGTGTATTTTATTTATATTTATATAGTTAAAAATCTTGCAAAAATGAAACTTTTGAAGGATTTTGGTTTGTGGGGAATATCGAAACCAGAGATAAAATACTGTTCAATAATGTATATTTAACACTCTCTGAAAAAATTACCACAATCGGTTGGAATATAGAGATTTTATTAACGTTTATACCAAAATAGTGTTTTTAACAAATCCACATTCCTCCGTTTGCGAACGTGTAATTCCTGTTATATATAGGTGAGTCCACACGAATTTAATATTTCTTTTTAGAAATCAGACAAATCCACAGAATAAGCAGATTTTATTCATATTTATGTAGATAAAAATCTAGCAAAAACGAAATTGTTTGATAGATTTTGGTTTGTGGGGAAAATCGAAACCAGTGACATAATACTGTTCAATCAGGTATATTAAAAACTCTGTGAAACAATTAGCACAATCGGTTGGATTATAGAGGTTTTATTAACGTTTATACCAAATCGTGTTTTTACCGAAAGAAAAGACGATTTTTTCAATTGGACGATTTACTCAAACAAACCCATATTTCTCCCCATGCGAACGTGAAATTGTTGTTATATATAGGAGAGTCCACAAGAATTTAACATTTTTTTAAGGAATCAGACATTTCCGACAGAATTTGTAGATTTTATATATATATATATATTTAAAAATCTCGCAAAAATGAAATTTTTTGAAGGAATTTGGTTTGTGGGGAATATCGAACACAGTGATATAATATTGTTCAATCATGTATATTAAACACTCTATCAAAGAATTAGCACAATCGGTTGGAATATAGAGATTTTATTAACGTTTATACCAAAATCGTGTTTCTACCGCAAGAAACGATGATTTTTTTCAATTTGACGATTTACACAAACAAACCCTTATTCCTCCGCCTGCGAAAGTGAATTTGTTGTCATATATAAATGAGCCCACACGAATTTAATATTTTTTTAAGAAATTTGACAAATCCGACAGAATTTGCAGATTTTATTCAAATTTATATAGTTAAAAATTTCGCAAAAAACGACATTTTTTGAAAGATTTTGGTTTGTGGGGAAAATCGAAACCAGTGATATAATACTGTTCAATCTTGTATATTAAACACTCTCTGAAAGAGTTAGCACAATCGGTTGTAATATAGAGGATTTATTAACGTTTATACCAAAATCGTGTTTTTACCGCAAGAAAAGTTGATTTTTGCAATTGGACGATTTACACAAACAAACCCATATTCCTCTGCATGCGAACGTGAAATTGTTGTTATATATAGGTGAGTCCACAAAAATTTAACATTTTTTTAAGAAATCAGACAAATCCGACAGAATTTGCAGATTTTATTTATATTTATATAGTTAAAAATCTCGCAAAAACGAAATTTTTTTAAGGATTTTGGTTTGTGGGGAAAATCGCAACCAGTGATATAATACTGTTCAATCATGTATATTAAACACTCTCTGAAAGAATTAGCACAATCGGTTGGAATATAGAGATTTTGTTAACGTTTATACCAAAATCGTGTTTTTACCGCAATAAACGACGATTTTTTCAATTGTACAATTGACACAAACAAACCCACATTCCTCCGCATGCGAACGTGAAATTGTTGTTATATATAGGTGTCCACACGAATTTAATATTTTATTAAGAAACCAGACAAATCCGACAGAATTTGCAGTTTTTATTCATATTTATATAGTTATAAAACTCGCAAAACGAAATTTTTTGAAGGATTTTGGTTTGTGGGGAAAATCGAAACCAGTGACATAATACTGTTCAATCATGTATATTAAACACTCTGTGAAAGAATTAGCACAATCGTTTGGAATATAGAGGTTTTATTAACGTTTATAACAAAATCGTGTTTTTACTGCAAGAAACGACGATTTTTAAAATTGGACGATTTACACAAAGAAACCCATATTCCTCCTCATGCGAACGTGAAATTGGTGTTATATATAGGTGAGTCAACACGAATTTAACATTTTTTAAGAAATCAGACAAATCCGACAGAAATTGTAGATTTTATTCTCATTTATGTAGTTAAAAATCTCGCAAAAACAAAAATTTTTTGAAAGATTTTTGTTTGTGGGGAAAATCGAAACCAGTGATATAATACTATTCAATCATGTATATTAAACACTCTCTGAAAGAATTAGCACAATCGGATGAAATATAGAGATTTTATTGACGTTTATACCAAAATCGTGCTTTTACCGCAAGAAACGACGATTATTTGAATTGGACGATTGATACAAACAAACACATATTTCTCCGCATGCGAACGTGAATTAGTTGTTATGTATAGGTGAGTCCACACGAATTTAACATTTTTTTTTAAATTAGACAAATCCGACGGAATTTGTGGATTTTATACATATTTATCTAGTTAAAAATTTCGCAAAACGAAAATTTTTGAAAGATTTTGGTTTGTGGGGAAAATCGAAACCAGTGATATAATACTGTTCAATCTTGTATATTAAACACTCTCTGAAAGCGTTAGCACAATCGGTTGTAATATAGAGGATTTATTAACGTTTATACCAAAATCGTGTTTTTACCGCAAGAAAAGATGATTTTTTCAATTGGACGATTGACGCAATAAAACCAAATTCCTCCGCATGCGAACGTGAAATTGTTGTTATATATAGGTGAGTCCACACGAATTTAATATTTTTTTAAGAAATCAGACAAAACCGACAGAATTTGCAGATTTTATTCATATTTATATAGTTAAAATTCTCGCAAAATCGAAATTTTTTTAAGGATTTTGGTTTGTGGGGAAAATCGCAACCAGTGATATAATACTGTTCAATCATGTATATTAAACACTCTCTGAATGAATTAGCACAATCGGTTGTAATATAGAGGATTTATTAACGTTTATACCAAAATCGTGTTTTTACCTCAAGAAACGACGATTTTCTCGATTGGACGATTTACACAAACAAACTCTTATTTCTCCGTATGCGAACGTGAAATTGTTATTATATATAGGTGAGTCCACACGAATTTAACATTTTTTAAGAAATCAGAGAAATCCGACAGAATTTGTAGATTTTATTCATATTTATATAGTTAAAAATCTCGCAAAAACAAAATTTTTTGAAAGAATTTGGTTTGTGGGGAAAATCGAAACCAGGGATATAATACTGTTCAATCTCATATATTAAACACTCTCTGAAAGAATTAGCACAATCGGTTGGAATATAGAGATTATATTAACGTTTAAATCAAAATCGTGTTTTTACCGCAAGAAACGACGATATTTTCAATTGGACGATTTACACAAACAAACCCATATTCCTCCGCCTGCGAACGTGAAATTGTTGTTACATATAGGTGATTCCACACGAATGTAACATTTTTTAAGAAATCAGACAAATCCGACAGAATTTGTAGATTTTATTCATATTTATATAGTTAAAGATCTCGCAAAAATGAAATTTTTTGAAGGATTTTGGTTTGTGGGGAATATCGAAACCAGTGATATAATACTGTTCAATCATGTATATTAAACACTCTGTGAAAGAATTAGCACAATCGGTTGGAATATAGAGATTTTATTAATGTTTATACCAAAATCGTGTTTTTACCGCAAGAAACGACGATTTTTTCAATTGGACGATTTACACAAACAAACCCATATTCCTCCGCATTGGAACGTGAAATTGTTGTTATATATAGGTAAGTCCATACGAATTTAACATTATTTTAAGAAATCAGACAAATCCGACAGAATTTGTAGATTTTATTCATACATATATAGTTAAAAATCTTCCAAAAATGAAACTTTTGAAGGATTTTGGTTTGTGGGGAATATCGAAACCAGAGATAAAATACTGTTCAATAATGTATATTTAACACTCTCTGAAAAAATTACCACAATCGGTTGGAATATAGAGATTTTATTAACGTTTATACCAAAATAGTGTTTTTAACAAATCCACATTCCTCCGTTTGCGAACGTGTAATTGCTGTTATATATAGGTGAGTCCACACGAATTTAATATTTCTTTTTAGAAATCAGACAAATCCACAGAATAAGCAGATTTTATTCATATTTATGTAGTTAAAAATCTAGCAAAAACGAAATTGTTTGAAAGATTTTGGTTTGTGGGGAAAATCGAAACCAGTGACATAATACTGTTCAATCAGGTATATTAAAAACTCTGTGAAACAATTAGCACAATCGGTTGGATTATAGAGGTTTTATTAATGTTTATACCAAATCGTGTTTTTACCGCAAGAAAAGACGATTTTTTCAATTGGACGATTTACTCAAACAAACCCATATTTCTCCCCATGCGAACGTGAAATTGTTGTTATATATAGGAGAGTCCACAAGAATTTAACATTTTTTTAAGGAATCAGACATTTCCGACAGAATTTGTAGATTTTATATATATATATATATATATATATATATATATATATATATATATATATATATATATTTAAAAATCTCGCAAAAATGAAATTTTTTGAAGGAATTTGGTTTGTGGGGAATATCGAAAACAGTGATATAATATTGTTCAATCTTGTATATTAAACACTCTATCAAAGAATTAGCACAATCGGTTGGAATATAGAGATTTTATTAACGTTTATACCAAAATCGTGTTTCTACCGCAAGAAACGATGATTTTTTTCAATTTGACGATTTACACAAACAAACCCTTATTCCTCCGCCTGCGAAAGTGAATTTGTTGTCATATATAAATGAGCCCACACGAATTTAACATTTTTTTAAGAAATTTGACAAATCCGACAGAATTTGCAGATTTTATTCAAATTTATATAGTTAAAAATCTCGCAAAAAACGACATTTTTTGAAAGATTTTGGTTTGTGGGGAAAATCGAAACCAGTGATATAATACTGTTCAATCTTGTATATTAAACACTCTCTGAAAGAGTTAGCACAATCGGTTGTAATATAGAGCATTTATTAACGTTTATACCAAAATCGTGTTTTTACCGCAAGAAAAGTTGATTTTTGCAATTGGACGATTTACACAAACAAACCCATATTCCTCTGCATGCGAACGTGAAATTGTTTTATATATATAGGTGAGTCCACAAAAATTTAACATTTTTTTAAGAAATCAGACAAATCCGACAGAATTTGCAGATTTTATTTATATTTATATAGTTAAAAATCTCGCAAAAACGAAATTTTTTTAAGGATTTTGGTTTGTGGGGAAAATCGCAACCAGTGATATAATACTGTTCAATCATGTATATTAAACACTCTCTGAAAGAATTATCACAATCGGTTGGAAAATAGAGATTATGTTAACGTTTATACCAAAATCTTGTTTTTAACGCAAGAAACGACGATTTTTTCAATTGGACGATTTACACAAACAAACCCACATTCCTCCGCATGCGAACGTGAAATTGTTGTTATATATATGTGAGTCCACACGAATTTAATATTTTCTTAAGAAATCAGACAAATCCGACAGAATTTGTAGGTTTTATTCATATTTATATAGTTAAAAATCTCGCAAAAATGAAATTTTTTGAAGAATTTTGTTTTGTGGGGAATACCGAAACCAGTGATATAATACTGTTCAATCATGTATATTAAACACTCTCTGAAAGAATTACCCCAATGAGTTGGAATATAGTGATTTTATTAACGTTTATACCAAAATCGTGTTTTTACCTCAAGAAACGACGATTTGTTTAATTGGACGATTTACACAAAGAAACCCATATTCCTCCGCATGCGAACGTAAAATTGTTGTTATATATAGGTGAGTCCACACGAATTTAATATTTTTTTAAGAAATCAGACAAAACCGACAGAATTTGCAGATTTTATTCATATTTATATAGTTAAAATTCTCGCAAAATCGAAATTTTTTTAAGGATTTTGGTTTGTGGGGAAAGTCGAAACCAGTGATATAATACAGTTCAATCTCATATATTAAACACTCTCTGAAAGAATTAGCACAACCGGTTGGAATATAGAGATTTTATTGACGTTTATAACAAAATCGTGCTTTTACCGCAAGAAACGACGATTATTTCAATTGGACGATTGACACAAACAAACACACATTCCTCCGCTTGCGAACGTGAAATAGTTGTTGTATATAGGTGAGTCCACACGAATTTAACATTTTTTTTTAAATTAGACAATTCCGACGGAAATTGTAGATTTTATTCATATTTATATAGTTAAAAATCTTGCAAAACGATAATTTTTTTTGGATTTTGGTTTGTGGGGAAAATCGAAACCAGTGATATAACACTGTTCAAACTTGTACATTAAACACTCTATCAAAGAATTAGCACAATCGGTTGGAATATAGATTTTTTATTAACGTTTATACCAAAATCGTGTTTTTACTGCAAGAAACGATTTTTAAAATTGGACGATTTACACAAAGAAACGCATATTCCTCCGCATGCGAACGTGAAATTGTTGTTATATATAGGTGAGTCCACACGAATTTAATATTTTTTTAAGAAATCAGACAAAACCGACAGAATTTGCAGATTTTATTCATATTTATATAGTTAAAATTCTCGCAAAAACGAAATTTTTTAAGGATTTTGGTTTGTGGGGAAAATCGAATCCAGTGATATAATACTGTTCAATCATGTATATTAAACACTCTCTGAAGGAATTAGCACAATCGGTTGAAATATAGAGATTTTGTTAACGTTTATACCAAAATCGTGTTTTTTCCGCAAGAAACGACGATTTTTTCAATGGGACGATTGACACAAACAAACCCACATTCCTCCGAATGCGAACGTGAAATTGTTGTTATATATAGGTGAGTCCACACGAATTTAATATTTTTTTAAAAAATCAGACAAATCCGAAAAATTTTCAGATTTTATTCCTATTTATATAGTTATAAAACTCGCAAAACGAAATTTCTTGAAGGATTTTTGTTTGTGGGGAAAATCGAAACCAGTGACATAATACTGTTCAATCATGTATATTAAACACTCTTTCAAAGAATTAGCACAATCGGTTGGAATATAGAGGCTTTATTAACGTTTATAACAAAATCGTGATTTTACCGAAAGAAACGACGATTTTTCCAATTGGACGATTTACACAAACAAACCCGTATTCCTTCGCATGCGAACGTGAAATTGTTGTTATATATAGGTGAGTCCACATGAATTTAACATTTTTTTAAGAAATCAGACAAATCCGACAGAATTTGTAGATTTTATTCATATTTATATAGTTAAAAATCTCGGAAAAATAAAATTTTTTGAAGGACTTTGGTTTGTGGGGAATATCGAAACCAGTGATATAATACTGTTCAATCATGTATATTAAACACTCTGTGAAAAAATTAGCACAATCGTTTGGAATATATAGGTTTTATTAACGTTTATAACAAAATCGTGTTTTTACTGCAAGAAACGACGATTTTTAAATTTGGACGAATTACACAAAGAAACCCATATTCCTCCGTATGCGAACGTGAAATTGTTGTTATATATAGGTGAGTCCACACGAATTTAACATTTTTTAAGAAATCAGACAAATCCAACAGAATTTGTAGACTTTATTCATATTTATATAGTTAAAAACCTCGCAAAAACAAAAATATTTGAAAGAATTTGGTTTGTGTTGAAAATCGAAACCAGTGATATAATACTGTTCAATCATGTATATTAAACACTCTCTGAAAGAATTAGCACAATCGGTTGGAATATAGAGATTTTATTGACGTTTATACCAAAATCGTGCTTTAACCGCAAGAAATGACAATTATTTCAATTGGACGATTGACACAAACAAACACACATTCCTCCGCATGCGAACGTGAAATAGTTGTTATATATAGGTGAGTCCACACTAATTTAATTTTTTTTTTTAAATTAGACAAATCCGACTTAATTTGTAGATTTTATTCATATTTATCTAGTTAAAAATCTCGCAAAACAAAAATTTTTGATAAATTTTGGTTTGTTTGGAAAATCGAAACCTGTGATATAACACTGTTCAAACATGTATATTAAACACTCTCTGAAAGAATTAGCACAAACGGGTGGAATATAGAGATTTTATTAATGTTTATAACAAAATCGTGTTTTTACTGCGAGAAACGACGATTTTTTCATTTTGGACGATTTACACAAACAAACCCACAATCCTCCGCATGCGCACGTGAAATTGTTGTTATATATAGGTGAGTCCTCACGAATTTAACATTTTTTTAAAAAATCAGACAAATACGACAGAATTTGCAGATTTTATTCATATTTATATAGTTAAAAATCTCGCAAAAACGAAATTATTTGAAGCATTTTGGTTTGTGGGGAGAATCGAAACCAGTGACATAATACTGTTCAATCAGGTATATTAAACACTCTGTAAAAGAATTAGCACAATCGGTTGGAATATAGAGGATTTATTAACGTTTATACCAAAATCGTGTTTTTACCGCAAGAAACGACGATTTTCTCAATTGGACGATTTACACAAACAAACCCATATTCCTCCGCCTGCGAACCTGAAATTGTTGTTATATATATGTGAGTCCACACGAATTTAACATTTTTTTAAGAAATCAGAAAAAATTCGACAGAATTTATATATTTTATTCATATATATATATAGTTAAAAATCTCGCAAAACGATAATATTTGAAAGATTTTGGTTTGTGGGGAAAATCGAAACCAGTGATATAACACTTTTCAATTATGTACATAAAACACTCTATCAAATAATTAGCACCATCGGTTGGAATATAGAGATTTTATTAACGTTTATACCAAAATCGTGTTTTACCGCAAGAAACGATGATTCTTTCAATTGGACGATTTACACAAACATACCCTCATTGCTCCGCATGCGAACGTGAAATTGTTGTTATATATACGTGAGTCCACACGAATTCAATATTTTTTTAAGAAATCAGACAAATCCGATAGAATTTGCAGATTTTATTCATATTTATATAGTTAAAAATCTCGCAAAAACGAAATTTTTTGAAGGACTTTGGTTTGTGCGGAAAATCGAAACCAGTGACAGAATACTGTTCAATCATGTATATTAAAGACTCTCGGAAAGAATTAGCACAATCGGTTGGAATATAGAGATTATATTAACGTTTAAATCAAAATCGTGTTTTTACCGCAGGAAACGACGATATTTTCAATTGGACGATTTACACAAACAAACCCATATTCCTCCGCCTGCGAACGTGAAATTGTTGTTACATATAGGTGATTCCACACGAATGTAACATTTTTTAAGAAATCAGACAAATCCGACAGAATTTGTAGATTTTATTCATATTTATATAGTTAAAAATCTCGCAAAAAATCGAAATTTTTTGAAGGATTTTGGTTTGTGGGGAATATTTAAACCAGAGATAAAATACTGCTCAATCATGTATATTTAACACTCTCTGAAAAAATTACCACAATCGATTGGAATATAGAGATCTTATTAACGTTTATACCAAAATAGTGTTTTTAACAAATCACATTCCTCCGTATGCGAACGTGAAATTGTTGTTATATATAGGTGAGTCCACACGAATTTAACATTTTTTTAAGAAATCAGACAAATCCGACAGAATTTATAGATTTTATACATATTTATATAGTTAAAAATCTTGCAAAACGAAAATTTTTGAAAGATTTTGGTTTTTGGGGAAAATCGAAACCAGTGACATAATACTGTTCAATCATGTATATTAAACACTCTCTGAAAGAATTAGCACAGTCGGTTGGAATTTAGAGATTTTATTAACGTTTATACCAAAATCCTGTTTTTACCGCAAGAAACGACGATTTTTCAATTGGACGATTTGCACAAACAAACCCATATTCCTCCGCATGCGAACGTGAAATTGTTGTTATATATAGGTGAGTCCACACGAATTTAATATATTTTTTTAAGAAATCAGACAAATCCACAGAATAAGCAGATTTTATTCATATTTCTGTAGTTAAAAATCTAGCAAAAACGAAATTGTTTGAAAGATTTTGGTTTGTGGGGAAAATCGAAACCAGTGACATAATACTGTTCAATCAGGTATATTAAAAACTCTGTGAAACAATTAGCACAATCGGTTGGAATATAGAGGTTTTATTAACGTTTATACCAAATCGTGTTTTTACCGCAAGAAAAGACGATTTTTTCAATTGTACGATTTACTCAAACAAACCCATATTCCTCCCCATCCGAACGTGAAATTGTTGTTATATATAGGTGAGTCCACACGAATTTAAATTTTTTTTAAGGAATCAGACATTTCCGACAGAATTTGTAGATTTTATATATATATATTTAAAAATCTCGCAAAAATGAAATTTTTTGAAGGAATTTGGTTTGTGGGGAATATTGAAAACAGTGATATAATATTGTTCAATCATGTATATTAAACACTCTATCAAAGAATTAGCACAATCGGTTGGAATATAGAGATTTTATTAACGTTTATACCAAAATCGTGTTTTTACCGCAAGAAACGATGCTTTTTTTGAATTAGACGATTTACACAAACGAACCCATATTCCTCCGCCTGCGAACGTTAAATTGTTGTCATATATAAATGAGTCCACACGAATTTAACATTTTTTTAAGAAATCAGACAAATCCGACAGAATTTGCAGATTTCATTCAAATTGATATAGTTAAAAATTTCGAAAAAACGACATTTTTTGAAAGATTTTGGTTTGTGGGGAAAATCGAAACCAGTGTTATAATACTGTTCAATCTTGTATATTAAACACTCTCTCAAAGAGTTAGCACAATCGGTTGTAATATAGAGGATTTATTAACGTTTATACAAAAATCGTGTTTTTACCGCAAGAAAAGATGATTTTTTCAATTGGACGATTGACACAATAAAACCACATTCCTCCGCATGCGAACGTGACATTGTTGTTATATATATAAAGTGAGTCCACATGACTTTAACATTTTTTTAAGAAATCAGACTAATCCGACAGAATTTGTAGTTTTTATTCATATTTATATAGTTAAAAATCTCGGAAAAATAAAATGTTTTGAAGGACTTTGTTTTGTGGGGAATATCGAAACCAGTGATATAATACTGTTCAATCATGTATATTAAACTCTCTCTGAAAGAATTAGAACAATGGGTTGGAATATAGTGATTTTATTAACGGTTATACCAAAATCGTGTTTTTACCTCTAGAAACGACTATTTTTTCAATTGGACGATTTACACAAACAAACTCATATTCCTCCGTATGCGAACGTGAAATTGTTGTTATATATAGGTGAGTCCACACGAATTTAACATTTTTTAAGAAATCAGACAAATCCAACAGAATTTGTAGACTTTATTCATATTTATATAGTTAAAAATCTCGCAAAAACAAAAATTTTTGAAAGAATTTGGTTTGTGTTGAAAATCGAAACCAGTGATGTAATACTGTTCAATCATGTATATTAAACACTTTCTGAAAGAATTAGCACAATCGGTTGGAATATAGAGGTTTTATTAAAGTTTATAACAAAATCGTATTTTTCCGCCAGAAACGACGATTTTTTCATTTTGGACGATTTACACAAACTAACCCACAATCCTCCGCATGCGCACGTGAAATTGTTGTTATATATAGGTGAGTCCTCACGAATTTAACATTTTTTAAAGAAATCAGACAAATCCGACAGAATTTGTAGATTTTATTCATATTTAAATAGTTAAAAACCTCGCAAAAACGAAATTTTTTGAAAGATTTTGGTTTGTGGGGAAAATCGAAACCAGTGATATAACACTGTTCAAACTTGTACATTAAACACTCTGTCAAAGATTTAGCACAATCTGATGGAATATAGAGATTTTATTAACGTTTATACCAAAATCGTGTTTTTACCGCAAGTAAACATGATTTTTTCAATTGGACGATTTACACAAACAAACCCATATTCCTCTGCATGCGAATATGAAATTGTTGTTATATATAGGTGAGTCCAAACAAATTTAACATTTTTTTTACAAATCAGACAAATCCAACAGAATTTGCAGATTTTATTCATATTTATATAGTTAAAATTCTCGCAAAAACAAAATTGTTTTAAGGATTTTGGTTTGTGGGGAAAATCGAAACCAGTGATATAATACTGTTCAATCATGTATATTAAACACTCTCTGAAAGAATTAGCACAATCGGTTGGAATATAGAGGTTTTATTAATGTTTATAATATAATCGTGTTTTTACCACAAGAAACGATTGTTTTTCACAATTGGACCATTTACAAAAAACAAACCCATATTCCTCCGCATGCTATCGTGAAATTGTTGTTATATATAGGTGTGTCCACACGAATTTAATATTTTTTTAAGAAATCAGATAATTCCGAAGGAATTTGTAGATTTTATTCATATTTATATAGTTAAAATCTTGCAAAACGAAAATTTTTTAAAGATTTTTATTGTGGGGAATATCGAAACCAGTGATATAACACTGTTCAATCATGGACATAAAACACTCTATCAAAGAATTAGCACAATCGGTTGGAGTGTAGAGATTTTATTGACGTTTATACATAAATCGTGTTTTTAACGCAAGAAACGATGATTGTTTTCAATTGGACGATTTAACAAACAAACCCATATTCCTCCGCATGCGAACGTGATATTGTTGTTATATATAGGTGAGTCCTCACGAATTTAACATTTTTTTAAGAATCAGAAAAATCCGACGGTATTTGCAGATTTCATTCATATTTATATAGTTAAAAATCTCTCAAAAACGAAATTTTTTCAAGGATTTTGGTTTGTGGGGAAAATCGAAACCAGTGACATAATATTGTTCAATCACGTATACTAAACACTCTGTGTAAGAATTAGCACAATCGGTTGGAATATAGAGATTTTATTAACGTTTATACCAAAATCGTGTATTTACCGCAAGAAACGATGATTTTTTCAATTGGACGATTTACACAAACAAATCCATATTCCTCCGCATGCGAACGTGAAATTGTTGTTATATATATGTGAGTCCACAAGAATTTAACATTATTTTAAGAAATCAGACAAATCCGACAGAATTAGCAGATTTTAGTCTTATTTATATAGTTAAAAATCTCGCAAAAAATCGAAATTTTTTGAAGGATTTTGGTTTGTGGCGAAAATCGTGACCTGTGATATAGCTCTGTTCAATCATGTATATTAAACACTCTCTGAAAGAATTAGCACAATCGGGTGGGATATAGAGATTGTATTAACGGTTATAAGAAAATCGTGTTTTTACCGCAAGAAACGACGATTTTTTCAATTGGACGATTTACACAAACAAACCCACATTCCTCCGCATGCGAACGTGAAATTGTTGTTATATATAGGTGAGTCCTCACGAATTTAACATTTTTTTAAGAAATCAGACAAATCCGACAGAATTTGTAGATTTCAGTCATATTCATATAGTTAAAAATTGCGCAAAAACAAAATTTTTTGAAGCACTTTGGTTTGTGGGGAAAATTTAAACCAGTGACATACTACTGTTCAATCATGTATATTAAACACTCTCTGAAAGAATTAGCACAATCGGTTGTAATTTAGAGATTTTATTAACGTTTATACCAAAATCGTGTTTTACTGCAAGAAACGACGATTTTTAAAATTGGACGATTTACACAAACAAACCCATATTCCTCCGCATGCGAACGTGAAATTGTTCTTATATATAGGTGAGTCCACACAAACTTAACATTTTTTAAAGAAATCAGACTAAACCGACAGAATTTGCAGATTTTATTCATATTTATATAGTTAAAATTCTCGCAAAAACGAAATTTTTTCAAGGATTTTGGTTTGTGGGGAAAATCGAAACCAGTGACATAATATTGTTCAATCACGTATACTAAACACTCTGTGTAAGAATTAGCACAATCGGTTGGAATATAGAGGTTTTTTAACGTTTATACCAAAATCGTGTTTTTACCGCAAGAAACGACGATTTTTCAATTGGACGATTTGCACAAACAAACCCATATTCCTCCGCATGCGAACGTGAAATTGTTGTTATATATAGGTGAGTCCACACGAATTTAATATTTTTTTTAAGAAATCAGGCAAATCCACAGAACAAGCAGATTTTATTGATATTTCTGTAGTTAAAAATCTAGCAAAAACGAAATTGTGTGAAAGATTTTGGTTTGTGGGGAAAATCGAAACCAGTGACATAATACTGTTCAATCAGGTATATTTAAAACTCTGTGAAACAATTAGCACAATCGGTTGGAATATAGAGGTTTTATTAACGTTTATACCAAATCGTGTTTTTACCGCAAGAAAAGACGATTTTTTCAATTGGACGATTTACTCAAACAAACCCATATTCCTCCCCATGCGAACGTGAAACTGTTGTTATATATAGGTGAGTCCACACGAATTTAACATTTTTTTTAAGGAATCAGACATTTCCGACAGAATTTGTAGATTTTATATAAATATATTTAAAAATCTCGCAAAAATGAAATTTTTTGAAGGAATTTGGTTTGTGGGGAATATTGAAAACAGTGATATAATATTGTTCAATCATGTATATTAAACACTCTATCAAAGAATTAGCACAATTGGTTGGAATATAGAGATTTTATTAACGTTTATACCAAAATCGTGTTTTTACCGCAAGAAACGATGCTTTTTTTCAATTTGACGATTTACACAAACAAACCCATATTCCTCCGCCTGCTAACGTGAAATTGTTGTCATATGTAAATGAGTCCACACGAATTTAAAATTTTTTAAAGAAATCAGACAAATCCGACAGAATTTGCAGATTTTATTCAAATTTATATAGTTAAAAATTTCGCAAAAAACGACATTTTTTTAAAGATTTTGGTTTGTGGGAAAATCGAAACCAGTGATATAATACTGTTCAATCTTGTATATTAAACACTCTCTGAAAGAGTTAGCACAATCGGTTGTAATATAGAGGATTTATTAACGTTTATACCAAAATCGTGTTTTTAACGCAAGAAAAGATGATTTTTTCAATTGGACGATTGACACAATAAAACCACATTCCTCCGCATGCGAACGTGAAATTGTTGTTATATATAGGTGAGTCCATACGAACTTAACATTTATTTAAGGAATCAGACATTTCCGACAGAATTACTAGATTTTATTCATATATATATATATATATATATATATATATATATATATATATATATAGTTAAAAATCTCGCAAAAATGAAATTTTTTGAAGGAATTTGGTTTGTGGGGAATATCGAAAAGAGTGATATAATATTTGCAATCATGTATATTAAACACTCTATCAAAGAATTAGCACAATCATTTGGAATATAGAGTTTTTATTAACGTTTATACCAAAATCGTGTTTTTACCGCAAGAAACGACGATTTTTCCAATTGGACGATTTACACAAACAAACCCACATTCCTCCACATGCGAACGTGAAATTGTTGTTATATATAGGTGAGTCCACACGAATTTAATATTTTTTTAAGAAATCAGACAAATCCGACAGAATTTGTAGGTTTTATTCATATTTATATAGTTAAAAATCTCGCAAAAATGAAATTTTTTGAAGGATTTTGTTTTGTGGGGAATACCGAAACCAGTGATATAATACTGTTCAATCATGTATATTAAACACTCTCTGAAAGAATTAGCACAATGGGTTGGAATATAGTGATTTTATTAACGTTTATACCAAAATCGTGTTTTTACCTCAAGAAACGACGATTTTTTTAATTGGACGATTTACACAAAGAAACCCATATTCCTCCGCATGCGAATGTGAAATTGTTGTTATATATAGGTGAGTCCACACGAATTTAATATTTTTTTAAGGAATCAGACAAAACCGACAGAATTTGCAGATTTTATTCATATTTATATAGTTAAAATTCTCGCAAAAACGAAATTTTTTAAGGATTTTGGTTTGTGGGGAAAATCGAATCCAGAGATATAATACTGTTCAATCATGTATATTAAACACACTCTGAAGGAATTAGCACAATCGGTTGGAATATAGAGATTTTGTTAACGTTTATACCAAAATCGTGTTTTTTCCGCAAGAAACGAAGATTTTTTCAATTGGACGATTGACACAAACAAACCCACATTCCTCCGCATGCGAACGTGAAATTGTTGATATATATATGTGAGTCCACACGAATTTAATATCTTTTTAAGAAATCAGACAAATCCGACAGAATTTGCAGATTTTATTGATATTTATATAGTTATAAAACTCGCAAAACGAAATTTCTTGAAAGATTTTGGTTTGTGGGGAAAATCGAAACCAGTGACATAATACTGTTCAATCATGTATATTAAACACTCTGTCAAAGTATTAGCACAATCGGTTGGAATATAGAGACTTTATTAACGTTTATAACAAAATCGTGATTTTACCGCAAGAAACGACGATTTTTCCAATTGGACGATTTACACAACCAAACCCGTATTCCTCCGCATGCGAACGTGACATTGTTGTTATATATATAGGTGAGTGCACATGATTTTAACATTTTTTTAAGAAATCAGACAAATCCGACAGAATTTGTAGATTTTATTCATATTTATTTAGTTAAAAATCTCGGAAAAATAAAATGTTTTGAAAGACTTTGTTTTGTGGGGAATATCGAAACCAGTGATATAATACTGTTCAATCATGTATATTAAACTCTCTCTGAAAGAATTAGCACAATGGGTTGGAATATAGTGATTTTATTAACGGTTATACCAAAATCGTGTTTTTACCTCAAGAAACGACGATTTTTTCAATTGGACGATTTACACAAACAAACTCATATTCCTCCGTATGCGAACGTGAAATTGTTGTTATATATAGGTGAGTCCACACGAATTTAACATTTTTTAAGAAATCAGACAAATCCAACAGAATTTGTAGACTTTATTCATATTTATATAGTTAAAAATCTCGCAAAAACAAAAATTTTTGAAAGAATTTGGTTTGTGTTGAAAATCGAAACCTGTGATATAATACTGTTCAATCATGTATATTAAACACTTTCTGAAAGAATTAGCACAATCGGTTGGAATATAGAGATTTTATTAAAGTTTATAACAAAATCGTGTTTTTCCGCCAGAAACGACGATTTTTTTCATTTTGGACGATTTACACAAACAAACCCACAATCCTCCGCATGCGCACGTGAAATTGTTGTTATATATAGGTGAGTCCTCACGAATTTAACATTTTTTTAAGTAATCAGACAAATCCGACAGAATTTGTAGATTTTAATCATATTTAAATAGTTAAAAACCTCGCAAAAACGAAATTTTTTGAAAGATTTTGGTTTGTGGGGAAAATCGAAACCAGTGATATAATACTGTTCAATCGTGCATATTAAACACTCTCTGAAAGAATTAGCACAATCGGTTGAAATATAGAGATTTAATTAACGTTTATACCAAAATCGTGTTTTTTACTGCAAGAAACGACGATTTTTTCAATTGTACGACTGACAAAAACAAACACACATTCCTCCGCATGCGAACGTTGAATTGTTGTTATATATAGGTGGGTCCACACGAATTTAACATCTTTTTAAAAATTAGACAAATCCGACGGAAATTGTAAATTTTATTCATATTTATATAGTTAAAAATCTCGAAAATCGAAAATTTTTGAAAGATTTTGGTTTGTGGTGAAAATCGAAACCAGTGATATAACACTGTTCAAACTTGTACATTAAACACTCTATCAAAGATTTAGCACAATCGGTTGGAATATAGAGGTTTTCTTAACGTTTATACCAAAATCGTGTTTTTACCGCAAGTAAACATGATTTTTTCAATTGGACGATTTACACAAACAAACCCATATTCCTCTGCATGCGAACATGAAATTGTTGTTATATATAGGTGAGTCCACACAAATTTAACATTTTTTTAACAAATCAGACAAATCCAACAGAATTTGCAGATTTTATTCATATTTATATAGTTAAAATTCTCGCAAAAACAAAATTGTTTTAAGGATTTTGGTTTGTGGGGAAAATCGAAACCAGTGATATAATACTGTTCAATCATGTATATTAAACACTCTCTGAAAGAATTAGCACAATCGGTTGGAATATAGAGGTTTTATTAACGTTTATAATAAAATCGTGTTTTTACCACAAGAAACGATGATTTTCACAATTGGACCATTTACAAAAAACAAACCCATATTCCTCCGCATGCTATCGTGAAATTGTTGTTATATATAGGTGAGTCCACACGAATTTAATATTTTTTTAAGAAATCAGATAATTCCGAAGGAATTTGTAGATTTTATTCATATTTATATAGTTAAAATCTTGCAAAACGAAAATTTTTCAAAGATTTTTATTGTGGGGAATATCGAAACTAGTGATATAACACTGTTCAATCATGTACATTAAACACTCTATCAAAGAATTAGCAAAATCGGTTGGAATGTAGATATTTTATTGACGTTTATACATAAATCGTGTTTTTAACGCAAGAAACGATGATTGTTTTCAATTGGACGATTTACACAAACAAACCCATATTCCTCCGCATGCGAACGTGATATTGTTGTTATATATAGGTGAGTCCTCACGAATTTAACATTTTTTTAAGAAATCAGAAAAATCCGACGGAATTTGCAGATTTCATTCATATTTATATAGTTAAAAATCTCTCAAAAACGAAATTTTTTCAAGGATTTTGGTTTGTGGGGAAAATCGAAACCAGTGACATAATATTGTTCAATCACGTATACTAAACACTCTGTGTAAGAATTAGCACAATCGGTTGGAATATAGAGATTTTATTAACGTTTATACCAAAATCGTTTATTTACCGCAAGAAACGATGATTTTTTCAATTGGACGATTTACACAAACAAACCCACATTCCTCCGCATGCGAACGTGAAATTGTTGTTATATATAGGTGAGTCCACACGAATTTAACATTTTTTTAAGAAATCAGACAAATCCGACAGAATTTGTAGATTTCAGTCATATACATATAGTTAAAAATTGCGCAAAAACAAAATTTTTTGAAGCACTTTGGTTTGTGGGGAAAATTGAAACCAGTGACATACTACTGTTCAATCATGTATATTAAACACTCTCTGAAACAATTAGCACAATCGGTTGTAATTTAGAGATTTTATTAACGTTTATACCAAAATCGTGTTTTACTGCAAGAAACGACGATTTTTAAAATTGGACGATTTACACAAACAAACCCATATTCCTCCGCATGCGAACGTGAAATTGTTGTTATATATAGGTGAGTCAACACAAATTTAATATTTTTTAAAGAAATCAGGCAAAACCGACAGAATTTGCAGATTTTATTCATATTTATATAGTTAAAATTCTCGCAAAAACGAAATTTTTTAAGGATTTTGGTTTGTGGGGAAAATCGAATCCAGAGATATAATACTGTTCAATCATGTATATTAAACACACTCTGAAGGAATTAGCACAATCGGTTGGAATATAGAGATTTTGTTAACGTTTATACCAAAATCGTGTTTTTTCCGCAGAGAAACGAAGATTTTTTCAATTGGACGATTGACACAAACAAACCCACATTCCTCCGCAAGCGAACGTGAAATTGTTGATATATATATGTGAGTCCACACGAATTTAATATCTTTTTAAGAAATCAGACAAATCCGACAGAATTTGCAGATTTTATTGATATTTATATAGTTATAAAACTCGCAAAACGAAATTTCTTGAAAGATTTTGGTTTGTGGGGAAAATCGAAACCAGTGACATAATACTGTTCAATCATGTATATTAAACACTCTGTCAAAGTATTAGCACAATCGGTTGGAATATAGAGGCTTTATTAACGTTTATAACAAAATCGTGATTTTACCGCAAGAAACGACGATTTTTCCAATTGGACGATTTACACAACCAAACCCGTATTCCTCCGCATGCGAACGTGACATTGTTGTTATATATATAGGTGAGTCCACATGATTTTAACATTTTTTTAAGAAATCAGACAAATCCGACAGAATTTGTAGATTTTATTCATATTTATTTAGTTAAAAATCTCGGAAAAATAAAATGTTTTGAAAGACTTTGTTTGGTGGGGAATATCGAAACCAGTGATATAATACTGTTCAATCATGTATATTAAACTCTCTCTGAAAGAATTAGCACAATGGGTTGGAATATAGTGATTTTATTAACGGTTATACCAAAATCGTGCTTTTACCTCAAGAAACGACGATTTTTTCAATTGGACGATTTACACAAACAAACTCATATTCCTCCGTATGCGAACGTGAAATTGTTGTTATATATAGGTGAGTCCACACGAATTTAACATTTTTTAAGAAATCAGACAAATCCAACAGAATTTGTAGACTTTATTCATATTTATATAGTTAAAAATCTCGCAAAAACAAAAATTTTTGAAAGAATTTGGTTTGTGTTGAAAATCGAAACCTGTGATATAATACTGTTCAATCATGTATATTAAACACTTTCTGAAAGAATTAGCACAATCGGTTGGAATATAGAGATTTTATTAAAGTTTATAACAAAATCGTGTTTTTCCGCCAGAAACGACGATTTTTTTCATTTTGGACGATTTACACAAACAAACCCACAATCCTCCGCATGCGCACGTGAAATTGTTGTTATATATAGGTGAGTCCTCACGAATTTAACATTTTTTTAAGAAATCAGACAAATCCGACAGAATTTGTAGATTTTATTCATATTTAAATAGTTAAAAACCTCGCAAAAACGAAATTTTTTGAAAGATTTTGGTTTGTGGGGAAAATCGAAACCAGTGATATAATACTGTTCAATCATGTATATTAAACACTCTCTGAAAGAATTAGCACAATCGGTTGAAATATAGAGATTTAATTAACGTTTATACCAAAATCGTGTTTTTTACTGCAAGAAACGACGATTTTTTCAATTGTACGACTGACAAAAACAAACACACATTCCTCCGCATGCGAACGTTGAATTGTTGTTATATATAGGTGGGTCCACACGAATTTAACATCTTTTTAAAAATTAGACAAATCCGACGGAAATTGTAAATTTTATTCATATTTATATAGTTAAAAATCTCGCAAATCGAAAATTTTTGAAAGATTTTGGTTTGTGGTGAAAATCGAAACCAGTGATATAACACTGTTCAAACTTGTACATTAAACACTCTATCAAAGATTTAGCACAATCGGTTGGAATATAGAGGTTTTATTAACGTTTATACCAAAATCGTGTTTTTACCGCAAGTAAACATGATTTTTTCAATTGGACGATTTACACAAACAAACCCATATTCCTCTGCATGCGAACATGAAATTGTTGTTATATATAGGTGAGTCCACACAAATTTAACATTTTTTTAACAAATCAGACAAATCCAACAGAATTTGCAGATTTTATTCATATTTATATAGTTAAAATTCTCGCAAAAACAAAATTGTTTTAAGGATTTTGGTTTGTGGGGAAAATCGAAACCAGTGATATAATACTGTTCAATCATGTATATTAAACACTCTCTGAAAGAATTAGCACAATCGGTTGGAATATAGAGGTTTTATTAACGTTTATAATAAAATCGTGTTTTTACCACAAGAAACGATGATTTTCACAATTGGACCATTTACAAAAAACAAACCCATATTCCTCCGCATGCTATCGTGAAATTGTTGTTATATATAGGTGAGTCCACACGAATTTAATATTTTTTTAAGAAATCAGATAATTCCGAAGGAATTTGTAGATTTTATTCATATTTATATAGTTAAAATCTTGCAAAACGAAAATTTTTCAAAGATTTTTATTGTGGGGAAAATCGAAACTAGTGATATAACACTGTTCAATCATGTACATTAAACACTCTATCAAAGAATTAGCAAAATCGGTTGGAATGTAGAGATTTTATTGACGTTTATACATAAATCGTGTTTTTAACGCAAGAAACGATGATTGTTTTCAATTGGACGATTTACACAAACAAACCCATATTCCTCCGCATGCGAACGTGATATTGTTGTTATATATAGGTGAGTCCTCACGAATTTAACATTTTTTTAAGAAATCAGAAAAATCCGACGGAATTTGCAGATTTCATTCATATTTATATAGTTAAAAATCTCTCAAAAACGAAATTTTTTCAAGGATTTTGGTTTGTGGGGAAAATCGAAACCAGTGACATAATATTGTTCAATCACGTATACTAAACACTCTGTGTAAGAATTAGCACAATCGGTTGGAATATAGAGATTTTATTAACGTTTATACCAAAATCGTTTATTTACCGCAAGAAACGATGATTTTTTCAACTGGACGATTTACACAAACAAACCCACATTCCTCCGCATGCGAACGTGAAATTGTTGTTATATATAGGTGAGTCCACACGAATTTAACATTTTTTTAAGAAATCAGACAAATCCGACAGAATTTGTAGATTTCACTCATATACATATAGTTAAAAATTGCGCAAAAACAAAATTTTTTGAAGCACTTTGGTTTGTGGGGAAAATTGAAACCAGTGACATACTACTGTTCAATCATGTATATTAAACACTCTCTGAAACAATTAGCACAATCGGTTGTAATTTAGAGATTTTATTAACGTTTATACCAAAATCGTGTTTTACTGCAAGAAACGACGATTTTTAAAATTGGACGATTTACACAAACAAACCCATATTCCTCCGCATGCGAACGTGAAATTGTTGTTATATATAGGTGAGTCCACACAAATTTAATATTTTTTAAAGAAATCAGACAAAACCGACAGAATTTGCAGATTTTATTCATATTTATATAGTTAAAATTCTCGCAAAAACGAAATTTTTTTAAGGATTTTGGTTTCTGGGGAAAATCGCAACCAGTGATATAATACTGTTCAATCATGTATGTTAAACACTTTCTGAAAGAATTAGCACAATCGGTTGGAATATAGAGGTTTTGTTAACGTTTATACCCAAATCGTGTTTTTAACGCAAGAAACGACGATTTTTTCACTTGGACGATTTACACAAACAAACCCACATTCCTCCGCATGCGAACGTGAAATTGTTGTTATATATAGGTGAGTCCACACGAATTTAATATTTTTTTAAGAAATCAGACAAATCCGACAGAATTTGTAGATTTTATTCAAATTTATGAAGTTAAAAATCTCGCAAAAATGAAAATTTTTGAAGGATTTTGGTTTGTGGCGAATATCGAAAACAGTGATATAATACTCTTCAATCATGTATATTAAACACTCTCTGAAATATTTAGCACAATGGGTTGGAATATAGTGATTTTATTAACGTTTATACCAAAATCGTGTTTTTACCTCAAGAAACGACGATTTTTTCAACTGGACGATTTACACAATCAAACTCATATTCCTCCGTATGCGAACGTGAAATTGTTGTTATATATAGGTGAGTCCAAACGAATTTAACATTTTTTTAAGAAATTAGACAAATCCGAATGAAATTGTAGATTTTATTCATATTTATATAGTTAAAAATCTCGCAAAACGAAAATCTGTGAAAGATTTTGGTTTGTGGGGAAAATCGAAACCAGTGATATAACACTGTTCAAACTTGTACATTAAACACTCTCTGAAAGAATTAGCACAATCGGTTGTAATATAGAGATTTTATTAACGTTTATACCAAAATCGTGTTTTTACTGCAAGAAACGATTTTTAAAATTGGACGATTTACACAAAGAAACCCATATTCCTCCGCATGCGAACGTGAAATTGTTGTTATATATAGGTGAGTCCACAAGAATGTAATATTTTTTTAAAAAATCACACAAAACCGACAGAATTTGCAGATTTTATTCATATTTATATTGTTAAAATTCTCGCAAAAACGAAATTTTTCTAAGGAATTTGGTTTGTGGGGAAAATCGAAACCAGTGATATAATACTGTTCAATCATGTATATTAAACACTCTCTGAAAGAATTAGCACAATCGGAAGGAATATAGAGATTTTGTTAACGTTTATACCAAAATCGTGTTTTTACCGCAATAAACGACGATTTTTTCAATTGTACGATTGACACAAAAAAACCCACATTCCTCCGCATGCGAACGTGAAATTGTTGTTATATATAGGTGTCCACACGATTTTAATATTTTATTAAGAAACCAGACAAATCCGACAGAATTTGCAGTTTTTATTCATATTTATATAG
Source organism: Periplaneta americana (assembly GCF_040183065.1). NCBI lineage: Eukaryota > Metazoa > Arthropoda > Insecta > Blattodea > Blattidae > Periplaneta > Periplaneta americana. The sequence continues at coordinate 122,206,361 of NC_091121.1, read as the reverse complement.
TTATAAAACTCGCAAAACGAAATTATTTGAAGGATTTTGGTTTGTGGGGAAAATCGAAACCAGTGACATAATACTGTTCAATCATGTATATTAAACACTCTGTGAAAGAATTAGCACAATCGTTTGGAATATAGAGGTTTTATTAACGTTTATAACAAAATCGTGTTTTTACTGCAAGAAACGACGATTTTTAAAATTGGACGATTTACACAAAGAAACCCATATTCCTCCTCATGCGAACGTGAAATTGTTGTTATATATAGGTGAGTCCACACGAATTTAACATTTTTTAAGAAATCAGACAAATCCGACAGAAATTGTATATTTTATTCTCATTTTTGTAGTTAAAAATCTCGCAAAAACAAAAATGTTTTGAAAGATTTTTGTTTGTGGGGAAAATCGAAACCAGTGATATAATACTCTTCAATCATGTATATTAAACACTCTCTGAAAGAATTAGCACAATCGGATGAAATATAGAGATTTTATTGACGTTTATACCAAAATCGTGCTTTTACCGCAAGAAACGACGATTATTTGAATTGGACGATTGACACAAACAAACACACATTCCTCCGCATGCGAACGTGAAATAGTTGTTATGTATAGGTGAGTCCACACGAATTTAACATTTTTTTTTAAATTAGACAAATCCGACGGAATTTGTGGATTTTATACATATTTATCTAGTTAAAAATTTCGCAAAACGAAAATTTTGAAAGATTTTGGTTTGTTTGGAAAATCGAAACCTGTGATATAACACTGTTCAAACATGTATATTAAACACTCTCTGAAAGAATTAGCACAATCGGGTGGAATATAGAGATTTTATTAACGTTTATACCAAAATCGTGTTTTTAACGCAAGAAACGACGATTTTTTCAATTGGACGACTGACACAAACAAACACACATTCCTCCGCATGCGAACGTCGAATTGTTGTTATATAGAGGTGGATCCACACGAATTTAACATTTTTTTTTTTAAATTAGACAAATCCGACGGAATTTGTACATTTTATTCATATTTATCTAGTTAAAAATCTCGCAAAACGAGAATTTTTGAAAGATTTTGGTTTGTGGGGAAAATCGAAACCAGTGATATAACACTGTTCAATAATGTATATTAAACACTCTGTCAAAGAATTAGCACAACCGGTTGGAATATAGAGATTTTATTCACGTTTACATTAAAATCGTGTTTTTACCGCAAGAAACGATTATTTTCACAATTGGACCATTTTCACAAACAAACCCATATTCCTCCGCATGGGAACGTGAAATTGATGTAATATATAGGTGAGTCCACAGGAATATATCATTTTTTTAAGAAATCAGACAAATCCGACAGAATTAGCAGATTTTATTCATATTTATATAGTTAAAAACCTCGCAAAAACGAAATTTTTTGAAGGATTTTGGTTTGTGGGGAAAATCGTGACCAGTGATATAGCACTGTTCAATAATGTATATTGAACACTCTCTGAAAGAATTAGCAAAATCGGTTGGAATATAGAGATTTTATTAACGTTTATAACAAAATCGTGTTTTTACCGCAAGAGACGACGAATTTTTCAATTGGACGATTTACACAAACAAACCCACATTCCTCCGCATGCGAACGTGAAATTGTTGTTATATATAGGTGAGTCCAAACGAATTTAACATTTTTTTAAGAAATTAGACAAATGCGTCAGAATTTGTATATTTTATTCTTATATATATAGTTAAAAATCTCGGAAAACGAAAATTTTTGAAAGATTTTGGTTTGTGGGGAAATCGAAACCAGTGACATAACACTGTTCAAACTTGTACATTAAACACTCTATCTAAGAATTAGCACAATCGGTTGGAATATAGAGTTTTTATTCACGTATATACCAAAATCGTGTTTTTACCGCAAGAAAAGGTGATTCTTTCAAATTGGACGATTTACACAAACAAACCCATATTCCTCTGCATGCGAACGTGAAATTGTTGTTATATATAGGTGAGTCCACACGAATTTTAATATTTTTTTAAGAAATTAGACAATTCCGACGGAATTTGCAGATTTTATTCATATTTATATTGTTAAAAATCTCGCAAAAACGAAATTTTTTTAATGATTTTGGTTTGTGGGGAAAATCGAAACCAGTGACATAATACTGTTCAATCATGTATATTAAACACTCTGTGAAAGAATTAGCGCAATCGGTTGGAATATACAGATTTTATTAACGTTTATACCAAAATCGTTTTTTTTACCGCAAGAAACGACGATTTTTTTAATTGGACGATTTACACAAACAAACCCACATTCCTCCGCATGCGAATGTAAAATTGATGTTATATATAGGTGAGTCCACACGATTTTAATATTTTTTTAAGAAATTAGACAATTCCGAAGGAATTTGTAGATTTTATTCATTTTATATAGTTAAAATCTTGCAAAACGAAAATTTTTGAAAGATTTTGGTTTCTGGGGAAAATCGAAACCAGTGATATAACACTGTTCAATCATGTACATTAAACACTCTATCAAAGAATTAGCACAATCGGTTGGAATGTAGAGATTATATTAACGTTTATACCAAAATCGTGTTTTTACCGCAAGAATCGATGATTTTTCCTATTGGACGATTTACACAAACAAACCCATATTTCCTCCGCATGCGAAGGTGAAATTGTTGTTATATATAGGTGAGTCCTCACGAATTTAACATTTTTTTAAGAAATCAGATAAATCCGACAGGATTTGCAGATTTTATTCTTATTTATATAGTTAAAAATCTCGCTAAAACGAAATTTTTTGAAGGATTTTGGTTTGTGGGGAAAATCGAAACCAGTGGCATAATACTGTTCCATCATGTAAATTAAATACTCTGTGAAAGAATTAACACAATCGGTTGGAATATACAGATTTTATTAACGTTTATACCAAATTCGTGTTTTTACCGCAAGAAACAACAATTTTTTCAATTGGACGATTTACACAAACAAACCCATATTCCTCCGCATTCGAACGTGAAATTGTTGTTATATATAGGTGAGTCCACACGAATTTAATATTTTTTTTAAGAAATCAGACAAATCCGACAGAATTTGTAGATTTTATTCATATTTATATAGTTAAAAATCTCGCAAAAACGACATTTTTTGAAAGAATTTGGTTTGTGTTGAAAATCGAAACCAGTGATATAATACTGTTCAATCATGTATATTAAATACTCCCTGAAAGAATTAGCACAATCGGTTGGAATAAAGACATTTTATTAACGTTTATAATGGAATCGTGTTTTTACCGCAAGAAACGATGATTTTCACAATTGGACCATTTACAAAAAACAAACCCATATTCCTGCACATGCGAACGTGAAATTGTTGTTATATAAAAGTGAGTCCACACGAATTTAACATTATTTTATGAAATCAGACAAATCCGACAGAATTAGCAGATTTTAGTCATACATATGTAGTTAAAAATCTCGCAAAAACGACATTTTTTTAAGGATTTTGGTTTGTGGGGAAAATCGAAATCAGTGACATAATACTGTTCAACCGTGTATATTAAAAAGTCTGTGAAAGAATTAGCACAATCGGTTGGAATATAGAGGTAAGCCCTATAAGAAGGTATGAATATACGTCACATGGCCTGCATCTGAATGGTAGAGGCAAGGAGCACCTTTCGGTTCTTATTGCTAATAACATCAGAGGCAGCCATGTTAGAAAGCAGAGTTGTAATATTCCTGTGTTAGTTAATGCTAGGGCTTCTCCTTTTTTAGGTTAAACCTCCCACCAGTATGGTGTTTGAAACAAGTTCAACTAAATTGTAAATGCTCTGATGTTTCTAGTAATGAACACAGTAACTGCACTATTTTTCATCAAAATATTAGGGGATTAAAACAAAAAACTGATGAATTGATCACTTCTTTAGCAACTCAAAAGCATAAACCTAAGATATTATGTATAACTGAACATCATATGAAGCAACAGAAAATACTACAACTGTCTTTACATGGATATGTATTAGGTTCTCATTTCTGTAGACATGTCTTCCAAAAAGGGGGTGCCTGTATTTTTATCAGAGAGGATCTATTATTTAGTAAAATTGATATATCTGATTTTTGCCTTGAACAAGGTACTGAAATCTGTGGAATACAAATTGGTTATGAGATATCAAATTTAATTATCTTATGTGTTTATAGGGCGCCAATGGGAGATTATAAGAAATTTACAACTAACTTAGATTCATTATTGAAAAGACTTTATAAACCACATACCGAATTTGTAATCTGTGGTGACATAAACATAGATTATCTATCAGAAAGCTCACGTAAAAGAAAATTAAACTCACTTCTTGAAACTCATAATCTTAGTCACACAGTAAGTTTTCCAACCAGAACACAAGCTGGAAGTAGTACTGCCATTGATAATATATTTATAGATAAAAGTAGATTGAATTCCTATTCAACAGTACCATTAGTCAATGGCCTGTCTGATCACGATGCACAAATTCTAAGTGTTTTCAATATGAGTGAAAAATTCCAAAGTGTTAATCTAAAAATAAAAAAAGGATTATAAATGCTCAATCTCTTCATCATTTAAATACATGTCTACAAAATGAATCTTGGGAAAATGTATATAGTACCGATACCATTGATATTAATACTAAATTTAATGCATTTTTCACTACATTTACGAATTATTTCAATGAATGTTTTCCAGTCAAGGTGGTGAAAAAATGTAAAAGTAAAAACATGTGGATAACTCAGGGAATTAAAATATCATGTACTAGAAAAAGGAATCTATATTTAATGAGTAGGAATAGTGATGATCCTCATGTTCTTAATTACTACAAGAATTACTGTAAAACTTTGACAAAAGTTATAAAAGATGCAAAGAAAATGTATCTGAATGAAAAAATACAAAATTCAGATAATAAGATTAAAACTATTTGGGATATTATTAAAAATGAAACTAATCGATATTCAAAGAGTGAAAATATTACTTGCATTAAAATCAATAATAGTAAAATAGATAACCCAGAATAAATTGCAAATCATTTTAACGACTTCTATATAAATATTATTCAGAACTTAAACATTCAAGATTGTGCAGAAGATGCTGCACTTGGTTACCTAACTGATGCATTTAACACTGAGTTTTTAGGTCTCAAATTTATTCCCACTACCGCAGCAGAAATCATGCATGTGATAAAACAACTAAAAACAAAATATTCCTCTGGATATGATGAAATTCCAAGTAAAGTTCTGAAAGCTTGTTCTGAAATATTATCCCCTCCGTGAAGCTATCTATGCAATTTGTCAATGCAATGTGGTATTTTTCCAGAAAGACTCAAATATTCAATAGTAAAACCAATATACAAAAAGGGAGATAAATGTACTATTGCTAATTACAGACCCATATCATTATTAACAACATTTTCAAAAGTGTTTGAGAAAGTTATGTATAATAGATTATATCATTACCTGGAGTCCAACAATATATTAGTTTTAGAACAGTTTGGATTTAGAAAACAAAAATCGACAGGGAATGCTGCTTTTAGTTTGATGGATGAAATACTAAATTCATTAAATTCGAAACTACATGTAGGTGGGATTTTTTGTGACTTGGCTAAAGCATTTGATTGTGTAGACCATAGTATATTAGTAAAAAAATTGAAGTTTTATGGTATTAAAGATGAGCTGTTGGGTTGGTTTACATCGTACTTATCAAATAGAAAACAAAAAGTAGAAATAAATGTACCAAATAGTCATAAAGTTACTTATTCAGAATTTAGAAATATTAAACATGGTGTTCCGCAGGGGTCAATTTTAGGTCCATTGTTGTTTCTAGTTTATATTAATGATTTAGCCTTGACCATAAACAATTCATCCCATGTAATTTTATTTGCAGATGATACAAGTGTAATTATTTCAAGCAAACAATACGATCATTTTATAAACACTTCTAATACAGTGCTGAATCTAATGAATGAATGGTTCCATGCAAATAAACTAGCACTTAATGTTGATAAAACCAGTGCAGTCAAATTTAATACACACAATAGTGCTCAGGTTTCCTACAGTATTCGATTAAATGGAACTCATCTCAAAGAATCTATAAGCACAAAGTTTCTTGGATTAGAATTGGATAATCACTTGAACTGGAAAACGCATATAGAATGTATTACTCGTAAATTGAGCTCTGCCTGTTATGCATTAAGATCCTTATCTACTATTGGTGATATAAACTTACTTAAAATGTCATACTTTGCATATTTTCACTCTGTAATGAAATATGGATTAATATTCTGGGGTAAATCGTCTGAAGCTAAACACGTTTTTGTTTTACAAAAGAAAGCTATAAGAATGATGGCCGGTGTGCATAAAAGGACATCATGTAAAAATATTTTCCGAAACTTAGAAATCTTGACTTTACCTTGTGAATACATTCTTTCCCTAATGATGCTGTATATTAAGAACCAAGATAAATTCAGTACTAATCAAGACATTCATCATTTTAATACAAGACATAAATCAGATCTTCATCTACCCTCTGTTAGTCTAAGCTGTTTTAAAAAAGGAGTTCGCTATTCATGTATAACAGTCTTCAATGCACTGCCTAATTATCTTAAAGATTTGAAGAACAACGAGAAAAGGTTCAGAAAAGAATTAACCAAATTTCTACATACTCATACCTTCTACACAATTGGTGAATTGTTTATGCTTGTGAATTGAATTATTCTACTTAAATGACATGTACAATTTTATATAGCTCACTAAAATATGTTTTTATAGTGACTTAATCTGTTTACTATGTATTGTATTTTTTGTTTAGCATAACTGATGAATTGTATGTACTGTAAATTGAATAGTATACTGTATAGGTCTACTGATGAATTGTTTAAGCTTATAAATTGAAATAATCTACTTCATATGAATTGTATAGCTTAACGAAAATACTAATTTGATTGTATATGTTTGTATAGTTTGGCTGATGAATTGTATATGTTCTTAAAATGATTACTAGTCTGTGTAGCACTACTGATGTATTGTATATAGACCTACTGTAAATTGAATGGTAATATGTATAGCTCAACTGATGAATTGTTTATGATTATAAATTGAATTAATCTACTTGATATTAATTGCACAAATTTGTATAGCTTAATGAAAGTATGCTACTTTGTATTGTATATATTTGTATAGATTTGGCCGATGAATTGTATATGCTTTAAATTGAATAGTAATCTATATAGCTCTACTGATAAATTGTTTGTGTTTGTAATTTGAAGTAGTTTGCATGATATGTATTATCAATTTCTGTATATCACAACTGGTTGAATTGTTTATGCCTTAAATTTAATTAAATTGTTTTGTATTATTATATAGCTCAACTTATGAATGATCGATTGCGTTTGTAAATTTAATAATCTGATTGGCTATGTATTGCATACTTTTAGTAGAGCCATCGATGTTGCTCAGTCGACAGACTGGCTGGGCTGCTGATCCGGAGCTACGTTCGGGCTTGGGTTGGATCCCCCTTTGGACTTTGGTTTCTTCGGAGATTTTCCCCAGCCGTGGGACTGAAGCCGGATGGTCTATGGCGAGTCCTTGGCATCAACCCCTTTGATTTGATTACCTGGTTGGGTTTTTCCGAGGTTTTCCCCACCGAAAAGGCAAATGCCGGGTAATATTTTGGCGAATTCCTCGGACCTCATCTCATCTCACTACATCTCGCCAAAATGTAAAAAAAATCTAAAAATATTGAACAAAATTGTAAAAATTGTAGAAAATTACTAAATTGTAAAACTATAAAAATTTGTAAAAATTGTAATTGTAATATTGTAAAATGTTGACATGTTCCACATCTTAAAGCTTCATTGCTCATGTAAGATCTATGGAATAAATTGAATGAATGAATGAATGAATTAACGTTTATAATAAAATCGTGTTTTTACCGCAAGAAACGATCATTTTCACAATTGGACCATTTACAAAAAACAAACCCATATTCCTCCGCATGCGAACGTGAAATTGTTGTTATATATAGGTGAGTCCACACGAATTTAATATTTTTTTTAAGAAATCAGACAAATCCGACAGAATTTGCAGATTTTATTCATATTTATATAGTTATAAATCTAGTAAAACGAAATTTCTTGAAGGATTTTGGTTTGTGGGCAAAATCGTAACCAGTGACATAATACTGTTCAATCATGTATATTAAACACTCTGTCAAAGAATTAGCACAATCGGTTGGAATATAGAGGTTTTATTAACGTTTATAACAAAATCGTGTTTTTACCGCAAGAAACGACGATTTTTCCAATTGGACGATTTACACAAACAAACCCGTATTCCTCCGCATGCGAACGTGAAATTGTTGTTATATATAGGTGAGTCCACATGAATTTAACATTTTTTTTAAGAAATCAGACAAATCCGACAGAATTTGTAGATTTTATTCATATTTATATAGTTAAAAATCTCGCAGAAATGAAATTTTTCGAAGGATTTTGGTTTGTGGGGAATATCGAAACCAGTGATATAATACTGTTCAATCATGTATCTTAAACACTCTCTGAAAGAATTAGCACAATGGGTTGGAATATAGTGATTTTATTAACGTTTATACCAAAATCGTGTTTTTACCTCAAGAAACGACGATTTTTTCAATTGGACGATTTACACAAACAAACTCATATTCCTCCGTATGCGAACGTGAAATTGTTGTTATATATAGGTGAGCCCACACGAATTTAACATTTTTTAAGAAATCAGACAAAACTTTATTCATATTTATATAGTTAAAAATCTCGCAAAAACGAAATTTTTTGAAAGAATTTGGTTTGTGTTGAAAATCGAAACCAGTGATATAATACTGTTCAATCATGTATATTAAACACTCTCTGAAAGAATTAGCACAATCGGTTGGAATATAGAGATTTTATTGAAGTTTATACCAAAATCGTGTTTTTATCGCAAGAAACGACGATTATTTCAATTGGACGATTGACACAAACAAACACACATTCCTCCGCATGCGAACGTGAAATAGTAGTTATATATAGGTGAGTCCACACGAATTTAACATTTTTTTTAAATTAGACAAAGCCGACGGAATTTGTAGATTTTATTCATATTTATCTAGTTAAAAATCTCGCAAAACGAAAATTTTTAAAAAAATTTGGTTTGTTTGGAAAATCGAAACCTGTGATATAACACTGTTCTAACATGTATATTAAACACTCTCTGAAAGAATTAGCACAAACGGGTGGAATATAGAGATTTTATTAAAGTTTATAACAAAATCGTGTTTTTACCGCCAGAAACGACGATTTTTTCAATTCGACGACTGACAAAAACAAACACACCTTCCTTCGCATGCGAACGTTGAATTGTTGTTATATATAGGTGGGTCCACACGAATTTAAAAGTTTTTAAAAAAATTAGACAAATTCGACGGGAAATGTAATTTTTTCACATTTATATAGTTAAAATCTTGCAAAACGAAAATTTTTGAACTATTTTTATTTGTGGGGAATATCGAAACCAGTGATATAACACTGTTCAATCATGTACATTAAACACTAAATCAAAGAATTAGCACAATCGGTTGGAATGTAGAGATTTTATTAACGTTTATACATAAATCGTGTTTTTAACCAACAAATGATGATTTTTTTCAATTGGACGATTTACACAAACAAACCCATATTCCTCCGCATGCGAACGTGAAATTGTTGTTATATAGGCTATAGGTGAGTCCTCACGAACTTAACATTTTTTTAAGAAATCAGAAAAATCCGACGCAATTTGCATATTTTATTCATATTTATATAGTTAAAAATCTCTCAAAAACGAAATTTTTTCAAGGATTTTGGTTTGTGGGGAAAATCGAAACCAGTGACATAATACTGTTCAATCTTGTACATTAAACACTCTGTGTAAGAATTAGCACAATCGGTTGGAATATAGAGATTTTATTAACGTTTATACCAAAATCGTGTTTTTACCGCAAGAAACGACGATTTTTTCAATTGGACGATTTACACAAACAAACCCATATTCCTCCGCATGCGAAAGTGAAATTGTAGTTATATATAAGTGAGTCCACACGAATTTAACATTATTTTAAGAAATCAGACAAATCCGACAGAATTAGCAGATTTTAGTCTTATTTATATAGTTAAAAATCTCGCAAAAAACCGAAATTTTTTGAAGGATTTTGGTTTGTGGCGAAAATCGTGACCAGTGATATAGCAGTGTTCAATCATGTATATTAAACACTCTCTGAAAGAATTAGCACAATCGGGTGGGATATAGAGATTTTATTAACGGTTATAAGAAAATCGTGTTTTTACCGCAAGAAACGACGATTTTTTCAATTGGACGATTTACACAAACAAACCCACATTCCTCCGCATGCGAACGTGAAATTGTTGTTATATATAGGTGAGTCCTCACGAATTTAACATTTTTTTAAGAAATCAGACAAATCCGACAGAATTTGTAGATTTTATTAATATTTAAATAGTTAAAAATCTCGCAAAAACGAAATTTTTGAAAGATTTTTGTTTGTGGGGAAAATCGAAACCAGTGATATAATACTGTTCAATCATGTATATTAAACACTCTCCGAAAGAATTAGCACAATCGGTTGGAATATAGAGATTTTATTAACGTTAAAAAAAAATCGTGTTTTTACCGCAAGAAACGTCGATTTTTTCAATTGGACGATTTACAAAAACAAACCCATATCCTCAACATGCGAACGTGAAATTGTTGTTATATATAGGTGAGTCGACACGAATTTAACATTTTTTTAAGAAATCTGACAAATCCGACAGAATTTGTGAATTCTATTCATATTAATATAGTTAAAATTCTCGCAAAAATGAATTTTTTGAAGGATTGTGATTTGTGGGGAATATCGAAACCAGTGATATAATACTGTTCAATCATGTATATTAAACACTCTCTGAAAGAATTAACACAATCGGTTGCAAGATAGAGATTTTATTAACCTTTATACCAAAATCGTGTTTTTACCTCAAGAAATGTCGATTTTTTTCAATTGGACGATTTACACAAACAAACCCACATTCCTCCGCATGCGAACGTGAAATTGTTGAGATATATAGGTGAGTCCACAAGAACTTAACATTATTTTAAGAAATCACAAAAAGCCGACAGAATTAGCAGATTTTATTCATATTTATATAGCTTAAAATCTCGCAAAAACGAAATTTTTTTAAGGATTTTGGTTTGTGGCGAAAATCGAAACTAGTGATATAATACTGTTCAATCACATATATTTAACACTCTCAAAAACAATTAGCACAAACGTTTGGAATATAGAGATTTTATTAACGTTTATACAAAAATCGTTGTTTTACCCGCAAGAAACGTCGATTTTTACAATTTGACGATTTACACAAACAAACCCATATTCCTCCGCATGCGAAAGAGAAATTCTTGTTATGAATCATTTTTTAAAGATATTAGTCAAATCCGACAGGATTTGTAGATTTCATTCATATTAATATAGCTAAAAACTCGCAAAAACGAAAATTTTAGAAGGAATTTGGTTTGCTTGGAATTTCGAAACCAATGAGATAATACTGTTCAATCATGTATATTAAACACTCTCTGAAAGAATTCGCACAATCGGTTTAATATAGAGGTTTTATTAACGTTTATACAAAAATCGTTATTTTCACCGCAAGAAACGTCATTTATACACTTGGATGATTTACACAGACAAACCCATATTCCTCAGCATGCGAACATGAAATTGTTGTTATAAATCCATGCGTGCACACGGATTTAACATTTTATAAGATATCAGACAAATCCGACGGGATTTGTAGATTTTATTCTTATTTATATAGCTAAAAATCTCGCTAAAACGAAATTTTTTGAAAGATTTTGGTTTGTGGGGAAAATTGAAACAAGTGATATAATATTGTTCAGTCATATATATTAAACACTCTCTGAAAGAATTAGCACAATCGCTTCAATTTTAGAGATTTTATTAATGTTTATACAAAAAAATCGTGCTTTTACCACAAGAAACGACGATTTTACTATTGAACGATTTACAAAAACAAACCCATATTCCTCCGCATGCGAAAGTGAAATTCGTGTTATAAATCGGTGCGTGCTCACGAATTTCACATTTTTTAAGATATTAGACAAATTCAAAGGGATTTTAAAATTTTATTCTTATTTATATAGCTAAAAATCTCGCAAACACGAAAATTTTTTAAAGTTATTTGTTTGTTGGGAAAATGGAAACCAGTGATATAATACTGTTCAATCATGTATATTAAACACTCTCTGAAAGAATTAGCACAATTTGTTGGAATATAGAGGTTTTATTAACGTTTATAATAAAAATCGTTTTTTTTTTCACTGCAAGAAACTACGTTTTGTACACTTGGACAATTTACACAAACAAACCCATATTTCTCCGCATGCGAACATAAAATTGTTGCTATAAATCGCTGCGTACATACGGATTTAATATTTTTTTAAGATATAAGACAAACCCGACGGAATTTGTAGATTTTATTCAAATTTATATATCTAAATATCTTGCAAAAATGAAATTTTTTAAAGATTTTGGTTTGTGGGGAAAATTGAAACAAGTGATATAATATTGTTCAGTCATGTATATTAAACACTCTCTGAAAGAATTAGGACAATCGCTTGGATTTTAGAGATTTTAGTAACGTTTATACAAAAATTTCGGCTTTTACCGCAAGAAACGACGATTTTACTATTGGACGTCTTACACAAACAAACCCATGTTCCTCCGCATGCGAACGTGAAATTGTTGTTATTAATCGGTACGTGCACACGAATTTAACGTTTTTTTAAGAAATTAGACAGATCCGAAGGGATTTGTAGATTTTATTGATATTTATATAGGTAAAAATCTAGCATAAACGAAATTTTTTGAAAGATTTTTGTTTGTGCGGAAAATCGAAACCAGTGATATAATACTGTCCAATCATGTATATTAAACACTCTCTGAAAGAATTAGCACAATCGGTTAGAATATAGAGATTTTATTAACGTTTATACAAAAATCGTTGTTTTCTCCGCAAGAAACGACGATTTTTACACTTGGACCATTTAAACAAACAAACCCATATTCCTCCGCATGCGAACGTGAAATTGTTGTTATATATAGGTGAGTCCTCACGAACTTAACATTTTTTTAGAAATCAGAAAAATCCGACGGAATTTGCATATTTTATTCATATTTATATAGTTAAAAATCTCTCAAAAACGAAATTTTTTCAAGGATTTTGGTTTGTGGGGAAAATCGAAACCATTGACATAATACTGTTCAATCTTGTACATTAAACACTCTGTGTAAGAATTAGCACAATCGGTTGGAATATAGAGATTTTATTAACGTTTATACCAAAATCGTGTTTTTACCGCAAGAAACGACGATTTTTTCAATTGGACGATTTACACAAACAAACCCATATTCCTCCGCATGCGAAAGTGAAATTGTTGTTATATATAAGTGAGTCCACACGAATTTAACATTATTTTAAGAAATCAGACAAATCCGACAGAATTAGCAGATTTGTCTTATTTATATAGTTAAAAATCTCGCAAAAAACCGAAATTTTTTGAAGGATTTTGGTTTGTGGCGAAAATCGTGACCAGTGATATAGCAGTGTTCAATCATGTATATTAAACACTCTCTGAAAGAATTAGCACAATCGGGTGGGATATAGAGATTTTATTAACGGTTATAAGAAAATCGTGTTTTTACCGCAAGAAACGACGATTTTTTCAATTGGACGATTTACACAAACAAACCCACATTCCTCCGCATGCGAATGTAAAATTGTTGTTATATATAGGTGAGTCCACACGATTTTAATATTTTTTTAACAAATTAGACAATTCCGAAGGAATTTGTAAATTTTATTCATTTTATATAGTTAAAATCTTGCAAAACGAAAATTTTTTAAAGATTTTGGTTTCTGGGGAAAATCGAAACCAGTGATATAACACTGTTCAATCATGTACATTAAACACTCTATCAAAGAATTAGCACAATCGGTTGGAATGTAGAGATTATATTAACGTTTATACCAAAATCGTGTTTTTACCGCAAGAATCGATGATTTTTCCTATTGGACGATTTACACAAACAAACCCATATTTCCTCCGCATGCGAAGGTGAAATTGTTGTTATATATAGGTGAGTCCTCACGAATTTAACATTTTTTTAAGAAATCAGATAAATCCGACAGGATTTGCAGATTTTATTCATATTTATATAGTTAAATATCTCGCTAAAACGAAATTTTTTGAAGGATTTTGGTTTGTGGGGAAAATCGAAACCAGTGGCATAATACTGTTCCTTCATGTAAATTAAATACTCTGTGAAAGAATTAACACAATCGGTTTGAATATACAGATTTTATTAACGTTTATACCAAATTCGTGTTTTTACCGCAAGAAACAACAATTTTTTCAATTGGACGATTTACACAAACAAACCCATATTCCTCCGCATTCGAACGTGAAATTGTTGTTATATATAGGTGAGTCCACACGAATTTTATATTTTTTTTAAGAAATCAGACAAATCCGACAGAATTTGTAGATTTTATTCATATTTATATAGTTAAAAATCTCGCAAAAACGAAATTTTTTGAAAGAATTTGGTTTGTGTTGAAAATCGAAACCAGTGATATAAAACTGTTCAATCATGTATATTAAATACTCCCTGAAAGAATTAGCACAATCGGTTGGAATAAAGACATTTTATTAACGTTTATAATGGAATCGTGTTTTTACCGCAAGAAACGATGATTTTCACAATTGGACCATTTACAAAAAACAAACCCATATTCCTGCACATGCGAACGTGAAATTGTTGTTATATAAAAGTGAGTCCACACGAATTTAACATTATTTTATGAAATCAGACAAATCCGACAGAATTAGCAGATTTTAGTCATACATATGTAGTTAAAAATCTCGCAAAAACGACATTTTTTTAAGGATTTTGGTTTGTGGGGAAAATCGAAATCAGTGACATAATACTGTTCAACCGTGTATATTAAAAAGTCTGTGAAAGAATTAGCACAATCGGTTGGAATATAGAGGTAAGCCCTATAAGAAGGTATGAATATACGTCACATGGCCTGCATCTGAATGGTAGAGGCAAGGAGCACCTTTCGGTTCTTATTGCTAATAACATCAGAGGCAGCCATGTTAAAAAGCAGAGTTGTAATATTCCTGTGTTAGTTAATGCTAGGGCTTCTCCTTTTTTAGGTTAAACCTCCCACCAGTATGGTGTTTGAAACAAGTTCAACTAAATTGTAAATGCTCTGATGTTTCTAGTAATGAACACAGTAACTGCACTATTTTTCATCAAAATATTAGGGGATTAAAACAAAAAACTGATGAATTGATCACTTCTTTAGCAACTCAAAAGCATAAACCTAAGATATTATGTATAACTGAACATCATATGAAGCAACAGAAAATACTACAACTGTCTTTACATGGATATGTATTAGGTTCTCATTTCTGTAGACATGTCTTCCAAAAAGGGGGTGCCTGTATTTTTATCAGAGAGGATCTATTATTTAGTAAAATTGATATATCTGATTTTTGCCTTGAACAAGGTATTGAAATCTGTGGAATACAAATTGGTTATGAGATATCAAATTTAATTATCTTATGTGTTTATAGGGCGCCAATGGGAGATTATAAGAAATTTACAACTAACTTAGATTCATTATTGAAAAGACTTTATAAACCACATACCGAATTTGTAATCTGTGGTGACATAAACATAGATTATCTATCAGAAAGCTCACGTAAAAGAAAATTAAACTCACTTCTTGAAACTCATAATCTTAGTCACACAGTAAGTTTTCCAACCAGAACACAAGCTGGAAGTAGTACTGCCATTGATAATATATTTATAGATAAAAGTAGATTGAATTCCTATTCAACAGTACCATTAGTCAATGGCCTGTCTGATCACGATGCACAAATTCTAAGTGTTTTCAATATGAGTGAAAAATTCCAAAGTGTTAATCTAAAAATAAAAGAAGGATTATAAATGCTCAATCTCTTCATCATTTAAATACATGTCTACAAAATGAATCTTGGGAAAATGTATATAGTACCGATACCATTGATATTAATACTAAATTTAATGCATTTTTCACTACATTTACGAATTATTTCAATGAATGTTTTCCAGTCAAGGTGGTGAAAAAATGTAAAAGTAAAAACATGTGGATAACTCAGGGAATTAAAATATCATGTACTAGAAAAAGGAATCTATATTTAATGAGTAGGAATAGTGATGATCCTCATGTTCTTAATTACTACAAGAATTACTGTAAAACTTTGACAAAAGTTATAAAAGATGCAAAGAAAATGTATCTGAATGAAAAAATACAAAATTCAGATAATAAGATTAAAACTATTTGGGATATTATTAAAAATGAAACTAATCGATATTCAAAGAGTGAAAATATTACTTGCATTAAAATCAATAATAGTAAAATAGATAACCCAGAATAAATTGCAAATCATTTTAACGACTTCTATATAAATATTATTCAGAACTTAAACATTCAAGATTGTGCAGAAGATGCTGCACTTGGTTACCTAACTGATGCATTTAACACTGAGTTTTTAGGTCTCAAATTTATTCCCACTACCGCAGCAGAAATCATGCATGTGATAAAACAACTAAAAACAAAATATTCCTCTGGATATGATGAAATTCCAAGTAAAGTTCTGAAAGCTTGTTCTGAAATATTATCCCCTCCGTGAAGCTATCTATGCAATTTGTCAATGCAATGTGGTATTTTTCCAGAAAGACTCAAATATTCAATAGTAAAACCAATATACAAAAAGGGAGATAAATGTACTATTGCTAATTACAGACCCATATCATTATTAACAACATTTTCAAAAGTGTTTGAGAAAGTTATGTATAATAGATTATATCATTACCTGGAGTCCAACAATATATTAGTTTTAGAACAGTTTGGATTTAGAAAACAAAAATCGACAGGGAATGCTGCTTTTAGTTTGATGGATGAAATACTAAATTCATTAAATTCGAAACTACATGTAGGTGGGATTTTTTGTGACTTGGCTAAAGCATTTGATTGTGTAGACCATAGTATATTAGTAAAAAAATTGAAGTTTTATGGTATTAAAGATGAGCTGTTGGGTTGGTTTACATCGTACTTATCAAATAGAAAACAAAAAGTAGAAATAAATGTACCAAATAGTCATAAAGTTACTTATTCAGAATTTAGAAATATTAAACATGGTGTTCCGCAGGGGTCAATTTTAGGTCCATTGTTGTTTCTAGTTTATATTAATGATTTAGCCTTGACCATAAACAATTCATCCCATATAATTTTATTTGCAGATGATACAAGTGTAATTATTTCAAGCAAACAATACGATCATTTTATAAACACTTCTAATACAGTGCTGAATCTAATGAATGAATGGTTCCATGCAAATAAACTAGCACTTAATGTTGATAAAACCAGTGCAGTCAAATTTAGTACACACAATAGTGCTCAGGTTTCCTACAGTATTCGATTAAATGGAACTCATCTCAAAGAATCTATAAGCACAAAGTTTCTTGGTGTAGAATTGGATAATCACTTGAACTGGAAAACGCATATAGAATGTATTACTCGTAAATTGAGCTCTGCCTGTTATGCATTAAGATCCTTATCTACTATTGGTGATATAAACTTACTTAAAATGTCATACTTTGCATATTTTCACTCTGTAATGAAATATGGATTAATATTCTGGGGTAAATCGTCTGAAGCTAAACACGTTTTTGTTTTACAAAAGAAAGCTATAAGAATGATGGCCGGTGTGCATAAAAGGACCTCATGTAAAAATATTTTCCGAAACTTAGAAATCTTGACTTTACCTTGTGAATACATTCTTTCCCTAATGATGCTGTATATTAAGAACCAAGATAAATTCAGTACTAATCAAGACATTCATCATTTTAATACAAGACATAAATCAGATCTTCATCTACCCTCTGTTAGTCTAAGCTGTTTTAAAAAAGGAGTTCGCTATTCATGTATAACAGTCTTCAATGCACTGCCTAATTATCTTAAAGATTTGAAGAACAACGAGAAAAGGTTCAGAAAAGAATTAACCAAATTTCTACATACTCATACCTTCTACACAATTGGTGAATTGTTTATGCTTGTGAATTGAATTATTCTACTTAAATGACATGTACAATTTTATATAGCTCACTAAAATATGTTTTTATAGTGACTTAATCTGTTTACTATGTATTGTATTTTTTGTTTAGCATAACTGATGAATTGTATGTACTGTAAATTGAATAGTATACTGTATAGGTCTACTGATGAATTGTTTAAGCTTATAAATTGAAATAATCTACTTCATATGAATTGTATAGCTTAACGAAAATACTAATTTGATTGTATATGTTTGTATAGTTTGGCTGATGAATTGTATATGTTCTTAAAATGATTACTAGTCTGTGTAGCACTACTGATGTATTGTATATAGACCTACTGTAAATTGAATGGTAATATGTATAGCTCAACTGATGAATTGTTTATGATTATAAATTGAATTAATCTACTTGATATTAATTGCACAAATTTGTATAGCTTAATGAAAGTATGCTACTTTGTATTGTATATATTTGTATAGATTTGGCCGATGAATTGTATATGCTTTAAATTGAATAGTAATCTATATAGCTCTACTGATAAATTGTTTGTGTTTGTAATTTGAAGTAGTTTGCATGATATGTATTATCAATTTCTGTATATCACAACTGGTTGAATTGTTTATGCCTTAAATTTAATTAAATTGTTTTGTATTATTATATAGCTCAACTTATGAATGATCGTTTGCGTTTGTAAATTTAATAATCTGATTGGCTATGTATTGCATACTTTTAGTAGAGCCATCGATGTTGCTCAGTCGACAGACTCGCTGGGCTGCTGATCCGGAGCTACGTTCGGGCTTGGGTTGGATCCCCCTTTGGACTTTGGTTTCTTCGGAGATTTTCCCCAGCCGTGGGACTGAAGCCGGATGGTCTATGGCGAGTCCTTGGCATCAACCCCTTTGATTTGATTACCTGGTTGGGTTTTTCCGAGGTTTTCCCCACCGAAAAGGCAAATGCCGGGTAATATTTTGGCGAATTCCTCGGACCTCATCTCATCTCACTACATCTCGCCAAAATGTAAAAAAAATCTAAAAATATTGAACAAAATTGTAAAAATTGTAGAAAATTACTAAATTGTAAAACTATAAAAATTTGTAAAAATTGTAATTGTAATATTGTAAAATGTTGACATGTTCCACATCTTAAAGCTTCATTGCTCATGTAAGATCTATGGAATAAATTGAATGAATGAATGAATGAATTAACGTTTATAATAAAATCGTGTTTTTACCGCAAGAAACGATCATTTTCACAATTGGACCATTTACAAAAAACAAACCCATATTCCTCCGCATGCGAACGTGAAATTGTTGTTATATATAGGTGAGTCCACACGAATTTAATATTTTTTTTAAGAAATCAGACAAATCCGACAGAATTTGCAGATTTTATTCATATTTATATAGTTATAAATCTAGTAAAACGAAATTTCTTGAAGGATTTTGGTTTGTGGGCAAAATCGTAACCAGTGACATAATACTGTTCAATCATGTATATTAAACACTCTGTCAAAGAATTAGCACAATCGGTTGGAATATAGAGGTTTTATTAACGTTTATAACAAAATCGTGTTTTTACCGCAAGAAACGACGATTTTTCCAATTGGACGATTTACACAAACAAACCCGTATTCCTCCGCATGCGAACGTGAAATTGTTGTTATATATAGGTGAGTCCACATGAATTTAACATTTTTTTTAAGAAATCAGACAAATCCGACAGAATTTGTAGATTTTATTCATATTTATATAGTTAAAAATCTCGCAGAAATGAAATTTTTCGAAGGATTTTGGTTTGTGGGGAATATCGAAACCAGTGATATAATACTGTTCAATCATGTATCTTAAACACTCTCTGAAAGAATTAGCACAATGGGTTGGAATATAGTGATTTTATTAACGTTTATACCAAAATCGTGTTTTTACCTCAAGAAACGACGATTTTTTCAATTGGACGATTTACACAAACAAACTCATATTCCTCCGTATGCGAACGTGAAATTGTTGTTATATATAGGTGAGCCCACACGAATTTAACATTTTTTAAGAAATCAGACAAATCCGACAGAATTTGTAGACTTTATTCATATTTATATAGTTAAAAATCTCGCAAAAACGAAATTTTTTGAAAGAATTTGGTTTGTGTTGAAAATCGAAACCAGTGATATAATACTGTTCAATCATGTATATTAAACACTCTCTGAAAGAATTAGCACAATCGGTTGGAATATAGAGATTTTATTGAAGTTTATACCAAAATCGTGTTTTTATCGCAAGAAACGACGATTATTTCAATTGGACGATTGACACAAACAAACACACATTCCTCCGCATGCGAACGTGAAATAGTAGTTATATATAGGTGAGTCCACACGAATTTAACATTTTTTTTAAATTAGACAAAGCCGACGGAATTTGTAGATTTTATTCATATTTATCTAGTTAAAAATCTCGCAAAACGAAAATTTTTAAAAAAATTTGGTTTGTTTGGAAAATCGAAACCTGTGATATAACACTGTTCTAACATGTATATTAAACACTCTCTGAAAGAATTAGCACAAACGGGTGGAATATAGAGATTTTATTAAAGTTTATAACAAAATCGTGTTTTTACCGCCAGAAACGACGATTTTTTCAATTCGACGACTGACAAAAACAAACACACATTCCTCCGCATGCGAACGTTGAATTGTTGTTATATATAGGTGGGTCCACACGAATTTAAAATTTTTTAAAAAAATTAGACAAATCCGACGGGAAATGTAATTTTATTCATATTTATATAGTTAAAATCTTGCAAAACGAAAATTTTTGAACTATTTTTATTTGTGGGGAATATCGAAACCAGTGATATAACACTGTTCAATCATGTACATTAAACACTAAATCAAAGAATTAGCACAATCGGTTGGAATGTACAGATTTTATTAACGTTTATACATAAATCGTGTTTTTAACCAACAAATGATGATTTTTTTCCAATTGGACGATTTACACAAACAAACCCATATTCCTCCGCATGCGAACGTGAAATTGTTGTTATATATAGGTGAGTCCTCACGAACTTAACATTTTTTTAAGAAATCAGAAAAATCCGACGCAATTTGCATATTTTATTCATATTTATATAGTTAAAAATCTCTCCAAACGAAATTTTTTCAAGGATTTTGGTTTGTGGGGAAAATCGAAACCAGTGACATAATACTGTTCAATCTTGTACATTAAACACTCTGTGTAAGAATTAGCACAATCGGTTGGAATATAGAGATTTTATTAACGTTTATACCAAAATCGTGTTTTTACCGCAAGAAACGACGATTTTTTCAATTGGACGATTTACACAAACAAACCCATATTCCTCCGCATGCGAAAGTGAAATTGTAGTTATATATAAGTGAGTCCACACGAATTTAACATTATTTTAAGAAATCAGACAAATCTGACAGAATTAGCAGATTTTAGTCTTATTTATATAGTTAAAAATCTCGCAAAAAACCTAAATTTTTTGAAGGATTTTGGTTTGTGGCGAAAATCGTGACCAGTGATATAGCAGTGTTCAATCATGTATATTAAACACTCTCTGAAAGAATTAGCACAATCGGGTGGGATATAGAGATTTTATTAACGGTTATAAGAAAATCGTGTTTTTACCGCAAGAAACGACGATTTTTTCAATTGGACGATTTACACAAACAAACCCACATTCCTCCGCATGCGAACGTGAAATTGTTGTTATATATAGGTGAGTCCTCACGAATTTAACATTTTTTTAAGAAATCAGACAAATCCGACAGAATTTGTAGATTTTATTAATATTTAAATAGTTAAAAATCTCGCAAAAACGAAATTTTTGAAAGATTTTTGTTTGTGGGGAAAATCGAAACCAGTGATATAATACTGTTCAATCATGTATATTAAACACTCTCCGAAAGAATTAGCACAATCGGTTGGAATATAGAGATTTTATTAACGTTAAAAAAAAATCGTGTTTTTACCGCAAGAAACGTCGATTTTTTCAATTGGACGATTTACAAAAACAAACCCATATCCTCAACATGCGAACGTGAAATTGTTGTTATATATAGGTGAGTCGACACGAATTTAACATTTTTTTAAGAAATCTGACAAATCCGACAGAATTTGTGAATTCTATTCATATTAATATAGTTAAAATTCTCGCAAAAATGAATTTTTTGAAGGATTGTGATTTGTGGGGAATATCGAAACCAGTGATATAATACTGTTCAATCATGTATATTAAACACTCTCTGAAAGAATTAACACAATCGGTTGCATGATAGAGATTTTATTAACCTTTATACCAAAATCGTGTTTTTACCTCAAGAAATGTCGATTTTTTCAATTGGTCGATTTACACAAAAGAACCCATATTCCTCCGCATGCGAACGTGAAATTGTTGAGATATATAGGTGAGTCCACAAGAACTTAACATTATTTTAAGAAATCACAAAAAGCCGACAGAATTAGCAGATTTTATTCATATTTATATAGCTTAAAATCTCGGAAAAACGAAATTTTTTTAAGGATTTTGGTTTGTGGCGAAAATCGAAACTAGTGATATAATACTGTTCAATCACATATATTTAACACTCTCTAAAACAATTAGCACAAACGTTTGGAATATAGAGATTTTATTAACGTTTATACAAAAATCGTTGTTTTACCCGCAAGAAACGTCGATTTTTACAATTTGACGATTTACACAAACAAACCCATATTCCTCCGCATGCGAAAGTGAAATTCTTGTTATGAATCATTTTTTAAAGATATTAGTCAAATCCGACAGGATTTGTAGATTTCATTCATATTTATATAGCTAAAAACTCGCAAAAACGAAAATTTTTGAAGGAATTTGGTTTGCTTGGAATTTCGAAACCAATGAGATAATACTGTTCAATCATGTATATTAAACACTCTCTGAAAGAATTCGCACAATCGGTTTAATATAGAGGTTTTATTAACGTTTATACAAAAATCGTTATTTTCACCGCAAGAAACGTCATTTATACACTTGGATGATTTACACAGACAAACCCATATTCCTCAGCATGCTAACATGAAATTGTTGTTATAAATCCATGCGTGCACACGGATTTAACATTTTATAAGATATCAGACAAATCCGACGGGATTTGTAGATTTTATTCTTATTTATATAGCTAAAAATCTCGCTAAAACGAAATTTTTTGAAAGATTTTGGTTTGTGGGGAAAATTGAAACAAGTGATATAATATTGTTCAGTCATATATATTAAACACTCTCTGAAAGAATTAGCACAATCGCTTCAATTTTAGAGATTTTATTAATGTTTATACAAAAAAATCGTGCTTTTACCACAAGAAACGACGATTTTACTATTGAACGATTTACAAAAACAAACCCATATTCCTCCGCATGCGAAAATGAAATTCGTGTTATAAATCGGTGCGTGCTCACGAATTTCACATTTTTTAAGATATTAGACAAATTCAAAGGGATTTTAAAATTTTATTCTTATTTATATAGCTAAAAATCTCGCAAACACGAAAATTTTTTAAAGTTATTGGTTTGTTGGGAAAATGGAAACCAGTGATATAATACTGTTCAATCATGTATACTAAACACTCTCTGCAAGAATTAGCACAATTTGTTGGAATATAGAGGTTTTATTAACGTTTATAATAAAAATCGTTTTTTTTTTTCACTGCAAGAAACTACGTTTTGTACACTTGGACAATTTACACAAACAAACCCATATTTCTCCGCATGCGAACATAAAATTGTTGCTATAAATCGCTGCGTGCATACGGATTTAACATTTTTTTAAGATATAAGACAAACGACGGAATTTGTAGATTTTATTCAAATTTATATATCTAAATATCTTGCAAAAATGAAATTTTTTAAAGATTTTGGTTTGTGGGGAAAATTGAAACAAGTGATATAATATTGTTCAGTCATGTATATTAAACACTCTCTGAAAGAATTAGGACAATCGCTTGGATTTTAGAAATTTTAGTAACGTTTATACAAAAATTTCGGCTTTTACCGCAAGAAACGACGATTTTACTATTGGACGTCTTACACAAACAAACCCATGTTCCTCCGCATGCGAACGTGAAATTGTTGTTTTTAATCGGTACGTGCACACGAATTTAACGTTTTTTTAAGAAATTAGACAGATCCGAAGGGATTTGTAGATTTTATTGATATTTATATAGGTAAAAATCTAGCATAAACGAAATTTTTTGAAAGATTTTTGTTTGTGCGGAAAATCGAAACCAGTGATATAATACTGTCCAATCATGTATATTAAACACTCTCTGAAAGAATTAGCACAATCGGTTAGAATATAGAGATTTTATTAACGTTTATACAAAAATCGTTGTTTTCTCCGCAAGAAACGACGATTTTTACACTTGGACCATTTAAACAAACAAACCCATATTCCTCCGCATGCGAACGTGAAATTGTTGTTATATATAGGTGAGTCCTCACGAACTTAACATTTTTTTAGAAATCAGAAAAATCCGACGGAATTTGCATATTTTATTCATATTTATATAGTTAAAAATCTCTCAAAAACGAAATTTTTTCAAGGATTTTGGTTTGTGGGGAAAATCGAAACCAGTGACATAATACTGTTCAATCTTGTACATTAAACACTCTGTGTAAGAATTAGCACAATCGGTTGGAATATAGAGATTTTATTAACGTTTATAGCAAAATCGTGTTTTTACCGCAAGAAACGACGATTTTTTCAATTGGACGATTTACACAAACAAACCCATACTCCTCCGCATGCGAAAGTGAAATTGTTGTTATATATAAGTGAGTCCACACGAATTTAACATTATTTTAAGAAATCAGACAAATCCGACAGAATTAGCAGATTTAAGTCTTATTTATATAGTTAAAAATCTCGCAAAAAACCGAAATTTTTTGAAGGATTTTGGTTTGTGGCGAAAATCGTGACCAGTGATATAGCAGTGTTCAATCATGTATATTAAACACTCTCTGAAAGAATTAGCACAATCGGGTGGGATATAGAGGTTTTATTAACGGTTATAAGAAAATCGTGTTTTTACCGCAAGAAACGACGATTTTTTCAATTGGACGATTTACACAAACAAACCCACATTCCTCCGCATGCGTACGTGAAATTGTTGTTATATATAGGTGAGTCCTCACGAATTTAACATTTTTTTAAGAAATCAGACTAATCCGACAGAATTTGTAGATTTTATTAATATTTAAATAGTTAAAAATCTCGCAAAAACGAAATTTTTGAAAGATTTTTGTTTGTGGGGAAAATCGAAACCAGTGATATAAAACTGTTCAATCATGTATACTAAACACTCTGTGAAAGAATTAGCACAATCGGTTGGAATATAGAGTTTTTATTAACGTTTATACCAAAATCGTGTTTTTACCGCAAGAAACGTCGATTTTTTCAATTGGACGATTTACAAAAACAAACCCATATCCTCAACATGCGAACGTGAAATTGTTGTTATATATAGGTGAGTCCACAAGAACTTAACATTATTTTAAGAAATCACACAAAGCCGACAGAATTAGCAGATTTTATTCATATTTATATAGCTTAAAATCTCGCAAAAACGAATTTTTTTTAAGGATTTTGGTTAGTGGCGAAAATCCAAACTAGTGACATAATACTGTTCAATCATGTATATTAAACACTCTATTAAAGAATTAGCACAATCGGTTGGAATATAGATATTTTATTAACGTTTATACCAAAATCGTGTTTTTACCGCAAGAAACGATGATTTTTTCAATTGGACGATTTACACAAACAAACCCACATTCCTCCGCATGCGAACGTGATATTGTTGTTATATATAGGTGAGTCCACACGACTTTAATATTTTTTTAAGAAATCACACAATTCCGAAGGAATTTGTAGATTTTATTCATATTTATATAGTCAAAAATCTAGCAAAACGAACATTTTTGAAAGATTTTGGTTTGTGGGGAATATCGAAACCAGTGATATAACACTGTTCGATCATGTACATTAAACACTCTATCAAAGAATTAGCACAATCGGTTGGAATGTAGAGATTTTATTAACGTTTATACTAAAATCGTGTTTTTACCGCAAGAAACGATGATTTTTTCAATTGGACGATTTACACAAACAAACCCATATTCCTCCGCATGCGAACGTGAAATTGTTGTTATATATAGGTGAGTCCTCACAAATTAAACATTTTTTTAAGAAATCAGAAAAATCCGAAGGAATTCGCAGATTCTATTCATATTTATATAGTTAAAAATCTCGCAAAAACGAAACTTTTTGAAGGATTTTGGTTTGTGGGGAAAATCAAAACCAGTGACATAATACTGTTCAATCATGTATATTAAACACTATGTCTAAGAATTAGCACAATCGGTTGGAATATAGAGATTTTAATAACGTTTATACCAAAATCGAGTTTTTACCGCAAGAAACGATGATTTATTCAATTGGACGATTTACACAAACAAACCCATATTCCTCCGCATGCGAACGTGAAATTTTTATTATATATAGGTGAGTCCACACGACTTTAACATTTTTTTAAGACATCAGACAAATCCGAATTCATTTTTATACAGTTAAAAATCTCACAAAAACGAAATTTTTGGAAGGATTTAGGTTTGTGGGGAAAATCGAAACCAGTGACATAATACTGTTCAATCATGTATATTAAACACTCTGTGAAAGAATTAGCACAATCGGTTGGCATATAGAGATATTATTAACGTTTATACCAAAATCGTGTTTTTAACGCAAGAAACGACGATTTTTTCAATTGGACGATTTACACAAACTAACCCATATTCCTCCGCATGCGAACGTGAAATTGTTGTTGTATATAGGTGAGCCCACACGAATTTAACATTTTTTTAAGAAAGCAGCCAAATCTGACAGAATTTGTAGATTTTATTCATATTTATATAGTTAAAATTTTGGAAAAATAAAATTTTTGAAGGATTTGTTTTGTGGGGAATACCGAAACCAGTGATTTAATACTGTTCAATCATGTATATTAAACACTCTCTGAAAGAATTAGCACAATCGGTTGGAACATAGAGGTTTTATTAACGTTTATACCAAAATCGTGTTTTTACCGCAAGAAACGACGATTTTTTCAATTGGTCGATTTACACAAACAAACCCATATTCCTCCGCATGCGAACGTGAAATTGTTGTTATATATAGGTGAGTCCACACGAATTTAATATTTTTTTAAGGAATCAGACATATCCGACAGAATTTGTAGATTTTTTTCATATATATATATATATATATATATATATATATATATATATATATATATATATATATATAGAGTTAAAAATATTGCAAAAATGAAATTTTTTTAAGGATTTTGGTTTGTGGGGAATATCGAAAACAGTGATGTAATACTGTTCAATCATATATATTAAACACTCTATCAAAGAATTAGCACAATCGGTTGGAATATAGAGATTTTATTAACGTTTATACCAAAATCGTGCTTTTACCGCAAGAAACGTCATTTTTACAATTGGACGATTTACAAAGACAAACCCATATTCCTCCGCATGCGAACGTGAAATTGTTATTATAAATCGGTGCGTGCACACGAATTTAATATTTTTTTAAGATATCAGACAGATCCGACGGGATTTGTAGATTTTATTCATATTTATATAGCTAAAAATCTGGCTAAAACGAAATTTTTTTAATGATTCTGGTTTGTTGGGAAAATTGAAAAAAAGTGTTATATACTCTTCACTCATATATATTTTACACTCTCTGAAAGAATTAGCACAATCGTTTGGATTTTAGAGATTTTATTAATGGTTATACAAAAAAATCGTGTTTTTACAACAAGAAACGACGATTTTTACTTTTGGAAGATTTACAAAAACAAACCCATATTCCTCCGCATGGGGAAGTAAAATTCTTGTTATAAACCGGTGCGTGCTCAAGACTTTCACATTTTTTAAGACATTAGACAAATCCAACGGGATTTGTAAATTTTATTCATATTGATATAGCTAAAAATCTCGCAAAAACGAAAATTTTTGACTGATATTGGTTTGTAGGGAAAAGCGAAACCAGTGATATAATACTGTTCAATCATATATATTAAACACTCTCTGAAAGAATTAGAACAATCGGTTGGAATATAGAGATTTTATTAACGTTTATAAAAAAAAATCGTTGTTTTCACTGCAAGAAACGATTTTTACCCTGGGACGATTTACACAAACAAACCCATATTTCTCCGCAAGCGAACGTGAAATTGTTGCTATAAATCGCTGCGTGCATACGAATTTAATATTTTTTTTAAGATACTAGACAAATCCGACGGGATTTGTGGATTTTATTCAAATTTATATATCTAAATATGTTGCAAAAACGAAATTTTTTGAAAGATTTTGGTGTTTGGAGAAAATTGAAACAAGTGATATAATATTGTTCATTCATGTATATTAAACACTCTCTGAAAGAATTAGGAAAATCGCTTGGATTTTAGAGATTTTATTAACGTTTATACAATAATTTCGGCTTTTCCCGCAAGAAAAAACGATTTTTACTATTGGACGATTTACACAAACAAACCCATATTGCTCCGTATGCGAACATGAAATTGTTGTTATAAATCGATGCGTGCACATGAATTTAATATTTTTTCTAGATATCTGGCAAATCCGACGGGATTTGTAGATTTCATTCATATTTATAAAGCTAAATATCTCGCAAAAACGAAAATCTTTTAAAGATTTTGGTTGTTGGGGAAAATCGAAACCAGTGATTTAATACTGTTCAGTCATGTGTATTAAACACGCTCTGAAACAATTACCACAATCGGTTGGAATATAGAGATTTTATTAACGTTTATACAAAAAATCGTGCTTTTAACGCAAGAAACGACGATTTTTACAATTGGACGATTTACACAAACAAACCCATATTCCTCCGCATACGAACGTGAAATTGTTGTTATAAATCGTTGCGTGCACACGAATTTCGCATTTTTTAAATATATTAGACAATTCCGACGGGATTTGTAGATTTTGTTCATATTTATATAGCTAAAAATCTCGCAAAAACAAAATTTTTTATATGATTTTGTTTTGTGGGGAAAATCGAAACCAGTGATATAATACTGTTCAATCACATATATTTAACACTCTCTAAAACAATTAGCACAAACGTTTGGAATATAGAGATTTTATTAACGTTTATACAAAAATCGTTGTTTTACCCGCAAGAAACGTCGATTTTTACAATTTGACGATTTACACAAACAAACCCATATTCCTCCGCATGCGAAAGTGAAATTCTTGTTATGAATCATTTTTTAAAGATATTAGTCAAATCCGACAGGATTTGTAGATTTCATTCATATTTATATAGCTAAAAACTCGCAAAAACGAAAATTTTTTAAGGAATTTGGTTTGCTTGGAATTTCGAAACCAATGAGATAATACTGTTCAATCATGTATATTAAACACTCTCTGAAAGAATTCGCACAATCGGTTTAATATAGAGGTTTTATTAACGTTTATACAAAAATCGTTATTTTCACCGCAAGAATCGTCATTTATACACTTGGATGATTTACACAGACAACCCCATATTCCTCAGCATGCGAACATGAAATTGTTGTTATAAATCCATGCGTGCACACGGATTTAACATTTTATAAGATATCAGACAAATCCGACGGGATTTGTAGATTTTATTCTTATTTATATAGCTAAAAATCTCGCTAAAACGAAATTTTTTGAAAGATTTTGGTTTGTGGGGAAAATTGAAACAAGTGATATAATATTGTTCAGTCATATATATTAAACAATCTCTGAAAGAATTAGCACAATCGCTTCGATTTTAGAGATTTTATTAATGTTAATACAAAAAAATCGTGCTTTTACCACAAGAAACGACGATTTTACTATTGAACGATTTACAAAAACAAACCCATATTCCTCCGCATGCGAAAGTGAAATTCGTGTTATAAATCGGTGCGTGCTCACGAATTTCACATTTTTTAAGATATTAGACAAATTCAACGGGATTTTAAAATTTTATTCTTATTTATATAGCTAAAAATCTCGCAAACACGAAAATTTTTTAAAGTTATTGGTTTGTTGGGAAAATGGAAACCAGTGCTATAATACTGTTCAATCATGTATATTAAACACTCTCTGAAAGAATTAGCACAATTTGTTGGAATATAGAGGTTTTATTATCGTTTATAAAAAAAATCGTTTTTTTTTCACTGCAAGAAGCTACGTTTTGTACACTTGGACGATTTACACAAACAAACCCATATTTCTCCGCATGCGAACATAAAATTGTTGCTATAAATCGCTGCGTGCATACGAATTTAACATTTTTTTAAGATATTAGACAAACCCGACGGAATTTGTAGATTTTATTCAAATTTATATATCTAAATTTCTTGCAAAAATGAAATTTTTTAAAGATTTTGGTTTGTGGGGAAAATTGAAACAAGTGATATAATATTGTTCAGTCATGTATATTAAACACTCTCTGAAAGAATTAGGACAATCGCTTGGATTTTAGAGATTTTAGTAACGTTTATACAAAAATTTCGGCTTTTACCGCAAGAAACGACGATTTTACTATTGGACGTCTTACACAAACAAACCCATGTTCCTCCGCATGCGAACGTGAAATTGTTGTTATTAATCGGTACGTGCACACGAATTTAACGTTTTTTTAAGAAATTAGACAGATCCGAAGGGATTTGTAGATTTTATTGATATTTATATAGGTAAAAATCTAGCATAAACGAAATTTTTTGAAAGATTTTTGTTTGTGCGGAAAATCGAAACCAGTGATATAATACTGTCCAATCATGTATATTAAACACTCTCTGAAAGAATTAGCACAATCGGTTAGAATATAGAGATTTTATTAACGTTTATACAAAAATCGTTGTTTTCTCCGCAAGAAACGACGATTTTTACACTTGGACCATTTAAACAAACAAACCCATATTCCTCCGCATGCGAACGTGAAATTGTTGTTATATATAGGTGAGTCCTCACGAACTTAACATTTTTTTAGAAATCAGAAAAATCCGACGGAATTTGCATATTTTATTCATATTTATATAGTTAAAAATCTCTCAAAAACGAAATTTTTTCAAGGATTTTGGTTTGTGGGGAAAATCGAAACCAGTGACATAATACTGTTCAATCTTGTACATTAAACACTCTGTGTAAGAATTAGCACAATCGGTTGGAATATAGAGATTTTATTAACGTTTATAGCAAAATCGTGTTTTTACCGCAAGAAACGACGATTTTTTCAATTGGACGATTTACACAAACAAACCCATACTCCTCCGCATGCGAAAGTGAAATTGTTGTTATATATAAGTGAGTCCACACGAATTTAACATTATTTTAAGAAATCAGACAAATCCGACAGAATTAGCAGATTTAAGTCTTATTTATATAGTTAAAAATCTCGCAAAAAACCGAAATTTTTTGAAGGATTTTGGTTTGTGGCGAAAATCGTGACCAGTGATATAGCAGTGTTCAATCATGTATATTAAACACTCTCTGAAAGAATTAGCACAATCGGGTGGGATATAGAGATTTTATTAACGGTTATAAGAAAATCGTGTTTTTACCGCAAGAAACGACGATTTTTTCAATTGGACGATTTACACAAACAAACCCACATTCCTCCGCATGCGTACGTGAAATTGTTGTTATATATAGGTGAGTCCTCACGAATTTAACATTTTTTTAAGAAATCAGACAAATCCGACAGAATTTGTAGATTTTATTAATATTTAAATAGTTAAAAATCTCGCAAAAACGAAATTTTTGAAAGATTTTTGTTTGTGGGGAAAATCGAAACCAGTGATATAAAACTGTTCAATCATGTATATTAAACACTCTCCGACAGAATTAGCACAATCGGTTGGAATATAGAGTTTTTATTAACGTTTATACCAAAATCGTGTTTTTACCGCAAGAAACGTCGATTTTTTCAATTGGACGATTTACAAAAACAAACCCATATCCTCAACATGCGAACGTGAAATTGTTGTTATATATAGGTGAGTCGACACGAATTTAACATTTTTTTTAAGAAATCTGACAAATCCGACAGAATTTGTGAATTCTATTCATATTAATATAGTTAAAATTCTCGCAAAAATGAATTTTTTGAAGGATTGTGATTTGTGGGGAATATCGAAACCAGTGATATAATACTGTTCAATCATGTGTATTAAACACTCTCTGAAAGAATTAACACAATCGGTTGCAAGATAGAGATTTTATTAACCTTTATACCAAAATCGTGTTTTTACCTCAAGAAATGTCGATTTTTTCAATTGGTCGATTTACACAAAAAAAACCCATATTCCTCCGCATGCGAACGTGAAATTGTTGAGATATATAGGTGAGTCCACAAGAACTTAACATTATTTTAAGAAATCACACAAAGCCGACAGAATT
The DNA here is from genome assembly GCF_040183065.1 of Periplaneta americana. NCBI lineage: Eukaryota > Metazoa > Arthropoda > Insecta > Blattodea > Blattidae > Periplaneta > Periplaneta americana. The sequence continues at coordinate 122,173,597 of NC_091121.1, read as the reverse complement.
AGCAGATTTTATTCATATTTATATAGCTTAAAATCTCGCAAAAACGAATTTTTTTTAAGGATTTTGGTTTGTGGCGAAAATCGAAACTAGTGATATAATACTGTTCAATCATGTATATTAAACACTCTATTAAAGAATTAGCACAATCGGTTGGAATATAGATATTTTATTAACGTTTATACCAAAATCGTGTTTTTACCGCAAGAAACGATGATTTTTTCAATTGGACGATTTACACAAACAAACCCACATTCCTCCGCATGCGAACGTGATATTGTTGTTATATATAGGTGAGTCCACACGACTTTAATATTTTTTTAAGAAATCACACAATTCCGAAGGAATTTGTAGATTTTATTCATATTTATATAGTCAAAAATCTAGCAAAACGAACATTTTTGAAAGATTTTGGTTTGTGGGGAATATCGAAACCAGTGATATAACACTGTTCGATCATGTACATTAAACACTCTATCAAAGAATTAGCACAATCGGTTGGAATGTAGAGATTTTATTAACGTTTATACTAAAATCGTGTTTTTACCGCAAGAAACGATGATTTTTTCAATTGGACGATTTACACAAACAAACCCATATTCCTCCGCATGCGAACGTGAAATTGTTGTTATATATAGGTGAGTCCTCACAAATTTAACATTTTTTTAAGAAATCAGAAAAATCCGAAGGAATTCGCAGATTCTATTCATATTTATATAGTTAAAAATCTCGCAAAAACGAAAGTTTTTGAAGGATTTTGGTTTGTGGGGAAAATCAAAACCAGTGACATAATACTGTTCAATCATGTATTTTAAACACTATGTCTAAGAATTAGCACAATCGGTTGGAATATAGAGATTTTAATAACGTTTATACCAAAATCGAGTTTTTACCGCAAGAAACGATGATTTATTCAATTGGACGATTTACACAAACAAACCCATATTCCTCCGCATGCGAACGTGAAATTTTTATTATATATAGGTGAGTCCACACGACTTTAACATTTTTTTAAGACATCAGACAAATCCGAATTCATTTTTATACAGTTAAAAATCTCACAAAAACGAAATTTTTGGAAGGATTTAGGTTTGTGGGGAAAATCGAAACCAGTGACATAATACTGTTCAATCATGTATATTAAACACTCTGTGAAAGAATTAGCACAATCGGTTGGCATATAGAGATATTATTAACGTTTATACCAAAATCGTGTTTTTAACGCAAGAAAAGACGATTTTTTCAATTGCACGATTTACACAAACTAACCCATATTCCTCCGCATGCGAACGTGAAATTGTTGTTGTATATAGGTGAGCCCACACGAATTTAACATTTTTTTAAGAAAGCAGACAAATCTGACAGAATTTGTAGATTTTATTCATATTTATATAGTTAAAATTTTGGAAAAATAAAATTTTTGAAGGATTTGTTTTGTGGGGGATACCGAAACCAGTGATTTAATACTGTTCAATCATGTATATTAAACACTCTCTGAAAGCATTAGCACAATCGGTTGGAACATAGAGATTTTATTAACGTTTATACCAAAATCGTGTTTTTACCGCAAGAAACGACGATTTTTTCAATTGGTCGATTTACACAAACAAACCCATATTCCTCCGCATGCGAACGTGAAATTGTTGTTATATATAGGTGAGTCCACACGAATTTAATATTTTTTTAAGGAATCAAACATATCCGACAGAATTTGTAGATTTTTTTCATATATATATATATATATATATAGAGTTAAAAATATCGCAAAAATGAAATTTTTTTAAGGATTTTGGTTTGTGGGGAATATCGAAAACAGTGATGTAATACTGTTCAATCATATATATTAAACACTCTATCAAAGAATTAGCACAATCGGTTGGAATATAGAGATTTTATTAACGTTTATACCAAAATCGTGCTTTTACCGCAAGAAACGTCATTTTTACAATTGGACGATTTACAAAGACAAACCCATATTCCTCCGCATGCGAACGTGAAATTGTTATTATAAATCGGTGCGTGCACACGAATTTAATATTTTTTTAAGATATCAGACAGATCCGACGGGATTTGTAGATTTTATTCATATTTATAGCTAAAAATCTGGCTAAAACGAAATTTTTTTAATGATTCTGGTTTGTTGGGAAAATTGAAAAAAAGTGTTATATACTGTTCACTCATATATATTTTACACTCTCTGAAAGAATTAGCACAATCGTTTGGATTTTAGAGATTTTATTAATGAGTTATACAAAAAAATCGTGTTTTTACAACAAGAAACGACGATTTTTACTTTTGGAAGATTTACAAAAACAAACCCATATTCCTCCGCATGGGGAAGTAAAATTCTTGTTATAAACCGGTGCGTGCTCAAGACTTTCACATTTTTTAAGACATTAGACAAATCCAACGGGATTTGTAAATTTTATTCATATTGATATAGCTAAAAATCTCGCAAAAACGAAAATTTTTGACTGATATTGGTTTGTAGGGAAAAGCGAAACCAGTGATATAATACTGTTCAATCATATATATTAAACACTCTCTGAAAGAATTAGAACAATCGGTTGGAATATAGAGATTTTATTAACGTTTATAAAAAAAAATCGTTGTTTTCACTGCAAGAAACGATTTTTACCCTTGGACGATTTACACAAACAAACCCATATTTCTCCGCAAGCGAACGTGAAATTGTTGCTATAAATCGCTGCGTGCATACGAATTTAATATTTTTTTTAAGACACTAGACAAATCCGACGGGATTTGTGGATTTTATTCAAATTTATATATCTAAATATGTTGCAAAAACGAAATTTTTTGAAAGATTTTGGTGTTTGGAGAAAATTGAAACAAGTGATATAATATTGTTCATTCATGTATATTAAACACTCTCTGAAAGAATTAGGAAAATCGCTTGGATTTTAGAGATTTTATTAACGTTTATACAATAATTTCGGCTTTTCCCACAAGAAAAAACGATTTTTACTATTGGACGATTTACACAAACAAACCCATATTGCTCCGTATGCGAACATGAAATTGTTGTTATAAATCGATGCGTGCACATGAATTTAATATTTTTTCTAGATATCTGGCAAATCCGACGGGATTTGTAGATTTCATTCATATTTATAAAGCTAAATATCTCGCAAAAACGAAAATCTTTTAAAGATTTTGGTTGTTGGGGAAAATCGAAACCAGTGATTTAATACTGTTCAGTCATGTGTATTAAACACGCTCTGAAACAATTACCACAATCGGTTGGAATATAGAGATTTTATTAACGTTTATACAAAAAATCGTGCTTTTAACGCAAGAAACGACGATTTTTACAATTGGACGATTTACACAAACAAACCCATATTCCTCCGCATACGAACGTGAAATTGTTGTTATAAATCGTTGCGTGCACACGAATTTCGCATTTTTTAAATATATTAGACAATTCCGACGGGATTTGTAGATTTTGTTCATATTTATATAGCTAAAAATCTCGCAAAAACAAAATTTTTTATATGATTTTGTTTTGTGGGGAAAATCGAAACCAGTGATATAATACTGTTCAATCACATATATTTAACACTCTCTAAAACAATTAGCACAAACGTTTGGAATATAGAGATTTTATTAACGTTTATACAAAAATCGTTGTTTTACCCGCAAGAAACGTCGATTTTTACAATTTGACGATTTACACAAACAAACCCATATTCCTCCGCATGCGAAAGTGAAATTCTTGTTATGAATCATTTTTTAAAGATATTAGTCAAATCCGACAGGATTTGTAGATTTCATTCATATTTATATAGCTAAAAACTCGCAAAAACGAAAATTTTTTAAGGAATTTGGTTTGCTTGGAATTTCGAAACCAATGAGATAATACTGTTCAATCATGTATATTAAACACTCTCTGAAAGAATTCGCACAATCGGTTTAATATAGAGGTTTTATTAACGTTTATACAAAAATCGTTATTTTCACCGCAAGAATCGTCATTTATACACTTGGATGATTTACACAGACAACCCCATATTCCTCAGCATGCGAACATGAAATTGTTGTTATAAATCCATGCGTGCACACGGATTTAACATTTTATAAGATATCAGACAAATCCGACGGGATTTGTAGATTTTATTCTTATTTATATAGCTAAAAATCTCGCTAAAACGAAATTTTTTGAAAGATTTTGGTTTGTGGGGAAAATTGAAACAAGTGATATAATATTGTTCAGTCATATATATTAAACAATCTCTGAAAGAATTAGCACAATCGCTTCGATTTTAGAGATTTTATTAATGTTAATACAAAAAAATCGTGCTTTTACCACAAGAAACGACGATTTTACTATTGAACGATTTACAAAAACAAACCCATATTCCTCCGCATGCGAAAGTGAAATTCGTGTTATAAATCGGTGCGTGCTCACGAATTTCACATTTTTTAAGATATTAGACAAATTCAACGGGATTTTAAAATTTTATTCTTATTTATATAGCTAAAAATCTCGCAAACACGAAAATTTTTTAAAGTTATTGGTTTGTTGGGAAAATGGAAACCAGTGCTATAATACTGTTCAATCATGTATATTAAACACTCTCTGAAAGAATTAGCACAATTTGTTGGAATATAGAGGTTTTATTATCGTTTATAAAAAAAAAATCGTTTTTTTTTTCACTGCAAGAAGCTACGTTTTGTACACTTGGACGATTTACACAAACAAACCCATATTTCTCCGCATGCGAACATAAAATTGTTGCTATAAATCGCTGCGTGCATACGAATTTAACATTTTTTTAAGATATTAGACAAACCCGACGGAATTTGTAGATTTTATTCAAATTTATATATCTAAATTTCTTGCAAAAATGAAATTTTTTAAAGATTTTGGTTTGTGGGGAAAATTGAAAAAAGTGATATAATATTGTTCAGTCATGTATATTAAACACTCTCTGAAAGAATTAGGACAATCGCTTGGATTTTAGAGATTTTAGTAACGTTTATACAAAAATTTCGGCTTTTACCGCAAGAAACGACGATTTTACTATTGGACGTCTTACACAAACAAACCCATGTTCCTCCGCATGCGAACGTGAAATTGTTGTTATTAATCGGTACGTGCACACGAATTTAACGTTTTTTTAAGAAATTAGACAGATCCGAAGGGATTTGTAGATTTTATTGATATTTATATAGGTAAAAATCTAGCATAAACGAAATTTTTTGAAAGATTTTTGTTTGTGCGGAAAATCGAAACCAGTGATATAATACTGTCCAATCATGTATATTAAACACTCTCTGAAAGAATTAGCACAATCGGTTAGAATATAGAGATTTTATTAACGTTTATACAAAAATCGTTGTTTTCTCCGCAAGAAACGACGATTTTTACACTTGGACCATTTAAACAAACAAACCCATATTCCTCCGCATGCGAACGTGAAATTGTGGATATAAATCGATGCGTGCACATGAATTTCACATTTTTTAAAGATATTAGTCAAATCCGACGGGATTTTTAGATTTTATTCATATTTATATAGCTAAAAACTCGCAAAAACGAAAATTTTTGAAGGAATTTTGTTTGCTTGGAAATTCGAAACCAATGAGATAATACTGTTCAATCATGTATATTAAACACTCTCTGAAAGAATTCGCACAATCGGTTTAATATAGGGGTTTTATTAACGTTTATACAAAAATCGTAATTTTCACCGCAAGAAACGTCATTTATACACTTGGATGATTTACACAGACAAACCCATATTCCTTCGCATGCGAACGTGAAATTGTTGTTATAAATCGATGCGTGCACACGAATTTAACATTTTTTAAAGATATCAGACAAATCCGACGGGATTTGTAGATTTTATTTTTATTTATATAGCTAAAAATATCGCTAAAACGAAATTTTTTGAAAGATTTTGGTTTTGTGGGAAAATTGAAAAAAGGTGATATAATACTCTTCAGTCATATATATTAAACACTTTCTGAAAGAATTAGCACAATCGCTTTTATTTTAGAGATTTTATTAATGTTTATACAAAATCTCGTGCTTTTACCACACGAAACGACGATTTTAGAATTGGACGATTTACAAAAACAAACCCATATTCCTCCGCATGCGAAAGTGAAATTCGTGTTATAAATCGGTGCGTGCTCACGAATTTCACATTTTTTAAGATATTAGACAAATCCCACGGGATTTTTAAATTTTATTCTTATTTATATAGCGAAAAATCTCGCAAAAACGAAAATTTTTCAAAGTTATTGGTTTGTTGGGAAAATCGAAACCAGTGATATAATACTGTTCAATCATGTAAATAAAAACACTCTCTGAAAGAATTAGCACAATCGGTTGGAATATAGAGGTTTTATTAACGTTTATAAAAAAAATCGTTTTTTTCACTGCAAGAAGCTACGATTTTTACACTTGGACGATTTACACAAACAAACCCATATTTCTCCGCATGCGAACTTGAAATTGTTGCTATAAGGGAACGAACAAGTGAAAAATGTGGAAAAATGGAAAAAAATACTAATTTTTGTTTTTATGTTCATAATTTTATTTAAACCTTCTACTTTCATAATATGGCCTCATTTTTTATTTGGGAGCCCTTTAAACCGTGTCACATGACGTTTAAATGTCTGCTTGCACGTGCTTCGTTGCCCTTTAAACGAGCTGTCAGCTCTAAAGTTTATGTTGAGCTTTGTAATTTGAATAAAGCGGGCTAGTTTTTTTTTCTGGTGTGTATCTAGTGAAATTAAGTTTGTTGTCACTCCTGAATATACTATCAGCTTGCCTGTCAGCCCTGCAAATACTTCGTTTTGAAACTGAACGGCAAAATATTGTTTGTGGACCGTTTCTTCTCGAGTTTGTGCGTTTGTACGTGAATATTCATACTTGTTTTGCTGATTTCGTGTTATTTAGGATGTTATTAAAGTTTTACACTAATTTTGTATTCAATTAGTTGTATATATTAGTGTAAATAAGTTAGTATAAGTGCATTAGGTTAGGAATCGTCACAATAACATTCAAGACCACGTGTATAACTCAACATTTAGCATTTTAGGCATAGTTTTAGTTTTCTAAACATGAATAGACTAAGTGACATTCATAATAAGGGCAAGAAACGATCAAAATATGCTAATAGGGCTAAAAATTTAGCAAATATAAGGTGGAAGAATGCCAAAACTATTGTGGAATGTGTGCAACAAGAAAATTTGTTAGGCCTAGTTGGTGATAATAAAGATCAAGTGTCAAAAGAAACAAATAATAAACAAAGTGCTAGTGAGATAAAGTTGATAAAATATGGCAACTTGCAGGAGAATTCAAATATAAGTGCCCCCCAGTGTAGTGAAGACTACACATTAGTGCATGTAAGTTTGTGGAGTGAACTGTATAAAGGAGTAAAATGTGGTGAATGTGGAATGGATAGTGCAAAAGCTGAGCTTACTGAACCATCAGGCTTTGCATTTAAAGTGATAGTGAAGTGTTATAATTGCAACACAGTGTTGAATGAAATGTATACAAGCCCTAAGGTAGGTAACACTGAGTCAACTCGACCTCCCTTCGATGTAAATAGGAGAATGGTCAACGCCTTTGTTACCATGGGAAAAGGACACTCAGCTATGGAACAACATTTTATGGCTATGGGTATGGCAGGTTTGAGCTCACCATCCTTCAACTCTCACCTGATAAAACTGACGGAAGAAAACAAACTTGTTAGACAACATGTGTTGAGAAATACTCACTCTGCAGTTAGACGAGCTCACATGGAAGTGGACAGTTCTATTAGTGATAGTGATGTTATAAATATTGGTGTGTCATACGATGGCACATGGATGAAGCGTGGACATACATCAAAGTATGGTTTAGGTTTAGTCATAGATATTTTAACAAGGCTAGTGTTAGATTTTGAAATAATGTCAAAATATTGCAGTACTTGTGAAAAGACAGAAAAAAAAATGGATGTTGCAAGTGACGAATATAAACAGTGGTATCAAAGTCACAAAGATGCTGGTGTTTGTGAGAAAAATTTTGATGGATCTTCAAATGCCATGGAGATGAAAGCTGCAGAAATTCTCTGGACCCGGTCCATTAGGTTGTGTAATATGAGGTACACAACCTTATTGTCTGACGGGGATGCAAAAACACACCATCACCTTCAGCAGCTTCAAGTTTATGGTGAAGGCATTGACATTAGAAAAGAAGAATGTGTGAACCACGTTGCTAAGAGAGTAGGTAAAGGTCTACAGAATATTGTTAGGGAATGGAGAGGGACAGATTCCTCAATCGGAGGCAAAAAAAAAGGGAAGTCTGACTGCAGAAATGATACCTCGACTGCAAAATTACTACAGAAAGGCCATTATTGATAATATCCCCGATGTAAACAAGATGAAGAAAGCCATCTATGCAACACTTGATCATGCAATGTCCACGGATGACAAGCCCCTGCATTCAAGATGCCCTAGTGGTGAAAAGTCATGGTGCTTCTTCAACCGGGCCATTGCGAAGCAAGAAGCTGTTCCGAAGCATGACTTGAAAACCATGAAGACAGTGTTGCGACCTGATGTTGTGGCTAAAATCATGCCAGTGTACTGTAGACTAGCTAGTGATGAACTTCTTAGCAAGTGCACTGCAGGAAAAACTCAAAATGTGAATGAAAGTGTTCATAGTGTGATATGGCGGAAGTGCCCAAAAGAAATTTTTGTATCAAAAAAAAAACTTGAAGTGGCTGTTACTTCTGCTGTGACTGAATTTAACATGGGTTGTACAGCAAACATTTCCATGAGAGATTTAGTGTCAACAGTGAAATTATCTCCTGCAGCATACAAAATTGGCAATAGGAGAGACAAGCGTCGACTGCAGCAAGCGGCTACTTCAACCAGTGAGAACTTCAAAACAAGCAGGAAGAAGCTACGTTTGTCAAAAAGTGTCACTGAAAGTAGGAAAAAGCAGCAGGAGGGGTCAACATATCAGGCAGGAGGGTTTTAAGCAATTTCCATAAAGTGTAAGTACTCAAACATAGTGTTGTACTTTAAAACTTGATTTTCTCCCTTTTAAATTTTATTACATTTTAACATGTTCAAATTGCTCCATATGATGCATTTCTTAACCAATAGTGATGAAATTTTTACCACAAGCCCACATTACCTAAAGGAAAAAGACTGTCACATGGATTTTTAAAATATTCATTATTTGCCAAGATATAAATTGATTAAGATGCATGAAATTAATTTTTTTCTTTAAATTGGCACTCACCCAGTTTTGAATTTTTTTCTCAGTAACTAAGAAGTGCTAACTAACAATCATGTGACAGATGTTTTATTATTGTTAGAGGAACTGTTCTATATTTTTTTTAAATTCATAATGTTAAGCGTTCATCATGCAGCATTTTTTAATATTAATTACTATTAATTGGTAAATAATTAATTTCTTCAAAACTAATTAAGATACATTCATGAAATTTATAGGGATGTTTTAAATACATATCAGCACTCTGTGGTAAAAATTTCAGTCCATTAGCATCACAAATGCATAATTTGAATATTTCACTTGTTCATTCCCATAAATCGCTGCGTGCATTCGAATTTAACTTTTTTTTTTAAGATATTAGACAACCCCGACGGAAGTTGTAGATTTTATTCAAATTTATATATCTAAATATCTTGCAAAAACGAAATTTTTTGAAAGATTTTGGTTTGTGGGGAAAATTGAAACAAGTGATATAATATTGTTCAGTCATGTATATTAAACACTCTCTGAAAGAATTAGGACAATCGTTTGGATTTTAGAGATTTTAGTAACGTTTATACAAAAATTTCGGCTTTTACCGCAAGAAACGACGATTTTACTATTGGACGACTTAACCCATATTCCTCCGCATGTGAACGTGAAATTGTTGTTATTAATCGGTACGTGCACACGAATTTAACGTTTTTTTTTTAGATATTAGACAGATCCGAAGGGATTTGTAGATTTTATTGATATTTATATAGGTAAAAATCTAGCATAAACGAAATTTTTTGAAAGATTTTTGTTTGTACGGAAAATCGAAACCAGTGATATAATACTGTCCAATCATGTATATTAAACACTCTCTCAAAGAATTAGCATAATCGGTTAGAATATAGAGATTCTATTAACGTTTATACAAAAATCGTTGTTTTCTCCGCAAGAAACGACGATTTTTACACTTGGACGATTTAAACAAACAAACCCACATTCCTCCGCATGCGAACGTGAAATTGTGGTTATAAATCGGTGCGTGCACACGAATTTAACATTTTTTTAAGATATAAGACAGATCCGACGGTATTTGTAGATTTTGTTCTTATTTATATAGCTAAAAATCTCGCTAAAACGAAATTTTTTGAAAGTTTTGGTTTGGTGGGAAAATTGAAAAAAGGTGATATAATACTGTTCAGTCATATATATTAAACACTCTCTGAAAGAATTAGCACAATCGCTTGGATTTTATAGGTTTTATTAATGTTTATACAAAAAAATCGTCCTTTTACCACAAGAAACGACGATTTTTACTATTGGACGATTTACAAAAACACAGCCATATTCCTCCGCATGAGAAAGTGAAATTCGTGTTATAAATCGGTGCGTGCTCACGAATTACACATTTTTTAAGATATTAGACAAATCCAACGGGATTTTTAAATTTTTTTCTTATTTATATAGCTAAAAATCTCGCAAAAACGAAAATTTTTCAAAGTTATTGGTTTGTTGGGAAAATCGAAACCAGTGATATAATACTGTTCAATCATGTATATTAAACACTCTCTGAAAGAATTAGCACAATCGGTTGGAATATAGTGGTTTTATTAACGTTTATAAAAAAATCGTTTTTTTCAATGCAAAAAGCTACGATTTATACACTTGGACGATTTACACAAACAAACCCATATTTCTCCGCATGCGAACATGAAATTGTTGCTATAAATCGCTGCGTGCATACGAATTTAACATTTTTTTAAGATATTAGACAAACCCGACGGAAATTGTAAATTTTATTCAAATTTATATATTTAATATCTTGCAAAAACGAAGTTTTTTGAAAGATTTTTGTTTGTGCGGAAAATCGAAACCAGTGATATAATACTGTTCAATCATGTATATTCAACACTCTGAAAGAATTAGCACAATCGGTTAGAATATAGAAATTTTATTAAGGTTTATAAAAAAATCGTTGTTTTCTCCGCAAGACAAAACAGTTTTTACACTAGGACGATTTAAACAAACAAACCCATATTCCTCCGCACATGCGAACGTGAAATTGTGGTTATAAATCGATGCGTGCACACGAATTTAACATTTTTTAAAGATATTAGTCAGTTCCGACGGGATTTGTAGATTTTATTCATATTTATATAGCTAAAAATCTCGCAAATACGAAAATCTTTTAAAGATTTTGGTTTGTTGGGAAAATCGAAACCAGTGATATAATACCGTTCAGACATGTGTATTAAACACTCTCTGAAACAATTAGCACAATCGGTTGGAATATAGAGATTTTATTAACGTTTATACAAAAAATCGTGCTTTTAACGCAAGAAACGACGATTTTTTCAATTGGACGATTTGCACAAACAAACCCATAATCCTCCGCATGCGAACGTGAAATTGTTGTTATAAATCGGTGCGTGCACACGATTTTCACATTTTTTAAAGATATTAGACAAATCCGAAGGGATTTGTAGTTTTTATTCATATTTATATAGCTAAAAATCTCGCAAATACGAAAATCTTTTAAAGATTTTGTTTTGTTGGGATAATCGAAACCAGTGATATAATACAGTTGAGTCATGTGTATTAAACACTCTCTAAAACAATTAGCACAATCGTTTGGAATATAGAGATTTTATTAACGTTTATACAAAAATCGTTGATTTACCCGCAAGAAACATCGATTTTTACAATTTGACGATTTACTCAAACAAACCCATATTCCTCCGCATGCGAAAGTGAAATTCTAGTTATAAATCGGTGCGTGAACACGAATTTCACATTTTCTTTTAGACATTAGTCAAGTCCGACGGGATTTGTAGATTTTATCCATATCTATATAGGTAAAAATCTCGCAAAAAAGAAAATTTTTGAAAGATTTTGGTTTGCTTGGAAATTCGTAACCAGTGAGATAATACTGTTCAATCATGTATATTAAACACTCTCTGAAAGAATTCGCACAATCGGTTTAATATAGAGGTTTTATTATCGTTTATACAAAAATCGTTATTTTCACAGCAAGAAACGTCATTTTTACCCTTGGACGATTTACACAGACAAACCCATATTCCTCCGCATGCGAACGTGAAATTGTTGTTACAAATCTGTGCGTGCACACGAAATTGACATTTTTTTAAGATATCAGACAGATCCGACGGCATTTGTAAATTTTATTCATATTTATATAGATAAAAATCTCGCTAAAACGAAATTTTTTGAAAGATTTTTGTTTGGTGGGAAAATTAAAAAAAGGTGATATAACACTGTTCAGTGATATATATTAAACACTCTCTGAAAGAATTAGCACAATCGCTTGGATTTTAGAGATATTATTAATGTTTATACAAAAAAATCGTGCTTTTACCACAAGAAACGACGATTTTTACTATTGGACGATTTACAAAAACAAACCCATATTCCTCCGCATGCGAAAGTGAAATTCTTGTTATAAATCGGTGCGTGCTCACGAATTTCACATTTTTTAAGATATTAGACAAATCCAACGGGATTTGTAAATTTTATTAATATTTATATATATATAGCTAAAAATCTCGCAAAAAGGAAAATGTTTGAAAGATATTTGTTTGTTGGGAAAATCGAAACCAGTGATATAATACTGTTCAATCATGTATATTAAACACTCTCTGAAAGAATTAGCACAATCGGTTGGAATATAGAGATTTTATTAACGTTTATAAAAAAAATCGTTGTTTTCACTGCAAGAAACGACGATTTTTACACTTTGACGATTTACACAAACAAACCCATATTCCTCCGCATGCGAACGTGATATTTTTGTTATAAATCGTTGCGTGCACACGAATTTAACATTTTTTAAAATATTAGACAAATCCGACGGGATTTGTAGATTATATTCATATTGTGACAGCGACGTGAGATTCGAACTCACGACCAGCGTCCCGCAAGCGAGAAGATCGCGCGGAGCACTTTGGGATAGCGCGCGGCGGAGAGTTGAAAGGGCCAACGCGGCGAGAGAGTGGAGAGAGAGTGCGCGCGCATCTGGTGCTGGTAGAGAGGAGAGGGCTCTGGATTTTTCTGGAGTGCCATCTGTAGAGACGCTTGGAACTTTCGAGGCTACGTCGCTGTGGTTATAAATTAAGGACGCGAAGGAACGACAGCAGTTTTTCAGTTATTCAGTCAGTGAGTAAGCCAGAGCAAGCAAGCCAGTAAAGCAAACCTGAGTTCGACTCGAGTGTGCGTCCGCATCTTTGTCAGCATCCGAAGGCCTGAGTTCGAGTGCAGTGGACCGCAGTTGGAGGGACCCGAGTCCGAGTACAGAGAACTGTCTCTGAAGGTCTGTGGTTCGAGATACTGTGAACTCGATTGACTGAGATAGTAGAACTGTGAACTGAGAACTGATAGTTCTGATTTGTAAATAGTGCTTTGTAAATATTAGTTAAGATTAACAGTTCATTGTTGTTCGTACTAGTCCAAGTAAATTGTCATTGTCGTCGGTGGAGTTTAAAACGAATATTGTGTTGAGTGAAAATCCAATTGTTGACGAGAGCGTTTAAGGCGAATTGTAGAAAGGAAGTATTGTTGGAAAAATAAATCCTATTGTTGAGTGGAAATAAATTCACATTGGTGTCAGAATCGGGATATTATCGACAATGGAGAACCTACAGCAGATCCTGCAAGCCATCGCGGAAATGAAAGCTGAAATGAAAAAGGACATAAGTGATGTAAAAGCAGAAATGAAAGACGACATAAACAAACACATCAGTGAGGTGAAGAATGATATAAGCGGAGTGAAAGGCGACATAAGCGGAGTGAAAGGCGACATAAGCGGAGTGAAAGAAGACGTCACTACGCAAATTGGAAGCGTTTCGGCCCACGTAGATGAAATTGTCGCCATCGTAAAAGACGAACTTAAGGCCGATTTGGATAAACTAAACCAGAATTTTACAACTATAAACGAGACAGTAGCCGAGTTGAGACAGGATGTAGACCATTTCGATGGCAAAATCCGTGATCTCGATCGTCGTCAAGAGCAGACGAGCGAGTTGCTGGACAAGACGAGTGAGATGATGGACAAACACGCTGAGGAAAACAAGCACATTCACGCGTTGGTGGATCGTCAGGCTAGAGAACATAAAGAGATAGTTGCCGAGGAGGTTCGACGTGCCATGCAAGAAGCGGCCACAGAGTTGAGGACTACATATAATGGCCCTGCGGAATCATCGCCTTCAGCCAGACATCACAACGTCAAGACGCCGAAGTTCGACGGTACGACGTCTTGGGCGATATTCCGTCGCCAGTTCGAGGCCATCGCAGAGCACAATGGGTGGACGCCAGCAGAGAGAACCACTCAGCTGCTGGCCGCGCTTCAGGGACAGGCGTCGGAGATTCTTCACAGCGTTCCAGAAGATGGGACAGCCGCTGAGATAATGGCGGCCCTGGAGGGACGTTATGGTGACCATCAACTTGCTGCAGCATTTAGGACCCAACTAAAAACAAGGGTCCAACAGTCAGGCTAGTCCCTACAAGAATTCGCGATGGCGGTGGAACAACTGGCCCATAAGGCGCTCAGGGGCCTACCTAATGATTTCATCGCTGGAGAGGCGGCCTACACCTTCGGCAGCGGAGTTCGAGACCCCGAAATAAGACAACAGCTACTCTTAGCAGAGCATCGCACCATCAACGCAGCTCTGGCGGCGGCCCTCAGGATGGAGGCAGCAAAGATGACGGCGAACGTGTCGACGTCGCACCGGATTAGGAGCGTCGCGGCGGCCGACGTCGAGGAGCGTCAACCGAAATCACCCGAGCGACGAAGACGAGGATTGCCTACCTGCTGGTCCTGCGGCGAGCCTGGGCAACTGAGGAGGGACTGTGACCGATCTGGTCACAAACAGGAAAACTAAAAGGGGCCGATGCGACGAGGGGCACGTCGGCGCCGTCATCACCATCCCCTCGGCTGATCTTGAAGAAGGTTAACAGAAGATGCGACGATGGGCTGATTGCTGACGGATGGATAAGAGGCCGCCCATGCAGAGTACTGGTAGACACCGGGGCGTCGCTCACCATCGCCAGACCGGAAGTCGTGAGTGGCCTACCTGGGAGGCCACCGCTGCGCCGATATGAGCTACGTACTGCCTCGGGCGAGAGCCTGCCCAAGAAAGAGGTTTTCCTGGATTTGACCTTGGGAAAGAGGAGACTGGAGATGTGGGTGTTCGTCGCCAACATCACTGAAGACATCATCCTGGGACTCGACGCCATGCGGATCTTCGATGCAACGGTGGACGTCAGGCGCCGTATCCTGCGTTTTGGTCAGGATGAAGTGTTCCTGAGGGACGTCGAAGACCAACCCATGGCCAGCAGACTCACCTTGGAGAATCAAGTGACAATCCCAGCAAGCTGCGAGATGGTGGTGAAAGCAAGACTGGACGGACAACCTAAGAGAAACCTGCTCCTCGATTCGCAAACAACTCCGATAGATGGGGTTTATGTGGCCAGATCCCTACTCCCGAATCAGAAGGTGGTACCGGTGAGGGTCCTGAATGTCACCAATCGGGACAAGGAGGTGCCTAGTGGAACTGCACTAGGTAGCGTCTAGCCGGTTGTGTCTGTGACGTCTCTGGCAGATAACGAGGAGTGTCACCGACCACGTCCAGATCTACACCCATCACTGAAAGAGCTGGCTCGAGAATTGGCGGAGAATTTAAACAAAGGAGAAAGAAGACAAGTCCACGATCTACTGACAGAATTTCAAGACGTGTTCAGTCTGTCTGAAAACGACTACGGGAGAACGGAGAAAGTTCAGCACCGCATCGACACCGGAAATGCTCGCCCAATCAGACAACCTCCTCGACGCGTCCCTCTAGCTAAACAGAAGGAGATTGACAGCCAACTGGAGGGCATGAAAGCAAGAGGGGTCATCGAGGAATCCGACAGCCCTTGGTCATCACCTGTGGTGCTGGTGAAGAAGAAGAATGGGGACCTGCGTTTCTGCGTGGACTACAGAAGACTGAATGACGTCACCGGGGAAGACTGCTTTCCCCTTCCACGAATTGACGACACCTTGGACACCCTGGCCGGAGCAGAGTGGTTCTCGACGTTGGATCTCAAGTCAGGATACTGGCAGGTGGCGTTAAATCCTGAGGACTAAGAGAAAACGGCATTCTCTACAGGCCAGGGACCATGGCAGTTCACCGTTTTGCCGTTCGGCCTCTGCAACGCCCCGGCTACATTCCAGAGACTAATGGAGTCCGTAATGAGAGGCCTGACATACAACAGATGTTTGCTGTACCTTGATGACGTCATCGTGGTGGGCAAGACTTTCGGCGAACAGCTGTTGAATCTGAGGAAAGTGTTCGAGAGACTGCGACAAGCCAGACTGAAGTTGAAGCCGAAGAAATGTCATCTATTCCAGAAGAAGGTCAACTACTTGGGACACGTAGTAGGGACCAACGGAGTGGCCACGGACCCGGAGAAGCTACATGCCGTCAGAGGATGGCCGAGACCGAGGGACAAGCAGGAGCTGCGCCGCTTTCTCGGCCTCTGCACTTATTACAGAAGGTTCGTAGCTGGGTACGCCAACATCGCTAAGCCTCTAACCCAGCTGACCGAGGAGAAACGACAATTCCAGTGGACAGACGAGGCGGAGTCATCCGTCCAGTCGCTGAAAGAGGCGCTCTGCACTGCTCCTGTACTGGGATATCCCATCCCTGGAAGGAAGTTCACGCTCGACACGGACGCTAGCAACGTAGGCATCGGCGGAGTACTCTCTCAGGAACAGGACGGGCAAGAGAGGGTGATTGCCTACTTCAGCCGAACACTATCCAAGGCTGAGAGAAACTACTGTGTGACGCGTAGAGAACTTCTTGCCATTGTGGAAGCTCTGAAGCATTTCCACAAGTATTTGTATGGCCAGGAATTCCATCTGAGGACAGACCATTCTGCACTCACCTGGCTACTGGGTTTCAAGAATCTGGAGGGGCAGACCGCCCGTTGGGTTCAACGACTGCAGGAGTACAACTTCACCTCTGAACACCGACAAGGGAAGAAACATTCCAACGCTGATGCCCTATCACGACGTCCGTGCCCGGACGGCTCCAAACACTGCCTGAAAGTAGAAGAGCGGGATGGCGCCCACGCAGTCCGAGCAATTGCCGCCCAGCCGAGCCCAGGATGGGATAACGCCGCCATAAGGAGGGAGCAGCTGGAGGACCCAAATATTGGACAGCTACTGCGTGATGTGGAGTCCGGAGTAGAGACCAGTGTGGGCCGATATCGCAAACCGTAGCACCACTTACAAGAGCTACTGGGCCCAGTGGGAATCCTTCACTGTCAAGGACGGTATCCTGACGAGGATTTGGGAGTCGGCCGATGGAAGGACCCGCATAGAACAACTTGTCCTGCCTAGGAGCAAAGTGAAGGAAGTGCTGGAGGAGACTCATGCTGGAGTGACTGGAGGACACCTGGGAGCCAACAAGACGCTGGACAAGTTAAGACAGAGGTTCTACTGGTTGCATCAGAGAACCGACACGGAACAATGGTGCCGAAGATGCGACACCTGTGCGGCCAGTCGCGGACCAAGGACACGCAGCAGGGGAGCCATGCAGCAGTACTACGTGGGAGCTCCTTTTGAGAGGATCGCCATCGACGTTGCTGGACCGTTCCCGGTCACGGATCGCAGGAACCGCTACGTGCTAGTCGCCATGGATTACTTCACAAAATGGCCAGAGGTGTACGCGATTCCCAACCAAGAGGCTTTGACGGTGGCAGACACGCTGCTTGACAACTTCATCTGCCGATTCGGGGTGCCCCGAAAATTGCATAGCGATCAGGGGCGCAACTTCGAATCCAAACTGATGGGAGATTTGCTCGAGCGTCTGGGGGTGCATAAAACCAGGACCACTCCCCTCCACCCACAGTCCGACGGCATGGTGGAACGATACATCAAAACCGTGGAGGAGCACCTACGGAAGGTGGTGTCCAACCATCAGCGAGACTGGGATGCCAGAGTCCCACTATTCCTCTTGGCCTACATAGCTTCGGTCCACGATACAACAGGGATGACACCGGCAAACATGGTCTTCGGGAGAGAGCTGCGCCTGCCCTGTGATCTGCTGTTTGGCACGCCACCCAGCGCCGACCAGCCAGCGACTGACTATGTGGCAGAACTCACCGAGAAGTTGAATGGAGTTCACCAACTGGCCAGAGAGCACCTCAAGATGGCCACCGACAGGATGAAGGTGCGCTACGACAGATTAGCCAAATCTGCAGGATTCCAGGAGGGCGAGCTGGTGTGTCTGTATCGACCTACCAGGACCAAAGGGAAATCACCAAAGCTGCAGCGTGCCTGGGATGGACCATACCGCGTGGTGACCCGGATCAATGACGTGGTGTACCGCATCCAGCGACAACCTCGAGGGAAGATGATGGTGGTGCATCTGGATCGATTAGCAGCCTACCAAGGGACTGCCCGGGACGAGCAGGCCTAAGGAGGGAGCAATGTGACAGCGACGTGAGATTCGAACTCACGACCAGCGTCCCGCAAGAGAGAAGATCGCGCGGAGCACTTTGGGATGGCGCGCGGCGGAGAGGGGAAAGGGCCAACGCGGCGAGAGAGTGGAGAGAGAGTGCGCGCGCATCTGGTGCTGGTAGAGAGGAGAGGGCTCTGGATTTTTCTGGAGTGCCATCTCTAGAGACGCGTGGAACTTTCGAGGCTACGTCGCTGTGGTTATAAATTAAGGACGCGAAGGAACGACAGCAGTTTTTCAGTTTTTCAGTCAGTGAGTAAGCCAGAGCAAGCAAGCCAGTCAAGCAAACCGGAGTTCGACTCGAGTATGCGTCCGCATCTGCGTCAGCATCCGAAGGCCTGAGTTCGAATGCAGTGGACCGCAGTTGGAGGGACCCGAGTCCGAGTACAGTGAACTGTCTCTGAAGGTCTGTGGTTCGAGATACTGTGAACTCGAGTGACTGAGATAGAAGAACTGTAAACTGAGAACTGATAGTTCTGATTTGTAAATAGTGCTTTGTAAATAATAGTTAAGATTAACAGTTCATTGTTGTTCGTACTAGTAAAAGTAAATTGTCATTGTCGTCGGTGGAGTTTTATAACGAATACTGTGTTTAGTGAAAATCCAATTGTTGTCGAGAGCGTTTAAGGCGAATTGTATAAAGGAAGTATTGTTGGAAGAATAAGTCCTATTGTCGAGTGGAAATAAATTCACAATATTTATATAGCTAAAAATCTCGCAAAAACGAAATTTTTTTAAAGATTTTGGTTTGTGGGGAAAATCGAAACCAGTGATATAATACTGTTCAATCTCATATATTAAACACTCTCTAAACCAATTAGCACAATCGTTTGGAATTTAGAGATTTTATTAACGTTCATACAAAAATCGTTGTTTTACCCGCAAGAAACATCGGTTTTTAAATTTGACGATTTACACAAACAAACCCATATTCCTCCGCATGCGAAAGTGAAATTCTTGTTATAAATCGGTGTGTGCATACGAATTTCACATTTTTTTAAGATACTAGTCAAATCCGATGGGATTTGTAGATTTTATTCATATTTATATAGCTAAAAATCTCGCAAAAACGAAAATTTTTTAAAGATTTTGGTTTCTTTGGAAATTCGAAACCAGTGAGATAATACTGATCAATCATGTATATTAAACACTCTCTGAAAGAATTCGCACAATCGGTTTAATATAGAGGTTTTATTACCGTTTATACAAAAATCGTTATTTTCACCGCCAGAAACGTCATTTATACACTTGGACGATTTACACAGACAAACCCACATTCCTCCGCATGCGAACGTGAAATTGTTGTTATAAACCGGTGCGTGCACACGAATTTAACATTTTTTTAAGATATCAGACAGATCCGAAGGGATTTGTAGATTTTATTCATATTTATATAGCTAAAAATCTCGCAAAACGAAAATTTTTGAAAGATTTTGGTTTGCTTGGAAATACGAAACCAGTGATATAATACTGTTCAATCATGTATATTAAACACTCTCTGAAAGAATTCGCACAGTCGGTTTAATATAGAGGTTTTATTAACGTTTATACAATAATCGTTATTTTCACCGCAAGAAACGTCATTTTTACACTTGGACGATTTACACAGACAAATCCATATTCCTCCGCATGCGAACGTCAAATTGTTGTTATAAATCTGTGCGTGCACACGAATTTAACATTTTTTTAAGATATCAGACAGATCCGACGGATTTGTAGATTTTATTCATATTTATATTGCCAAAAATCTCGCTAAAACGAAATTTTTTTAAAGATTTTGGTATAGTGGGAAAATTGAAAAAAGGTGATATAATACTCTTCAGTCATATATATTAAACACTCTCTGAAATAATTAGCACAAACTCTTGAATTTTAGAGGTATTATTAATGTTTATACAAAAAAATCGTGCTTTTACCACAAGAAAAGACGATTTTTACTATTGGACGATTTATAAAAACAAACCCATATTCCTCCGCATGCGAAAGTGAAATTCTTGTTAAGATTCGGTGCGTGCTCACGAATTTCACATTTTTTAAGATACTAGACAAAACCAACGGGATTTTTAAATTTTATTCATATATATATAGCTAAAAATCTCGCAAAAACGAAAATTTTTGAAAGATATTAGTTTGTTGGGAAAATCGAAACCAGTGATATAATACTGTTCTATCGTGTATATTAAACAATCTCTGAAAGAATTAGCACAGTCGGTTGGAATATAGAGATTTTATTAACGTTTACAAAAAAAAATCGTTGTTTTCACTGCAAGAAACGACGATTTTTACACTTGGACGATTTACACAAACACACCCATATTCCTCCGCATGCGAATGTGATATTGTTGTTATAAATCGGAGCCTGCACACGAATTTCACATTTTTTTAAGATATCAGACAGATCCGACGGGATTTGTAGATTTTATTCACGTTTATATAGCTAAAAATCTCGCTAAAACGAAATTTTTTTAAAGATTTTGGTTTGGTGGGAAAATTGAAAAAAGTTGATATAATACTGTTCAGTCATATATATTAAACACTCTCTCAAAGAATTAGGACAATCGCTTGGATTTTAGAGGGTTTATTAATGTTTATACAAAAAAATCGTGCTTTTACCACAAAAACGACGATTTTTACTATTGGACGATTTACAAAAACAAACCCATATTCCTCCGCATGCGAAAGTGAAATTCTCGTTATAAATCTGGGCGTGCTCACGAATTTCACATTTTTTAAGATATTAGACGAATCCAACGGGATTTGTAAATTTTATTCATATTTATATAGCTAAAAATCTTGCAAAAACGAATATTTTTTGAAAGACTTTTTTTGTGCGGAAAATCGAAACCAGTGATATAATACTGTTCAATCATGTATATTAAACACTCTCTAAAAGAATTAGCACAATCGGTTAGAATATAGAGATTTTATTAACGTTTATGCAAAAATCGTTGTTTTCACCGCAAGAAACGACGATTTTTACACTTCGACGATTTAAACAAACAAACCCATATTCCTCCAAATGCGAACGTGAAATTGTGGTTATAAATCGATGCGTGCACACGAATTTAACATTTTTTTAAGATATCAGTCAGATGCGACGGGATTTGTAGATTTTATTCATATTTATATAGCTAAAAATCTCGCAAATACGAAAATCATTTAAAGATTTTGGTTTGTTGGGAAAATCGAAACCAGTGATATAATACTGTTCAGTCATGTGTATTAAACACTCTCTCTCAAACAATTAGCACAATCGGTTGGAAAATAGAGATTTTATTAACGTTTATACAAAAAATCGTGCATTTAACGCAAGAAACGACGAATTATTCAATTGGAAGATTTGCACAAACAAAACCATATTCCTCCGCATGCGAACGTGAAATTGTTGTTATAAATCGTTGCGTGCACACGAATTTCACATTTTTTAAAGATATTAGACAAATCCGACGGCATTTGTAAATTTTTGTCATATTTATATAGCTAAAAATCTCGAAAAAAGAGATTTCTCGAAAGATTTTTTTTATGGGGAAAATTGAAAAAAGGTGATATAATACTGTTCAGTCATGTATATTAAACACTCTCTGAAAGAATTAGCACAATAGCTTGGATTTTAGAGATTTAATTAACGTTTATACCAAAATTTCGACTTTTACCGCAAGAAACGACGATTTTTAATATTGGACGACTTACACAAACATACCCATATTCCTTCGCATGCGAACGTGAAATTGTTGTTATTAATCGGTACGTGCAGAGGAATTTAACGTTTTTTTAAGATATTAGACAGATCCGAAGGGATTTGTAGATTTTATTCATATTTATATAGGTCAAAATCTCGCAAAGACGAAATTTTTTGAAAGATTTTGGTTTGTGGGGAAAATCGAAACCAGTGATATATAACTGTTCAATCACATATATTACACACTCTCTAAAACAATTAGCACAATCGTTTGGAATATAGAGATTTTATTAACGTTTATACAAAAATCGTTGTTTTACCCGCAAGAAACGTCGATTTTTACAATTTGACGATTTACACAAACAAACCCATATTCCTCCGCATGCGAAAGTGAAATTCTTATTATAAATCGGTGCGTGCACACGAATTTCACATTTTTTAAAGATATTAGTCAAATCCGACGGGATTTGTAGATTTTATTCATATTTATATAGGTAAAAATCTCGCAAAAAAAAGGAAAATTTTTTAAAGATTTTGGTTTGCTTGGAAATTCGAAACCAGTGAGATAATACTTTTCAATCATGTATATTAAACACTCTCTGAAAGAATTCGCACAATCGGTTTAATATAGGGGTTTTATTAACGTTTATAGAAAAATCGTCATTTTCACCGCCATTTTTACACTTGGACGATTTACACAGACAAACCCATATTCCTCCGCATGCGAACGTGAAATTGTTGTTATAAATCGGTGCGTGCACACGAATTTAACATTTTTTTAAGATATCAGACAGATCCGACGGGATTTGTAAATTTTATTCATACTTATATAGCTAAAAATCTCGCAAAAACGAAAATTTTTGAAAGTTATTGGTTTGTTGGGAAAATCGAAACCAGCGATATAATACTGTTCAATCATGTATATTAAACACTCTCGGAAGGAATTAGCACAATCGGTTGGAATATAGAGATTTTATTAACGTTTATACAAAAATCGTAGTTTTAACCGCAAGAAACGTCGATTTGTGAAAGATTTTGGTTTGTTTGGAAATTCGAAACCAGTGAGATAATACTGTTCAATCATGTATATTAAACACTCTCTGAAAGAATTAGCACAATCGGTTGGAAAATAGAGATTTTATTAACATTTATACAAAAATCGTTGTTTTCACCGCAAGAAGCGTCATTTATACAGATGGACGATTTACACAGACAAACCCATATTCCTCCGCATGCGAACGTGAAATTTTTGTTATAAATCATTGCGTGCACATGAATTTAACATTTTTTTTTAAGATATCAGACAGAACCGACGGGATTTGTAGATTTTCTTCATATTTATATAGCTATAGTCATTAAAGATGGCGGGCGATACTGAAGACCGTTTGTGCAGTGCTCTACAATGTCTGGATTATGTGGCGGAAACATGTGGTTACTTGAAGAAAGAAACAAATGTAGACATCCGAAACTCGGTGAGTGTCATTAGAAGTTGTTTTAATGAACTAAAAACCGCACTAGAAAGTAATATGAAAGGAAAACACAGCCTCGCTAGCGATGACAAAAGCGATAAAACACCAGACGGAGATTGCGAAGGTGGAGAGAGTCGTCCACCAGGACAAGTGGCGCCATCTACCGGCCACTTACTGGAAACAACCACAGGCGCTGGGCGACTGTGGACATCTAGCGGCCAAAGGGACAACTATGATAGCGCTGCCGGAGGAAATGAAACCAGAAAGAACCAAAGCCGGAAGACATTTAGCGACAAGCTAGCGGACAGCGACGGCGACCAGCTGAGCGGCATCGGCAACCAACGACAGGACACACCTAGCGGCCGAACGGACATCCAAGCTAGCTGCAGGAGGTCCGCCCAGCAGAGCAGGAGGTGATATAGAAGACATTGTAACCAGAAAAATAACCCAAAGAATCGAATCCATGATGGAAAACATATTAGGAAATATTAAGAGGATGATGCAAGAGGAAATATGCAACTCGGCGAAACAGAACACAGATCCTGGCCGCGGGACCTTTACCAAACAACTAGGAGCAAACCGCCTACAACAACCAGCCGCCGGGCAGGACGCAGAGGCCCCGCGAACACAGCATGTACAGAGGGACACCGTGGACGTTTGAGGACGCGAAGAGCACACCACATGGACTACAGTGGTAGGTAGAAAGCACAATTCAGGCGAACAGCACCCGGAGCATACACGACCAAGGCCTAAGAGAGTACCGCAAAGAGGCATCGCAGCATCTAACCGGCTGAAAGCAGCAGAAAGAAACGTATGGATCTATGTAGGGCGACTCAGCAGCGAAACAACGGCGGATGACATAACTCGCTACCTAAAAGAAAACGGAATAGAATACGTCTCAGAATGCGAGATGCTGGACACAAGGGGCACGAACAGGGCGTTCAAACTAGCAGTCCCATTCAGATATCATGACATTATATTCAGTCCGGACTTCTGGCCGGAGGATGTTACCTTTCGCTCCTTTCGGCTACGATAAAAGAGAGCTAACCTGCCTTCTGTGGAACGTGGAAGGATTCATTTCCTTAATGAAAACACCGGAAATATGCCTACTGGAGCAAGACATGTTAATACTAACCGAGACTTTTCTCCGAGAACCAGTCACTCTACCCGGATATTATGCAGCGCACAGTCTAGCAGCGATGGGACCAGAAGGGAGGCCTTCGGGAGGAGTATCCTGCCTATTCAGGCCATCAATGGGACAAGTCGTCGACGAATACGCAGAAAGGGACGTGGTGATAGTCACATTCGAACATCTCATTGTGATCGGGATGTACATTAGGCCCACTGCCACAACTGAGTTCGCCATAGAAACTATCCTGCACGCGCTAGAGCGCGCTGGCGGAAGAAAACCTATACTATTGGGCGGCGACTTCAACTGTCGCAAGGACAAACCAGACAGGAAAGCCGTAAGTATTCGAAACCCTAGAAGAAGAAGGGTTCTCACTGGTCAACGAGGGAACCATCCCAACCTACGTAGCACACAATGGATCAAGTGTGATAGACCTTGTATTCTACAGGGGAAAAGAAATACGCATCAGTCGCCAGGATCACCTGTGGACACCTATAAGAAAACACATCCCAATCCAGACTGGATTCACACTAAAGGGCCGGAAAACCACCGTTAATGAACAACAAGCAGCTCCAAGACATATCAACCCCATCTTGCTTAGCGGACTTCTAGACGAAGCAGCTATAACTCAACACTTAACAGAGGGAAATACTGACAGTGCACTCTCTCTACTTGAGACAGCACTACTCAACTCGACGCTGAAAACGAAGGCAAAAAGAAAAAGTAAGCCCTGGTTTGACGAAGAGTGTTATATCCTTCGGAAGGAAACGCTAGGAGAATTGCACAGATGGAGAGAACTCAAATCGGATAAAAATCTAGCCAGATACACAAGAAAAAGGAGAGAGTACCAAAATTTACTGAACAAGAAACGCACACAGTTTGCTGAGAAGAAAGAGCTAGAATTAATAGCGGACGCCGAAGCAGCTTCATACAGAATACTGCAACCCCGAAGAGCAAAAGTTCACCCGCAAATACCCATGTCGGTATGGGAAGACCACTTTTCAGCGATATACCAGAGGACTCAAATGAGCAGCAGGCAGCCCACGACAGCAAGTAATGAGGGAACCACACAACTCACGACGGAGGAAGTTTGGGCCGCGTTCCAGAGATGTAAACGGAACAAAGCACCGGGACCGGACCACCTTACCAATGAGATTTTACAAGAATCATTGCCAGCAACCATTGTAATATGGACATCACTATTTAACGAATGCTTCAGACAAGGGAAAATACCAGACAGATGGAGAGAATCTAGCATACATATGCTGTACAAAGGGAAAGGCCCTAAAGACTTGCCGGACTCTTACCGTGGTATTGCCCTCGATTGCAATCCTTTCAAAGTGCTCTCCAGGATATTATTGAACCGGATTACGCCGCAAGCCATGCCGTACATACCAGAACAGCAATTTGGATTTATAGCCGGAAGATCCACAACCCAGTCAATTGAGAGAGTGCTCGACACCATATGGGAAGCTACCGCCACGGCCGGAGGTTACATATACGCCATTTTCATAGATTACGTGAAAGCGTTCGACGGAGTGGACAGGACTATCATGGTAGATAAACTACGCCGCATTCTGGGAGAGGAAAACCCGAACCTGCCACTCATAGAGAACATCCTGAGTGTCAACCTACTAACGGTTAGCGACAAAGTGAGCCACTCTAGACCCATTACCCAGACGAATGGCGTTCTCCAGGGGGACCCTCTTAGCCCGATGATGTTTAACCTGCTAACACACTATGTCATACAAGAGGTAGCAGTAAACCTACCTATGTTCCTGTATGTAGACGACATGGTTATGATGTCGAGCAACAGAGAGGCATTACAGGAAGGGCTTAACAGACTCCATGTATGGTCAAGAAGGAATGGCCTAGATATAAATACAGGGAAAACAAAGGTCATGAAGTTCAGAAAAGGCGGAAACGTCTCCAGATCGGACATCTTCACATATGGTAATGAGAAACAGGAAATTGTTAACTCATACAAATATCTGGGCTTAACACTGCAAGTGACAGGCAAGTCATTTACTAAGCACATAGAAGAAAGATGCTCGGCGGCGATCAAGGCTACGTACGACATAAAGAAGCTCGAAAAGCTCTCCACGACCACAGCCCTCCGCCTCTTCTACATCAAGATCGCTCCAATAGTTAGCTACGCGCTGAAAAAGATATGGGTTCACTTAACCTCAGCGAACCTAAAGAAGCTAGAAGCCGTGAAAGCGTCATACCTAAAAATAGCTCTTCAAGTGTCAAGAACAACGCAAACGAGGCTGGTATACCTATTAATGGACACGGATTTCTTCTTAAGAGAGCTGATGACGAGCAACGGCCTTCAACCTACACCAGCATATGAGGCCCACGTTAGGGACAGAGAAGAAAAAGCAGTAGACGTGGACAAGGAATTCCTTCAGACGCCAGCCATGAACACGGAAGAATGGAAGAAGCCTAACTTCGAGCTACGTCACGTCTTCACGAGGACGGCGGCCCACGGGTTCCACCATAGGATCTGTGCCAAACGAGGATAACACTCGGCCTCAGAGCAGTGTATCTGCACCCTCTGTGGGCACAGCTGCAGTCAGTATCATTTACTAACCTGCCAAGCAAGGACTGAGACACTAACGTCCTACGCAAAAGAAGGCAACTTTTGACTAAAATGTAACAATGTACATATTGTGTTTAATAAATCTTATTATTATATAGCTAAAAAACTCGCAAAATCGAAATTTTTTGAAAGATTTTGGTTTGTGGGGAAAATTGAAAAAAGGTGATATAATACTATTCAGTCATGTATATTAAACACTCTCTGAAAGAATTAGCACAATCGCTTGGATTTTAGAGGTTTTATTAACGTTTATACAAAAAAATCGTGCTCTTACCGCAAGAAAAGACGATTTTTACTATTGGATGATTTACACAAACAAACCCATATTCCTCCGCATGCGAACGGGAAATTGTTGTTATAAATCGGTGCGTGCACATGAATTAACATATTTGTAAGATATTAGACTGATCCGACGGGATTTGTAGATTTTATTCATTTTTATATAACTAATAATCTCGCAAAAACGAAATTCTTTCAAAGATTTTGGTTTGTGGGGAAAATCGAAACCAGTGATAATATACTGTTCAATCATGTATATTAAACACTCTCGGAAAGAATTAGCACAATCGGTTGGAATAATGAGATTTTATTCACGTTTATACAAAAATCGATGTTTTAACCGCAAAAAAAGTCGATTTTTACAATTGCACGATTTACACAAACAAACCCATATTCCTCCGCATGCGAAAGTAAAATTTTGTTACAAATCGGTGCGTGCACACGAATTTCACATTTTTTTAAGATATTAGACAAATCCGACGGGATTTGTAGATTTTATTCATATTTACATAGCTAAAAATCTCGCAAAAACGAAAATCTTTTAAAGATTTTGGTTTGTGGGGAAAATCGAAACCAGTGATATAATACTGTTCAATCATGTATATTAAACACTCTCTGAAAGAATTAGCACAATCGGTTGGAATATAGAGATTTTATTAACGTTTATACAAAAAATCGTTCTTTTACCGCAAGAAACGACGATTTTTACAATTGGACGATTTACGCAAACCCATATTCCTCCGCATGCGAACGCGAAATTGTTGTTATAAATCGGTGCGTGCACACGAATTTCACATTTTTTTAAGATATCAGACAAATCCGACGGAATTTGTAGATTTTATTCATATTTATATAGGTCAAAATCTCGCAAAAACGAAATGTTTTGAAAGATTTTGGTTTGTGGAGAAAATCGAAACCAGTGATTTAATACTGTTCAATCATGTATATTAAACATTCTCTAAAACAATTAGCACAATCCTTTGGAATATAGAGATTTTATTAACGTTTATACAAAAATCGTTGTTTTAACCGCAAAAAACGTCGATTTTTACAATTTGACGATTTACACAAACAAACCCATATTCCCCCGCATGTGAAAGTGAAATTCTTGTTATAAATCGGTGCGTGCACACGAATTTCGCATTTTCTTAAAATATTAGTCAAATCCGACGGGATTATAAATTTTATTCATATTTATATAGCTAAAAACCTCGCAAAAACGAAAATTTTTTAAAGATTTTGGTTTGTTTGGAAATTCGAAACCAGTGAGATAATACTGTTCAATCACGTATGTTAAACACTCTCTGAAAGAATTTGCACAATCGTTTGGAATATAGAGATTTTATTAACGTTTATACAAACAACGTTGTTTTCACCGCAAGAAACATCATTTTTACACTTGTACGATTTACACAGACAAACCCAAATTCCTCCGCATGCGAACGTGAAATTGTTGTTATAAATCGGTGCGTGCACACGAATTTAACGTTTTTTTAAGATATCAGAAAAAACCGACGGGATTTGTAGATTTTATTCATATTTATATAGCTAAAAATCTCGCGAAAACGAAATTTTTTGAAAGATTTTGGTTTGGTGGGATAATTGAAAAAAGGTGATATAATACTGTTCAGTCATATATATTAAACACTCTCTGAAAGAATTAGCACAATCGCTTGGATTTTAGAGATTTTATTAATGTTTATACAAAAAAAATCGTGCTTTTACCACAAGAAACGAAGATTTTTACTATTGGGCGATTTACAAAAACAAACCCATATTCCTCCGCATGCGAAACTGAAATTCTTGTTTTAAATCGGTGCGTGCTCACGAATTTCACAATTTTTTAAAATATTAGACATATCCAACGGGATTTGTAAATTTTTTTTCATATTTGTATAGCTAAAAATTTCGAAAAACCGAAAATTTTTGAAAGATATTCCTTTGTTTGGAAAATCGAAACCAGTGATACAATACTGTTCAATCATGTATATTAAACACTCTCTGAAAGAATTAGCACAATCGGTTGGAATATAGAGATTTTATTAACGTTTTAGTCAAAAAATCGTGCTTTTACCGCAAGAAACGACGATCTTTACAATTGGACGAATTATAGAAACAAACCCATATTCCTCCGCATGCAAACGTGAAATTGTTGTTATAAATCGGTGCGTGCATACGAATTTAACATTTCTCAAAGATATTAGACAAATCCGACGGAATTTGTAAATTTTATTCATATTTATATAGCTAAAATCTCGCAAAAAAGAGCTTTTTGAATGATTTTGTTTTGTAGGGAAAATTGAAAAAAGGTGATATAATACTGTTCAGTCATGTATATTATACACTCTCTGAAATAATTACCACAATCGCTTGGATTATAGATATTATATTAACGTTTATACAAAAATATCGTGCTTCTACCGCAAGAAAAGACGATTTTTACTATTGGACGATTTACACAAACAAACCCATATTCCTCCCCATGCGAACGTGAAATTGTTGTTATAAATCGGTGCGTGCGCACGAATTTAACATTTTTTTAAGATATTAGACAAATCCGTCGGAATTTGTAGATTTTATTCATATTTAAATAGCTAAAAATCTCGCAAAAACGAAATTTTTTGAAATATTTTGGTTTGTGGGGAAAATCGAATCCAGTGATATAATACTGTTCAATGATGTATATTAAACACTCTCTGAAAGAATTAGCACAATCGGTTGGAATGTAGAGATTTTATTAACGTTTTAGTCAAAAAATCGTGCTTTTACCGCAAGAATCGACGATCTTTACAAATGGACGAATTACACAAACAAACCCATATTCCTGCGCATACTAACGTGAAATTGTTGTTATAAATCGGTGCGTGCATACAAATTTAACATTTCTCAAAGATATTAGACAAATCCGACGGAATTTGTAAATTTTATTCATATTTACATAGCTAAAAATCTCGCAAAAAAGAGATTTTTTGAATGATTTTGTTTTGTGGGGAAAATTGAAAAAAGGTGATATATTACTGTTCAGTCATGTATATTATACACTCTCTGAAATAATTAGCACAATCGCTTGGATTTTAGATATTATATCAACGTTTATACAAAAATATCGTGCTTTTACCGCAAGAAAAGACGATTTTTACTATTGGACGATTTACACAAACAAACCCATATTCCTCCCCATGCGAACGTGAAATTGTTGTAATAAATCGGTGCGTCCGCACGAATTTAACATTTCTTAAGATATTAGACAAATCCGACGGAATTTGTAGATTTTATTCATATTTAAATAGCTAAAAATCTCGCAAAAACGAAATTTTTTGAAAGATTTTGGTTTGTGGGGAAAATCGAATCCAGTGATATAATACTGTTCAATGAGGTATATTAAACACTCTCGGAAAGAATTAGCACAATCGGTTGGAATATAGAGGTTTTATTAACGTTTATACAAAAATCGTTGTTTTTACCGCAAGAAACGTCGATTTTTACCATTGGAAGATTTACACAAACAAACCCATATTCCTCCGCATGCGAAAGTGAAATTTTTTTATAAATCGGTGTGCGCACACGAATTTCACATTTATTTAAGATATTAGACAAATCCGAAGGGATTTGTAGATTTTATTCATATTCATATAGGTAAAAATCTCGCAAAAACGAAAATTTTTGAAAGATTTTGGTTTGTTTGGAAAATCGAATCCAGTGATATAAACTGTTCAATCACGTACACAAAACACTCTCTGAAAGAATTAGCACAATCGGTTGGAATATACAGATTTTATTAACGTTTATACAAAAATCGTTGTTTTCACCCCAAGAAATGACGATTTTTTCACTTGGACGATATATACAAACAAACCCATATTCCTCCGCATGCGAACGTGAAATTGTTGTTATAAATCGGTGCGTGCACTCGAATTTAACATTTTTTTTTTATATATTAGACAAATCCGACGTGATTTGTAGATTTTATTCATATTTATATAGCTAAAAATCTCGCAAAAACGAAATTTTTTTAAAGATTTTGGTTTGTGGGGAAAATTGGTGAAAGGTGATATAATACTGTTCAGTCATGTATTTTAAACACTCTCTGAAAGAATTAGCACAATCGCTTGGATTTTAGAGATTTTATTAACGTTTATACAAAAAAATTACGATTTTTACAATTGGACGATTTACGCAAACCCATATTCCTCCGCATGCGAACGCGAAATTGTTGTTATAAATCGGTGCGTGCACACGAATTTCACATTTTTTTAAGATATTAGACAAATCCGACGGGATTTGTAGATTTTATTCATATTTATATAGGTCAAAATCTCGCAAAAACGGAATGTTTTGAAAGATTTTGGTTTGTGGAGAAAATCGAAACCAGTGATTTAATACTGTTCAATCATGTATATTAAACATTCTCTAAAACAATTAGCACAATCGTTTGGAATATAGAGATTTTATTAACGTTTATACAAAAATCGTTGTTTTAACCGCAAAAAACGTCGATTTTTACAATTTGACGATTTACACAAACAAACCCATATTCCTCCGCATGCGAACGTGAAATTGTTGTTGTAAATCGGTGCGTGCACACGAATTTCACATTTTTTAAAGATATTAGACAAATCCGACGGGGTTTGTAGGTTTAATTCATATTTATATAGCTAAAAATCTCGCAAAAACGAAATTTTTTGAAAGAATTTGGTTTGTGGAGAAAATCGAAACCAGTGATATAATACTGTTCAATCATATATATTAACGAAGATATTCAACCCATGTCTACATCATAATTATTTTCCAACAGCGTGGAAAACAACACATATTATACCAATAGTTATACCGGGAAAAGATCCAACATTACCCCAAAGTTATAGACCAATCAGTCTAACCAACTTTCTTGGAAGAATTTTTGAACGTATCATTCTTGCACGACTAAAGCCATATTTAACTGCACCTGATGTCATCCACCATGAACAGTTTGGATTTAAACCCCACCATATTCCCAGAGAAGCACTTCATAGATTAACAACATCCGTCCAAAGAGGATTTCAACTTGGACAACATACAGTAACTACATTTATCGACATTCAGCAAGCTTTTGATACTGTCTGGCACACTGGTTTATTATATAAACTTCACAATCTTAACATTCCTATAAATTATATTCAACTTATCGCCAGTTACCTTACAGATAGAACTTTTCGTGTTCAAAATGGACGCTGTCTCTCCAACGCTCACGTCATAACTGCAGGAGCTCCTCAAGGATCAGTTTTAAGTCCAACCCTGTACTGTGCATATGTCCGTGATATACCAATGCATCCCAAATGTAATCTTACGCTATACGCTGGTGATACTGTAATTTATACGAAACATATAAACATTCATTTTGCTTGTCTACAAATGCAGGAATCCTTAAATATTATTACACAATGGTCCACAAAATGGCGTCTTAAGATCTTTTCACAAAAGATTTCCGCGGCAAGTACAGCCCTTAACCATTCAAAATGAAAACATACCTTTCACAACTACCGTCAAGTATCTTGGAGTTTTTCTTGATAAGAGACTTACTTTTAAACATCACGTCTCACATATTCGTGAGAAGGCCTTCCAACGATATATGCTTCTTTACTCATTTTTCAAGAGCTATACATCTTTAAACGTCAAAAACATGTTATACAAAGTTCTAATTCGATCCTACATGACATTCTGTTGCGAAATATGGGCTCAAGCAAATGCGCGACATCTTCAACGACTAGACGGTCTTCAACGATCCATCTGTCGAACCATCACTGGAGCGGACTACCTCATCCGAAATAGCCAACTGTACGACGATCTTGACATACTGTATTTCTCAGCTTACATCAAAACTCTTCGTACAAAATTTCTAGCATCAGTCCACAATCATCCAAATCCACTAATAAGTAGAAATATACCGATTCCTCTTACATGACATTATCAATTTGCTCCCTCTACTATTTGTAGAGTTACGTTGCCTTGGAATATTTAAGCTGAAACTTGCCATATGATTTCCTACACTTCTTTTAAAAGGAAAGGGTCAAATCCGACCTGGTACTTAAGAAGAAACAATCTGTTAAAAAAAAAAAAAGTCGACGCAAGTTGTTGCGCTTTCTGTCGGCTAAATGCAGTATCACCGTTCACTCTTGGCAGATTTCTCGTCTGCTACTCGAGGCTAGTTGTTGAGCTCGAGCAACGTATGAATGATGTGGTGAGCCTTTTAAATGAACAGAATGGATTTTAACAATAAAAAGTAGCTGTTTTAGCTTCTGCAGCTTCAAGTGTTTTGTTAACTTGCACTAATGAGAAGCAAAAAAAAAAAAAAAAAAAAAAAAAAAAAAGAGAGAGAGAGACTGGGAAAGGAGCTGGAGGTCCAGAAGACAGAAGAAAGGGTTATTCCATGTTCTCAGTAAAGATTTCAAACTGGAACAAAATTGTCCAATAGATATTTATTATATTAAAATGAATTGAAAGTTTAATTTTTTTTCTTGATGTTCTTTATTTTTGTTTCGATGTCGGAGGGAATAGTATTGGGACGAACTGACTCCAAATTTTTACAAATAAATTCCAGTGCATTTTCCCTCCGAATCCTATTGTGATAGTCCTTATTTCTGATGTCATAAAAGTATGGAAATTCCTCGTAAAGCTTGATTAATTTCATTACTTGGTTTTTGTTCCACTGTGACATGGTGCTACAAAGCGCGCGGAAAGAGAGAAACAGCTGATTAAAAGTTGTCTGCTACTGCTTTTCCGAACCATTTTCGGGTCCTGTCGCGTCAATTCGGCTTGCCCACCTAGGAAATGTCGCACAGAAATAGAAACAGCTTCTACTCAGCAGATGTCGAAAGGAAAGGAACGAAATCCGTACTGCGCATGCGCCCGCGCTGTAAGTCGAACGACAAATAGCAAGTGTAAATAGGGACTTATCCCAGACATGTTCGATGGGCGACAGGTCTGGTGGACGTGCAGCCCAGGGAAGCAGTGATACCCGTTAGAGCTGGGGACGGAGCGAGTAGAACTGTTGAGTTACTCAGTTCTATCGGTTTATGTGCTTGGCAGCGGAGCACCAAGTTACTCAGTTAACTGTAGCCATTACCGATCAGTTCCAATGTTCAAGCAGAGTTTACGTCTTTTACTTAATTCTAGCAGACAACAACGTAGGTACTGTTGTATTTAAATATTTTCTGCTGCAGGACAAATTATTTCCTTGTTCCCAAGGCGGGCTGAAAGGCCTCTAGTATTGAAGAGGAGTTCATCCTATGATATGACCTGTCAAGTGGGCCTAATGAACACTGACAGTCTGAACATATTACTATACATAATAATAATAATAATAATAATAATAATAATAATAATAATAATAATAATAATAATAATATACATATTAATAATAATAATACATAATAATACTAATATGAATATATTATTATTATTATTATTATTATTATTATTATTATTATTATTATTATTACTAATATTAAAGTCCAGAATAACAGAGAAAGTATGGAATTGAACGGGTTACATCAGCTCTTTGTTTATGCGGATGACGTGACTATATTAGGAGAAAATCCACAAAAAATTAGGGAAAACACGGGAATTTTACTTGAAGCAAGCAAAGAGATAGGTGTGAAAGTAAATTCCGAAAAGACAAAGTATATGATTTTGTCTCGTGACGAGAATATTGTTCGAAATGGAAATGTAAAAGTTGGAAATTTATCCTTTGAAGAGCTGGAAAAATTCAAATATCTTGGAGCAACAGTAACAAATATAAATGAAATTAAACGCAGAATAAATATGGGAAATGCGTTTTATTATTCGGTTGAGAAGCTTTTATCATCCAGTCTGCTCTCAGAAAAGCTGAAAGTTAGAATTTATAAAACAATAAAATTACCGGTATATTACTGGTTCTTCTATATGGTTGTGAAACTTGGACTCTCACTTTGAGAGAGGAACAGAGGTTAAGTGTGTTTCAGAATAAGATGCTTAGGAAAATATTTGGGGCTAAGAGGGATGAAGTTACAGGAGAATGGAGAAAGTTACATAACGCAGAACTGTATGCATTTTATTCTACACCTGACATAATTAGGAACATTAAATCCAGACGTTTGAGATAGGCAGGGCATGTAGCACGTATGGGCGAATCCAGAAATGCATATAGAGTGTTAGTTGGGAGGTCGGAGGAAATAAGACCTTTGAGGAGGCCGAGACGTAAATGGGAGGATAATATTGAAATGTATTTGAGGGAGGTGGGATTGATTATAGAGACTGGATTAACCTTGCTCAGGATAGGGACCGATGGCGGGTTTATGTGAGGGCGGCAATGAACCTCCGGGCTCCTTAAAAGCCGTAAGTATTGATGTTATTATTATTATCATTATTATTATTATTATTATTAGTATTATTATTATTATCATCATCATCATATTAGAATGTTTGATTAATATTGAAATATGTTAAAAAAGGAAGTGCATTATATTTTTCTTCTATTTGTGTTTATTGGATTTGTGTTACCTCATCAGTCACCATTTCATTTGTATTTATTTCTACGAATTATGTTACCTAATTACTTTAATTTATCAATAATATTACTCTTCACCAAAGAGAACATGGTTGTAGTGAAGGCTAGTAATGTTATAAAATAAATAAAGATTATGTTCTTCAGTTTAAGATTCCACGTTTTATTGACTATTTTATCCACTTTCCGTAATAGTAAATAATTCTGTATGTTATTTTAAGTGTTTTAGGCAACGCTTCATGGAGCCCGTTTCTTTCTATCTTCTTTTTTACTTAGCTGCAGCGTTTAACGTTTACCTCACATGTTAATTTAGTAGCTGTTAGTATTATAAATTATTTTATCGATTTTATTTCGTCTGTCATATATAACAACATTGAAAGTTAAATAGGCCTTTCATACCGCCATTTTGTAATGAAGAGAACCACTTTTTTCTCGTCAATTGGAAAAGCGAAAGCGCTTTACTACAATGCTCTTAAACACGCTTGGTTTCACTTTCAAAGTACGTCCTAAAATCGACTCAATCTATGTAAATTTTAAATCTGCCGCCACAAATTTCTACTCGGTACTGTACTCGGTTCAACCGAGTAATGACGTCACAGTAACTGCTCCGAACCTAACCGCTCCGTCCCCAGCCCTAATACCCGTCGTTCCTCGAAGAAGGCTTGCACAATCCTCGCCACATGTAGCCGGGCATTGTCCTGCTGAAATATGGCATGTGGAGTTGCCTGAAAAAGAGGCAGTACCTCGGGTTCTAAAACCTCCCTAATGTAGCGGTTGCTGTTCAGATTGCCCTGAATATGTAGAAGGCGAGATCGCATATTGTATCCAATGGCGCCCCAAACCATCACACTAGGCATTTGTCCGCTATGCCGCTCAACAATGCAGGCTCTCAGATTGTGTTCACCACGATAGCGTCTAACACGTATGCGGCCATCATTTTAGGAGAAGTTGAAGTGGAA
Organism: Periplaneta americana; assembly: GCF_040183065.1. Taxonomy (NCBI): domain Eukaryota; kingdom Metazoa; phylum Arthropoda; class Insecta; order Blattodea; family Blattidae; genus Periplaneta; species Periplaneta americana. The sequence goes on along the minus strand of NC_091121.1, from coordinate 122,136,218 downwards.
CTCGTCCGAAACTACATTTTGCCACTCGGCATGCCAGTGATGGCGTTCACGTGCCCATTGCAGTCTGAAGAGTTGGTGTTTTCTGGGCAATGGAAGCCGACGCAACAGCATGCGAGCCACTAGTCCAGCCCTCAAAAGACGGCAATGAACCGTTGATGCAGACAGGTTCACAACCGTTGCAGTACTCCAATGTCGACTCAACACTGTGGATGAAGCTATACGGTCCGTCACGGTCATGCGGACAAGATGGCGGTCATCCCGTGCTGTGGTCATATTACGTGGTTCAGTACCCGCTCGTCTCTGCGTAGGACCCTCTTCTATCCACTGGTTCCACACACGCGTAGCAACATGCCCTGTATGAGCCGAAATGTCCGGTATGACAAACCTGCTTTCCGTAGACCAACAAGTCTGCCCAGTTTGAACTCACGTGCTAATATTGCGCCCTTCCACGTCGACGAGGCATACCTGCACTAGCTTTAACGTATCCACTTCGTTTGGAAGCACTGGACTGAGCAAGGCATAACACTGACCATTCTGGTGTCACAAGGGACGTCACTTTTGGACCTATGTGTATGCCATCTCTCTGGAAACGTAATCAAACAAAAAAATTGCAGGAGCCAGCCCCTTAATTTTGAGGAGCCACCATATTTTGTCCACACATGCAAAAAGAAAACCATTCCAGCCGAGATAAAATTACATTTACTGAAAAACATATATTACTTACTTACAAATGGCTTTTAAGGAACCCGAAGGTTCATTGCCGCCCTCACATAAGCCCGCCAGCGGTCCCTATCCTGTGCAAGATTAATCCAGTCTCTATCATCATACCCCACCTCCCTCAAATCCATTTTAATATTATCCTCCCATCTACGTCTCGGCCTCCCTAAAGGTCTTTTTCCTTCCGGTCTCCCAACTAACACTCTATATGCATTTCTGGATTCGCCCATACGTGCTACATGCCCTGCCCATCTCAAACGTCTGGATTTAATGTTCCTAATTATGTCAGGTGAAGAATACAATGCGTGCAGTTCTGTGTTGTGTAACTTTCTCCATTCTCCTGTAACTTCATCCCGCTTAGCCCCAAATATTTTCCTTAGCACCTTATTCTCAAACACCCTGAACCTATGTTCCTCTCTCAGAGTGAGAGTCCAAGTTTCACAACCATACAGAAGAACCGGTAATATAACTGTTTTATAAATTCTAACTTTCAGATTTTTCGACAGCAGACTGGATGATAAGAGCTTCTCAACCGAATAATAACACGCATTTCCCATATTTATTCTGCGTTTAATTTCCTCCCGAGTGTCATTTATATTTGTTACTGTTGCTCCAAGATATTTGAATTTTTCCACCTCTTCGAAGGATAAATCTCCAATTTTTATATTTCCATTTCGTACAATATTCTGGTCACGAGACATAATCATATACTTTGTCTTTTCGGGATTTACTTCCAAACCGATCGCTCTACTTGCTTCAAGTAAAATTTCCGTGTTTTCCCTAATCGTTTGTGTATTTTCTCCTAACATATTCACGTCATCCGCATAGACAAGAAGCTGATGTAACCCGTTCAATTCCAAACCCTGCCTGTTATCCTGAACTTTCCTAATGCCATATTCTAGAGCGAAGTTAAAAAGTAAAGGTGATAGTGCATCTCCTTGCTTTAGCCCGCAGTGAATTGGAAAATCATCAGATAGAAACTGACCTATACGGACTCTGCTGTATGTTTCACTGAGACACATTTTAATTAATCGAACTAGTTTCTTGGGAATACCAAATTCAATAAGAATATCATATAATACTTCCCTCTTAACCGAGTCATAAGCCTTTTTGAAATCTATGAATAACTGATGTACTGTACCCTTATACTCCCATTTTTTCTCCATTATCTGTCGAATACAAAAAATCTGATCAATAGTCGATCTATTACGCCGAAAACCGCACTGATGATCCCCAATAATTTCATCTACGTACGGAGTTAATCTTCTCAAAAGAATATTGGACAAAATTTTGTATGACGTCAACAAAAGTGATATTCCTCGAAAGTTACCACAGTTGGTTTTGTCCCCCTTTTTAAAAATAGGTACAATTATGGACTCCTTCCATTGTTCTGGTACAATTTCCTTTTCCCAAATAGCAAGTACAAGTTTATAAATTTCGCTATATAATGCACTCCCACCCTCTTGTATTAATTCTGCTGGAATTTGATCGATACCTGGAGACTTGTACTTTTTCAGATTTTCTATCGCAATTTCGACTTCTGAAAGCGTGGGTTCGGGTATAAATGGCTCAGCAGTTTGTATTTCAATTTCGTCCCGATCATTTCTATTTGGCCTATGTACATTTAGTAGTTGCGCAAAATAGTTTTTCCATCTGTTTAGGATTGATGGAGAGTCTGCAAGCAAGTCACCATTCTCATCCTTGATCACGTTTACCCTTGGCTGATATCCATTCTTAAATTCCTTTATACCCTTATATAAATCTCGAATGTTTTTATTCTTACTATTTGTTTCTACCTCATTCAGTTTGTCCTTCAAGTAACCTCTCTTTTTATTCCTAAGTGTACGACTTGCTTCCCGTCTTTCATTGAAATAATTATCTCTCTTCTCCTCAACTGGATCCTGTAAGAATTTAAATTTTGCCTGTTTTCTTCTTTCTACTACCATGCAACAATCTTCATCAAACCACGGTTTCTTTTTCTTAGTTTCATAATAACCTATGCTCTGCTCAGCTGCAATTTTGATACTATCTCTGATATTTTCCCACATGCTATTAACATCTAATTCTTTCTCAACTTCGTCGGAACTTTCTAAAGTGGCAAACCTATTCGAAATTTCGACCTGATAATTTTGCTTAGCTTCCTCGTCCTTTAATTTCAAAATATTGAATTTAGTAATATTAACTTGTTGCTCTACTCGCTTGGCTACTGATAATCTTTCTCTTAATTCTCCAATCACCAAATAATGGTCAGAATTACAGTCTGCACCCCTGAAAGTTCGAATATCTACTATACTAGTATTTCTCCGTTTATCTATCAAGATGTGATCTATTTGGTTGTGTGTCAATCCATCTGGAGAAGTCCAAGTATATTTATGTATATCCTTATGGGGGAATGTTGTACTTTTGACAATTAAATTTTTCGATGTGGCAAAGTTGACTAATCTAACTCCATTGTCACTACTAATTGCGTGTAGGCTCTCTTTTCCAATAGTTGGTCTAAAAATATCCTCCTGTCCTACTTTAGCATTGAAATCCCCCAATAAAATTTTCATGTGATATCTAGGGAACTGATCAAAAGTATGTTCCAATTCCTCATAGAAGCTATTCTTTATATGGTCGTCTTTCTCTTCTGTAGGGGCGTGAGCATTTATAACTATGATGTCGCACCATCTACCCTTAAGTACTAAATATGATAACCTGTCACTGATAAATTCGACCTTTTTTACTGCTGATTTTATTCTTTTATGAACAAAGAATCCTGTTCCTAATTGGTGATTATTGTTTCCTTCCCCATAATACAACAAGTAATCTCCTATTTGTGATATGCCATTCCCATCTAACCTAACCTCTTGTACTCCTACGAAGTCTATTCTATATCTAGCTAGTTCTTTTGCTACTAATGTTACCCCTCCTGTTCTATAAAGACTAGTTACGTTCCAAGTGCCAAATCTCAAATCCTTATTCCTTTGCTGTGGTCGTGCCAGAGAATCAGTCCTATTCCGAGGCTTATTATAGGGATACGTAACAAGCTGTTTTTTACGGTGATGGGTTGTTAGCCCTTCGCCCAACCCCCAAGCTGGAGGACCACCCCTTATCGGCTGTCCACGACTGCTTATTCAATATATTCGCAGCTACCCTCCATATCTGGAGGCCGTCTCCTCTATCCGCAACCTGAGGACGCGCCATGCCGTGGTGATAGGGACCCACAATACATGGTCATATATTAAACAAAATTAAATATCTATATAATGCAAACACACGCTCTCAGAGGCGCCCTGAAGCTATTCATTCATAGTGTTCTGCCCAAGGGCAGGTCTTTCACTGCAAACCCAGCATTCGCCAGTCCTTCCTATTTTCTGTCTTCCTCTTAGTTTCCCCATATGATCCATATATCTTAATGCCGTCTACTTTTGATATCTTTTTCTGCCCCGAATTCTTCTCCCTTTCATCATTCCTTTCAATGCATCCTTCAGAACGCAATTTGTTCTCAACCAGTGACCCAGCCAATTCTTCCTGATCAGTTTCAGCATCATTCTTTCTTCATCCACTCTTTCTAACAGGACAATAGCATTGAGATGAGCAACAAATGTAACAATATTAATTTAAAAAGTACATTGGAAAGTTTGCTGCAACCCCGTTTGTTATCATCATGTATTATTCTAGTGACATAATAGTACATTATGCAACGAGCCTATAATGAAGGTAATTAAGAAGTGAGTATAGATATTTATGAAACGAGCGCAAGCGAGTTTCATAATTTTCATACGAGCTTCTTAATTATCATTATAGGCGAGTTTCATACGACTTTTTATGGTCGACCATATTTCTAACTTGATATTATTAATTTTATTGTATCTGACCTGGAGCAATATCCCGTATGTTGTGAGATGTGCGCAGACGCGAAAGTATTGATTTTTTCCGAGGAACAGATGTCCACATTGACCTTGCTAGGCCATAAGAACCTACAGAGATAACATTGAAATAAAGTTAGACATTGAAAATCGAGATGACAAATTGTATTTATTTGAATATTATTTACAATTAACGCTAATTATTATAGTAATAGAACATAACCTTCTGCGACAGTATTGGATTTCCAGCCTCCGTGACTTTTCGCTAATTCTCTTTCGATTGCATATCCGAGAATAATCGATACTTGCGGTTTTATAACGGTAGAAAGCTGATCTGTCATTGGTTGAACAGTTGTAACCTGAGTCGTCATTGGCTGAAAGACCTGACCTTTAATGAGTAGGTGTACTTTAATGACATGCATTAAAGGTCTGCTACCAGGTGTATAATTACTACATTTCGGCATGGTCGAGCATAAAAGAAATTGAAGTCTTAAAAAATGTTTCGAACATAATAGACAATTCAGATGCCACAATATTTTTTAGTTCCCATAGCTACCTTGCACCTGGAATTTGTCTACTTCTGAATTTTTATAAAAAGTAAAACGCATCTAAATACTTTAGATCTAATTAAAGGTTGGAATTAATAGATGATAAAATGTAAAAGTCGTCACAAACTTAAAATAAAACAAATTATGATTGCGTGCTTTACAAGTCTCTACACATTACAATCAACGACTTTAAACATTTCAATTGTTTCAAATGAAGCAATTTTCCTTCTTTCTGATAAAATACATTATTTTCTTCCCTAATGACATGCCGGTTACCAAATTCTTTTATTGGAGCAGGCAATTCCAACCGCCTAGATTTGTTTTATTTTTGTTTGTTCACTGAACAGCAGATCTCAATTGTGTAGTAGCATTGGATGCAGTCAAGCTATACTCCATACATATCTACACTTTTGCAAGCTCCAGGTAATCAAACGCAGGACTCTGTTGATTACATTATCCATGACTACAATAAGAGGGGTGCACTGTTTTGTTGGCTTATGTTGGAGAGTTTTGTATATTCTATTATGTGTTGGAATTGTATTTGCATTAATAATGTTCTACGTCCTTTGGACAACCCTTTTTTAAGGGCAAGTATCTTGTGGTTTAATAAATAGCAAACTTGATGATGATGATGATGATGATGATGATGATGATGATGATGATGATGATGATGATGATGATGATGATGATATCGTGCCCCATCCCACGACAAGGGCGGATGGCTTATCTTTGAAAAAATCGCGAGTTATATCCCACTTACGAAAACCAAAATATTTTGTTGTGCCACAGCAACAAATTTATGAAGGCAACACAAACGGATTAGACACTGCATTGTAGCCTACTTCCTAACTCTCTGACATGATTTTATACTACACTTGCTTATGGATAGGCGGGATTCCTTATTCAGGATGCGATTTCAGGCTTTCGAAATAATCACAAGTTTAAATATTCACTATTAATAAGTTTATTAACAAAATATCAAATTAGAACAGTTAAATATAGAGTATTGAAATTGGAGGATTATTTCTGAAGTCTCATATTGGCTGCTAATTATAAAGTATGAGAATTGAATAATTAATTTTACTTACAGTTTCTGTAGGGCGAACCCTGGTGCTATTCTGAGGTGATGCCATTTTCTGCCTTCTTTCTGAACGTCGGGAGGTTACGACCGCTGTTGCATGACCGCTGTCTTGACCAATGACTAATGAACCAATGACAGCGATTTGGACGTTTCAAGTCCTCGAACCGCTCCCTTGTGACGCAACAGAGTGACACTATTTTGCCCGCGAATCTTCTAAAAATACGGTATTGCACTGACCAAACACCACGCTTCCGATTCTTAACCATTATTTCGGATCAGCGTTTCCAGGTGTCACTTGGAACAATATAGATTTAAGGAACTCCCACAATATTCAAGGATTGAATTGTCTGTTTTTGATTGAACCAATAGAAAATCGGAATTCAAAATTATCACCAATTTGATGTCTCGCGAGAGACGCAAATTGCAGATGATTACTGGACAATCTGTAGTTTTTTCGTTATATGTCAGCTGTTGCGTAAGAATCGCTTTGCGCTAAAATGCAAGCGTACACATTTCCTGTCTTGTTCAAGGACTGGACTTCGACTTCTTGCTGATTTCGCTAAGATGCACGACTGTAATCGCAACAGGAAGCCTGTCGCGTGTTATAACGTTATAAGCATGTATACTGTACAATGATTAAACTGAATGTTTTAGTAAGTACGATTTCATTACTTTGAAATAAAGTGAAAATATATTGCTTATGGTCATAACAAAGTTATGATGTTTACCATCATCCTTGGGCACAATAATAATAATAATAATAATAATAATAATAATAATAATAATAATAATAATAATAATAATAATAATGTGAAAATTTTATAGAGCAAATGCATATTCACCCATCTATCTTTGCGAATGGTTTAGCGTTACCATGCTGAAATGTTTGAGCGTTTAATCCAGTGATAAACGTCTTGGCAAACTGGTATAGCTCAACTGATACAGCTCAAAATACGTTTTAATCCCACTTTAGCGGCATGATGTCAACTCGAACTTTGATGGCAGAGTGAGATTAACTCGAACTTTGAATGGCAGCGTGAGGTCAAGTCAATCCTTGAATGCCAGCGTGAGATCATTGATCATGTCAATCGTACTATCAGGGACTGGAATGCTTTACCTGCAGACTTACTAAAGGCTTTACCAATAACCAAAAATGTATTTAAAAATAGGCTTAAAGACTTTACTAATAGACGGTAGTATATTATATACACTACTTAAAGGGTGTAATTGATATCTTGTTATTTGAAGTGTTCTATCAGTGAGGAAGTGTGTTGTGTCAGTGAAGTCTATTGTGTAAATGAAGTGTGTTGGTGTCAGTGAAGTGGCTGTGCAAAGTATTTGAACAGTGAAATGGTTAGAAGTGTTAGTGAAATCAAGTAGAATCAGTGCAGTGAGTTGACAGCGAAATACGTGTAGTGCCGAAAGGTACTTGTGCAGGTATGAACCTGTCACATTCATGAGTCTTAGTTCGAACTTAGGGTTAAGATACAAATTAGATTTACTTTAAATGTTATTTTAAGTGACCATGCTTCATTTAATTTAGGATGCTCCTTGTTATTATTATTATTATTATTATTATTATTATTATTATTATTATTATTATTATTATTACTAATTATTATTGTTTTTTTATTAGTTGTGTTTATTATTAACTGTCATTATTGAGTGCAATTAGTTACCACTGCCACCGGGTATATACCCATTTGCAGTGTGAATAAATACATACATATACATACATATCGATATCTTAATGGCAGCGTGAGGTCAATTCGATCCTTTATTAGCAGCGTGAGATCAACTCGATCTTTTAATGGCAGCTGAGGTCAACTTCATCTCTGAATGACAGTGCGAAATCAACTCGATCTTTGAATGGCAACGTCAGATTAACTCGTTCTTTCAATGGCAGCGTGAGTTCACTTAGATCTTTGAATAGCAGCGTGGGGTCATGTCCATCTTTGAATAACAGCGTGAAGTCAACTTGATCTTTAAATGGTAGTGTCAGGTCAACTCGATCTTTTAATGGCAGCTTGAGGTCAACTTCATCTCTGAATGACAGTGCGAAATCAACTCCATCTTTGAATGGCAACGTCAGGTTAACTCTATCTTTGAATGGCAGCGTGGAGTCATGTCCATCTTTTATCTTTAAATGCTAGTGTCAGGTTAATTCGATCTTTGAATGGTAGTTGTAGGTTAACTCGATCTTGAATGGCAGTGTGAGGACATCTCGATCTTTGAATGGCACCGTGAAGTCAATTCGATCCTTTATTGGCAGTGGGAGGTCAACTCGACCTTTAATGACAGTGTGAGGTAAATTCGATTTTTGAATGGCAGCGTGAGGTAAAGTCGATATTTCAATGGCATCGCGAGGTTCTCTCGGTCTGTAAATGGAAGCGTGATGTCATCTTGATGTTAGAATGACAGAGTGAGGTCAACCCGATCTTCGAATGGCAGTGTGAGGTCAACTCTATCTTTGAATGGCGGCATGAGGTCATCTCAATATTGGATTGGCAGCATAATGTAAACAAGATCTTTGAATGGCAGTGTGAAGTCAACCCGATCTTTGAATGCCAACATAAGGTCAACTCGATCTTTGAGTGTCACCATGACGACACTTCGATCTTTGGATGGCAGCACGAGGTCATCTCGATCTGTGAAGGGAGGCGTGAGATCATCTCGATGTTAGAATGGCAGAGTGAGGTCAATTCGATCTTTTATTGGCAGTGAGGTCAACTCGATCTTTGAATGGCAGTGTGAGGTGAACTCGATGTTTGAATGGCACCATGAGGTCATCTCAATATTAGAGTGGCAGCTTGATGTAAACAAGATCTTTGAACGACAGTGTGAGGTCAACCCGATCTTTGAATGGCAATGTAAGTCAACTCGATCTTTGAGTGTCACCATGAGGACACTTCGATCTTTGAATGGCAGCACGAAGTCATCTCGATCTGTGAATGGAAGCGTGAGGTCATCTCGATGTTAGAATGGCAGGGTGAGGTAAACTCGATAGTTGAAAGGTAGCGTAGGATCAACTGGATCTTTGAATTGCAGCGTGGGATCATGTCCATCTTGGAATGATAGCGTGAGGTCATCTCGATTTTTGAATGGCAGTGTGGGGTCAATTCGACCTTTGAATGCCAGCCTGACGTCAAATCGATGTTCTGAATCGCAGCGTGAGGTCAACTCGATGTTTTGAATGGCAGCATAATAGACAGCAGACCTGTAAGTGTTCCTAGCCTGTGCTGGTAGTGACTATCTCCCCACGACCTGCCATCAGGAGTTTAGAAGAAACAATAAATCTGTAAGTGTTCCTAGTCTGTTGCCGGTAGTGGCTAGCTTCCTATGGCCTGTCATCAGAAATTTAGAAGAAACAACAAACCTTGACTTATTCCTAGCCTGTGCAGGTAGTGGCTAGCTTCCTATGGTCTGCCATCAGAACTTTAGAAGAAACAACAGACCTGGAAATGTTCTGAGCCTGTGCTGGTAGTGGCTAGCTTCCCACGGCCTGATTGCAAGCAGCCACAATACTTTAGTCATTCTCTGAGTACCATACAACTTTAGAAAGGTAGCAAAAATTTTTTTCAACGGTACTGTACAAGCGCATTGGTCCTGAAATACGGAAATGACGATTTATCCTGATTCTATTAAGTTGATGCGAAAGATTGTAGTGTTTTTGTTCGACATTACGAAAATGCATTATGAGACTGTTTATGGTTTGTCATTTATTATTTGGAATGTTGTGCTTGTAAATATGGCTTGCATTTTGTGGATTCGAAGAAAGTTTGTGCTATATGTGAGGTAAAGAAGATGGAGTGTCAAATTGGGGGGGGGGGGAGGCGGAACAAACTCTTCCAACAAATTCTTCTGTTTGAGTTTAATAGAAGAGCAAATGCACCGGAAATGGCTCGTAATATTTGTGCCTATATGGAGAGAATGCTATGGAGTAAGGACTACAAGGTTCTGTTGTTTCAACTCACAACACTCCATACAAAAGTTTGTGGTCATCCACATAAGATGGATCTGGTAGGGTAAGAATGGCGTGATGTACTACGAATTGCCTCCCAGAAATATAACCACAATTGCTGACATTTACTGCCAAAAACTCAGAGTCCTCGTGGCCGCAATTGAAGAACGACCTGGAAGACTGCATCAGTACTGCTGTAACACGATAATTCACGCCCTCACTCACAAGTAAACATTCTCATGGGGGACAGATAAAAAAGTTATTTTTTTTCTTCCAACATGTTAACAATATCAAAACAAGTGCTTATACAAATTTTGGCTACTCGAACGAAAATTACCAGGACTGCAAAAGATTAGTTTCCCTGGGGCCATTTACAGAAAGAAGAACACAATTTCATGACACAGATACAACAATTGTTGGGATATTTTTCAACATATTCCTCACCGGAATTGAGACATTTGTCATACCATGAGGTCAACTTTCATAACCCTGTGACCTGCTGCCTGGGATCGGAACCAATATGTGACAGCCTTCTGTACCTCTCTGTTGATCCCATGATATGACAAATGTCTCAATTTCAGTGGGGAATATGTTGAAAAATAGCTCAAAAGTTGCTGTATCTTCCAATAATTTTTATTTATTCCAGGGACACTTATTTTATATGGCCCTTGTAATTGCATTCGAGTGGCCAAAATTTGTACACATTATTAACATGGTAGAAGAAAAACAATAACTTTCTTTATCCGCCCCCATCAGAATATTCGTTTGTCAGCTATCCAGAAGCTTGGTTGGGAGGTAATTCCACATCCTCCATATTGTCGCAGTCTTGCGCCCTAAGATTTCCACGTTTTCTGTTCTCTGTACAACAATCTTCAAGGGAACTTCTTTGATAACGAAGATGCTTTATAAACTTGGCTTGCCGACTTGTTTATCTTCAAACTAGCAGATTTCTTCAGACGTGGAATCGAAAAACTATCTCAGCATTGGCAGAGAATCTTGGAGAACGTAGGAGAATATATTACTGATTAAGCGTTGGCGGAGTCATAGAGAATGTAGGAGAATATATTAGATTAATTTCTGACTTCTATTCATCTCAAATAAAAACGTTTGTGACAGCGACAAAACACCACGAACTTTTGCATAAACCTCATGCACGGAGACTTAAACTTTAATATACTGAAGTTTCATTGCTCAGCTAGGTATAAATGCAAATAAGTCGGAATTCGTGTTCAAAACTGTGGGAAAGGGTCAATCCTTCCAGCCACTGCAAGTTGCTTTCGTTTTACATGTAATTCAATATATATATATATGTAAGGATTATTCCTGTATTAAAGTTGAAAGAGGAGTTTTTATTTTTTAACTTCCATGGGTAGGATACACATGCTTGAATAGATAAGATATCGACTAGGCGATAAGTAGCAGTTGTCGCTTTTCTTATAATTTGCATAGAGAGTACAAAGAACTCGCAGGTTGTTCCTTCCATAAATAGGTATATAATCTGCAGGCTGTATTTTCATTTGTCCACACTCCTTTCTTATAACCTGGAACTGTGCTCATAGCAGAACTGGAAGCATTCACTAGCGATTTTGAGATGCTTTTAGAGTGAGAGAATGCTATGAAAAATGCTAGTTAAATGTAGCAGTGGCACAAGTCTACCATCAGTTGTAGATATGAAAGAGTTCACTAGGAAGTGTTCTCAATCTTGACGATATGGGGTACTTCCCACAACATTATTAAAAAAACACCACTTCAATTCATGCCACCAAACATCGTAAGATGAAGATTACACTTCAATTCACTTATTCTTTATCAATGGAATGTAGTAACAGCTGCCTATGACACCCACACAACTTGTGCTTGATTATGTTACAACTCTTTTCCATCAGAATTTACACATCAGTGGTTTACATTCATACCTTAGAACAGAAGTCATTATTTCTGCTCAGAATTGTGGGAAAAAGTCGCGAATATAGAATTCAATACCAGTCACAAAAAAAGGAAATTTCCAACAGAGTATTATGCATATCAAAATACAATAATAATTACAAGCCAAATTTCAAGTGAAAAAATGAATGTGATGAAATCAATAATCTGGAATGAATGTAGATGATATAGATCAGCGGTGATCAGCACAGTGAACCCTCGCACTAGTGTCTCCAACCCACGAGCATTCTCTCTAGTGCACCATGGCTGCTGATAGGTATACAGTATTCCATGGTGGAGTTTCGTTCGTGCCAGAAATTACGTCAGCAATAATAGTTTAATGATACACATAATGTACACACATGCATTAAAATAAGCATATTTTACCGGTAATAAATACTCAGGATGTTTGTTTATGTCAATAACCTAAAAATATTCTGAAATTATTGACGGATCCAGTGAAAGAAGTGGACAAGCCACAAATCCTGATATGAGGAGCATCGTTTCAAATCGTATTAAGTCCACTGGTGGACAAAATTGAGTTTGATACATTTTCGTATAGTTTCGGATGCGCTCTTTCACGCTGTGAACTCTGATTGTATCAAATCGTATTCACTAACAGTGTAAATGATTGCTTAAAACTAGTGGTTGTTTCAAATCATATTCAGTCCTTTATAGTGTCTGTTTCATATCGTATTACGTCCAATATTCATGTTATAGAATTGGTATAAATGAAATTAATTAATTACTTTCTTATGTTAGTTATACTTACCATCTGGCCCACTTTTTTCGACAATGCTACACATTCATTACGGACAGCACAGTATTTTTCTCGTGAGCTGTGTGTAATGGAAGTTGTTTCCAGTTTGGAACAAGAAACTATTGTAGGTGACAGTTCAGGACGACGCCGAAAGAAGCAAAAGCAAGCAAACCATGCACATAAACTGAAATCTGAGGCAAGGTACGTAAAGAATAGATTTTAATGAAGAATGGAGGGATTATGAGAACCACTACAAACATTTATCACACCCCGGCAATATTTTAATGAATGTAGAAATCCTATAATTTTCATTTAATTTAATACAATACTAAGTCAACATTCAAATCTTCAGATCTTCACCTCATTCTTACGCATCAGGGTATTTACCAATTCATAGGCATGGAGTTGATGTCGGAGAAGGGAAATGGGCGGAAATCTACCCTCGAATTTTTTAAGTGTAAAATTTCATTTCTTTCTATGACCTACTACTGAGATTTATTTCAAATCATCCGTCCTCAAGTGAGGTTGACCACTGGGATCCGGAATTAACAAACATAAAAGATAAAGGGAAATGAAACGAGCAAAATAATGATTCAATTTGTACATTAAAACAAAACTTTACGTGTTAACATATAGATGATAGTGTAGAATTTGAAGAGAGGCCTTCAGAATTTCCATTACGATCTTCTGAACCTCATAAAAGGGAATTTGGAAGAATTTAAGGATATTATATGTAAATTTTGGTAAACAACCCCTCGCTCCAAATAGTAAGCCTGTAACATCCCAATTGTAAAGCAAAATGCCATATTTTTCACTGACGTATGGAAGACAAGGTACATATTTAGCTCGCTTGTTATCATTTATCTGCAGTGCTTGATTTGTGTCTCATTCAAAGCAAATCGTAGGGTCTAAGAGTGGGACGACAAAAAACCAGATGGGCGGACTACTTCAGAACCAGAGCGGGAAGTCAATGGTCGAGAGTGGCACGAGATAGAGAAGTATGGAGGCAGCTGGCACCAAACATGAATCAACAAGCACCAGATAGGACAGAAAGTCAACGACAGTGAGTGTAATTCGTGTGAAGTGATGTGACCAAGCTCCCAAGGACTCGCTCACCTTAGGAGCCTACTTATGAGCAATTCCCTGTGACAACAGGAGGCCCTTGCCCTTACGGGATGTGTATGGGCTAAATTTATTATTTTATATATCGACTCTTCTATGAGAATCATCTTCAGACACACAATGAATCTCCTCAAGTACTTCCCATCCTCTGTTTCTTAGCAGGTTGGCAATTGCTGTATGGGCACGATGGTGTCTGTTATTACGCAGTAGCTCTCCCTTCTTACAAAACCCCAGTACATGGCCAAGTGTTTCAGTCTCGCTGCAGGCGGGATGGCGACAACGGGTAGTACTGAAGGTTCAGCCAGGGACAGATCTCACTGCAGTGACGTTGCAAGACATCTTGATGGCATTGATGGCAGAAAGGAATAGTTAAGAAAAAAAGGCTGCTTATTTCAATTGTGTGAAGCTCTAGATTTCTATGGTAACATTATCGATGCAGTTACTATGGTAACTAGCAATGAGGATGATGGTAGTATGGCTACTTGTGGCTGCTTAGAACAAGAAGGATGATTCGAAAAAATGTGAAAAGAATCAAAGACTATGTTTCCAGCCGGATGGATGTTATGAACACACTGTAGGCCTACATAAAATTTGTTTAATGTATATATTTATTTTTTATTAATAAAATAATGGTTTATTTAATAATAACAATATTAATGGTTTTTATGTATTCATTTATCTCGTTAAAGACATTTGACAGCAGGAAGAAGTTATGAACACTCTGTATATCAAAATTTTTAATGTGGAAATTGTAATTTTATATTAACAAATAATGTTATTCTTTAATAATAACAATAATGATTGGTTATTTATGTATTTGCCTCATTAAGAATTTTTAATTACGAACATTTGTACAATTATTGGATCAAAACGTATTATGTCCAACACATTTTCCTTCAATTTGAAGAACACATTTAGAAGAAAGAGTGAAAACTCTAGTTCAGCTATAACGAATCAACACGAGATGAGAAGAGGATCCAACAAAGATAATGAAAAGATGGACAGTAGTGGAAATAACTCAAACCATCATTCAGTCAAAAGACCTGATTTTACAATTACTGACAGTGACATACAAATCAGAGCAGAAAAGGTTACCCCAGCAGTTAAATACAGTGACACTGTTAAAGAGTCGTGTCGTTCTGTAAATCATAATGGTGATGATGATGTTCAAAACGGTGAATGTAGTTCACAAAATAATGAGTGGCATACAGTAACGCACAAAAGTAAAGGGAAGGTACCCCGGCCCGAATTATTTCTAAATGCTAAACGTAAAACAGTTGTTGGAATGAACTGTCAACAAGAAGGCAGTAATCTGCCTCAGTTACAGGGTGTCCCGAAAACTATATCACTGCACGTGTATAGGTTATCTCCTGCTACAAAAGTAGAATACGTCATCGATTTCTTGCAGAATAAGTTTCCAGAAGTTAGAGTTGAACAGTTAACATCAAGACATCCCGATATGTACTCATCTTTCAAAGTCGACATCTACGAAGAACATTTTGAGGCAGCGCTGGACCCTAATCTATGGCCCTTGAATGCCTGTGTACGACGTTTTTTACATTTTCATCCCAGAGTAACAGAAGACAAGTGAGGAGTAATGATACCAGTCAATTAAAAGCGAATAATAGTGGAAATAGGAAGACTGGTAATTTTAATGAGACTATACTTTTCATTAATATACAGTGCATCAGAAATAAAGTAGATGAGCTTGATGCTTTTCTTCATAATAAAGACTTAAAATTCTTATGTTTTGCAGAACATTGGTTACATACTGATGAAGTATACTTTTGCAAAGTAAAAGGTTATTCAATTGCATCTTTTTATTGCCGTTCTCAGTTAAAAAATGGTGGTGTCTGTATTTTTGTAGCTGCAATAAGTGTAATATATCTTAATCTCATCATAATTTGTTTATATCGTTCACCAAGTGGTGATCTTGATATATTTTTTAATAACCTTGAGGCTATGCTTTTAATGATCAATAGAAAGAAAATGAATGTCAGTATCTGTGGTGATTTTAATATTAATATGAACACAATTAATTTTAATAATAATAGTCTGCAAAATATATTTAGATCTATGGGATATTTTTATGTTAATAATGAACCTACAAGGATGGACGCTTGTTTAGACAATTTTGTAACAAATCCTGATAAACATAGATACACTGTTGAGGTATTAGACCCCTCTATTTCAGACCATTCAGCTTTAATTTTATCACTAGTTAATCATAGTCATTCAATAATGTATAAACGATTTTTAACTGAAAATAATATTGGTGCTTTTAGATCTTGTTTGAATAATATAGCTTGGGACAACCTATTAAATAGTGATAGGTCAGATGCAGATAAATTGTTTACAGAATTTTTAGATACATTTCTAGAAGTTTTTGAAACGTGTTTTCCACTTAGAGCTGTAAATGTAAACAATACTAAGGAAAGAAAGAATGTTAGAATATCAAATAAATGGTATAATACCAATTTAGAACAAATGAAGAAAAGGGTAATGACATTAAACATTGTTTTTAAAGTAACAAAATCACAAGAATCTTGGATGCTGTATAAAGAATATAAAAATACATATATGAAAGCTCTGAGGAATGCTAAGTTAGCTAACAATATGAGTTATATTGAAAAGTCTATTAATAAATGTAAAGCTGCATGGAATATTATAAGGCTGAAGCAGGTAGTTCAACTCATAAAATTCCTATATCTATTTCTCCAGACAAATTTGTGAATTACTTTTCAAATTGTATTAGTGACATATGTTGTAAAGCAAAGTTAATTTCTGACACTTATGGTGTATCAGCTCAAAGTCTGTTATTTAATAACCCTGTTCCTCAGGGTATGAGTTTTCAGTGGCGTGCAGTAACAGAAATAAAGGTTATAAATGTAGTTTAAAAAATGAAAAACTCCAATAGTATGGATATTTATGGTATAAGTAATACTTTAGTAAAAAATATAATACATCATATACTTTTGCCACTTACTGTTTGCATTAACAGATGTTTAAAGGATGGAATGTCTCCTCAGAAATTTAAATTAGCAAAAACTGTCCCTATTTATAAGAAAGGTGAAAGAAATTATGCTGGAAATTATAGACCAATTGCTATTTTACCCATTTTTGGTAAAATACTTGAAAGTGTTGTACTCTTACAGTTGAGAGAATATTTTGAACTACATGACCTTATTATTCCTTCACAATTTGGGTTCTGTCCAGGTAAAACTACTCAGGATGCAATTGATGAATTAATTGAGAACTATATATACATCCTTTGAAAATAGAAATTATACATATGCTATATTTAATGATTTAAGTAAGGCATTTGATTCCATTCCGTATGATGTATTGTTAATGAAACTTGCATACTACGGCATAAGGGCGATAGAACAAATATTTTTCTGTTCATATTTGCTTGGACGTTCCCATATTGTTGATGTAAATGGAAAAAGAAGTGCTGTAGCTCCAATTAAGTGTGGTGTTCCTCAGGGCTCTATTCTTGGTCCATTCCTGTTTCTTATTATGATAAATGACTTGCCATACAATGTGTCGGCTAAAACTATAATGTATGCTGACGATACAACTTTTGTTATCACACATAATAATACTGCTGAGTTAAATTTTATGAAGCAAGCTGTATTTGCTGAAATAAGAAAGTGGTTTTCAATTAATGGATTTATTGTTAATGATGAAAAAACTCATGTGTTAACTAAAAGTTTGAAACAAACCCAAAATAATATGATAAATGAATCTGTAAAGATGCTGGGTATGTATCTGGATCTTTAACTAAGGTGGAACAGCCATGTCAGTTATGTATGTAAAAGAATTTCTAGAGTAATTTATCTCTTGAGAAGTATCATGTACAAGATTCCCAAACATTATTTAAAACAAGTTTACTATGCACTATTTGAAAGTGTTATTAGATATGGATTACTTTTATATGGAAATAGTTCTGATCTTCCAAACATTTTGTTACTGCAGAAAAAGGCAGTTCGTATTTTAACAATGTCACCACCCAGACTATCATGTAGATCTCCTTTCAAAAGTGAAAAGATTATGACAATCTACAATCTATATATTTTTGAACTTGTAATGTATGTAAACAAGAATATTACTAATTATACAAGTATAGCTGATCTGCATCGCTATGAAACCAGAAAAAATGATCAATTAAACGTACCACATGTCAGGTTGCAAAAAACACAATCAAGCTATGTAATTACTGCAATAAAAGTATATAATAAGATACCAACAAATATAAAGGCACTTAATGAAACACAATTTAAACTTCAGCTTAAGAGATGGCTACAAAATAATCCCTTTTATAGCATGAATGAATTTTTTGAAAATGATGTAGTATTTTAGTTAAATTTTATTATTTTTTACTCTTTTAGTATTTGAAATATTGACATATTGTTTTTTATATTATTACATTGACGAGGTCTCTCGTATTCTTGTACTTTCAGGCAAATAAAGAATATGAATATGAACACAATTGAAAAGTGATTTCATTTTTTCAAGTTCCTTGAAGTACGCCTCAAGCATAATAACTTCACTTTTTTCATTCTGTGAAAAATTACCCGGATTAGGAGTAATCAGTTTTTCGTTATTCCTGTAAAATTTTGTTTTCTGGACATAATATGATTGAAACGATGCTCCCCATATGTACAATATCTCATCATTTCACTGGGACTTTTACCTTTCATCCGAGCTCAAGACTAAATAATATGAATAATCAGAATCGGAGATAAATATATCCGAGGAACTGGAACAAACGATTTTTCGAAAATGTCGTAATTTAATATCTGCCCAAAATTATATTACCAGTAAAAAATGTACACGGTTCAAATTTATTTTACAGTTAAAAGTGACCGAAAAATTAAAAAAAAAGGAAAAAAAAAAATTGGACATAGCAATATGAAATCTTGATAGGTTTGAAGTGGAATGGTTCTTGTCCTAGGGCAGGAAAATAAAACAAGACAGCTTCACTCCACATAATAATAATAATAATAATAATAATAATAATAATAATAATAATAATAATAATAATACTTACTTATGTCTCTTAAGGAACCTGGAGTTCATTGCCGCCCTCACATTAGCCCGCCATCAGTCCCTATTAGTCTCTACCATCATATTCCACCTCCCTCAAATCCATTTTAATATTATCCTCCCATCTACGTCTCGACCTTTCTAAATGTCTTATTCCCTCCAGCCTCCCAACTAACACTCTATATGCATTTCTGGATTCGCCCATACATGCTACATGCCCTGTCTATCTCAAATGTCTGGATTTAATGTTCCTAATTATGTCAAGTGAAGAATAAAATGCATGCAGTTCTGCTTTGTGTAACTCCATTCTCCTGTCACTTCATCCCTCTGAGACCCAAATATTTTACTAAGCACCTTATTCTCAAACACCCTTAACCTCCATTCCTCTCTCAAAGTGAGAGTCCAAGTTTCATAACCATACAGAAGAACTGGTAATATAATTGTTTTATAAATTCTAACTTTCAGATTTTTTGAGTGCAGACTGGACGATAAAGGCTTCTCAACCGAATAATAACACACAATATTTCCTATGGCGCGTCCTCAGGTTGCGAATAGAGCAGACGTCTTCGAAATGGAGGGTACCTGCGAATATATGGAATAAGCAGTCACGGACACCCGATAAGGGTGGTGGTCCTCTAGCTTGGGGGTTGGGCGAAGGTCTAACAACCATCGCCGTAAAAAAGCTTTTTACAGAAACTAATAATAATAATAATAATAATAATAATAATAATAATAATACTAGTGACAGTAATATCAAAAATAAATATAAAGACTGCTATGTTATTCCTTTTATTTTTCTGAATTTCAAAGTATGTCATACTAGTGTTTAATCAGCATAGATGTTATTTATGTAACAGAACTACAGGGTGATCCGTCTGGATATGGATAAAATAAAAACACTGTAAAACATTTACTACTGAACTTTATTTATTGAAACTTTGTGCATACAACACTGAAAGATAGGAGATTCTTCGGAGCTCAACATGACCCCCATTGCGCACCCTGCACAACACATAACGCTGATGCAATTCAGCCCATGTCCGTTGTAACATAAGAGGGGTGACTTGTTGAAAAGCTTGAGTAATTTTTACTCTCAGGTCATCAATGTTTCTGGGTTTCTGCGAATAGACAATGTCTTTAACAAAATCCTACACGAAGTAGTCAGGAGGGGTTAAATCTGGGGAATTTGGGGACCAAGCCAAGAGATAGCTGCTTCTTGTACTGGGTTTCGCCTGCGATCTCCTGCATGTTTTTTTTTTTAAACACAGAAGCTATTTGTACAAATGTTAGATACCACAACATTATGGAATCGTATTTAGGTACATTACGCACACCATACTCACGTCGAAATTCCCTTTGAACTCTTTTAACACTCTCAAATTTAGCATACCAAAGAACACATTGTGCCCACTGTTGATTTGTAGTAGCCATTTCAATCATCTACGATTCTCATTTGTCCTTTCAGATTATGCATTTTTGATTGTCATATATGGAAACTCCCATCTTTTAACCATAATATAACCAGCAAGAAATTTTTCCTACTAACATAATAGCTTTATAATAGTAAATTAATATTATCCATACCCAAATGGATCACACTGTATTTTTATTACATTTCAAAACTCACGATTAACTCAAAAACTTTAAGCAACAGACACATTTCGAAAATAAATTTGAAATCACCGCTATGATTTCTATGAGAATCCAGTTCTAATAGACAAAAGTTTAGTCACTCTTCAAACAGAAGTCCATCGGACGAAAATATTCCTTTAACTAGCCGTAACACGGAAACTAACAAAGATTTTGAATAGCACCATTTTTAAAACTAATTTTCATTTTCTCTAAATACTTCTCTTGCTTTGACCCCCCATCTAAAGTGAAAAATAAAAAAGTTTCCCGCTTACCAACTTCTAAGCATGTTAATGTCTATTCTGAACGGGTCACTTCGAAGTTTTTTTTCTCACTTTCCAAAAAAGGTTTTGATTTCGAAATTTTTTCTATGCTTTCCTTATACATTTATTTATCAATCCTAAAAATCACAGCATGATTGACTATCACAGGAGCTACAACATGATAATGATTAACGGTTTGGAAAATAGCATCCTGGTCTACAGTTACTGATCACATGCACCATTATGGCCACTTTCTCCCTCTCCCTTGCACCCCAGTACATTTTCTGATATACTACTTACCCGATACCCATTTCAACGAGTGCTGACGACCACTGATATAGATCGTATGATACAATTTCAACCTTGGTCTCTATTATAACAAACGAAAAAAATGGGGATATTAATGTGCTATTGCCACAAATTAAAGACATAGATAGTCCTAGATCCACTATTGCATACAGTGTCACCAGAATTAAAAAAATTGAATGTTTATCAGCCATATCCTTTCAAAAAAATATTCTATTATACTACTTAAAAAGAGAAAAAAAAATGTTTCTTCCTTTCATTATTTGCGTACAACACACACCTTACGCATGACTACATTTACAAATTATAAAAGTTATTACTCTTGTTTTGTTCCCACATATTGCGTTTCGTATGCACATTCAGTTCGGTACACAAAACCAATAAATTACCATAATTCCACTTTTAAGGAAATAACACAGAAAATTTTTCTTCAAAGTTATTCCACACATCTTTAGGAGAATTGTACCTATTTTTCTTTTTCTTTTTTTTAATTGATTATTTGAAAAAAACTTATAGCGTCTAAATGACATGGTGATAATGCCAGTGAAATGAGTCCAGGGTCCAGCGCCAAAAGTTATCCAGCATTGTTTAAGGGGAAACCCCGGAAAAAACTTCAACCAAGTTACGTGTCCAACTTGAATTTGAACCTGGGACCGTTCGTTTCATGGTCAGGCAGCTAACTGTTACTGCACAGTGGTAGACGAATCGTACCTTTACATGAAATTCTCTATAAGAAGATTTCTTCTTTGAAATGTGAGAGTTGACATGGAGAGATAGTTACAGATTTTTCATGTTCCAAATTTTGGGTTCATCAAACTAAAGCCTGAAAACATATTGACCAATACTAAAGAATACATAAAAGAACATTAATATTAGATTATTCACGCAGATCGGCAACAAAACCAAGGCATTCCGCAGAACTATTGCAAGGAATATTATTAAATTATCACAAAAATTTGTGTCACATATGAGTCCTAAGATTTATTTTTAAGTGTGCTAAGTGATGTTTCAAGTGATTTAACGTTATAATCAAAGAATAACAGCGATACCTACGGAAAGATATTCCACAGGTGTTGAGAATTTCCGTTCTTGAGGAAAAATGTGGTATACCAGTGCAGAAATAGAAGCTTCCTGTAAAATTACGATACGTCACACGTCCTAAATGTCACACAAGCAAGACTGAAAAACAGTTCAGACCGACACTTAGGTGAGAAGCGGTACCACGTCATATCTGTGGGGGATGTTTCTCACAATTCCAACATGTAAAAGGCCACACCATAGCGCAAACAGATGAGATACCACTCAAACCCTAAATATGTTTGAAAAGATTTAACTATATGCGAAATTTGAAATTACTCGATAACACAAGAGAAATCATTCAGACATATCTTAGAAGGGAACGTTGTAAATGAAAGGAACGACACTACAGTCATAGGGCCATTTTAAGGCGATGTGTGTTAAATCTGGTTCTAACAGTATGATATCCGAGAAATGTATGAAAAGCTTTTAAAGTACCACATTCTCGACAAAATATTTTCGCTAGCAGAACACCATAAATCTTAACACCGGAGTTTTAGTGCTATGTTTGTAGCACATTCATCTGAGATTCACGTACATTCGAAGTCAATGCATGCCATCTCACGTGAAAATGATGACACCTTAAAGACCGGGACTGACAGGGTATTCGAAAGGCAAACATTTTTCACATTTTGTTTCTTTAATATGTTGCTCAACACATCTCAATCGCTTATGGCCCATGAGTATCAGATCCTGAGTAACATTCCTCACATACATTCCATTTCAAAGGCTCCTGTCAAGTGTGGATAAAAATATGAAATGAGAGTTCCCGATTGAAACATTTCCCACAGCTCGCATGTGGATGGTTCGTCGCCATTTACGTGCTTTACATTTTAGAGTAAATCTCATACTGTCAAATATTTTCATACAGTTAACTTAATTAGATGAATTATGTGTACGTACATGAGCTCTTAGATAACCTAATGCTGAGAAACTTCTTCCGCAGATACCACATTTGAATGGTTTCTCGCCAGTATGTGCACGTATATGAGTTTTTAGCTCACTTGATGCTGTGAAACTTTTCCCACAGAGTTCGCACTTAAAAGGTTTCTCACCTGTATGATATCTTACATGAGATTTTAAATTACCAGATTCTGCGAAAAATTTCCCGCAGATATCGCATTTGAATGGTTTCTCTCCTGTATGAATTCGTACATGACCTTTCACGTTACGCGAATCTGAGAAACGTTTCCCACAGATATCGCACTTAAAAGGTTTCTCGCCCGTGTGAGTACGTAAATGATTTTTTAGATTACCGGACATTGTGAAGCATTTCCCACAAATATCGCATTTGAATGGCTCCTCACCCGTATGGGTACGTCCATGTGACTTTAGATAACCTGATGCTGAGAAAAATTTTCCACAGACATCACATTTGAATGGTTTCTCACCTGTGTGAGTACGTATATGGGTTCTTAGATTGTGCATTTGTGCGAAACATTTGCCACAGATTTCGCATGTAAATAGTTTCTCGCCTGTATGAGTACGTACATGAGCTCTCAGATTACCCAATATGCCGAAATATTTCCCGCACATATTGCATTTGAATGGTTCCTCGCCTGTGTGTGTAAATCCATGAGCTTTAAGGTATGCCAATGCTGAGAAATATTTTCCACAGATATCACATCTGAATGGTTTGTCGCCCGTGTGTGTACGTACATGAGTTTTAAGGTTAGAAGATGCTGAGAAACATTTGCCACAGACGTCGCACTTGAATGGTTTCTCGCCCTTGTGTGTACGTACATGAGCTCTCATATTCCCAGCCTCTGTGAAACATTTACCACAGATATCGCATTCGAATGGTTTCTCTCCCGTGTGTATACGTGCATGAGCTTTAAGATATCGCGATTTTGAGAAAATTTTCCCACAGTTATCGCATGGGAATCTTCTTCCGTCGGAGTGTTTCTGCAAATGCATTTTCAGACTGTGGAAGGTTTGTAACAATTTTCCACAAATAACACACCTGCAGCAACCATTGTCTGTATCACTCGGTAAGTGTGACTGCAAATTCTTCTTTCCGTGAAGCATTTCGTCGGAAATCTGACGATCAAGTGTACTTCCGAAGACAGTATTTTGTGAGGAAACTGATTTTCCAGGGTTTGTGCGCCTCTCCTGCAGTGTTTCACTCCCGTCGGTAACAAAATTGCTGCAAATAATATATGCATTTGGTAAGATATGACTAATGGCAGAGTAAAGCCACAGTCTAATATATACAGTCGCGCAACTTCAACACTTTTTTTGCCAACATTCACGACACTAGCGCCCAAGCGGCAGGCAAGGCACTAGTCATAGGGTTGATACAGCCAGCACAGGCTTTAAAATTATGCGAGATGTTATAATAACGTTTTAATCATGCGTCGGAATAAAGACAATGTGTGCAATGACGAAAATTGCAGTAAGAACAAGTTTAAATCTCCGAATTTGTCGTTCTTCAGATTCCCTAAAGACCAAGAGAAAATCATAACTCAGTCATAACCTATAATCCATGCTGTAGGTAGCCCAAGAGGACTAATAACATATATAGGTCTCTTGAGGTAGCCTACGTATTGTGTTCTATAAAACATTTATTAGTTATCGTAGACATCGGATTTTTAGGCACTAAAAATTGCAGTTTTAGGCGCCTAAAATAAGCTCAAAATTTGTAAAATTAGGCTCTATTTTAATGAAAATAGGCATTTTAGGCACATCAAGGTATCATACTTATTTCTTTCACTGAAATTTTTAGTTATACACTAAAATACGCAAAAAAAAGTATGTTTAAACATTAAAAAAGAATACTATATTATATTTATAAACAGAGCTGCACAAATTTAATATATTGAAACTAATGAAATAATGATTATTGATATCAAGATTACTCATTTTAAGTTATTGAAATTCAGTTCCATGCTCAGACTTTATTATAATTATCTGCACAGTACACCACCAGAATTTTTTCTAAATTCTCCACAGTTAACCTTTGCCTTTTGTCACTGAGAATCATTTTGAAAGCAGAAAAACTTCTTTCAACCGAAACTGATGTGAGAGGCGCAAATTTTAAATTAGGTACAATAGAAACATCAATACTTACTGGAACATTTACACTTTCCCCCGATATCACTCTTGATACTTTTTCCAACAATGAAAATCCTACATTCTTATTTAATACGTTGTCCCACTTATTTTTAACTTTTTTCCCAGTTTCGCCCAAAGCAGAATGTATGTTCACTTGAGCTTCCTTTACTATTGCTATTTGGCTACAAATAGATTGTTTTTCACGTTCTAATTGTTCAATGCTTGCAGGTATGAAAGAAAAGTTAGATGTTATGTAGGCAATATCGTTTTTCACTCGTGAGTCATTCAGACAATCTTTCACTGCTTTCACACACGCTGCACTATCAGTTTCAGGTAATTTATCAATAACTGTGACCACTTCTTTAAAATACTTAGAATAATACACCACTGACTGAATCCAGGTTCCCCATCGTGTAACAACCGGCTGAGGTGGGAGTGGGATATCTGGAAAGTTCTCTCTGAATATTGAAATCCTGGATGGGGCTTTACAAAAACATTTTTTTGTGTTAGAAATAAACGAATTGACAAGAGGAAATTCATTCCGGAAGTGGAGCTGCAGCAACCATGTATGAGGCAGCATCAGTACAAAACAACAGAACTTTAGAATCGTCTCTATTACCTGAGTATAAAGACTGTAGGCCTTTATTTACAAAATAAGCAATGGCTTGGCTATTCACTTTCGAAAGTACCTTAACACATACGAGGTGTGGAATCGATGGTCCATCAGGACTAAGTTTTCCTACTACCATATTTGCTATATACCTATTCATAGGATCTGAGGTTTCATCCACAGAGACCCATATGTAAGAATCACCTATATCCTCCCGAATGGAAGCTAAAGTTTCATTGTATATTCTGTCTAAGTAATTTTTTCTTAGGGTCGACTCAGATGGGATATTTTGCTTGCAGTATTTTTGTAAAAACTGTCTTAAAACCGGATTTTCAATTGCATTCCAGGGAATGTTAGCAGCAACAAACGCTCTGGTTAAATCAGCATAGAAATTGCTGCTGAGATTGGATGAAGTAGGCTGTGTTAGTAAAATTTG
The DNA here is from genome assembly GCF_040183065.1 of Periplaneta americana. NCBI lineage: Eukaryota > Metazoa > Arthropoda > Insecta > Blattodea > Blattidae > Periplaneta > Periplaneta americana. The sequence goes on along the minus strand of NC_091121.1, from coordinate 122,109,831 downwards.
TTGCAGTTGATTTTTGTGCTGAGCTTTAGCATTATGAGCTGCTCCTTGCACATGCTGCTTTAGGTGGCACTTCTTTTCTTGCGAAATCTAAAAATGTAAAGTAAACTGAATTAAAATAAAATCCTAATTGTTGTATTGCCGTATTTCTATCACAAAGTTAGTGGGTTCGAACAATCAAAATTTTAATGACCTGCAAATACTTTAACAATCGGAATTTAAAAGGTTAAAGTGTAGTGGTCTTAAAAAGAATTATACCTCAGGATAGCTCAGTCAATGTATAAATATTATATGTATACTCATTAAAATTAATAGAATTTATATATTTCAACTATTGTTACATGCCTGTTTGCTACAAATCTTGCAGAATATTATTTTTCCATCATAAGTGAATTCTGAATATTCTGTTAGCCATTGCCGGATCAATGTAGATTTTGCACTTATATTTTTCGGCATTATCGCGTTAAACTTCACAGGAAAACGTCCTACCGCTCAAAACTTCTCAACACAAATAAGGTGAGGGAAAGAGCAACTGTTAACGAGCATTCAAATGAACCGTTGTTATTGAGATTCAATTGGACAAAAATACAAAGTTCCACTTATTGTTGCATTTCCTGGTAGTGTTAACACTAGGAGGGCCATTCTTTTAAATATTTTGTAACGGTTTACCCTACTAATTCGCAGTTTTACGACTTTTCATAAATATTTCAAAAACACTCTTTCTCCAAAAATTGTGATTTTATGACACTCTGAAGGGCAGTACAGCTAATCGGTTTCAGACCGAAAACAGTCATTTTTATAGTATAGTATATCTCTGAATCGGTAGCAGCACATGTTGTGATTGTTGCCTGCTTCAAAACTAAGGTTGGTTCTTTGTCGGCATTTATGCCTCCAAACATGTTAAATTCGGTGAAATCTATTGCGAGTGTCGTGAGATTCAAAACATTTTGTTTCCTTTATCAATGGTTTCATGGCCGGTGTGAAGTAAACTTTCCACTTTTTAAATGCCTTAAATTTCGCAGTGAATGCATGTATAAATTATAAAAAGTAAAAGTAAAATGCGAAACTTTACAGTGAGTTAGGCATTTTTAGGCGAATATTAACAAATTAGGCTCTAATAACCGTTTTAGGGCATTTTAGGGCACTATAAAACTCTTTGAATACCTTTCAATTTCCATGAAACACAAATATTAATAATTATTTTTACTTTTCTCCTAAAGAAACAAAATAGGCATTTGCCCTAGAATCCGATGTCTGGTTATCAGTTACCTATTTGTATGTCAGGAAGGAGAGTTTAAATACTCACAAAGTAAATACCTATTACAGTATATTATTGTTTTGCAGAGATCATGTGTAAATGTGTAACCATTCCTATTTTGGATAATGTATCTACAGTTTTTAATGCAAGTAATTCCATAATTTTTGTATTCGTGTTTTTTTCTTTATATTTTTCAAAAGTTGAATGTTATATTGCATTCAAGTAGGAATTATGGTTTTAATTTTTCAAGAATTCATGGCGTATTATAATCCTTTTGCAAAATATTCACTTCTTGAATAAATCCAGACTGTGTCGATAAATTTCTGATGTGTTGGTGTAGATTCATGTGGCAGATGTATTAGGTTCTCAAGAAATAAAAGAGCCTTTTTAAATTTAATATAACAAGCACTCTCTTCTGTAATAATTTGCATGACTGTTATTGGTGTTGATTTTACATTCCCAGTGATTATTTGAGCCGTTCAGAGCAGAAGTGGTATAAGGCAAAATTAGGTAATGAGGTTTAAAGTAAAAATTCTGTAAAATACAGCGCAAAGTAGCAATTAATATATCCTTCCTGCTATTCACTGACTACTAATAGTTTAAATAAATTCAATATTAACTGCTACTTTGCGCTGTATTTTACAGAATGTTTACTTTAACCCTCATTACCCATTTTTGACTTACACCACTACTGCTCTGAAAATAAAATTAGGCCTACATTTTCTGAGTTAATTGAAGTTAATTGTGTATACATTTGTTCTCACCTACGTCATAATAACAGTAAGTGCATGTAAATTACGTATTATATAGGAAGGGTAAGTTAAAATTAAGCTTATGTGTGAAAACTGGAAATGTAATGTAAAATGCGGTAAACTTTCCATAAAAATTTAAACCATAATATCAGCACTATTAGCGACTCAAAATAATAATTAAAAAAAATGGAAAAACAATGAACTTCATAAATCATTGTCTGTCAAATTAAGGTTTAAATCTTCCCCTTTTTTATTTTTAAGTTTACCGCAGCGGCCGAGTTTACCCCAATTTGCGGTATGGAAAATAGTTAATTTCTCAGTAAATAGGGAGAGGAGTTCACCACGCGATGTACCCTACGAGATATGCCCTACAAATTTGACTCTTCTCACAGGAAATATAGAGTTCCAATGGTTCATAAATATATTTAGGAATGAATTGAATTAACCGTCCACGTACAAACAATTATATTATTTCAAACCATGATACGTGTTCAGGGCCATGATTGAGTTGTAAGGAGCAGAAAGAATTACGTTTATTCGCAGCTTCTGAAACTTGTTGATTAACTGCGTGTGAAATTCTTATAGGATTCTAAAGTAGAATTAGTAAGAACCATATACACTTACTGTATAGCATAAAAATATAAACTAAATTACGCAAAACACGTTTTCTGATGTGTTATCATGTCGTGTGCACACTTTTAACTTGCCTGCCGCTAGAGGGCTACTGTCGCGCCAGCTGTCAAATGTTGGCATATTTTATATGTATGAGTTGTGCGACTGTATATATTAGACTGTGGTAAAGCATCACAATGAGACAGCAATGTGTGGTAAGTAAATGTATTAGAAGAAACAATCTAGAATGTTTCATATGTACAAAATTGATGTGAGAGTATCTCATTAAGCAAAATTTTGAGCATTCAATATTAATTGAGGACGTAGCTGCAATAAGGGCCCATAGGCCCTTTTTCCGGAGAATGCATAAATCGATTCTCCATAGTTTCGTTGTTATACCCGCAAAGTTTCGTTGAGAAATGTTAACAGTAATGCTGATAAACCTGTTTATTTTAATATGTGTTATAGGCCCTGCTACGTCCTCAATTATTCTATTACTATTTGGTATATCTATGCGATATTTGCATTGTTTTCCATTCAACAATAACATCAAAAACAGATGACAAGCGTTAATAGAGAATGAAATATAGTATACTGCAAATAAATGAGGTATTCAGCAAGTACAAAGAGTACTCTAAAAGATTGTTAACTTTTAATATGTTTGAAAATAATTTTCTCTATTCTTAATGGCATATCGAATACCACCATTTACACCAATGCGCATCATCACAATGTATTTGCAAGGTCTACCATATCGGGAAATAACTCGACGTCTAAGAGTTTCTGTTTCTCTTAGCGATGTTTTGAAGACCAGGAGACGGAGTTTGTTTCAGATGGAATATGTGAAGGATGCCCACGAAAAATTACACTAGTACAAGATCGCTACATTCAGTTGTTGGCTCAGAGAAGGCCTACAATCAATGCTACCGACATTCAAAGGATCGTGCGACCTATCACAGGAAGAAATTTAGCCACACAAACCAACAGAAACCGCCTACATGACATAAATCTTCATTTGGGTCGTCCTTGGCAAGCACCTCTATCAGACAACACAGAATTACAAGTTAAGATGGGCAAGAGAAAATTAAATCATGGACCTGAATTGGTGAAATTGTTTTATTTTTCAACGAAACTCAGATTTGCTTGAAACCAGATTCGGGCCGTACTCTCATCTGGAGAGTGCCTGGTAATGTCGCAAGAGTCTGCCATTCAATTCCACATTACCAGCAAGGCGGAGGCTCCATTATGTTTTGGGGAGGTATTATGCATGGTCATCGTAAAGCACTTATTCCAGTGGAGGGTAGCATGAAAGCATTGATGTATTGTACACAGGCTTTGGAAACCATTGTTGAGCCATTCCAAAGAGATTTTGATGATTTTATTTTCCAGGTTGACAATGCAAGGGCTCACCAATGCAAGATGTGTGGATGAATTCCTTGAGCATGTTAAAATTACCAGAATGGAGAGGGCCAGCACATTCACCTGAAATGATCCCCAGTAGAACATGCTTGGGACAGGCTCAAATATGCATTCAACGCTGCAATCCTCCAATAGACTGTCCAAGAGCTTCGGATGGCAGCTGTTGAGAAATGAGACCATCTCGATCAACTGGTCCTTGATGACCTCAATAGTAGCATGCACAGACGTGTTGATGCATTGATCCTTGCCCAAGGGGTTACAAAATACTCACTGTATCTGGATTGAATTTGCAACAATTAAATGAAATTTATACTGTATTGTTCACTCATTAAATGGCTCAACTTATTGGTTTTGTGTATATTGCATGAGCGTGATCAGTAAAAATTAAGAAAATGTGTTAACTGTTCAATTAATTCTTGTTTCTTCCTAAAGATGTTATTATTATCACTCATTAACTTACAACAAAATTCGGAAACAGTACATATTTCCAATCTTTTTGTGATGTGTGTTTATAAATACACAGTAATTGCTAACTCCAGCCCAACATAAACAACCTGCCTGTCAACAGGCATACACTCTTGATGATATGTAAGACGTATGTCAAATGGTATGTATTAAAATTCAAGTGAATGTATAAGGAGAGCAAATAATTTCAAAAGTAAAATTCGGCACATATATCTGAATAATGTAATGTAGTGACTACTGGATTTCATTTGAATCATTACAGAGCACTGATGATTATATCCTACTTAACTTCGAGAAAGAAATACCAGGATATATTTTGACACAGATGAGAAAATGTACTTTCTCAAATGATTTCCCAGATGTTGACAGAATAGAATACTGTACTCAGGATATAACCATAAAATTTTGTTAGTACCAGTTTATGCTTAATTAGGTGATTTTGATATTGTTCAAGCATTATTTAAAATTTGTGTGCAATATTTCATTCATTCACAATTTTCTGCCCAAGGACATGTCATTTACTGCAAATCCAGCATTATACAATCTTTCATCTTTTCCACCTTCCACTTAGTATGTGAGATATAATAGAACATAATTAAATTTGTGTCATATGACGACAATTATAGGTCTTTAATATGCGAGGTAATGTTGGTATAGTTTATACCAACTTGAAGATATGAATTTATGCATACTTCGTAGGATACAAACTGTGTTAAATAGAATGATAAAAAAAATCCAGAAATGTGTGAAGATGAATTGAAGGAAAATATAAATTTTTCGAATATGTATGACAGATCAATTTTGAATGGTGGCAGCAATATAACTTGTAACATCAGTATTTTAAATAGTATAGCAGTATAAATACTAGTAGCAGGAGTTGTAGATGTAGTACTCATAGTAATAACACAACTTGTAGCAGCAGTAGCAGTGGAAGCAACAGTGCAGTCATAGAAGTAGCAGCAGTAGCAGTAGAAGCAACAGTGCAGTCATAGAAGTAGTAACAGTACCATGCCCCTTTTCATGTGATTTAGTTCATGGAGATAGCAGCTTTTTAGCCATCCAGAACAACATGAGCCATTCATACTTAAGCAATGTTGTCTAGTTGTATTGTTAAGGCTCAGTCACTGTTAGTTATAATAAGCTGAATATTACATTGTCCAGGGAAAATACTGTAGCTACGAAGATGAGCTGTATGAATTAAGATAGCGGCTTTTTAGCCATCCAGAACAACATGAGCCATTCATACTTAAGCAATGTTGCCTAGTTGTATTGTTAAGACTCAGTCACTGTTAGTTATAATAAGCTGAATATTACATTGTCCAGAGAAAATACTGTAGCTACGAAGATGAGCTGTATGAATTAAGTCGTGTAAAAAGCATTATAGTGGAGGTGATGTCATTTCATTCCACCATACGGGCATTGAATTGTACAATAAGTAATTTCTGATACAATGGAGGAGAAACTGTAAATAACTACAAATTAATTATTTATGTCGTGATACAATGAAATAGTGCAAAAACTTCACTCACCTCTCAGTCGTGACTTTTGGCTCATGTAATGTTATTTCAAACAAATGCTCCTGTTTCACTGTGTCCACATCACACAACTCTTCCTGAAAGAGAGCAGTGTGGCACCAATATTAAAAGAACTAATCGATAGATGCATGCTGGAGATTTAAAATTAATTCCTTTGAATTCCAAGTACAATTTTTAGTGGAAGAAAACAGTTCTTAACACCACACCCATTGTCGTCAACATCACTGAAATAAATCCATGGATAACTAGAATATAAATACTATTACTTAAAATATTATCATCATAAATTGATAACAATAGAACACTAATTCAAGAATGAGGATTGCCATCACATCGCTAACCTCAAAAGTGAATATTAACTTTGTATCCAATAGTTTTATTATATGAAATGCCACATAACAAGAATGACTTTCATGCTCCAGTGCACTTCAGTTGAGTATTACTGGGCATTAAACATTTTTTTTTTTTCTTATTTCTCAGTAAGGGCGTAGGTACGACCAGTGAGCACATTCATTGCCTGCTTCAAATAATATATTCAATATTATATTTGAATCGGTTTTTTTGAGAAACTTCATAGGTCAAATTTTAACAAAATTGAGTTTATTGCTAATTCTTGATCTACAGGGACAGATATTCCATTTTGTAGAAAAAAATATCACAAGTCAAACGGTATTTCTGTTGTGACATGTGCATTTGAAAATTAGGTTTTCTGGAGAAGGCTCATAACTCAGTGACAAGGCTGACGCAGAATGGACAAAACTATAGCCTAAGCTGGTGTGTTTAGAAAATTAATTATTTTGTGTCTAAATTTTTTATTTGGTAGAATAATGTTGTCTTTTGTGTAATGTATTATAGTATTAGATTATTTCATGTAGAATTTTATTATTTATATCCTTAGTGACATTTCATACAGATTAGAGTAAAATTTGTTCACATGAAGCAAAATTATGAAGTCAGCTTCTAAATACTGGTTTTGAGAATCAAATTGGTATTATTTTTTAATTAAATTTTCAATTACTTCATGAAATAAAGAGATTTCTTTGTAAAATCTTTACCAGATTTTAAGAAACCATATACCTAAGTCAAACATTTTCTAACATATTCTATTCTATTTAAAAAATATTCTTTGCATACAAAATTTGCATGCAAATATTCGTTATATTTTTACCAACATTTCCCATATACCTAAGTCAAACATTTTCTAACATGAATATTGAGTCATATTCTATTTAAAAAATATTCTTTGCATACAAAATTTGCATGCAAATATTCGTTATATTTTTACCAACATTTCCCATTTCAAACACTGCAATTCTTAACTCATTATTTGAACAGTTTTTTGTGTTTCCCCAAAACTTTGTATTTCGTGACTTAAGGGGTAGCTCGAAAAATCGATTCAATTATAATCCTTACTGTTAGGCCTCACACGATATCCTATAAGGAAAAAGGGGTAACAGTGACATTGTACTACTTCCTCTAGCTCTGATATTGGCCATAACCAAGAAGAAGAAGAAGAAAACTCTGACGAACTAAATGCAGGTAGTGAGCTTCATATTCAGGGTAACGAAAATGATGATGCTGAATGTGGTAGGCCTAATGTAGGTTATTGATCCAAATGAAACAGAGGTTGATATCCCTCTAGTCATTCTGCTACTGAAGTTAAAGATAGTGTAGAGGTTGATGCCGAGTGTTGTAACATTGACAAAAAAAAATCACCTGCTATTATTCCAACTTTGGTAACATTTCTACACCTCCTAAATTGATCTGTGCTCTAGGAAATGAACATTTTGGTCCTATCAGTACTATAATGGTAAATAGGACTGATAATTGTCCATTGGCAGCATGCCAACAGAAGAAGAACATGGTTTGCCAAGTTTATGAAAATTCCATATGCAGAGGGAATAACATTGTTGCAGTCAGGTTGAAAGACAATGCTGTGGTCACAGTACTATCCAATCAAAGTGGAGTTACAGCTCTTCAAAAGGCAAAGAGATTCTTTTAAAAAAAAAAAAAAAAAAAAAAAAAAAAAAAAAAAAAAAAAAAAAAAATCTCAATCTGTTATATAACTGAAATAGTGGGGGAGCACATCTAATGGACAAAAACATGTCATATTATAAAATTAAAAATTGTACATACCAATATGTCTATAGATTGTGGATGTAGGTATGAATAATGATTGGCGAATCATTCACAACATGGGTGTACATCTAGGTAATTTCAGACAAGCATTTTCCGAGCAGTACTTCAGAAGTATGGCACAGTTCCTCTCCAACTAGGTCCAACAGTAAACAGACGAAATGAACAATATATTTCTCCATTTGTGAGAGTTAATCATAGAGAATATATGATTGTGACATGACAACCTCTTCCCTAATGTGCAGGATGTCGTAATAAAACAACCAAGGCATATGCTCAATATGAAGTATACCCCTACATAACAAATGTTTTTCCGAATTCTGCATTGTTAAGAAATCAGTTATACCCCTATGCTTCTTTCTATAACATACTTGTATATTGTATTATTCTTTTCATGTAAATTATAATGTCCGTCATAGGATATTAAAAATAAATAAGGAGACTGGGCAATATATGACATCATTACACCTTATTTTTTCACTGAGCAGTTTTCGACCCAACCTGTATCTAAGTGCCATGCACTCAAAAACTCTAAAATAACATTGGCATTAATTTTTGTATAAGAGCTTATACATATTCGGTTTTTATTAAATTTAAAAAGAATCTGGGAATAAATGGGTTAACACAAGGATTGATGTCCGTCGCCATTTTCCAAATATGTGCATGACCATGTGCCATCTACTGCCCTATCCTTGGCCCATCAAGACATTTTGATTGACCCACTATAGCTCAAAATCCGATACTTGCCTATGTATCATTATGAAGTAAACTATCCAATTCATAGAAGCAGGTTTTCAAGTACAGTTAATTTGCTTCCATTGCAACAGATGGCACACTGAAGTCATCTCGGTTCTAAATAACTAGATATTGATATAGAGTTTATTTTTATTTTTCTTTGTGACGTTCACTATTTGTGCAGCTTGTGTTTCGCAGTGCTGGTAGTTTTTAACAGTTGTGATGTAGTTTATGCTGTGGGCAATTTTATTTTTTTATGATGGCTGTACTGTTTTGTCTATTTTTTCTGAACCCACCCTTATCTTCTCCTCCGCTCATTGGAGGAATGATACGCATCGGCGGGCTCGGCTGGGAGACCAGGCCAACTGGCAGTCGGAGAGAGGACTCGACGGAGTTACGACATCAAGAGAGAAACGGGCAGTCTCCCATCTCTGCTGACATGGTCGTCATCTCATTACATTACGTGGTTGCGGTGGTCGGGTGACCCCACTGATTTGGATAGCTACGACTTCGTCTGTGGCGTGGAAGTCAACGGTGGAACATCGTTTGGATATCATCGTTTTACAGACTAAGGGACGGCCTGTTTCATTCTTAGTAGTGTGCTGGCCAGCAATCCTAATTTTCATATTCTACACTGCGAGGCATCATTAACGTCCATAAGCCCACAGGGAAGTTCTCTGACGTCGCTAAGCCATTAATGGACATAGCGGCTCACTTTGTCATGGTGTGTTTTCCACGGATTTGAACTCTAACGCAGATAAAGGTTGGAGACTAGAACTTTATATGACTTATTAGAGCCCGAGTCTATCTGGACTGTATTTTCAATGAGTGTTCAATTTACTCTGCGATACATTACGATTCTTACTTTCATTCCGATGGTAGATATTAGTTCTCTCTCTCTCATCCTCTCTCTAATTTATATTGTTACTAGATTTATAATTATTTGTTTTGTATTTCCATATTATCTTATCTCTCTCTACTTGGTCGGAATTAAATTTTTATAATTATGATGGTTTTTAATTAATCTTATATGTGAAAGGCAACCGAAAATACCCAAAGCTACGATCCTCTTTCCCTTCCTGAGTTTTACTCAGGCACGCTGATACAACAGTGGTAGCAGAGCCTCTAATTTATTTTTGGTTGCCTTCTTTTCTTATAGTCATCTTATATGTGGTTTTAATTGTTACATGATGGAGACGCAAGCGGTAGCATGGGATCTACTATGGTAGGAAGAATTGGTTTACGAGTTGCAAGTACGTGGAGTTCAAGTTGATGTTACTGCAGAAGTTCCAACGCTACTGGGAAAATTGAAGGAACCAGATTTTCTCTCGCAACACCCTACTCGGAAATTCCCGCAAGTATCCAGATCTGAGGAAATTATTAAGATAGAAGAAACTATAGTTTTTTCGGAATTATTGAAGATTTGAAAAGAGATTTTACTAAGGATCGTTATAGACGAATCAGTAATAGGCTCTTGCATTGGGAACTTAGGTTGAAGGATATGTTGGTTACGGAACTTGGGGAACCTGATAGAATTAGAGTTCAAATGAGGTTACAACGTTTGCTGCAGGTCAAAACTAATTTGACGGCACTTAAGTCACTTTTCACTGCATAGTCCTTTGCCACACAGGAAGTTAAACCAAATGAGATTGCGGTTGATAATATTGCATTGCAAGTTCATAGTATAGAACAGAATAATAAGTTGGAATCATTGAATGCTTAAACCAGGTATGATTATGTCAGTGAATAATATTGAGGCTATATTAGGTTTTTTGCGAGTTTTGGTACAGATGAAAACTTTAATACGCATCTTTGCTTCTTTTGGTACTCATGCTCTCCAATTGTTGTTTCCTTTCACAATTGGAATACTAAGTCAGCGTTTATTGCAAGCCATTGAGCAAAAGAAAGATATTGAACATTTTCACACGGAAATATTAAGTGATTTTTTGCCGGGTCGACTTCAACACTCTATATTTGATAGGATGTTTTATCGGAAACAACCCATTTCCGAAACTATTTGGGATTATGCGGAAGAACTTAAAACCGTTCATGCCATGTTTCAATCTTCATTATCGTAGGCACAAGTGGTTGGGATTATTTTATCAGGGGCTCAATATTTATTAGAAAACCCCATTACAACTTATGCTCAATTGAATTCCTTACGTGCTTGTAATCAAGCTTTATTACGTGATCACCCACGAAACCTAGGGTTACCTTTGGCTAAAGCAGGAAGGAATAATGATGCACGAGATATGGTGCTTCGTAAATGTTTTCGGTATAATCAGATTGGACATTTTGCTCGTGATTGCATCCACAACCCTATGGTCCAAGAGAAGGCGTCGAATCGCATTCGTAGTCATGCCCATTTTCAGTGTCCTGTAGTAGTATTACATGTTCAAAACACGTTTTGTGAATGTTTATTTGATACTGGTAGTGTTTCATCTTTGGTTAGTAAGGAAATGGTTACTAAGTTGGGACTTTTAATCACTCCTAAACAGTGTATTATGACGTCGGTCGTTTCACAAACCTTTCATGTTGAAGGTGAAGTAAAGTTGCGGATCCAGATAGGACATTTCGTCTGGAAATATCCGTGTTTAGTGGTTAAAGATTTAATGATTTCATGAGGAAAACGGGTCTGATTATGGATTTACAGGCTGAGTTATTTTATTTTAAATTTGCTCTGGAGTATCATTTTTCTTTCTCTGATTGTTTATCAGCACCTTCATTGTCTCCTCTACCTAGTCCCGGGTCTGTTTCCGGCATTACAGAACCTGATTCGCGTGGAGAAATTGACCTTGCGCATCTTCCACCTGACCACAGAGCAGTATTTCAGAATATCATGTATGAATTTTCTGATGTTCTTAATCAGCAGTTAGGGTCTACCACTTTGATTCATCATCAGCTGGTTCTTAAGGATCAAGAGCCAGTTCGCCTCCCTCCGTATCGCTTGTCACCACCGCGTATGCAGCAGCTTAAGGCTAAGATACAGGATATGTTACAGAAGGGGATCATTCGACCATCCACATCTAATTATTCTTCACCCATTTTTCTAGTACCTAAAGGACAAGATGATACTAGACCAGTTGTAGATTATAGAGTTTTAAGTAGTAAAATGCAAATAGAATCGGTTCCATTACCAGATATACATAACTGTTTTGATTGGTTTGCCAATGCTAAGTATTTCACTACTTTTGACCTCAATAGTGCATACTATAACATTCCCCTAGCTGAAGAATCACGTCCCTATACAGCTTTTGCTACCGACTGGAACCTATATGAATTTTGTCGGGTCCAGTTCGGTATAGCTACAGGAGCCCAAGTCCTTACACGATTATTGGATCAGATTTTTTCCAACATAAAGTATAAGTTTTTGTATCATTATTTGGATGATCTGGTTGTATATTCCGATACTTGGGAGGAGCATGTTCTCCATATCCGTGAAGTTTTACTTAGACTGCGTAAGGCAGGTCTAACTGTTAAACCAGAGAAAGTGGTTTTTGCTACGCAGGTCCTACATTTTCTAGGACATCTTGTTACCCCTGTGGGGGTTACTATTGATCCTCAACGCACCCTTTCGGTACGTCAATTTCCACCTCCTAAGAACGTTAAAGCTGTCGCTTGCTTTATTGGTATGATTAATTTTTTTCTAAAATTTATTCCTAAATTTGCGGAATTAGCGGTACCACTAAACAAGCATAGGAAAAAAGGGGTTCCTTTTACTTGGGGTGAGGAACAGGATAAAGCCTTTCGAGAGTTGAAAGAGGCTATTACTACCCCCCCCCCCCTGTTTTGGCTATAGCCGATTTTCAACACCCTTTCATTTTGCAGACCGATGCTTGCGGCAGTGCAATAGCAGCTGCTCTCATGCAAGAGACAGAAGATGGTTGCTGTCCGATTGCTTATGCATCACGTGCATTGATTGATCAGGAACGTCAATATTCAATTTATGAATTGGAGGCTTTAGCCGTGTTATTTGGAGCAGAGAAATTTTGCCTCTATTTGGAGCATGTTGAATTCCGTCTACAGACGGATAATCAAGCTCTAAGTTGGGTCCTAGCCCGTCCCCGTAAATCAGGAAGGTTAGCGCATTGGGCTTTGCGTTTATCCGCTTTTAGATTTACGGTGGAACATATTCGTGGTACCCAGAATATTATCACTGATTCGCTTTCAAGAATGTTTGAAGGTTATAAGGATGAGGAACCTTTCGTTCAGATGGTGCAGCATTCAGCACCAGTTTTGGATTCTAATCCATTATTATTTCATGATGTTCGTGAAGCACAACTTAATGATGTCGAGTTGGGAGAAATTCATGAGCGCCTTCAGCAGGGCAATGCATGTCCCCCGTATTTACTTAAACAGGGCTTGGTCTGTTTTAAAATCAAAGGTGAAGACATGCTTAAGGTCGTGATACCATCGACCTTAATTTCCGCGGTATTGAAGTATTATCATGATTCTGTCGTTGGTGGCCACTTGGGCATTTTGAAAACCTTAAGTAAAATTAGAGAGTATTTTACGTGGAAAGGTATTTTCAGAGATGTTGCTAACTATGTCAGAACGTGTAAAGTTTGTGGGTTAAGTAAACCAAGACAGAAATTGAGATATGGCAATTTAGCTTCTTCTTTAGTTGTTTGTCGATTTTGTAGGCAAGTTTCCCCGTTCTAAAAATGGGAACACTTATATTCTTACGGTGGTTGATGCCTTTTCGAAATTTTGTTGGTTGGTACCAGTTTGGGAAGCCACCACAAAGAGTGCCTTACACGTGTTAAAGGGAATTATCGCTTCTCTTGGCTGTCCCCGAATTTTGGTTACAGATAATGCCACGCAGTTTATTTCTAACGACTTTAGGAAGTTTTGCTTTAGTACAGGTATTCAGCATATCACTACGGTCCCCTATTATCCCAACCCATCCCAAGCTGAACGGGTTAATCGCAATTTACGACCAGCCTTAATAGTTCATCATTCACAGGATCATACCTCATGGGATACCCAATTGGACTGGTTACAGTTTGCGTTTAACTCTGCTCGTCATCAGTCTCATAAATTAATCCCATTTTCATTAATGATGGCTTATCCACCACAATCAACATTGAGTAATTTGTGGCTTTTTGAAGATTTGTTACCAGATTCCCCTGATCCTCAGCAATTGAAGGACCTTTAGACAATGGCTAGGAGAAATTTACGTATGAGTTATAAGGTTTCTGCCTCTCATTATGATCAAAGTCGTTATCCGGTCCTGTTTCACATTGGTGACTCGGTTTACCTACGGCATCATCCAGTCAGTAACAAAGTTACCAGATTGCGGCTAAGTTAACGCAACGTTATAAAGGACCATATCAGATTGTGACCTTGGATTCACCGGTTACTTTCAGATTACAGGATGATAAGAGTATCATAGTTCGGGCTCACGCTTCCCAGTTGAAACATATTCACTCGCCCACGGTTTGATATTAGTAACTCCCCTGGTTTGCTCCTTGCGTCACCCATCTTACGACCATCACGTATTGTTGTCCTTTTTATCCCATATGTAGAGGGGGAGAGTTTATTACTCTAGCTCATTTATCCCCAGCATAAACAATCTCTCCCCCATTCCCTACTTAGTTGTATATGCTGTGTGGTTTGGGGGGGGGGGGGTCTGTGATGTAGTTTATGCTGTGGGCAATTTTATTTTTTTATGGTGGCTGTACTGTTTTGTCTATTTTTTCTGAATCCACCCTTATCTTCTCCTCCGCTCATTGGAGGAATGATACGCATTGGCGGGCTCGGCTGGGAGACCGGGCCAACTGGCAGTCAGAGAGAGGACTCGACGGAGTTACATCAAGAGAGAAACGGGCAGTCTCCCGTCTCTGCTGACATGGTCGTCACCTCATTACATTACGTGGTTGTGGTGGCCGGGTGACCCCACTGATTTGGATAGCTACGACTTCGTCTGTGGCGTGGAAGTCAACGGTGGAACATCGTTTGGATATCATTGCTTTACAGACTAAGGGACGGCCTGTTTCATTCTTAGTAGTGCGCTGGCCAGCAATCCTAATTTTCATATTCTACACTACGAGGCATCATTAACGTCCATAAGCCCACAGGGAAGTTCTCTGACGTCACTACACCATTAATGGACATAGCGGCTCACTTTGTCATGGTGTGTTTTCCACGGATTTGAACTCTAATGCAGCTAAAGGTTGGAGACTAGAACTTTATATGACTTATTAGAGTCCGAGTCTATCCGGACTGTATTTTCAATGAGTGTTCAATTTACTCTGCGATACATTACGATTCTTACTTTCATTCCGATGGTAGATATTAGTTCTCTCTCTCTTATCCTCTCTCTAATTTATATTGTTACTAGATTTATAATTATTTGTTTTGTATTTCCATATTATCTTATCTCTCTCTACTTGTTCTGAATTAAATTGTTATAATTATGATGGCTTTTAATTAATCTTATATGTGAAAGGCAACCGAAAATACCCAAAGCTACGATCCTCTTTCCCTTCCTGAGTTTTACTCAGGCACGCTGATACAACACAGTACAAGAGCATAATGATAGTAATAGTGTAGTTGTGCAGTGTGAATTAACATTTAAGATGGTTTTTACCAAGCATGATTCGTCAAAGGGAAAAAGTGAAAGTTAAGTAGATGTCCGAGCATTCAATGAAGAATTGGAAGAACAGTTTCTGTTTACATTCGGAAATGCTTCGAAATAGATTTGTTTCATTTGTTCAGTAACAATAGCAGTGCCTAAAAAGTACAACCTGGAAAGACATTTTCAAACAAACACATGATGCATTCAACAAATCATATCCTCTTGGCTCTGCTTTAAGAACTTAATCGTATGCTAAACTTATTTGTTAAAACAGTGAAGAAATGAAAAAGTAAAGGCTTCTTACAAAATATCACTTCTTCTCACTAAGAAGAAAACTGTTCTCAGATGGTGATTTGATTAAAGAATGCATCTCTATTTTTTGAAGAAAATTCTGATGATACCAATATGAAGCGTATGGCGGAAAATATTTCCCTTTCACGAAATACAATTATGAAGCATACTCAAGAAATAGCGGGCAATATATTAAGACAAATATACTATGTAACCACTGTTTCCAGATACTTCTCATCTGCAATAGATGATACTTGCAACATGACAGATAAAGCTCAGTTACTTGTGCTTGCAAGGTACATAAACGACAATTTCGATGTGTTTCAGAAACTTTTAGAACTCTGTGAAAATTATCAAACACAATAAATGGAAGAGATATATTTGAAACAGTGAAAAATTGTGTCGAAAATTGTGATGTTGAAGGCGATAAACTTGAGTGGTCTAAACTTTAGAGCAGTTGTACAGATGGCATCCCAGCAATGTTAGGAAAGAGGAATGGCTAGGTTTTCTTGCTTGAGCAGTTCAGTTCGGAAATTGTTTTCTTATCATCATCAAGAGGCTTTGTGTGCTAAAGACATGGAGTTTCAACACGTCATTACTGCTGTTGTGTGTTGCATTAACATGATTCCATCACGCGTCCTCAATCAAAGAGAGTTTAGGGACCTTTTGGGAAATTAAATAAATTAATATGGTGAACTCTTACTTCACAACTCGGTGAGGTGGCTTTCTAATGGAGAAATACCGGGTATGGTGAAGAAGAAAGTGTTGTTTCATGACAGTGTACCTGCTGCACCTGCTCACATGTCTGCAATTGCGGTTACTAAACTACACAAACTATGGTTTTGTTGCTGCACCCCCCTACTCAGCACATCTTGCATCCTCAGACTACTTTCTTTTCCCAAAGTCAAAACTTATTTGGCTGGGAAGAAATTTTCGTCAAATGAAGATGTTATCACAGCAGAAGGCTGACCTCAAGGAATCTATGTACAAGAAGGCTATAGCAGCATTGCAGTACCAGTGGACATGCATGTAAATGTCAGAGGGGGATTGTGTTAAGAAATAAAGACTGTTTCAGAATAATCCTAATTTAATTTCTATGTCAGGCTATGAACTTTTTGAATAACTCTCGCAGAATCGAAGGATGTATTATGAAGTACTCCTATGACATCCAGAAAAACTCTGTGTCCCTGATTAATCGCTTCTTGAATGTTTGAAACAAGGTGATAAAGGGCAATCTCAGTAGATTTACCAGGTGCTGCCCTTAAAGAAGAATTCTTATTATATATCAACCAATGACTAATATAAAAGATGAAAGACTACTGTAGAGAGCGTGTGAGGTGCCCAGCAGTCAGGCATTACTCGTATGGCTGTACCTTGCATGCAGTGAAATCATAAAACTGTATCATGCACAAAATCTCCATCCCTAAACTCATATCAGATATTCAATTTATTTATCAGCCCAATATTGCATTTTAATTTCATTAAAGTGTTCATAAATATTTTCTTTTAATCTACGTTGTTATTTCACCAAATGCTTTGGTTATTCATAAAAGTCCTTCTGTTGGGGTCTTGGTAGCTCGAATGATGGTTAAAACACACGTGGACTGTAGATTTACCGTAGGCTATTGTGTTTTATTGTTTGTCGGTGTCTTGCTGCAACAGCATAGTTCCATGACACTTACAGACACTAACATATGAGGCAGAATTGCCAACCTTGAAGTCCCAAACATACCACACCTTAAATATATAACATTTAACACAAATAGAATAGAAATTACACTGAAAGTACTGACGGCCTTTGAAAACATTGCAAAATTAACATGAATTAACATTTGGCAACAAACATAATTTACTGATAGGCAGTTTGAATGTTCCATCTTTAGTTCGAATGACTGCTACCCAATTTAGTCCATCCTTTCCTGGAATCACTTCTTGAATGATGGCTAGCTTCCACTGCATAGGTGGCAGGTTGTCTTCCTTCAGGAGCACTACTGCACCTGACTCGATGTTGCCTTCCTTCGTACACCACTTAGATCACTGCTGCAAACCATTTAGGTAGTCACACGACCATCTCCTCCAGAAGTCTTGATGCATCTTCTGGATGTGTTCCCAACGAGACAGGTAATTAATTGGTGACGAGGATAAGTCTGATTCAGGATAGGACATTGAAGGAGCACCTATAAGAAAATGACCTAGACTAAGATAAGAGGAATCATCAGAATCATTTGATATGGACATGATGGGTCTGGAATTGAGAACTGCTTCAACTTAACATATTAAGGTATGCAGCTCGTCGTATGTCAAGTAGTTGGCTCCAATGATACGTCTTAGGTGGTGTTTCATGGATTTGACTCCGGCTTCCCAGAGTCCCCCGAAATGTGGAGAGTTGGGTGGAATGAAGTGCCAGTTGAATTCTTCCTTAGCAGCAAATTCTTCCAACTCCTTGGTTCCTTCTCTTGACTTCAATAATTGATGCAACTCTCGTAGTTCGTTTTTGGCTCCTACGATGTTTGTACTGTTGTCACTGTATATATTTGCATATTTCCCTCGTCTAGCTGTGAATCGTCATAAGGCAGTGATAAATGTTTCTGATGTCAAGTCTCTGACGAACTCCAAATGAATTGCCTTGGTACTAAGGCATATGAAGAATGCTATATAGCATTTAACCTTGACTTTGCTTCTTGTTGAACCATGATTTATAAAATTAGGTCCGGCATAATCCACTCCAAAATTTATGAATGGCCGAGAAGCTGTCACTTGTGGAATGGATAGCTGTCCCATAAGTTGTTTAGATATGCTGGCCTTTAGTTTGAAGCATGGTAGGCATTTATGAATAATGGGTCTTATCACACGTCGAATGTCTAAAGTCCATTATCTTTGCCTTAGAGATGCTGTTAAAAGCTATGAACCCACATGTAGTAGTCTTAAATGTTCTGCTTCTACTATCAGTCTTGTTATATTTTGCTTCGGCAGAAGGATAATTTGATGCTTATGTTCATAAGACTTAGAAGAGTTGTTCAGACTTCCGCCCACCCTGACAGTATTTTCAGAATCCAGGAACGGGTTCAGATCCTTCAGTGTACTCTTCATGGACACTGTAGAAAGAGTATTTAAATCTTTGATTTCCATCTAGTATTCTTGAAGTTGTGTTTGTTTGATGCAGGCCACCAGTGTGTACTGCAATTCTTCTTTTGTCAATGTACCAGTTCTCTTCTTTGCTTCTTTTCTACAACTGTGAACAAATCTGAGACAGTACGAGAATACCCATTGTAGTCTGTGTAGTGAAGAGAATCTGAGTGTAATAGCTCCTTGCTCTGTAATGTCATTTACACTGCTTAGTTTATTTTTTTTATTTTAGTTGGTTATTTAATGACGCTGTATCAACTACTAGGTTATTTAGCGTCGATGAGATTGGTGATAGCGAGATGATATTTGGCGAGATGAGGCCGAGGATTCGCCAGAGATTACCTTGTATTCACATTACGGTTGGGGAAAACCTCGGAAAAAACCCAACCAGGTAATCAGTCCAAGCGGGGATCGAACCCGCGCCCGAACGCAACTTCAGACCAGCAGGCAAGCGCCTTAACCGACTGAGCCACGCCAGTGGCTCACTGCTTAGTAGAGTTCGTTGTTCAGGCTGAGTTGTGAGGGCTGTTTGCAGATCGCTGCAACCACTAAGAAGATTGTGCATGTAGAAATCTCTCTGCAGAGCTCTTGAAATGAATGGGTATCTTTGTGATACTTCTTCAGCCAGCATTTGTAAGCATCGTGTGGCTTGAAATGGTGCTGATGATGTGTTCTTCATTATCTTACTAGATGTGTCAAACACCACTCTAATTTTTCGCTCTTCTCCCAAGTTATTAAAAACTGAATGATGTGGAAGGTAACAAATTTCCATGTCTTTTTCCTCTTTCTTTACATCTATTTTTCTCATGTGTCCTAACTGCTCATAGTCTGTCATGAATTTACAGTATTCTTCTTAAAGTAACAGTTGCCTTTGGAAATGTCGCTCCATCTGTTGCAATCTGTTATATGCCTTTTGAAAAGATTCTTCTAACTTCTGATGATCTGGACGTTGAGGAAGTCGTACCACAAATCTTCCAGTTTGATCTCTTGTTGTTGTTGCTACAAAATGTTTTTCACATTCTTCTTCTTCTGTTGTTCTTGTTCTTTCTGGAATATTTTCTAATTCCCGGAAATGCAAGTTGTTGTTGTAAGTAAGAAGTGATGTTACTGCGATGGTCGAAATAATCTCTGCTGTTGTTGCTTGAATCCTACAGGACAATATCCACCCTAGTTTTGTGTTGTGCATTGATAGTGAGTTGTTTACATCCACTCTTGCTTCTGGTCGCAATATTTCGAAGAATAGTTCAGCTCCTATCAGTAGATCAATCTTCCCTGGTTTGTTGAAAGTAGGATCCGCTAGTTCCATTTTAGCTGGGATGTTTTCTTTCTTGTATTTTACATAGACTGAAGGCATATTCCCCATGATCTTGGAAAGCACTGAGAACTTTGTATCAGCTGTGAACCTTCCATCTGTTGATGATAGTAATGTGTAGTTCTTAATGGTGTTCCATTAATTTCTTGTATAGGAATTCTTTCCACTGACTTGCGTAATCTCAGTCTCTGTGCTAATTCTTCCGTCATAAAATTACATTGGGAACTACCAAGAACACATCTACATTGTTGTAAGTCTCCTTGCGCATTCTTTACCATTACGATGGCTGTCGACAATAATACATGTGACCTTATTTCATTCTTGATGCTGTGACATGCTTGTTGTGTAGTCATGGAACCCTTCTGTTGTATCTCTGCTGTCTGGTTTGGATGTAGGAGTATATGGTGTTTCGCTCCACACTGTTTGCAGGTCCCGGCTCGACAATCCTTCACCAAATGTTGGCTTCGCAAACAGTTCCAACAGAGTCTGTGCTTAAGGACGCAGTTCTTTGTCTCCTGCATACTGCTGCTTGAGAAAGCTTGGCAATTGTACAGCGAATGTGATTGGTTGCAATAATAACACCTAGGTTGCGTCTTTATGAATGCTTTACTCGCTTGCTTTCCTCTATCAAACTTTACTCTGTATTCAGGTATAGGAATCGTACCCTAAGGTTTCTAATGCCTGAGATTTATGTTCAAGAAAATCCAAAAACTACTTGAGTGTTGACATGTTTCGATCTGCACAGCTTAATTCCCATTCACGCCTACTCTGAGTGTCTATTTTTCCCAGTATCAATTGTAACAATAGCATTTCATGTAATGGAACCTCTAAAGATAGCGCTTCTAACGGAATCTTTACTTGACTCACTAATGACCGTAAATCTCCATGTGACTCCTTGCTTACTGTTGGAAGTGACAAGATTGCCATCGCATGTTTTGACGCAATAAGTTTTTCATTATTATATCTCCGATAAACCATGTCCCAAGTAATTCTAAAATTTGCATCACATATTGTCAGATTAGTTTGTGGTTCTCCCTTTAGTGCAGATAGTAAATAATGCATTTTTTGAGCTTCTGCTAAATCACTTCTTTTTACTATTAGACTACTAAACGTATCCCTAAAGTTGAGCCATGTGCTATAATCTGCATTGAAACTAGACAGACTGATGATTAGCAACTTTATTTTCCCTTCAACTGTGGGCTGATTACTCTTCTGTGCAACATTACTTCTGTTGTCTATTATTCTTTAAAAACTAGCCTTTACCCTGTCATACCGCTCTTCAAATTCTATCCTGTCCTCTGAATGTACTTTGTCTCCTATCATTTCTAATTGACCTTGACTTTCTTCATATGTCAATAGTATGCTGTCTAGTCTTTCATATTTTACCTTGATCAAACTCGGTTCTGTTACTTTACCAACCCTTCCAAGAAATGTTTCAAGTTTGGTTAAACTGGCCTTGGCTAAGCCTCTATGCTGAATAAGTACCTTTGAATCACTCATCTTGTAATTTATTTTCCTACCTTGTTGATAACAATAGTTCGAATTTCACTGCAGAGCTGATTGATAGAAATACTGGATTCTCAGCTTTTCCTTAACCGACAACAAAACCTTGAGGTTAGTTGAACATCTGCTAGATGGAAGTACTAGATTACTGAATTGCAATAACTACTGAAGCTTTCCTGGCAACGTGATAATTCGAAATTTTCTCGGGCTTCCAGCCAGGTCATAAGTTGGTGATCCACCGACGTTTCGAGGATGTTCATCTTCCTCATCTTCAGGGTTAAGTGATATCTGAGGGTACCTAGCTCCTTAATTTATAGTGCCAGAGGGAGTCAGCCGAGGAGCTGTGAGCCGATTGGCTGTTATTAGTGCGGACCACGGCGAGAACGTTAGGTACCCTCAGATATCACTTAACCCTGAAGATGAGGAAGATGAACATCCTCGAAACGTCGGTGGATCACCAACTTATGACCTGGCTGGAAGCCCGAGAAAATTTCGAATTACTGAATTGCAGCCTCCTACCTTGAAGTTGACAGAAATTCCGCTAGATGGAAATACTGGATTGCAGCTTTGGTAGTCTCCTACCTTACCGATCACTATTGCTAGAAGTTGACAGGAAAACCGCTAGATGACTCTCAGGCAGAACTTGCCTTTTCTTGTACAATTCACAGCATTCATCCTTGGCCATTTTGATTTCGCCAAACTGCACTTTTATATTTCACTGTTTTTTGCACTGTTACCTTTTCCAAAGTCACTAATACTTATCTGGGTCGCAAGGGCCAATGTTGGGGCCTTGGTAGCTCGATTGATGGTTAAAACACACGTGGACTGTAGATTTAATGTATTTTATTGTTTGTCGGCCTCTTACTGCAAGAGCATACTTCCATGACACTTACAGACGCCAACATATGAGGCAGAGTTGCCAATCTTGAAGTCCCAAACACCTTCTCTAATCATGTTGAAGTTATTCGTAAGAGTAATATTGTGCTGAATATCATGAAAGTGTTCATAAACATTGTTTCAATCTCATTATAGTTAAGTGTAGCTCATATTTTATATAAAAAAATCGCAGAAAAGGAAACTTACTCATACTATAAAAGAACCGAAAGATTCGCAGGCATACCAGTCAACTTGATATGCCAATACAATGTTTTTAACTATAATGTATTAACAATACATTCTAATGACGTATGTATATGGTAATGTATTGAATAATAAATCAATCAATCCACTGAACACACCTTCAAAATCTACAGAAAACACACACATACACAACACATCCAATCACCCAACATAACACAATCATGCCGAATTTCGAGCTATGGTACTCAACATACCAATGAGCCAGCAAGATTACAAAGAATAAATAAATACCATCAAATACATAGCACAAGAAAATGGATACAACCCCAACATAATAAAAAAAGACAAAATATAATTACAAGAAACATAGAAACACAGAAACACAAGAACACAAAAAATACATCACACTAACGTACGAAAACAAAAACACAAAGAAGCACGCATCTTCATTCAGGAAATTAAACTACAGCATCGTATATAGAACACAAAACACTACAAAAGCATCTCAACACACAAACACAAACAAACAAATACAACCTAACAAGTGTATACAAATTCATATGCAATATCTGCAACAGCTTCTATATCAGACAGAGAGGCAGATCATTTCAAACACGTTACAAAGAACACAGCATAGCCATAATCAAATCACACAACACTTTCACATATGCAGAACACATAACAAACACCAACCACACCTACAGCAACATAGACACAGACATGGAAATTGTACATATCCAACCGAAAATCAGAAACTAAACATACTAGAACAATATGAAATATATTAGCGTGACTGGCCGCAAAACAAGGTGGCCAGAATTTGATTCACGGTCGGGGCAAGTTATCTGGTTGAGGTTTTTCCTGGGTTTCCCCTCAACCCATTATGAGCAAATTCTGGGTAACCCTGAACTCATTTCACCAGAATTATCACCTTCATCTCATTCAGATGCTAAATAACCTAAGATATTAATAAAGCGTCGTAAAATAACCCACTAAAATTAAAAAAAAAAAAAAAACAAACACAAAAAAGCGAAATGTAAGGCATACAAAACCACACTCACAACAAATCCTCAACACAACTAAATTTCAGAATACACACAATATTTGACTTCACACTTCACAACACAAACGCATCCCCCAACAAAACAAATGAGAAACTGGAAGACACAAAGACCTCACTAGTTTCTGAAGATGGCTGTCCTAAGCTAAAACTAGTCAACTAGGTATTTATAAACTTAGTTCAATATTAACACGTGAATGTGATCACCATAAATTATATTCCTCAGTAAATTCTTGTTGACAGAATACAGTAATAAGAAAACTTCATTTTGAAGACTTGGAAAAGGAATTCCTAAAAGTATGTTCTGTTATGATGACATAACTTCTTAGATGACAAATCGAACTGACACCCTGACAGACTTACGACATGAGCATGGCTGTCTTGGGATGGGGCAAGAAAGCAAAGGTGGGAGGGATAGAATACTAAGAATTCAGAGTTACCAAATTTTGTATTGATACAGGAGCAGAGCTACATTATTATTATATTTATTATTATTAGTATTATTATTGTTATTGTTATTATTATTATTATTATTATTATTATTATTATTATTATTATTATTATTATTATTATTATTATTATTATAGCCACTTACAGATTTAATACCCTATTCTCTTTACCGGAATGACGCAGATTGGCAAGATCAACAGCAACAACACCTCTTGGAAGATGGGCACAACTTGAGATTGGGAAAAGAACCCATATTCACAAGATGATCGTATATTATATAACAAACAATAAAGTTTACAGGAGATTCCAGGTTCATTCTGAAACAATTTCTTGCACACCAGAGATTACACTACAAAGTGAATTGCCACTGTCATTGCTGCAGTCACCCTTGTTCGATTTGTTATCTGTATCACTGTTGCTATCACTGCTGCAATTACCCCCATTTTATTCGCTATCTGTATCACTGTTGTTGTCATTGCTGCAGTCACCCTCATTCGATTTGCTATCTGTATCACTGTTGTTGTCACTGCTGCAGTCACGTTAGTGCGATTTGCTATCTGTATCACTGTTGCTGTTATTGCTGCAATCACCCTCTTTCGATTAGCTATCCATATCACTGTTTCTGTCATTGCTGTAGTCACCCCCGTTCGATTTGATATCTGTATCACTGTTGCCGGCATTGCTGCAGCCACCCTAGTTTCATTTTCTATCCATATCACTATTGCCGTCACTGCTGCAGTCACTTTTGTTGGATTTGCTATCCATATCACTGTTGCTGTCATTGCTGCAGTCATCCTCGTTCGATTCACTATCCATATCACTGTTGCTGTCACTGCTGCAGTGACCCCTCCTTCGATTTGCTATCCATATCACTGCTGCTGTCACTGCTGCAGTCACCCTCCTTCGATTTTCTACACATATCATTGTTACTGTCACTGCTGCAGTCACTTTTGTTGGATTTGCTATCCATATCACTGTTGCTGTCATTGCTGCAGTCATCCTCGTTCGATTCACTATCCATATCACTGTTGCTGTCACTGCTGCAGTGACCCCTCCTTCGATTTGCTATCCATATCACTGCTGCTGTCACTGCTGCAGTCACCCTCCTTCGATTTTCTACACATATCATTGTTACTGTCACTGCTGCAGTCACCCTCCTTCGATTTGCTATCCATATAACTGTTGTTGCCACTGCTGCAGTTAGCCTAGTTTGATTTGCTATCCATTTCACTGTTGCTGTTAATGCTGCAGTCACCCTCCTTTGATTTGCCATCCATATTACTGTTGCTGTCATTGCTGCAGTCTCCCTAGTTCGATTTGCTATTTGTATCACTATTGCTGTCATTGCTGCAGTCAACCCAGTTCGATTTGCTAGCCATATCACTGTTGCTGTCACTGCTGCAGTAAACGTCATTTGATTTGCTATCCATATCATTGTTGCTGTCACTGCTGCAGTCATCCTCGTTCGATTCACTATCCATATCACTGTTGCTGTCACTGCTGCAGTCACCTTTCTTTAATTTGCTATCCATATAACTGTTGTTGTCATTGCTGTAGTCACCTTTGTTCTATTCGATATCCATATAACTGTTGTTGTCACTGCTGCAGTCAGCCTAGTTTCATTTGCTATCCATATCACTGTTGCTGTCACTGCTGCAGTCACCCTTCTTCGATTTGCTAACCATATAACTGTTGTTGTCAATGATGTAGTCACCTTTGTTCGATTCGATATTCATAACACTGTTGCTGTCACTGCTGCAGTCACTGTCACTCGACTTGCTACCCATATCACTGTTGCTGTCACTGCTGCAGTCTTCCTAGTTCGATTCGCTATCCATATCACTGTTGCTGTTACAACTGTAGTCACCCTAGTTCGATTTTCACTGTCGCTGTCATTGCTGCTGTCACCTAGTTCCATTTGCTATCCATATTATTGTTGCTGTCATTGCTGCAGTCACCCTGGTTCAATTTGCTATCCATATCACTGTTGCTGTCACTCCTGCAGTTATCCTACTTCGATTGGCTATCCATATCACTGTTACTGTCATTGCTGCTGTCACACTGGTTCGATTTGCTATGCATATCACTGCTGCTGTCACTGTTGCAGTCACCCTCATTTGATTCGCTATCCATTTCACTGTTGCTGTCATTACTAGAGCCACCCTAGTTCGATTTGCTATACATATGACTGTTGCTGTTACTGCTGTAGTCACCCTCATTCGAGTTGCTATCCTTATCACTGTTGTCACTGCTGCAGCCACCCTCGTTAGATTCGCTATCTCTGTCACTGTTGCTGTCATTGATACAGTCGATTTGCTATCTATACCACTGTTGCTGTCATTGCTGTGGTCACCTTAGTTCGATTTGCTATCCATATCACTGTTGCTATCATTACTGCTGTCACCGTCGTTCGATTTACTACCCATATTACTGTTATTGTCATTGCCACAGTCACTCTAGTTCGATTTGATACCTGTATCATTGTTGCTGTCACTGGTGCAGTTACCCTCGTTGGATTTGCTATCCATATCACTGTTGTTGTCACTCCTGCAGTCACTGTCGTTCGATTTGCTACCTGTATCACTGTTGCTGTCACTGTTGCAGTCGTCACTCTCGTTCAATTTGCTACCTGTATCACCATGCGTGGGCGACTGATCATGCAGAGTTAGTTTGTTTATCCTTCAGCCCATGATGAATCTATTTCATGTGCTATCGAAGAGAGTAGGTAACCCATTTTGCTTCCGCTTATTTCGTTGCATCAGTGGTGGGCATCTTTTAAACATAATACTGAGTTTAATATATTGCTACGTAACTAATTATCTATTTCTATTGTTAGTAAGAAACATTGTACAAACATGTGTAAACGTCCCAAACATCACTTTAACATCAGTCACTCATAATTTGTAATCCATAGCAATTATTTTTCTTGCAGTATGTGACATTAAAATCTTTCCAACTTTTCTGACGATACTATTACTCCTTGCTTAACAGCAAATGAGCATATACACTATGTAGGTGTAAAATTTTCTGACGTTTTATATATTTGAATCCATAACCTTTTCAAATGTAAATCTTTTTATCTTTTAAATGTGTTTTTCAAATCATATATAATACGTTTTGTCAAACCTGGCAACCTTTTCATAAAGGAAGCTTAATTAATTAAAATCGTATCAACTTACAAAATATAATATTGAATCATTGTTCCATAGATTAATTTGAAAGTTTAATGTCAATCTTCACAGCAAACCCGAAATAATGACGTATAAATAAACATTTTACAAACAATTGCAACACAATTAATTTACACTTTTACTATGTGTATCCATACATGGAGATGATCTGGAAGACTTCTGACAATTTTTTCTCTTAACTAGTGTATTAATATCTGGTTTTAAACCTGATGAACATGATCACAAAACTGAAACTAGCTCGAACTGCACACTGTACCTTTTACTGAACAGAAGCTTCAGTCTCAGGTTTATTTGTACCTTTTAGTTCTGTTAGGAGTTGGAGACCTGCAGTTCCTATTTAAACAAAGAATGAATTGAGGTCACAAAATAATAAATTAATGTGGACGTCAATAAGGCAATAACGTAAAGGAAAATTAAACGATAATAACTGAAATGGCATGTATACCATACTTTTCTGTGTGACGAGAAGTGAAATGCCTCTTTACATTGAAGTGAGAAATATAATTACTACTTTTTCCACAAATTAAACAGTCTTTCCCTCATGAAGTGCACGAAAGTATTCGTCTTCCTATTCCTGATGGTAGTAATTTCCAGAGGAGGAGCCACTTTTACGGTGAAGATTACAGAAGTATTATTTCGAGTTACCTGTCATCCTACTTTCTCCGAACTGCCACAGACGTATCACAAGCAGTGTTTATGTTAATTTTCTACCTTCCCCTACCAAGCAGACTGGTGCGGAGTGAATGAAAATAGTGACGTCATCTCTCATCGAGAGACAGTCGCCAATCCATGTGTATCACTGTTGCTGTCACTGCTGCAGTCATCCTAGTTCAATTTGCTATCTGTATTACTGTTGCTGTCATTGATGCAGTCACCCTCATTCGATTCACTACCCATATCACTGTTGCTATCACTGCTGTTGTCACCCTCGATTTGCTACCCATATCACTGTTGCTATCATTGTAACCCTCGTTCGATTCGCTATCTGTATTCCTGTTGCTGTCATTTATGCAGTCACCCTCGTTCGACTCGCTATCTGTATTACTGTTGCTGTCATTGCTACAGTCACCCTACTTCAATACGATATCAGTATCACTGTTGCTGTCATTGCTACAGTCACCCTAGTTCAATTCGATATTTGTATCACTGTTGCTGTAATTGTTGCAGTCACCCTCGTTCAATTCGTTATCTGTATCACTGTTGCTGTCACTGCTGCAGTCACCCTCGTTCGATTTGCTATCCATATCACTGTTGCTATCACTGCCAACTTGTATAATTAGTTCATCCATTTCTTCGAGCAGCCAATATTCGTCTCGTACTTTATCGACACGTTGACACTGCTTTGCCAGTCATTAGGTGTGAGTTTCTCAAATGCCTCTCTTCGTGTGATTGTCTAAAATGCCTCTCTTGGTGTTCACTCAATGTTTGCAGACAGTGATTAACGTTTTTATCTGCAACCCTTCTCTTGATGACACTCCAAATATATTCAATGGGATTTAAGTCACAGTGGCAAGACGATAATATTACCACTGTGTGAGCCATGGCTTTCAAATAGTCATCTATAGCATATACAAGCTTTGGTTTATTCACCTTCATTAAGTTCAATAGCTCACATTGTCGGAAATCTGCTTAAAAATCTATTTTATTTTCAGTTAAGCCATCTCAATTTCATATTTCCTACTGGCTGATATGAGAGGTTTATTTATTTGGATGCTGTGGTACGGGGCATTATACATTACAATAATGCAGTTCTGTGGAATGTTCGGTACCAACTGAGTTTTAATCCAGTTGGTGAAGTTTGTACTGTTCATATCATTGTGGTATTCTCTCGACTTGATTTTAGACTTGAACATGCAGAGTGCTCCAGACACCAACTCTCTCTCACTACCTGCGTGAACAGTAATCAGTCTCAGACCTACACTGTCTTTGGTCAGAACTCCATCTATTGTATTATCCTGCTAGTACTTCTTAACAGTGTATGATGAATAGATATGTCTCATCTAAAAATATTACATGCCTATTGTTTTTATCTAGTTTTTCATTCGCCTGTAAAGTTCTTAGGTACTGTGATCTCTTAAAAATGATGTCATTCAGTCCATTGGCATTTTTATTTTATTCTGACACTTTTAAAGTTTAAATCGAATAGAATGCAACACACTTCTGAGATACTCGCGACTACCTTTATAACCTATTTCATCTTGCAGTGCAGCACGTAGTTTCTTTAATGAAGGTACTTAATTTTTTAGTTTAGAGCACTCTTGCATTTTTCTCCTTATAATGCACCTATTCATGTCATGCAATATGATTTTTTGCTCACTTTTCTGTTTTTACCCAGTGTGAATAACTTGGTTTGGTTACTGTCGGCTACTTTCATTTCTCTTCTAATTTTTTTTTTATGACTGATTTCCATTTTCCTGTTGCTGTTGCAGCTCGTTTAGTTACTTGACACAGTGGCAAATTAAATGAATTACTGTTCTTTTCAGCATCAAAAAACTCAATTACCTTGGCAACAATATTTTTTCCTTCACTATGAAAAACTTTATTCTTGCCTGTCTCTCTAGTGTAAATTAAACACTGTAGCTTATGAACCTTTATATTATCACGGACACAACACAACTCACAATCAGCTAAACTGAACTCGGCAATGTTGTGATTGCAGCTGTATTGTACTTGCTGGTCCACTTACAGTTAGTCATACCTGTTAACAAAAGCATTAAGAGGTTGAGTAGTTGCCTGCAATGTTAGCACAATGGAACCTTTCTAGTTGACAGTCAAGGCAGAAATAAAGAATCCACAATTGTGCTAATACCAGAGGGTGTTTTTTTTTTTTCTATTGGCTGCAATGCCTACACACACTCTCTTAGATATTTACAGAAGAATGGTGACTGAAGGACGCAGGGCGAGGAAGAGAAAAGAAAGAATGAGAGAGATATCAGAAGTTGGTGTATTTTGCGGGTTTCACTTGAAGTTGTCAAGTTATAGCTTGAGTATGATATTCGTTTCTCTTATCTTCAGAATAATTACCTGAACCTAACATTATCGAATGGAATCCTAAGAACAGTATATTGCATTTACAGTTGATTCAGTTACATTATTAGAATTATTAACAGATCTTAAAACTTTCGAGATATTACATTAAAAACAAAACTGTCTCTCCTCATACAACACATCTGCTCATATACCTGAGTGCCTTGTCCCTTTAAACTTAGTAGTTTTCAAATTTTAAAGTGAATATCTTATCACAGTGTAACTGTGGAATAAGTAACAACTGAGTAACAGTGTGGTGAAGTGTTATGAGCTTTATTAGGAACTGCCATATAAAGATGGTCTTTTTTACTAACAATACACAACAAAAAGATCATAGCTATGGTACATGCACTCTGTATTTACCCCAGTTCATGTGTAAAAGTAACAGTTTGCATTTCTGCAGAAGACAGGGATATAATGAGAAAAGTATTATATGGGGCCATCTGGAGATTATATCTATGGAAGAAATAACTAATGACTGTAGTACAGTGAGAGTGTTAATGGCTCTCATATACTAAATAGCACTGCAGGGGAAATCTATAGAGATAAGACTGTAACAAACAGCAATACGAGTTAAAAACTGGAAGGAGAGCCAGTGTACTTACCCCAGGTTCATACTTCACCATGACAGACTTAATTGGCACTGCTGTTTCTTCCAAATTCATCTCTGATGTCAGATTATAGCTGTGGTCCTCGGATTCTGCCTTAATCTCAGTCCAGTGCAGATCCAGTATATTCTCCTCCTGGAGAATACAGACATTGTAAATGGATAATTTATAATTGCTGTTTTGAAAATAATTTCACATGTTATTTATTTAAACCAGTGCTCTAGACTACTGGCATATTTGCCATTAATCGATGGTTTTTGCAATACAGTTGTGCATTCGTTTAATTTCGGAATTTCTAAAGTGCACAACATTCCCGAAGGTGGTCCCAATTCATGAACACAGTGCACAGTTCGGTGAGTTGATGATATTAATGTGATAGTGTTCATTTCCTGTTGCTAGGCAAACTGTCACTACGGTTTTGCTTGTGCTTCTGGTATAAAATTTTCGTTTACATAATTTCACATGTTAGAGACTGCAATCTAACATTAGATGTCAAACCCACTACTGACAGCATAGGCGAGAATTGAAAATGGAAGTTAGAATGAGGAGACATACACACACACACACATACGCACAGGAGAGTGGATTATATATTCAATCTCACCATTTGATTTGATAAATATAATGACCAACTTGAGGAAGTGCATGAAGAAAAGAAGAAAATATATATGCTAACAATTCCATATTTCAAGGACAAATACGCTTTGGAGGATATAGAAATAATTAGTCTAGTGGTTGGCACCAGCGGAACTATCTCCAACCACTTCATCACCACCTGGATCAGGTTTGGTCTGAAGAAGGTGAAGATAAAAGAGATCGCTATAGCTGCCCTTTGTGGATCCATCACTCTGCTTGTCACCATTTTCATCATGTTCAATGAAAACATAATGACTTTCCCCACTTTACATAAATTTCATGACCTCTGTAATATTTTCTTAAACTTCTCTATCATTCTGTCAAATAAAATATTTTTAAAATTAATATGTAATTTCTATGCTTTTTTTACCTGCTCTGTCCATTGTTGGCAGCAAGGAGTTGTTCTTGAATGTTTGCAATAAATTTACATAGTCACTAAAACATACCGTGAAATCAATTACATCTTCAAATACGAGATTAGTAAATTATTTTACGGTACATGAGCATTCTTGAAATTAATTTCAAACTCATTGTTGCTGACCATGCGCAATACATAAGGTTTCAACAGTCTCAAACAGTTTTCAAACCATAACAAACTCACTGCAGAAACAAACCTATGTCTGCATTAGAATTATCAAGAATGACTATCCAAAATTTCAAACAGATCAGCTTAGAAGTAAACATGTCTAAATGTATGTGCATTAATATTGTTAAAGGTGAACTTCAAGGTGGATACTTCAGTACAGACAAGGATGACGTAAAAATGATATCCACAGGTGAGACAATCCGATACTTAGGTGTAAATTATGAAAATGAGATTGCATTTAATCCTCTGACAGCTATGGAAACATTACGTCAGAATGAATATGGGAAATGCCTATTATTATTCGGTTGAGAAGCTTTTGTCATTCAGTCTGTTCTCAAAAAAGCTAAAAGTTTGAATTTATATTACCAGTTGTTCTGTATATTTGCAAAACTTGGACTCTCACTTTGAGAGAGAAACAGAGATTAAGGGTATTTGGGAATAGGTGCTTAGGAAAATATTTGGGGCTAAGAGGGATGAAGTTACAGGAGAATGTTTTATCTTAGGGTTAGTGGGTTGGAGTCAGTGCTTGCATGGACTGGTAAGCCAGATGACGGCTGTAAACCAGCCAACAACAGTTAGTCCCTCCTCACAGCTGACCAGTTCAAGGAGAAGCATGCAATTATATTATTGTATTGATTTCATTCTGCATTTTTTTTAACAATATGGAAGAAAGCAAAGTTCCTAAACTCACATCAAATACATTAACTTATAATGGACAGTGACTGTGATGAATCTGAAGGCCTCAACTATGACTGCACTGGCCTTCTATACAGTCAGCCAACGTTTGATCCTTGGTCAAGAATGGGTGCAATTTGTAGACAAAACAGATGTTCCAGAGAGTTATTCTCGAGATATCCCCATTTCCCTCTTCCCTTCAACCAACATTCTCCATCTCCTCTTCAATTCATCTCTGATCTGTAATAGTAAAAATAGGCTGGAGTGATGTTTGGGGGTAGCATGAGTTTCTGATACTGATCTAGGTTCTAATGGTTTGGGGCTCCTAGCTTGAGTTTGAGATCGTCAGTAGCCGAAAAGAATTACCTGCCTGTCAGCATCATATTCACGATTGTCAACTGGGCCATCTCTCAGACTTCACTGCATACAGAGCGCACAATGGCCTAAATCAGCCTCAACCCAGATTTAGTCCTTGTGAAATAAAATCAAATATACACCAAGAAAATTATTCAATTGAGAAAGAAGAGAAGGCATCTTTATAATGCATACTGTTACTGAATCATCATGCAGCCCAATATATCTGGGGAAGATGAGGATGAACACCAAGAGAGCTCACAGCTCACAGTGAACATTACCATCCCATCCATTGAAAACATACAGGTGGTAGAAGAGGAAAGGAACACAATATAGAATCACAAATAAATGGGAACTCTAGTCCTCTTAGCATTATTCTGCTCTACTTTGCAGACATTATTAACAGTTCTGATGGTGGAGACTATGGCCATGCTTGATGATGGGCCAACTCCAGTACCTCACATAACTGAATATGAAACATTTATATTTCTGGTAATAATAATACAAATGGGACATTGCATACAAGACAAACTAATAAACTATTGGGCAACAATGTCCCAGTTTTACACACCTTTCTATAGCAATGTGATCCAATAAGACAGATATTTACACATTCTTTGCTTCTAACACTTTGCCAACAACAGGAATAAAACTGACCAGAAAGAAAGGGAATTCTGCAAGACCTAGAACGCAAAAAGAAAAAAAAAAAAGTTCAGATTGAGTAAAACCTGTGCTACTCAGAGCAAGAGGGAGTGATGAGGAGACTACTTTTCAATGAAAGATACATTATCAGTGGTGCAGTGTTACTTACTATAAATAAAGGGGTAACGTCTAGGTTCAGAAACAAGTAATGTCCCTTCAGCACTTCAGTAGTTACCTTTAGGTGATCTAACACTTTCGAAATATCATGTTGTGTGCTTGTGTAAAACAGTAATGTTATTTCAGTCAAGGTACCAACCAACAAGCAAAAGTAGTATGAGGCACTTTACAACTAAATTCTTTTGTTTCTGCATCAGTACATCAGTATCGCAGGTCATAATAAAACATCTATTCATTTCAAAGTGAGGGGAGAGTGATGGACATTTATAATTATTTGGCCAATAAGTGATTAATACATTTTTAAACAATGTGGCATACAAAGTAGTGTCTGCTTTTATTAAAAACTATACATTTTAACGAATCATCATCACCATCATCATCATCATCATCATCATCATCATCATCATCACCGTCATAGATTAGGTCAAGTCAGCTTGTTCTGGCGATGTCTCAGCAGAGTGTACATCTTTTCCATGGTCATCCCACTTCCAGGACTATAATGCAAGACTAAGTTGGGCAATCTGCTGTTATCCATTCAGAATAGATGCTCTCTTCATTTATATTTATAATCGTAGAGTTTATCTTCCATATTTTGTATAAGCAAATCTTCTCTTATTTCTATGTTCCGTATTCTGTTCATGATATTACTTCCATTCATATTTCTTAAGAATTTCATTTCAGCAGTCTGCACTCTTCTTTTGTTATCTGCACCCATTATCCATGTCTCACTTTCATAAAATGTTGGTTTTACTAATGTTTTATAAAGTTTTAATTTTGTTTCTTTTCTTGTTTTTCTTCCTAGATTCCTTTTCATGGTTCTGTTCATAGCCTGGAATTTTGACAGATTGATAGTCAAATCTTTATCTTTTTCATAGCTTATGTCGCATCCTAGATACTAAAATGTGATATTTGATCTATTGGGGTCTTCCTTAATATTATTTTTGACCTCACTGGACATTTTCCTCTAAAGGTCAAGTTGTTTTCTGGAGTGATATTTTACAATTATATTTTTGTTACACAACCAGGAATTTTTAATCAATTTCTGGAGATTGTTTTATTCTCTGTTAACATGACAATATCATGTGCATCGTCATGTACAAATAGTAGGGCTATATTGTTTAATCTGTAGTTTCTACTAATTAGTATTCCTTCGTTTCTTAGAAGATTTTGTTCCAGTCTGCTAAGATTTGGTCGATATATATGTTAAAAAGGATGGGTGAAAGAGTTCACCCGTGTCGAACCTCTTGGTTTATATAAAAATATTTCTGTTCCTTCTGCATGAATGGTTATGATGTTAATTAAATATAAAGCGGCACTTAGTGTAAAATAAGGTCATGAACACAGTAAAATGCAAAGTTATCAAGTTATACCATAATGCACCAGTAGACCTACTAGTGTGAGCCAGTCAGCCAATTCGCAATGCATAACTTGGTAACTTATTTATTTTCTCAGTACCTATTAACAATACCACTTTGATTTTTTGTAGAATTGTATACATATCTTCGAGGTAGTCATAGAATTTTTCCTGGAATTTTAAAGTCAATTTCTAATACTAAAAGTAATACTTATAACAATAATGTTTCGTAAAAACTGTAAATAGACTACAGTAGCGTGCAAATTAATCCGAACAACGTAATTACTTATGCAAAAACACTCAACCGGGATAAAAAAAGGATCTAAGACATACCTCAGTAATCTATGTGGCCTCCCTTGTTCCTAATAACAGCTCTGAGACGATTTGGCATGGATTCCACTAATTTCCCACAAATATTCTTCATTTCTTCATCGCGAAACCATACACTAATGAGGGCAGAAATCATCTTCTCCTTTGTAGAACAATCCATTTTTTGCATTCTTCTTTTGCAAATTGACCACAAGTTCTCAATGGGGTTGATGTCGGGTGAGTTGCCTGGCCAAGGGAGTACCTGAATATTCTTCTTGTTGAAGAATTCTGTAGTTTT
The DNA here is from genome assembly GCF_040183065.1 of Periplaneta americana. Taxonomy (NCBI): domain Eukaryota; kingdom Metazoa; phylum Arthropoda; class Insecta; order Blattodea; family Blattidae; genus Periplaneta; species Periplaneta americana. The sequence goes on along the minus strand of NC_091121.1, from coordinate 122,073,663 downwards.
TCGAGACATATGGCATGGTGCCAGGTCTTGTTGGAACACACCTCTGCCATCCGGAAATGATTTTTGCAGCTGGGGTACGATTCTGGTTTCCAATAAGTGAATATATTTGTCAGAATTCATCATTCCCTTGATAGGTATTAATGCTCCAGACCCTTCATGTGTAAAACAACCCCAAAACATTACTTTAGGGGGGTATTTGGGTGCTTGTTGGAGATGAGCTGCTGTTACTTTTTCGGATCCTTTCCGTACGTAAGAAACACAGTGGCCATGGACCTCGAAATGAGACTCATCGGATAAAAGTACATTCTTCCAGTCATTCACTGTCCAGTGTTGATGTAATTTTGCCCACATTAAGCGTTTTTTGCACATAACAGGGGTTAGCAGTTGCTTCTTAATAGACTTACGAGCCCTTCGTCCAGCTTCCAAAAGCCTATGCCGCACTGTTGTGACGTGAATATTCGCCCCAGTGGTAGCCATTAACTCGCGGGTTAAGTCGAGACAGCAGTTAGTCTAGGATTTGATTTACTTTTCCTGACAATGAAACGGTCATCTGCAGGTGAAGTCTTCCTTTTCTGGCCACAGTTTCCTTTTTTCTGGGGTGTGATGGATCCAGTCTCCGTGTATCGTTTTATGATCGAATTAACAATAGCCAAACCGATGTGACATTCTGCAGCAATCTGCCTCTGTGTCATAGAAGAATGCTCTGCTAATGTTATAATTTTAGACCGTTTTCGTGGAGACGACAGAATGTACACAGGATTGCAGTATTAAGTCTTCAACACAACTGAAATGCTTATAAGTACAAAACGACAGGCAAAATGTCACATATTATAAAAAAATTAATAACGACAGACCTTCAAAAATGGAATTACACGTACTACAGATGTCAATTAAAGCGGTGTGAGCAGCTGTGAGGCCAACAATGACGGAAAATGTAAAAATATGTCATGTTCGAATTAATTTGCATGCTACTGTATTTAGGGAATTTCTTTCATTTTACTTGTGAATATAGCACTTATTTTAACCTTCAGAATGCGCTAAAGGTCGTATATCTCTGACAACTAGTACCAGAAATATTCAGAATTAACTATAACAATTCCCACTTCCTAGTTATCAAAATAATCACAAGGTAGAATAATAAAAAACATATGCTTCATTTTTTCATTCATAAAAAATATATTATATATATATATATATATATATATATATATATATATATATATATATATATGGTTTCAACAAAAGCGAGCACATGAAGGTCTGATTTCCTTTAAGTTTGTGCGATTTGACTTGGAATGACTCAATTATATGATTATGGCATTATAAGCATACAAAAATGACACTGCAAAATCACTGTTTCTCTCTCATTAAAATGACATTTGTGTCATAATTTTCTCATGTACAATAGTGGCAAAAAAAACCGGACCAACCCTTGTAGTTGATTTCAGAGTCACAGATTCAAATTTTGCTAGTCACAAAACAATTCATCTTGTATAATTAATTGTAACAATGAAATTTATTGAATTTGTTCTTACCATCTTTTGTTTCCTTCAGTGCCTCAAACTTACAGACGAAAAACTTTGTTAGTTTTATTTTCATCTGGCATCAATATTACATTTCTACCTCTATTCGGCAAAGATAACTGCGTATTTTTACATTAAATAGCAGTAATTACATATCTCTGGCTTCACTATCCATATTGAAATTACCACAGTTTGACACAATACACAGCACAGGATTCTTTTGTATCAGCTACAAGGAACGTTCCGGATTTTTTTGCTACTACTGTACACATCAGAATACATTAAGTTTTTCCAAGACTTTGTATAAAAATGTTGATGACCACTTAAATTCCGTACAGCTGTTCCTGCTTTATCATTTAAATGTCCGCTCTTTAAAGGTTCAGAAATGTTACAAACCACACTTCGAATCATGAACCCTGATCAATACTCAAAAGGAAGTACTTGAAAGAAATATACAATTTATGACAAGATGGCACATACCGTATTTGCTCGCGTAATTTGCGCACTTCTTAATTAACTTTGGCCACTGAAAAATTGGGGTGCGTAAAATATGCGGATTTTTCAAATAAGAGGTCCTGTTCTGAGTTTATCTCAATTAGTATATGTATAGGTAAGTATTTACGGTAGGGCTAATTTTCTATACCGGTAACTTGTCTCTACCAAGGACAAGCATTGTTAAAGTAGCGGGACTTTGGGGTTTCTTTCTGAAGCAGGTACTTCAGTTGCTGGTGAATGACCTACGATGGACTGTAGGGAAGGAAAATCCCTACAACACTGAAAAAAATATGTACAGTTACCCTGAAAAAGAATGAGATTATTCTTGGTCGTCGGAAGTTAAAGTTCTACAGCGCGGTTCACTCGATATCGACGTAACGATACATAACATGACAAATAGTACAAGAATTGTTACAAGGACCACAACAAGGACAAGGACCAGAATAAGGATCACGAAGAAGACTGCCATTTAAGGCCACAATTTCACAACATAGCTCGAGTCACAAAATATCATTGCTTCACTGAACCGAATGGCAAATGCCTGCTAAGGGATCTACATTCTGGACTGCTGCTGCCACTGTCTTGTCTCGTTAGCTCATATAGTAGCGTGTCGGTTCCACTATATAACCGAAACGTCTCGTGTTCGATCCCGGTAAAACTTTTTTTTATTGAGGTGTAATTAATTTGTTCAGAGTTCCTCGACTGTCTAATTTGTCGAAAAATATAGAATAATTTATGCCCAATTTCTGGGTCTTACAAGTGGGCTGAACCTCGTCAAAAAAATAAAAAATAAATCTTACTTGGAAGTTAAAAGTATTCTTCCTCAAACAAAAATCATAAGAAACAAAAAGAGACCTAATATGTTTTCGCGGGATATCAGCCGAGTTAAGATTTTGGAATGCTCCAAGCTTTCGACTGCTATCTCTGCAGCTATCTTCAGGGAAGTGATGGCTGCAGAGATAGCAGTCGAAAGCTTGGAGCATTCCAAAATCTTAACACGGCTGATATCCTGCAAAAACATATTAGCGAACCAACGCCGAGAAAGCCTCAAATCATAAAAAGAGACCTGTTAACTTAAAATCTTGTCCACATGCCATCAGCTTCTATTACAGCTCTAAGTCGATCCGGCATGTCACGAGATTGTGGAATAAGTTCTGATCCCCGGCGAGATCTTCCCAGGTGTCAACAACTTGATCCCACAATTCATCTCGATTTCGAGGGCGTCGGTGGGCATAGGTGGCTATCCTTCTCTTTTGCAATTCTGCCCATAAATTTTCGATGACATTCAAATCAGGTGACTTCGGAGGCCAATTAATGATTTCGATCTCGGGTCTCCTTTGAAACCATGTATGAATGCTTGCAGCATAGTGCACGGGATGGTTATCCTGCTGGAACATCAATGTTCGTTCGGGAAAACATTCTCGGGCGGAGGGAAGGAATATATTTTCCAGAATGTGCTCGTAAGTTCCCGCATTAAACCGGCCACCGATGCATTCTATAATGCCAGGTCCATTGTAAGACATCCACCCCTAACACGATATGCTAAAGCGCCCCGATCTTTCCCGTCGGTGCACATAGCGCTGGTCATGTCGGAGACCATCCTCACGATAGACACGGACAGGACCTTCGTAATCACTCGAGATGGTTGTTTCGTCGGAGAAAATTACATTTCTCCAATCGAAATCCACTCGATTGGTAGCGAAGGCAAGATGGTCGACAGCTTGTGCTTCCCCCAATATTTCCATTTGCGCAGCCCTCCGGCTCCTAATACCGTGGTTCCTCAACCTGCTGATCACAGTCTGTGAAGAGCCAGCAAAGTTAGATGCTGCTCTTATTTCGTTAGCAGTCCGAATGGGGTCCTGTCGAACTGTCTCGAATAAGAGAGCATCCTCTTACAATGAAGAAATCCGCGAACGCCCAGGAATAGGGCGATTTTCGACCTCTCCTAAATTTTGGTCACGATGAACCCACCTCGCGGCTGTACTTCCAGGAATACCGACCAAACGGCCAGCAGATCTAGCCCCATATCCAGCCTCAACTAGAGCTATAACTCACTGTCTCATGTCACGTCGGTTCGCCATTATGATGAGAAATGAGGGATGACGATAATACTTTAGTGTAGACAATGACTATTTAACGTGATATAGAATTACTGAAATAACAGGCATCTTGCATAGTAAGAGTTAATAAATCAACCCTAAATTAAATAACTAAATAATAGGAAGTCCAACTGTTGCAAAAATAATCAAATTAAATCTAATTACATTAAGTAAACAAACCCCAAGTTATGACACCACATTGCTACAGCTAAATTATAGGTTATTAACATAAGCATTGAATAGGTCCGTGGTTGTGCGCTGGACGACAAAACCATCACCGAAAGTTCGAATCTTGCGTAGGAATGTAACTTCTTGCTTTCTATAATGTAAATCAGACTTCTAACTACAATCATTCATATTTCTTAGATTATTTATTAATATTTATAGCAAACATTGAATTTGTAAAGAAAAGACTTTAGAAATCTCATATGGAATTTGTGATCTGTAGTGACATAAACATAGATTATCTCTCGGAACTTTTCCGTAAAAGTAAATTAAATTCACTCCTTGAAACTGGAAACCTTAGTTGTAGATTCATTTTCCCACAGCATACAAGCTGAAGTAGCACAGCCATTGATAAATGTTTTGTACACACAGAATTAGACTGAATTCCTATTCGACAGAACCTATAATCAATGGTTTGTCTGAACATGATAAACAAATCCTAAGTGTTTCCAATGTTACTGAACAATTTCAAAATATTAATTTAAAAACTAAGAAAGGATCGTAAATGCTGTAGCTAGTGATTATTCACATTTATGTCTACAAAATGAATCTTGGAAAAACATATATGATACTGGCACTACTGATATTAAGAGTAAATGTATTGAATTTTTCACTTAATTTCATAATCACTTCAGTGGATGTTCTCCACTCAATGTTGTGAAAAAATTCAAAAGTAAAAACATGTAGATAACGCAGGGACTTCAAAATCTCATGTATTAAAAAGAAGAATCTATATGTATTGTGTTGCAATGTAATGATCCTCATGTTCTTAAATACTGCAAGAAGTACAGTGTAATTTATCAAAAATTATGAAAGAGGGAAATAGAATATATTTGAATAGAAAAGTACAAAATTCAGATAATACAATTAAACCTATTCGGAATATTATTAAATTTAAACTTGTATATATCCTAAGAAAGAAAATATTTTTTCATTAAAACCAATGATTATAAAATAGAGGATCCCAAATCTATTGCAAATTCTTTTAACGTATTATAGTATATGGTATAGAAATATTATTGACAACTTAAACATTCAAGATTTTGCAAAAGATACTACAATTGGTTACTTAACAGATGCATTTAATAATTAGTATTAATATATGTAATTAGTCAATAACTGCAACAGTGCTTTTTCATTCAATCATAACATGAATAAAATTGAATGCACATTAAATTAAACACTATTGCAAACACGTATATAAAATAGTTAAAATTAACTGAAGGGGTGAGAATGAAATAACCCAAAGCCACACTTTTAACAAAAATTGTTTTGTGCGAGTGCATTTCTTACACATATGGGAAAGCTATTAAAAAATATTGTAATAATTACTCAACAAATTACATAGCCTAAGGACTCTAAACCTTTGTCAAAGCTTGTCTATTATTACATATATTTTTTTAATTTCATTTTAATTGTTAGTTTTTAATATATATGCATTTACATTGTATATGTGTTTATAAATGCATTCATTAGATTAACGTTTATAATATAATTTGTAATTTTATATTGTTTGCGATCATTAACACTTAATCTCAGGACTTTGTAAATCTCTATTTCAACGTTACTTAGCTATTTTAACGTTATTTAGAAAAAAAAAAATCGTTGTGTAGACTAAGAATCCAACTCGCACTCTTCTACACAACACGCAGAAGTCTTACCGTCTGAGCTATTGAAACGACATGAAAGCGTTCCTTTCTGTGCGGAGTGTCGATCTAGTCATGAAGGTCCATTGTCGATTTAACTACACGATTTATGTATATATTTATCTTTTATTTACGTAATATTATAATATTTTTTGCAGTTTTTGAAGTGAATTTCGGAACGATGCTAGTAACAAACCAAATAGCCTGAATTTAAGTAACTCAATATTCGTTATCTTGTGTATCGGTGCTCTGGTCTCCGATCATGCGCAGTGTCTTACATCTGAGACTTAGGAATATTCAATCGTCTCATCTTTTTCCAGGGAAACTGTACGTAATCCCTACTACACTGAAAAAAATATGTACGTAAAATGTGTGCGCAAAATACACAGAGCAAAAATAAAGTTCAAAATAATCCCTTAAAAATTAAGGTGCGCAAAATACGCGGGGGCGCAAATTACGCGAGCAAATATGGTAACACGAGAATTTACTCTCACTCTGTTTGTCAGTTACACAGGGTAGAAGTGAATTAGCCTTGCAAATTTTCAGAGGGAATAGTTCATGTTGTTTGTAACAAAAACCTATAATATATTGGTGAAAAGTTCATAGTATTTTGAGAAAAAAACTTTTTCCCAAATGTTTAACAATCCCTTATTCAGTAACTATTGCGAGTAGGATCGTGATTTTTGTCCATATCAATAGGAAATCTAACAGAGAATAATTTATCCCTCTGCCATATTTCAATACTGAGGTCGGTTTTCGTGTAAATTTAATTTTAAAACCTCTGACTATTTCAAGTCATTGCACGAGGTGACAAGTGATGTCGAGGCAGAGAGCAGCTCACCTACTGAGACACACCGAGTTCATTGACCTCTTACATCTGTATCACAAGTAGAGTGTGTTACCGGTGATGTTGCCAGACTGCTGAAACTTCAATCTTAATGTTCTAATTAACTGTGCATTTAATCATAAAATGTAATATAGGTTTTGTATTCATTTAAGTATACCCTTTCGTCCCTTTCAATCTGCACTTCCACCCTCTAAACAATCTCGCAGTTGTGCTGTAAACTTTTCTATCATATGCTACATTATTATAAATGTCGCATTTAGAAAATAAATAGTAGTTACTTTCAATATACCTCAGACAAAGGCTTCTTGTATTCCAATCCATTGTTTTCACTTGTTTCTGTAGCCAATGGGTCGATGTCACGTTCCATCTTGATCACAGCCATCACAACTGAAAGAGGTGATAAAATGATATTCATTAGCAGAATGTGAGATATATAAGCATCTTACCAGAAACTTATCTGCTAATCCAAAGTATGAATTGTCCCAAGTATTAGTGGAGAAGTTATTATAGAAATGATTAACTTTGATGCTATATGTCATATCTCTGAAGTGCGTGAATGCTTATACACACTTACAAGGAAGTGTGCATAAACAGTTAATTACGACATTGATGACTGACTGAGGGCTTAAGCAAACACATCGATATTAATCCTATAATACAGGATCCAGCAGAATGATCTCCCTGGTTTGAATTGGCCGGCATACAGGTTCTTAATAGTTGCGCTTGGGTAGTATACATCTTTGAGCAGCACAAATCATGCCATTTCAGTTATCATCATGGTGTGAACAGGTGAACATCGTGCATTTTGTTGAGGTTTCTTAAAAAATGGGGCTGTGATTGCAATGCTGTGGCAATTTTGTACCCATTTTAGAGTAGGTCGACACGAAAGAATTTCTAAGAAGAAAACCCTACTGATATGGGTGAGAAACGTCAGACAAAAGGTTCAACTTTCAAACAGAAATCGTCCAGTAATATATCGCAACGTTTGGGCTCCTGAGAATATCACAGCAGTAAGGCATGCTGTTACCACAGATCCACGACGTTCAGCCATTGAACATGCTCTGGTGTTGGGAATATCTGATCAGAGTGTGAGATGAATCTTACACCTAGACGTCAAGTTCCATCCCTAAAAAGTTACGGTGGTTCAGGAACTTCGACAATGTGACTGGCTCAACAATGAAGATGCTTGCGAGACCATAATAGAAAATTTTCATGGTGATACTGTTGTGATCAGTAATGACTAAGCTTATTTTCATTTTTTATAGGCATGTTGTGTGATTTCCGATAAGCTAAAGTATAGGAATTGAATATAAGTAAATGTATTGCCATCTTAGGTAGCTTATCAAGCTGCTAAATGATTATTAATTCACATATTAGCATAACAAGTAGAATGCTTTAAAATGAATAACGTTTTCGGCATTGATGTGCCATCTTCAGATCGTTAGGAGTGGTGTTGACAAAGTATGAACACTTTACAAGTTAATATACAATGATTTTCATGGTTAAAACAATTGTCATATAAATAGTTAAAATATGTAAATATAATTGATTAGTGCTAATACTTGAATAGTTTAAAATTTGATACATAAATTAAAATGTATAAAACATCCTGAATATAAAAATGGTTGTTGCTGTAATATTATACGTTGATTCTTGTAACAGAATCACAAACTCTTCCAGCAGGAAGGACGTTACATGTTGTGTGATTCAACCAGGCCTTGTGACTGCAAATATTCAAACAAGAATCAATATAAAGGGATTAATATTATATTTTAAGTCGAAGATTGTTTGTTAAAGTTAATAATTTTAATATGTACGAAACATATTTTTGTGTGTTGAAGATTACGTTAATTGAAACAAAGAATTAAAATGGGGGAGAGAGAAAAAATACTTTTGTATGTGATCAATAACTAATGTTTTGTTGTGTGGAACTTAAGTTTTGTGATGAGAGCTGCATGGTGGTATCGTAGAGTGTAGCAGCCAGACTGAAAGACACAGCATGCATTACAATCTGCATATGATGTTACATCAAGTGGGAGGTGTAGGATGAGGTGATCCACACTCAAAACATTAACCAGAATACATAGACCTGATTTACCCATGAGACCAATAGTAAATAATAAGAATGCTCCCAATTACAAAATCAATAAATTTCTTCATAAATTTCTAAAACAAAACATAATTATGAGTCGAGAGCTGACACAAAAAACTTACTTAATAGAATCTCAAAACTAAAAACAACCAACCGAACAAAACTTCTTTCTTTAGATTTAACCAACCTATACACCAACATATCCATAGATGAAACTTTAAATATAATCCAATCACACCTTGAACAAATACAATTACATCCCAAATTAATAGAATAAGTTCTTAACTTATTACATACTTCACTTAGCCAAAACTATTTTCAATTGAATAATAAATTGTATTCACAGCAACAAGATTTAGCCATGGGAGATCCTCTATCTAGCTTATTAGCCGAAATTTTTCTGCAAAATTTAGAAAGTAAACACATTACAAACCTATACAAAAACATAATATTGTTTCGTATAATAGATACGAAGATGATATTCTCATAATGTATGAAAGTACTAACTCAAATACTGAATCCAACACTTATGACTTCAACCAATTACATTCCAAAATTAAATTTACATCAGAAGACAGTAAAATTAGCTCTTTAAATTTCCTGGATGTAAAAATTACCATAAAGCAACCAAAACTAACTTTTGATATTTACCGAAAACCCACTTCCACCAATTATGACATATATAGCTCCTCCGTCCACCCCACCACACACGCAATAATGGTAAATTTCGATTTTTAAAAGACAGATTAAGTATCCCCCTGAGTAAATCAAATTTTAACAAAGAATACTGGTATATATTAAAATTAGTTACGAAAAATGGTTACAATAAAGCAATAATAGAAAACATTTTTAGAAAAAGAAAAATGAAATTAACTAAGAAAAATAATAATTTTTCTACATTAACCCCAGATATAAACCCAAAGAACGATAAAAAATGGCACAGTATGACATATTTTGGTAAAATTTCAAATAAAATCAACATTTTTTTCAAAAGTCAGAATATCCAAATAACATCCAACTAAAAACTAAATAACCTAAACTAAATAACCTGATTCCCAACTGACTCAATAATTTTTACAAATTCTCCAAAAGCAGAATATATAAGTTAAATTGCAAAAATTGCCCCATGAAATACGTAGGACAAATTCAAAGGAACTTCCATACCCAATATAATGAACATAAATATGATTTCAAAGACAATCGCAATAAATCAAAATTCGCCCTCCATCTTATTGAAACAGGTCATGAACTCACAAATACTAATGATGCACTATCCATAATACAAAGACTAAACAACTGTTCTAAAATAGACATTAAAGAAGAATATTTTATCGCAAAGGAATTAAATCTAGGAAATTAACTTCTTAATGAACAAATCCCCAACGTATATAATCCTTTATTCAATTTATTTAAATCATCAACAACAATCATAAACCTCCATAACCTGAGCTTTTCAACCCCACCCACCGATCACCTCATCCTACCCCTCCCACTTGATGTAACATCACACGCAGATTGTATTGCACGCTGTGCCTTTCACTCCAGCCGCTACAACCTACAATATCACCACACAACTCTCAACACAAAACGTAAATTTCACACAACAAAACATCAGTTACTGATCACATACAAAAGTATTTTCTCTCTTTCTCTCCCCCATTTTAATTCTTTGTTTGATTTAACATAATCTTCAACACACAAAAACATGTTTCGTACATATTAAAATTATTAACTTTTACAAACAATCTTCGACTTAAAACATAATAGTAATCCCTTTGTACTGATTCTATTTACATATTTTAATTATTTATATGACAATTGTTTTAACCATGAAACTCATTGTATATTAACTTTTAAAGTGTTCATACTTTGTCAACATCACTTCTAACGATCTGAAGATGGCACATCAATGCCAAAAACGTTAATCATTTTAAAGCATTCTACTTGTTATGCTAATATGTGAATAAATAATCACTTAGCAATTTGATAATCTACCTAAGACGACAATACATTTACTTATATTCAATTCCTCATTTTCATTTGTTGGGCTGTGTCAACAAACAAAACATTCCATATTGGTCCTCAGAAAACCTTCAAGAAATGCATCAGTGACCTCTCCACAATGAGCGTGTTACTGTTTGGGTTTGGTATGTATGTATGTATTTATTTACACTGCAAGTGGGCAAGCACCCGGTGGCAGTGGTATATACAATATTAACAATTTGCACAATTTAAAATAAGAGAGCCATGCTTCTTTAAGGAAAAGGGGATCCACAGTCACTGTTTGAGGAGTGTATAGCTCGCAAGGGCAAACATTTGGGTGATATTATCTTAAAAAAAAAAAGTTATGTCAAAATAGCAAACATTCTTCTGTAAGATGATAAAATAAACTTTTGAACAGAATCTATGTCGATCTTGTTATTTATTTTTGTAATCGAGGAAATCATTCTGCCGGGCTCTGTATTTATTGTTCTTTTCATTCTTTTTCAGGTTCTATTATTTACAACGTATATAACGTTGATGAAGATGGGACAGTGTAATTGTTGACATGAGCATATTTAGAGCCAACATGTCCCCAGGATACAATACACTCTTACAAAATCAAGGTCACAAGGTCATGCTTCAGATTTTCATATGGCAGAAAGAATTGAAAAGAAGTTAATATAATACTCAAATAAACAAATTAATAAATGCTGCTCTAACCATAGCTGGACTAAGAGAGGTTCACAGGAATCTATGACCATGCAATTGGATATACTTTATGTAGATCAATTTTATGTTGTAATTTATGTATGTTTACCTAATGATAAAATAATGGTATATTATTATTTAAATAAAAGTTACTAATTTGGAAAACAAAATTCTATAAAATGTTACGAAATGTTCACTTCATTAATATTTTTAGAATTCGTAATTAATATTTTTGTAAACTTTCTGCATGTTCTACAAAATATAACTGCTCACTCAACATCAAGTATACAACTCAAACACATATTAGTTTTATTACTTTCTTGCCACCAGGGTGTTATAGTAGGTGTGCAGGCAGCCAATTTTTTAGGGCAATCAAAAGAATAAATTTAATATATAATTTTAAAATAATTATTAATAATTTAGTGTTAATACGAATTTTACAAAAAAAAAACGTGAACTAATGTGCGCTAATTTGATATGAATTATTTCTGATTCCATTGTTGACAGAACAATAAATAAATATTTATATTTAGCAGATTTGATTCACATTTGAATTTACTTCAAAAACAGAATGATGTGAAATGTGCAGAGTTTGAATATTCACTCAACAATCAAATCTCTTGTCTATCGTTTTCAACATTTCCAGCCACTGCATAAAATTCGTTAGTGCTTTATAGTTAGCAGTGTGGAGAGAAACTTGGTGATTAAGAATAAAATATAAAAGGTACATATGTAATGTTTTCATTGATTTATAAAGAATCTGCACAGAAAACCTTGAGATAAGTTTGGGTCATTACAACGTTTTAATTCATTCAAAAGGAGTACTGTATAGTATTTTGTGCAGTATGAGAAAATTATTATCATTATCGTTATCATTATCATTACTATACTACCTGAGCTGGTTTGGAAACTATTTAACAGATGTTCAATTAGGAAATTCTCTCTCTCGGATCCATTCACTAGTTTATGTGGAGTTCCCCAAGGTTCTACACTGGGACCTCTTTATTTCCATTATTTTTAGATGATATTTGCAGAAGAAAGAGTTCAAACTGCCTTTTATTTGTGGGTGACCTGAAAATCTTTTGCAAAATCAATAATCCGGCTGATTGTCGAATTTCGCAAAATTATATAAACACTATTGTGCTTTGATCTGCTGATAATGGAATGAAAATTAATGAATTGAAAACTTCTGTAATTTTCTTCTCAAGAAATCCACTTCTCTTAAATCTAATTATACTCTTAATAATATCGGTATAATAAGGAAAGACTGTATTAGAGACCTGGGAGTTCTACTCGATACCAAATTATATTTTCATAATCATGTCCAATGTATTAATAATCATTCCATTAGAATGCTCGGACTTATAAGGTCTATAACTTATTCTTTTTCTACTCCAGCTACTCTTGTAATTCTATACTACTTCCTCGATTCCAAAATATGGTACAGATAGATGTCATTTATTCCTTTCCAAAATATGGTACACATTTGTTAAAGCTCTCAATAATATAATGTAACTTTAATACATCTTCTAGATACTTATTTGTTTGATTAATTAACATAAGAAAAACTAATAAATAAAGTACATTTCATTCTGTGTGACGTCAAATTAATAAAACAAAACACAAACATTGCTTTGAGAGAGGCAAATCAACATAAAAACAGCAATAAATTACAACCCATTTTATACAACTGTTGTGCCTTAGATGTTTTATTCAAATTTGACTGGGTTGCTGTTACATTCTGTGCAACAGGAACACCACAGCAGGTGCCCATTTGATTTCTGTTCATAATGAACTATTTAAATATTATAGTTTGATCCATTACAGAAGATTAGAAACATTCACAACTGCACTGTCTGATAGTCCCTTCACTACTTAACAAAATACCACACCGCGAAACATTTTGTATGTGCATGTACAATAATCGAACTTGTTTTGTTACTATACCGTATTTTGGAATGGAAGGAGTATACATTAATCACATCTAAACTCGAATGTGCATCTGTTGTTTGGAATTCTATTACTTATACTGACTCAGTTAAATTGGAAAATATTCAAAGAAAATTTATGTCCCTATGTGCTTATAGGTTTTTACCTAATTCATCTGTTTTCAATTATGAGCGTACCTGTAAATATTTTAACTTTTTTAGCCTTTATGGTAGACGACTACTTATTCTTTCGTAAGGCCTTAAAGAGTGACATTGATTGTGAATCCTTCATAAGCAATATCTACCTTCGTGTCCCTTCTAATGGTTTAAGATTTCAAAAAAAAAAAAAAAAAAAAAACCTATAAACCTAAATCTCTTCCTCCAGTTGTCAGATGCATGAAAGCTGCCAATTTACATTATATTAATTCGAATCCGTTTAATGTATAGTTATGTTGTCTGGTTATTCATATATTAAGTATACAGAGTCTCTCAAAAATACAGGGCATAATTTCAGGTATGTATTTCCCACATGTAGACAATCAAAATAGTTCATTACAACATGTGTCCGGAAATGCTTCATTTCCGAGTTATGGCCTTCATAACATTGAAATTCACCGGAACGTTTTTCTTTCCGCAGGTCGTTGTCATTACAGAAGATGTTCAAAATGTCCACCTCCTGCTTGAATACAGACCTCACATCGATGTCTCATTGACCTGCGAACACGATCCCAAACTCCAGGAGTATTGCGTATGTCCTCAGAACATGCCACAATTCGATTCTGAAGGGATTCCAAATCAGGCACCGGAGACAAATAAACCAATGATTTTAAATGGCCCCACAAGTAGAAATCGAGAGGGTTCAGATCAGGTGAGCGAGGAGGCCAAGCAATTGGGCCACCTCTACCTATCCATCGATCAGGAAACCTTCGATCCAAGTACCGGCGAGCTGTATGACTGAAGTGTGCAGGAGCGCCATCATGCAAGAAGTGAATGTGTTGACGATTAATCAGTGGAGTATCTTCTAAAACATGAGGTATGGTGTTTTCCACGAAGTTTGTGTACGCCTGCCCCGTAAGTCTGTTTACAAGTACATGGGGTCCAACTAATCGATCACCAATGATACCGGCCCACATGTTAGGGAGAACCGCACCTGGTCATGAGATGGAACAGTTGCACGTGGGTTTTCATACGCCCATACATGCTGATTGTGGAAATATGTTATGCCATCTCGTGTGAACTGTGCTTCATCTGCAAATAATACTAAGGCAGGAAAGTTCGGATTTACACCACACTGCTGCAAGAACCACTGACAGAACCTAACTCGTGCAGGGTAAGCTGCTGGTGACAGGGCCTGTACACGTTGCAAATTATAAGGATACAATTGATACTCTTTCAACAGTCTCCAGACAGTCATATGAGAAACATTGACTTGCAACGCTACCCTTCGTGTGCTGATAGAAGGAGTCATGTTCACAGCTTCCAGAATCTCCTCCTGTACTTCTGGAGTTGTAGATCTTGGTCGTCCCCTTCCCAAACCAGGAGAGTTAAATTTTCCATACTCGCACAGACGGTAATGGAGACGTACAAATGTCTTCCGATCTAGACATTGTCGCTGTGGGTACCTCTCCTGGTACAAACGACGAGCCAGCACAACATTGCCGTCTGCCTTACCGTACATGAAGTGTATCTCTGACAGCTCTTGATTTGAATACATGTCGCACAGTCTAACGCCTACACAACACTGAATGTAACCTTCGCCTCGGAATGAGCTGTCAGAGTGCCCTCCTAATGTCTCTTTTGACGGCAACGACCTGCGGAAAGAAAAATGTTCCGGTGAATTTCAATGTTGTGAAGGCCATAACTCGGAAATAAAGCATTTCCGGACACATGTTGTAATGAACTATTTTGATTGTCTACATGTGGGAAATACACACCTGAAATTATACCCCGTATTTTTTAAACACCCTGTATATATCTATATCACATTCATTTCAATTATTAATTAGTGTCATTTAGTTATTCTGTATCATGTAATTTACAGTTATTTATTCATTGTGTCATTTTTGTTTGTATTTGTCTCTAATTGTAATCTTGTGCTGAACTGTTAATGGTCCCAGGATGTTATACAGCACAATAAAATATTAATAAACAAATAAAATATTATTATTTTTTGTAGGTTATTTTATGACGCTATATCAACATTTTAGGTTATTTAGGTCTGAATGAGACGAAGATGATAATGCCAGCAAAATGAGGACGGGGTCCAGCACTGATAATTACCCAGCATTTGCTCATATTGGCTTGAGGGAAAACCCCGGAAATACCTCAACCAGGTAACTTGCTCCAACCAGGATTCGAATTTGAGCCACCTGGTTTCACGGCCAGACGCACTAACCATTACTTCACAGGTGTGGACTATTATTAATATTATTATTGAGTTGTAGATAGGCAGAAAAACTAAATGTCTCTCTAGTGCTTATTATCGCAAAAGGAAGAATGAAAGTGACAAAAAAGGGAAAAATTACTAGATTCCTGTTGAAATTCGTAAAGTCAGATGAAGGTGATCCAACTGCATCAACATCAATTGGTTCGGAATTTTTCCCACACAGTAAGAACGAAATTGAAATGGAAGGTTAAAAACCAGATGGGAAGTTTAAAGTTTGTTTGAAACTATGCTTGGAGAAAGGGTCAGTGCCGAAATCAAGTTGTGGGGATAATAGTATTTGTCCTGAATTGACGGCAGAATGTGATTTAAAAGATCCCAGTACCTGGCCACCTATTGTTAATAACACAGGCCTGCGAATTTCAATTTTTGTTTTGCGGCATGGGGTTAAACAGGTGTCTAAACCTAATTTTGGTATGCTGAATTCAAATCTGCCTTCCACTTTTTCGTATCATGTACCAGTTTTCTTTTTGTCATGGAGAAAACAAATATTTAATATTTGAATAATTTCTAATTCTTAAGTGCAATTTAAAATCCATGAAACATTGCAAGCCATGATAAAATCTCAATTCTAAACATACAACACTTCAAACTGAACTACGAAACTTCAAACATATCTTATGATAATTATTTTCTCCTCCGCTTTGTTGAAAACGAACATTGAATTGTCCACACCTGTGGAGTAATGGTCAGCGCGTCTGGCCGCGAAACCAGGTGGCCCGGGTTCGAATCCTGGTCGGGGCAAGTTACCTGGTTGAGGTTTTTTCCGGGGTTTTCCCTCAACCCAATACGAGCAAATGCTGGGTAACTTTCGGTGCTGGACCCCGGACTCATTTAACCGGAATTATCACCTTCATTTCATTCAGACACTAAATAACCTAGATGTTGATACAGCGTCGTAAAATAACCCAATAAAATAAAAAAAAAATAAAAGTAAACACTGAATTGACTTGAGTTTATGGCCCTGATGATGGTTATCTCTTATTAAGCACTAACAGTAGTGAGCCAACATGGAGACATCCCATTGACTCTGGTACATCGATTCAATCTCCTTTATTTTTTTTTAGTTGGTTAATTAACGACGCTGTATCAACTACGAGGTTATTTAGCATCGAAGAGGTTCGTGATAGCAAGATGAGGCCGAGGATTCGCCATAGATTACCTGACATTCACCTTTCGGTTGGGAAAACTTCGGAAAAAATACAACCAGGTAATCAGCCCAAGTGGGGATCGAACCCACACCCGAGCGCAACTTCAGACCGGCAGGCAAGCGCCTTAACAGACTGAGCCACACCGGTAGCTCCATCTCCTTTATGTCTTGGTGGAATAGCTCTCCCTGCTCTTCACTTAGTGCACCCAAGTTTTCCGGGAAATATTGCATCTGAGTGTCTTTAACTTTTCGAGCATGGTTTTCACAATATGCTCATATTGGTCATCTTTAACATTACCCAAAAATTTGTTTATAACATGCTTGAATGAGTCTCAAGCCTGAAGCTCTAACTCTAAGTCAGTCATGATATTTCTAAAATGAACATCCTTAATGAGTTGGTGAATCTGTGGACCATCAAAAATGCCTTCCTTCACTTCTCATTCAGATAATATTGGAAATTTTTCAATAAGATATTGGAAACAGGGACCATTTTTGTCCAAAGCTTCGACAAATTGCTTCATTATCCATAATTTGATATGCAAAGGGAGTAGCAAAATGTTTTGTGAGTCAATCAGCAGGTGATTTATAACATTTTTTGTCCCTGGCACTAAATGTTTTCTTTTCTTCCAATCACTAAGAGGTAGTGTCTTTCTCTGGCTCTAGAGTCCCACTGACACAAAAAACATGGGAATTTGGTGTACCCTGCTTGTTGCCCCAATAAAATACCGCACACTTTAAGATCACAGCACACGTACCATTTGCGTTCATTATATTTAATTTTTTCTAGATGAGTATACAAATTCTGATATATTTCTTTAAGGGATGTAGAATGAGCTATTGGGACAAGCAAAAATATTTCCATTGTGTAGAAGAACAATTTTCAGACTTCTCTTGCTTGAGTCAATAAATAGATGCCAATCTTTTGATTCGTAAGCTGTTCCTAGACGACCAATCAAGTTAGGAATATCACAACAATACACTAGTTTCCCTTTCTTTACAAAATATTTTTTTGACTCTTCTTCACGATGTTTGTACCAGTAGAAAGTTGTTTTATGTCCTAAAAGATTCCTTTTCAACCTTGAATCTAAAAGTTCATTCTTTTCTTTGGTAAGACCCAAATCACATACCAAATCATTTAATTTTGACTTTCTCAAAGGATGTGGATTATCATCTTCTAAGTCTGGGGACAAATTTAAATCATCTTCTGCACTTGAAGTGTATGGAGTACTAGTACTACTCTCTGGTAATACCGTATGTGGTGATGAAATTGGAACATCAGGTCCATGTGGCACAGACCTCATTGCTGATGACAAGTTTGGATATGAATTTCATGTTGAAGATATACCGATAAGCTGTCACAATTTGACTATAATTATATGTATATTTACCGCCTTTGCTTATCATACAAAATGAATGAGTTAATTAGTCATATTTTCCTCATTAACGTTTTCGGTACGTAACTTGTACCATCTTCAGATGTTTGTATATTATTTTAATTGTAAACCAAGCCTGTGGGTGCATGTATCTGGACTGAAATGGTCAGTGTTTTTGTGTATGCTGTGCGGTGTCGGTGAAGTGTTGTCATGATTACACAAATGATCACCTTAACTCTTATATGCTATTTGGTACCACACTTTATCAAACTTGAATTGCAATGTTTCTGTCGTTGTTTAAAACACTATGTAAGACACTGTTTAAAAACTGTTTAAAACGATTTAAAAATATTTAAAAGCACTTAGTTTTTACATCACTTTGACTATGTGAAGTATGTGATCACTGCTGGTTGGAAGTTAGATGAGGCACTTGTGGTGATCTTGTTTAGCGTTGAGTTGGACGCAAGGTCGTGACATGACTATGTTTCTAAAAGTGATGTTGAGACACTTCTATTAGATTGATGGCTTATGTAATATTATAACAGGATGAAGATTGTCAGGTCCGTGGCTATAGTATCGCCTGGCGTGTCTGTAACAATATGATTAAATTAATTTATAAAGTTGGGGATGTTTGTAATTGTATTGGAAATTCCTTTGGTATGGTTAACTGCAGTGCCTATTATGTAAGAAAAGTAACTTACAGTTATGGATGTATTGGTCTGCTCGTGCTTGATGCTAGGCTGATACTAGAGCGAAGGACTTGTTCACAGTATTTTAGTTAGTTATAATATCTGTTTCCGGAAGTAGAGGGGGTGTCGGTGTAATCTGTGTGTGTGATTGTTTGGGCGGGAGTAGTTTGAATAAATTGAAGAGTGGGTTATTTATGTTGGCTATTTGTTCATTTAGTAGAGGTTTTCCTGAGTTGTGTTCTTTTATAATATGAAATTGTTCCGCCGTTTCTATTGTAGGGTCGTTTGTGATTTTTAGTATTTTCAGGGTGTCATTAATGTTTGCGAGTTCATGGTTTTCTTCTATAAGGTGTTGTGCAAATTTAGATCTATTTCTATTATAAACGAAATCAGAGGTATGTTCCTTAAATCTTATTTTAAAGTTGCGCCGGGTCTGTCCTATATATGTTTTGGTGCAATTTTTGCAGTTTAACTGGTATATGCCGCTGTTTAGGAGGGGTTCATTATGGTTGGTATTATTGGGAATTATATTGTTTAGTTTGTTGTTGGTACGAGGGGCTATGTTAATATTTTGTTTTTTGAAAAAGTTGCTAAGTTTGTTTGTAATTTTGCCGTAATATGTTAAACTATGCCATTGTTTTTTTGTTTTGTGTTTTCTCAGGCTGTAATGTTGTGTATTCTTTTTTATGTAGTTTTGTTTTTCTCTACATAAAAAAGAATACACAACATTACAGCCTGAGAAAACACAAAACAAAAAACAATGGCATAGTTTAACATATTACGGCAAAATTACAAACAAACTTAGCAACTTTTTCAAAAAACAAAATATTAACATAGCCCCTCGTACCAACAACAAACTAAACAATATAATTCCCAATAATACCAACCATAATGAACCCCTCCTAAACAGCGGCATATACCAGTTAAACTGCAAAAATTGCACCAAAACATATATAGGACAGACCCGGCGCAACTTTAAAATAAGATTTAAGGAACATACCTCTGATTTCGTTTATAATAGAAATAGATCTAAATTTGCACAACACCTTATAGAAGAAAACCATGAACTCGCAAACATTAATGACACCCTGAAAATACTAAAAATCACAAACGACCCTACAATAGAAACGGCGGAACAATTTCATATTATAAAAGAACACAACTCAGGAAAACCTCTACTAAATGAACAAATAGCCAACATAAATAACCCACTCTTCAATTTATTCAAACTACTCCCGCCCAAACAATCACACACACAGATTACACCGACACCCCCTCTACTTCCGGAAACAGATATTATAACTAACTAAAATACTGTGAACAAGTCCTTCGCTCTAGTATCAGCCTAGCATCAAGCACGAGCAGACCAATACATCCATAACTGTAAGTTACTTTTCTTACATAATAGGCACTGCAGTTAACCATACCAAAGGAATTTCCAATACAATTACAAACATCCCCAACTTTATAAATTAATTTAATCATATTGTTACAGACACGCCAGGCGATACTATAGCCACGGACCTGACAATCTTCATCCTGTTATAATATTACATAAGCCATCAATCTAATAGAAGTGTCTCAACATCACTTTTAGAAACATAGTCATGTCACGACCTTGCGTCCAACTCAACGCTAAACAAGATCACCACAAGTGCCTCATCTAACTTCCAACCAGCAGTGATCACATACTTCACATAGTCAAAGTGATGTAAAAACTAAGTGCTTTTAAATATTTTTAAATCGTTTTAAACAGTTTTTAAACAGTGTCTTACATAGTGTTTTAAACAACGACAGAAACATTGCAATTCAAGTTTGATAAAGTGTGGTACCAAATAGCATATAAGAGTTAAGGTGATCATTTGTGTAATCATGACAACACTTCACCGACACCGCACAGCATACACAAAAACACTGACCATTTCAGTCCAGATACATGCACCCACAGGCTTGGTTTACAATTAAAATAATATACAAACATCTGAAGATGGTACAAGTTACGTACCGAAAACGTTAATGAGGAAAATATGACTAATTAACTCATTCATTTTGTATGATAAGCAAAGGCGGTAAATATACATATAATTATAGTCAAAAAGTTTGGATATGTAATGCCCACTTTGTTTTTCTTATTGAATGCAGATATTTTACACAGACAAAAGTAACAGTCATCATAATGACTTTGTTGCTCACGCCATACCACAGGAACACTAAAGGACATAGATGAACTCCATTGTGCCACTGTCTTAGATTTTCTACACACGTTTTAGACACAATATCTGGAGCGAAATTCTTGTCTTGATCTCCTAATTTAATTTTAAAATAGGCCAGATACAAACTCTTGATAAATGTAGTAACGTTTCTTTTCTGTTGCTTTATCACAAAACACCCACATACATAACAAAAATTGTTCGGATTGTTCACACAGCCTCTTCTAGATATACCACTCGAACTTGTCATTTTTTCCAAATATAAAATTCACAACACAATACACATTTAAAACACACCCACTGAGAACTGTACTGAGGATTTGTGAGATAAGTTCCTTTTGTTATATTAGAAAATCCCTTTTTATCATCTCTGCAGTATCTTTATTAGTTGGGATATTGGACTTTTTTTGGGCTATTTTACGACGCTGTATCAACATCTCAGGTTATTTAGCATCTGAATGAAATGAAGGTGATAATGCCAGTGAAGTGAGTCCAGGGTCCAGCACCGAAAGTTACCCAGCATTTGCTCATATTGGGTTGAGGGAAAACCCCGGAAAAAACCTCAAGGGATATTGGATCCCTAGTGCCAAAACAGATGAGATAGGACTGAGGGAAGAACCTATCCTCAATTAAAAAATATAAAACTGTAAACACAGCTAAACAGAGATTAAACATGGTGTCAAATGATTTAGCATATATACACATTTTAATCATCCATGTTGTAAGTCGGATATGCAGAGACTGTAATACTAGAATGGCGAACTTTCAATTATGTGTTAAATACAGAATTATGCAAAATCTGTACATGATACGCAAAAACTATTATTATTTTCGAAATCAGCGAATCCAATTTGACCATTATGATGTAAAATATTCTGTGTCGCAAAATCATCACAGGCCTGTGTAATCATTTATTAGAACTCATAATTCAGAAGGGACCTGTAACACCTCAAAACATAAACTTTCCTACAGATTACATGGAAGATCATTTTCTACGTCTCAATTTATGAAACTCTTCCCTAATGGCGAAAATGTTCAAAGAGCTTGGTTAATCTATTCCGAAAAATTCAATAGTGTGTTTTTCTTTTGCTGCAAGCTGTTTGCTTTGAAGAAAAACAAATTAACAGACAGTCAGGGGTTTCCAGAATGGAGTCATTCCATTCCAAATCACTCAGCCCACACCTTACATCCTCTGATCTTTATGAAATTTGGCACATTTGCAGACCTTCTTAAAGTAAATATTCATACAAAATTTTAGTTCCATATGTGATATACTTTAAGGAAAACAGGACTTCAAATAATTTTCAAAGTAAGGGATTTTCTAGCATATGACTTTATTTTTACTGGTGTAACTCAAATAGTAATTAACTTACAGACTTCAGAGAGATCTCAATCAAAAGCTAATGAAAAAATCTCTCAAATTATACATAACACAACTATGTTTGTAATTATTTAGTTTGCAAAGTCATATAATTTGACCTTTGACCTTGAGTAACTCAAAATATGTCACCTCAAAAAAAAAATTGAAAAAAAAATGCACAGAAATGAGCAATATTAACTTCATAATATCCAGAATATTAAACTGGGACACTAACATGTTATCACGAAGTAATATTTTATATAGTGAAAAATGCATCATAAAGCAATGTACAAGTGCAACATACAATTTACAAGTAACTTATAGGTTTCAAATTAACAAGTGTAAACAAGCAATAATGATAAAGTAAATAACCATAGATCTTAATTTACCTCAATACTGGCTTGCAAGATTTGAAACTTAATGTTTATTGTTGTGATAGCATAAAATGTTCGTCCTGTTTGGGTTCTAGCATAACTTTTGTAAAGATAGCTGTCTTTTCCACATTGAAAATGTCAGATTTCTCAGGATATGTAAATGAATGTGAAGGTCCATATAAATTAAGAAAGCTTATTTTAATGTTAAATCTATCTTCGTTCACATTTACAACACATCCTAGCCAATAGTGACCATCATACAAGCAAGCAACAAACCCTGTTATATCATTGAGGACAACTGCTATATTTTGCTTTGTTGTCAGTGATTCTTCTTTCACTTCACAAAAATGGGAAAAGATTTTCACTCTAACAATATTATGGTTGAATGGCATAATACAGTGTAGCTTTTGTATACCAGCAATTGTCTGAATATTTTTTAAGTGCTTCTGAAGCAGAGAATCTTCTTCCTCATATTTCATTCATTCATTCATTCATTCATTTAGTGTTCTGCCCAAGGGCAGGTCTTTCACTGCAAACCTAGCATTCTCCAATCTTTCCTATTTCTGCCTCCCTCTTTGTCTTCTCATACGATCCATATACTGGTATCTTAATGTAGTCTATCATCTGGTATCTTCTTTGCCACGAACTCTTCTCCCAATCACCATTTCTTCCAGTGCATACTTCTGTAGGCAGTTTCTTTTCAGCCAGTGACTCAACCAATTCCTTTTCTCCTTCCTGATCAGTTTCAGCATCATCATATTCCATATTACTAATATAATGAAAGTGACACAATCTAATGTTTTTGAACACAACTCAAATAATTGTCTTAGTGTCATGATCTGTGACTTGTATGAACATTGCAGACTTGTACAGGCAGCCAGTCTTTTCAGAGTGCCTGCTATACCATCACATGGATCTTTACCATGGGATGTGGCAAAGAAATGCCACTCTGCTGATACAATGAAATCTGTGTGATGATAACATAGGTTTACACAGTTCTTCCAGTTTTTATACTCTGTTGCAGAATTATCAGAAAAGTTATAAACATGTTCAGGCATTCTATTTAAATTGGATTCCAGAAACTTCATTAAATGACGTTGGAAAAGATGAACACTAATAGTATCATGCCGAAGACATTCTAATATTATCATATCAAAAGAAATGTCATCTACTGCAAAGGTTTCAGAATTTCTGTAATAAGCTACAAAGGGGTGGATTGTGGCTTGTTCATTGTTCCAATGCAAACTTTGTATCTTATCCTAGAGAATAAATGCATAATTCTCGGAAAATCACAAATCATAATTTATATTCATTTTCAGAAAGATTTTCTTTCAATTCTGTTAAGAAGTGAGACTATTGGGTTGCTATGAAAGAATGGAGAAGGAACTGCTGTAACTTTTTCTGAAAGATTTCCAAAAAATCTTATGTAGAAGACAAAACTGTCTGGAGTACTATCTGTTGGTATCCATATTTTGTAGGTTATTTCATCAATTTTATTCCATTTACCTCAAACAGATTAGCCACATATTCTATTAAATGTAAAGTACAGTCAGCTCCAGTTATAGTGAACCTCTGCGGACCAGCATATTTCGTTCTTTATATCCAAGGTTCATTAAAACCGAAGCGTCTGTTTTTATACTACTGACGTTCTATACATACAGTATTAAAACCTGTTTGGGACAGACCGCGTTCAATAATATCAGTACTAATGTTCGCTGTATCTTCCAACTTACACACTTTACACTTTGACATCCTGATGTTCACAGTTCGAAACTTGAATCTAATCTGGCCATGTAGGTAGTAGGCAGTGACCGCTTTCGCACCTATTTCCACTAGAGGTATGCTACTGTGTACTACTCGGCCTTGGAATTTCCCAGGGTTCACTTTTACAAAGATGTGGGAGGAAGGGTTGAGGACCATTAAACTATAATCCTTCTTGTATTTACCCTTTGGTCATCACTCTACTTACTTTTACAAAAGAAAACACTTTCTCTTCCTATTCTTCTAATAACCTTTTTTAAAAGAGTTAGAACTAATCCTTCCTTTATCCCTCACTGCATACAATATTCTCTTCAACATGTTTCAAGCTGTCCAGGAAGCTGAACAAATCCTTTGTCTTTCAATGCACTTAAGGAGTAGAAGATTTGAACTTTTGTTCTGAACATATTCTTGGAAGTTTATAGGCGAAAGGGTTTCCTAAATTACCATTTTGTCCATTTTAAAATTACATTTTCTTGGAAAGTTACAGTTTTAGGTTCATTATACCCGAAGTGAAGGTTTGCTATAAACGAAAATATTAAAGTACTTTTTAATGTATGTGGATTTAGATTCACTATAACTATAACCGAGTTCACTTTATCCAGAGCTGACTGTACTAGGACAGTTTTCACATGATGATAGCTAATACATTGGCTGTAGAAAATTACAAATTAATTTACAAAGACAGACCTTGTAAGTGTTAAGTGGAAAGTCTTCATGACTTGTCAAATCTTTCAACCTACAACCATCCAACATTTATCTAACATTCTGAAGGGTGCTGCAAATACACACACTATGGATACCACTTGCTCCAGCCAGAACACACTTCCAGGGTCGCAATTCAAAAAACTTGGATAGTCCTCTTTTGACCTCGGGATGTTTATCTTTAAATGATCTGTAAACTTCTTTCAGATTTCCTAAAATCAAACGCTTCTGTTTATGAATCTCAGTTCTATTTACTTTCACAGAAACAAAATCCTTTCCAGGCAAACAGCGGCTTACGTCATCACTGTTACAGAATGCTATTACATGGGTCACAAGGTTGCCACTCAAACTTCGTCCAGGTCTAGAATTTTGTAATTGTTTTGCTTGTCTTCCTAAATAATTAGAAGCTCCAAATTCTTATTCAATCTGTCGAATACTCCAACTTTTTGGAAGGACTGTCAGTATTGAATTATTTTTACTATCTGTGCCACTATTTTAAAATTTATCTTTTAGCTGGCTTATAATTTCAGATTCCGGATTTTTTTTTCATAAATTAATTGTTTCGACACTAGGCACGAAAGTCTTTTTCAACACCTTACTAACTTCATCAAATTTTTTCTTAGAGTATTCTTCTTTTCAAATGATAAAGAACTTCAGTCTAGTTTAACAGACCACAATAACCTAAGAAGAACTGTCAATAAAGTTCAGAATCGGCACAGACCAGTTAACGAGAGGTCGCTGCTGGATTTAGTGTTGCAACATCCAAATACCCATACTACCAAAAGTGAGCAGTTCCTAATTTTCTATTCAGGTGTGGGTAATTTCAATGTTTCTCGCTTTATCAAAGATCAAATTTCTGTCAGAATTACAGTTCCAGGTAAAAATATGATTATATTTACTCTTGAAAAGTGTACCAAGAATATTCATGCAATTCTATTGTTAGAATTCATGGAAAATTGGAAGGGTTCTTTTCCCATTAGTGTTCGCATTGACTACAAAAAACTGTAACACTCTTCAGGTAATAATAACATGATATTAAACACTCACAATTTGATATCTTTATTCCTAATGTTAATGTCCCACGTTCATCATTCTTGTCGACGATTTTGACACAGTTTTTTTATAAGTTATATTATACATAGTATGCTTCTAGTTATGCTACAAAGCTAATAATATTATTAAAAAGAAGAAGAATATTTATTTAGCCTACTAACATATGAATAAGAATGTGACATAATATACAGAATCAATTATTTTTTGAGCAGCTTTCACTAAATGTGAAATGGAAAGAAGCATAGAATGCAGAGTTCTACTACTTTACACTTTGCACGTGCACAGTGATGCCTATTTGAAGCTGCCACAAGATATCCTGTACCACCAAGACTTGGCAATGTTGATTAGTGATCGTTGAAACTGATGCCCATCCTGTTCCAATTGGTATGTTTCTTTACCTTTGAAAGTATGTTTGCATGATGAGTGACAAAATTCCAGGTGTAAAATATTGTATCCTTATTTCTTTATTAGTAACCATGAAATGTGCCACCAGTGCCATCGATTGGACTCTTTCCATGTGCTGTTGCAGAGAAACTCGAGTCCAAGTAGTATACCAAATTTTTATGTAGGCAGTTAGTTCTTGAGGTGTTAAGACACATTGAGACAATGTGTAGGCTAGCTGTTTAACTGTCCACCAGCACCATCTGAGAAAACATGTAGCACAAAAATGACATCCCCATCACTACCAGCATGGTCTAATAAGGCCTTATTGAAAGAAAAAACTGAATCCTTATCTTGATGAAGTTCATTACTTATGACAGCATATGGAATAGTGTTACCATTTCGTGAAATGATGGTAGTGAATATTGTTACTTCTTCAGAAATCCAGTGTGCGGACATTATTTCATTTTGCTGATGAATAGCAAAATTTTCGGCAAAATCTTCTTGTAACATAGCTTCATTTTTGCAGCAGGTTTGTTTCAGGTGCCGAATTTCTCGGAGTTGAATGTTTGCTGTAAAACAATGTCGAAGTAGATTAGGAAGTTGGCTTAATAATTTTTTCTTTTGCTTCAAATAATGTTTCTCAATGAGTTGCATGTGGTTTGTACTATTCCACTGATAGTAACGGACACAAATGTCATCCAAATTGTCAATTTCACAGTCCTTGTAACGCTTTATAGCATTATCAATAACTTTACAATTGAGGCAGTTCTTTCCAAAACATGCCTTATCCATTTAAAAAAAAAAAAAGAGTTAGTGGTACCCTGACTTTTTTTGTTAGGCATGTAATAATTCTATCCTAAGTAATTCTGTTAAAACTTTTTTCCCATAGAAATCTGTAAGGAAAATTTTAGTGTTATTCTGCAACTTTCCTTATCCACTGTACATGTTATTCCATAACTCGCCTAATACAATCATAAGAGACTTTTCAGCATGTGATATGATGTCACATTTTCCTGTGGTTTGTGTCTATGTCTACGGTGCATCACAGTCATTATTCTTATTTGAAAGTATGTTTGTGATGTAACCGAATCAGTAATACACATGTTTATTATTAATATTTAGAGGATGACAGAGAATATCACTTCTGCTGCTAAAGGTAAAGGAATTCAATACACGGAAAAGCAATCCAGATTCCTGGAAGATGAATCATGAGGAGGAGATAAGGAAGCCATCCACCAGATGAGGAATTATTTTTCAAACATGCTAAGTCTTCAATTTATAAAATAATTGGAAATTGGCTTCTGAGAATATGCTGAAAAATCTTGCATCATGGCATTTCAAATTCTCCCCTGTGAAATGATTCCTTATTAGTATAGATGCACAAGGGAAGTGTGACAGTTAGGGGATAACTCACTGTATCACAGACGTCGGTGTGGGAAAATCAGTGATGAAAAAAAAAGGGAAAATTATGCAAGATATGAATATACTGCCGAGCAAAAAGACGCAATACTTGAATAAATTTGAAATATCAATCCGTAATACAAATTATAACATTTCTGTGTGCTTCTATGGACCTGTTTGTGTTAGGCAAGTGTTAATTCATGTTTTGGGAAGAAAAGTATACCCATTGGGTCGTTTGTGACACCCTCTTTGCCACTTCCTGTCCGATACTGTATATTTATTGCTGTGCCATTAAAATTTACAACCCTAAACCCAAGCGGCTAAAACAAAGTTACAACACTATAGTTTTCTTTTTTTTGCTTATAAAGGAATTCTGTGGTATTGAACTCAGTTTTAAACAACATTTAAGAGAGTTAAGATACCGTTAACCCCCCGAGAACGCCGCTAGAGTAGTCACATTGGAAAAAGATGACCGCAGCTTACGTTATGTGGTACAGGTGTCGGATACATGGCTCCATAGCTCTTGAAGAGTATCTGGAGCATGTTTACGGACATTTCTTCCTAAAATGTCCCACAGATGATCAATTGGGTTAAGATCCAGACTGCGTGACGGCCATTGCATGAGTTGGATCCCTACTTCATTGAGGTACTGGAGGACGTATCGCGACACGCAAGGACGTGTATTGTCCTGCATGAGCACGTAACTGTCACCAATAAATGATGCAAAAGGAAGAACATGTTGCCCAAGAATTTCTTCAATGTAGCGATGGGCAGTAAGAGACCCATCTTCCACAAAACAAGATTCGTTCGTGCAGTCAAACTGATGTCTGTACACACCATCACTGAACCGCCCTGAAATGCTGTCCTTGATGAAAAGTTGCATGGAGAATACCTTTCTCCAGTCCTCCACACTCTCTCTCCTCCATCTGAGGATCTGAGGCAGAATTGGGACTCATCTGAGGACAAAACTGTTCCCCACTGTTTGTCAGCCCATTCCTGATGTTCCCTTGAAAATTGTAAGCGAGCTTGACGATGTTGTCTTGTAAGTTCTGAGCCAAGGGCAGATCTTCTGGATATCAGGCCAGCATCATGTAACCTCCTCCTCACAGTCCACTCACTGACATTCACATCTCGCACTTAGTCTAGTCGATTTCTGGCTTCAACCGCAGTGGTGTGGCGGTTATGCAGCACTTGAAGGCGCAAGAACTGGTCATCTATAGCAAGAAGTTGACCTTTTCCTACCATATCTCGGTCTTCGAGAATATAAACCAAGTTTCTTGCACTGTACGTGAAACTGTCGATGGAGTTGTATGCAACACCTGAGCCACATAACGTAAACTGCGGTCATCCTCTACCAATGCGACTGCTCTAGCGGCATTCATGGGGCTTAACGTCATCTTAACTTTCTTACATGTTGTTGAAAACTGAGTTCAATATCACAGAATTACATTATAACCAAAAAAAGAAAACTATAGTGTTGTAACTTTGTTTTCGCTGCTTGGGTTTAGGGTTGTAAATTTTAATGGCACAGCCATAAATATACAGTACTGGACAGAAAGTGGCAAAGTGGGTGTTACAAACAAGGCCCTACACAAGTGGCTGCGCAGTTCATACGGGACAGGTTAAATAGAACGGTGTGCACGACGCCATTACTGTGGCAGCTCAAGCTAGCATGCTATCAAGTTTCTAGCTACAAATATCACAAATATAAGTATCCGGACCCTTAATAATACATCAAAATATGATAAACTGTGAAATTATTGTTTAACCTTACTATACTAAAATAATAAGTATACAATACGATTTATAAAACCAATATAACTGGATTACATTCCGTCAATAATGTTTCATACGAAGGCCTGCCTATTGCACTTGAAGAAATAAAGTACCTACAGTATATGCTCTATAATTATATTATTTTTTTCAAAACTAACAATCCTCTTGATATTCATATATAAAATGCTATACAAGTGTTATTGTGACGAACAAAGTGACAATAAAAACGCACAGGAATGAAGAAAATGTATACCTACTATTTATCCTAAAAAAGTAAAGGGACTTTATTATGTTGAGTGCTATTAATCAATCCACTAAATCTTACTTCAAAATGCATTAATTTGGAATCTCAATAATAATAATAATAATAATAATAATAATAATAATAATAATAATAATAATAATAATAATAATAATAATAATAGTATTAATAATAATAGTATTAATATTAATAATAACAATAATAATAATAATAATAATAATAATAATAATTGAGGGCTATTATATTATGCTGCTGCTGCTGCTGCTACTGCTACTGCTACTACTACTATTACACTAGTCTACAAATTTTAACTTTGAAAATTGTGCCGAAATGAAACATTGTTACTATCCACATATTTGCCATGCTGAATCCAAAAGTGGAAGCCATTTTTCAGCATCACCCTCAGATTTTCAGTTATTACCCTTATTACACATCTGAAAAGTTGAATACTATCTAAGCAGTTCCACATTTTTAATATCTAATGCAGAATGTATAATCATTGTCTTCCACTAATATAGTGGTGTTAGTACTAAAAATAAAGTATCCTTTATGTTGTAATGATGTAAACGGCTACTTAAATTTACGTAGTGGAAGGCAGGCATCGCTTTAAAACACTTTTTTGTGTATGTTGTAGTATCCTCTCTTTGTATGAACCAGCAGTAAACTCTCATCATAGATGGATCCCATCTCCTTTATAACGCTGTTCCATCTGTAAAATGTCTTGATGAAAGTGGTCCCTTTATTTGTCACGCACTGCGCCCAAGTTTGTAGGAAAAATATCTAAATGAGAATGCAGGAAGTGAATTTGACAGACATCCTGTATCCAAAATTCTTATAATTTTGAAAAAGATTCTGAACTAGTTCGTCATTATTTTCTTCCTTCTTGTTGCCGAGGAACCCATTCACAACATTTTTAAATGACTCCCAAGCTGCACTTTCGTTTGGAGTTAATTTTTTCTAAAAAAAAAAAATTGGTCACCCATCACTTTTTCAATCTGAGGTCCAATGAATATTCCTTCTTTTAACTTTGTATCACTCAAACCAGGGAATATTCTTCGTAGATATTTGAAACCTTCGCCTGTTGTGTCCATTCCTTACATAAAGTTCTTCATGAGCCCTAATTTAATGTGTAAAGGATGGAGATATATTTTTTGTGGGTCAACTAAAGGTTTAAATTTTACATTATGTTTCCCAGGAGTGAAATCTTCTTTTCTTGGCCATTCCTTGACTCTATAGTGATGTTGAGTATCTCAGCTGTCCCAAAGGCACAGGAAAAAGGATATTTAGTGAATCCATTCTGCATTCCATGTAGAAGACTTTAAGATCCCGCAAATATGCCAACAATGGTTTTCATATTTTAATGGCTTCAAGAATACGACACAGATTTTTGTATGTTTCTTTCATTGCTGCACTGTATGCTACAGATGTGGAGGGAAGTTTATTGCCATTGTGTAACAAAACGGCTTTCAGACTAATTTTAGAAGCATCTATAAATAATGCCACTCTTCAGCATTATGTGTAATATCTAGTTTTGATCAGCCCATTTACATCGCTGCATGCACAAACTCCAGAATCTGTGACTAAGAAAAATGGTAATAGATCCTTATTTATGTTTCTAAATACTGAAACATTAGCATCTTTATCCAGCACCTTCCATTCCTGAAGACGAGATCCCAGAAAATCAGTCAGCTGTTTAGTTAAGTACAAACCACGTATACCAATCATTGAGTTCCATTTATGTTATTAAATGCAGCTTTTCTTCTCTCTCTTCATCTGAAATGTAGACGTCATCCCTTGATGTAGAGGGCTGCACATCATCAGATGACGTTATGTGAGATTCCGATTCCTCTTGCTATGTAGAAGGTGGAATGGGAACAGGTAAATTTTCTCCGTGGGGTATTGGTCTTATAGCTGACAGGAGATTAGGATACTGAATGAGTCTCTTATTTTTTTAAGAAAATCCAGTAACATTGATTAAGCAGAAATAACAATCATCTTAGTGGTTTTTTTGTTCACACCATACCATTGGTTCGGAAAGTTTTTACAACTACGCCTTTGCTTCTTTAATTTCATTTCACACAGAACAGCTCACACTACTAACAAAACCTCTTCACTCGAACTAAACAAAGTACAGACTGTCTCTGTTTTCATTATCAGGTACCCTGTAAGTCTATCTTATCTTTCAAGTATCAACAAACCATGATTCAGATGTGTCAAGTGAAGAGGAACTTGGTATAATGGATAGAAACCAAAGAAGCGCTACATGTATACTAGGTATTGAAAAATGTGTATAAATTCTATATTTGCAACATTGAATTATTGAAATTTATTTCATGTGTACGTATGCATACATCAAAATTAAACATAGGCACCTGTGGCTTCCACCAATTTCCTCAAGCGGCAGGTAATGGAATCCACAGTCTTCTGGAGTAAGTTGAGCAGGGCATTGATGATAATGCCCTGAATCTGTGCTTCCAATTCTTTATAGTCTCTGGACGGATTGTGGCATTCCTTCCTTTCTCCATATGGCACCATCTCGAACGAAAACAACGGAATTCCACACTTCATAGCGAGCAGCAATCTGCGCTCTCACGCGAACAAATAGGTGATCAACCATCTTTGCTATTGTTGCGCGAACCGCCCCTCATGGCCACCATCTATACTATGGACGAGCAAAAGTTCATACTCTATTTAATGATCTATATGTACACATATTATGGTTCCATCAATATTAAAAATTCTACAGCCAATTAATAATACCTAGTTACTTCCCACCCGCACTGTATTTATAGCTATCCATGAAATATAACATTGTTGCAGTGCTCAGAAACCTGAAGTGATGGAAAAAATCTGATTACATATTCGTAATCAGCGCATCAGACTTGGTAATAATCAGCATTCTGTTTGTCGGCACAAAAAATGTTGTAGACTAGTGTTATTATTATGGGATATTGTAGGTCTCTTTATTAAATCAAGCGTCAGATCTGAAAAATTTACTGTTTACAATGTCATGCAAATTTTCGTTAATCAGGCTGTTTTTTCTTCAGTTTTTTAGTCAAGCTTCTTAAGTTTGATATTATAGTTGCATTTATGTCACATCCTCTGATTGAGGTTCTGGCTGATACGTAGGCCTACATCTATTATGAGGCAGTACATCTCACTTGACGATATGTGTCAGAGGAAGAACAATTGTTTGTATGCATCTGAAATCTGACTAGTGTAATATGTAGCTAGTCGGCGATGTATGCAATGGAGGGGAAAATAAACTGGCCACCCTACCCCATTATCTCCTACCTAAAAATAATATTATACCACGAAAAAAAGAAATTCTACTAAATAGCCTATACTTTCAAATGATGAAGTTCAAACCAATGGAAATTAGGTCTATGTGAACTTAACTTGTTTCAACAATGAGCCCATCAGCATTAGATATTCCGAAAAATTAAAGAGGAACGAAACTGCGTGACTTTCCTTTTTTCATGTGATTTCCGGAAGCAATCTTCTGTGAAATGTTCAGAATACTATTTATGTTGTGATAATTTGTTCAAATAAAATTATCTCTTCTAATGGCAGACAACCAATCGCAACAGTAGTTCTGCTTTTATAATAATGTTTCTATCTTATTAAAAAAATAGCAGCAATATGTTTACCGAAATAGTTTTAGTGTAAGCTAACAGAATAATTCAATCTACATAAAAATGCTACTTATTGCCTGCATTAATTGCACTTTAAACTATTAGATGCATTTAAATATCGTTATTTACGCAAGAAAAGTGATGCTGTAGCCTTTCCTGAAGCGATTTGTGCAGTTATCAGCCTTACAAAAATGCATCATTATGATAGATTCATCAAATGCACACTGGATACACTCACAGTCACTATCACAACTACCTGTTAAATGCCACACTTGCCACAATGATGTCGATGCGCGAAAGGTTTCAATTTTGTACAGCACAGCAGCGCTCGCTGTGCGTCTAGGTAGGTAACTATAACGTCATTGGTTACAAACGACCCAATGGGTATACTTTTCTTCCCAAAACATGAATTAACACTTGCCTAACACAAACAGGTCCATAGAAGCACACAGAAATATTATAATTTGTATTACAGATTGATATTTCAAATTTATTCAAGTGTTGCGTTTTTTTTGCTCGGCAGTACTTTCTATAGAATTGCCAGTAGTCGTCCTAAACCCTGTCAAAGTGAAGGACGTAAATGAAAGAATTTGCTAGAAAAGGATTTAGGGGTACACTGGGAAAAGAATGAGTTGCATATCTTTCATAAGAACTTGTTCACAACCGTTCAGCTACAGAAGGCAAATCTTCCCTTAAAGAAGAGGAAGTTTTTTTTCCTTTTTATCTGGGTATAATATAAACCATTTTCACTTGGTTGCTTGTAACTTTTCATTAATTCTCTTTTATAAACAGGTATATGTTTTTTTTTTTTTTTTTTTGTTTTTGAAACTAGTGTTTTAGAGTGTTCCTTTAGTATTGTCACAAAATTATTTATTTTACTTTATGAGTTTGAGTAATTAGAAAATATGTTCTGTAATGCATTACAATAGCATACTACCTTTTCCAAATTTATGTTGTTTTTATAATGTCCTGAAACAAATAAAATCATGTAAAATAAATTGGTCTGCAAACCACAATCGAGGTGCATTCAAGTTATAACACCTCCGATTTTTTTCTCACAACTGGGAGCAGATAGAAACAAGCGGTTTGTTTTAAAATACACGTGCACACATTGTGAATGAGTGACAGAGATGGCAGCACTGTACAGCACACAGAACTCTAGTGGCTGCGGTGAGAGTGAGGACTGTTTTTGATACTTAAAAGGGCGATGTTTTCATTACCAGAGCAGCGTGTAATCATTCGTTTTCTCCATTTCGTTGGTGTGACACTAATTGAAATTTATCGCCAGTTGAGTGAGACATGTGATGATGGTGTCATGGATGTGTTTAATGTGCGTTCGTGGGTGCGACAGTTCAAAAAAGACAGAACGTCATGTGACAACAAACCAAGAAAATCTCGGTCTTGCAACAGCCGGTCTGATGACATGATCAAGCGAGACGAGAAAGTTGTTTTGGAGGATCAGCGAATGAGTGTGGAACACATTGCCTCCAAAGTTGGCATTTCCTTGGCACACAATCCTGCATGAAGACCTGAAAATGCGAAAAGTGGGTGACATGAATGCTAACAGACGACCACAAGGCTGTGCGCATGGCAAGTTGCCAGGCAATGTTGATGCATGATGACAGCATGAATAGACTTTCTTTTCATCGATTGTGACAATGGATGAGACATGGATGCCGTTTTTCAATCCAGAAACGAAGTGCCAGTCAGCTCAATGGAAGCACACAGACTTACCGTCACCAAAAAAATTTCGGATAAGCGCCAGTGCTGAAAAAAAAAGATGGTGGCCATGTTCTGGGAGAGCGATGGTGTAATCCTTACTCATTGCATTCCAAAGGGTACTACAGTGACAGGTGCATCCTACCAAGACATTTTGAAGAAAAAGTTCCTTCCAGCATTGTGTGCAAAACGGCCAGAAAAGGCTGCATGTGAGCTCTTTCACCAAGACAACACACCAGCACATTGGGTGAACGTGACGCAGCAGTTTCTTCGTGACAACAACGTTGAAGTGATTTCTCACGCTCCCTACTCATCTGACCTGGTTCCTAGCGACTTTTGGCTGTTTTCAACAATGAAGGTCACTCTCCATGGTCGCACATTCACTAGTCGTCCTGCTATTGCATCAGCAATTTTCCAGTGGTCAAAACAGACTTCTAAAGAAGTGATCGCAGTGGCCATGGAATCATGGCGTCGACATTGTGAAAAATGTGTACGCCTGCAGGGAGATTGCATCGAGAAGTGACAAAAGTTTCAAATTTTTCGTGTGATTAGTTTGTGAGAAAAAAAATCGGAGGCGTTATAACTTGAATGCACTAGTAATGATGGGTTTAAATAAACCAAAATGTGATAATTTTTGTTCTTGTGATCTGAATAAAGTTACATATATAAAATAATATCACACATTGTGATTTTCAAGGCGGAATATTAATAGGCTAAGAAAATAACCAAGATGTCTTAATTTTGCTTTATTTGTGGCCATTTCAATGAAATTAGGCAGATTAATATGACCTCTTTTCTCTAGTGTTGCCTCAAAACTAGTTTTATCCACAATAAAAAGTTTAATAACTATGGTTCTGTAGAAAATATTTATGTTTTCCTGCTTGATAGTCCTCTTGATCTTGGTTTGAACTGTTAGTAAAATATTCAGGAAGTCTGACTCAATATTATAAGAATTATGTGTTTTTCGCTTTTCCCGAAAAATTACTTAATAGTGGATAAAGCAAGTTCTGGAAAGAACCATCTCCATTGTCACATTCACCCAAGTGAAATGTAGTAATATCTTTACTGCAAGTTACAGCAGAAAACAATCTGTCTAGATCAGAAGGTAATTCCTTCCAACTTTTCGAATATCCCTAATTAATAAATCAGCATTTTTTATGATATTTGCAGCAACAGACGTTCAGATACCTGTCTGAAACTGGCCTAACATGTTGAGGCCTCAATGCTCCAAATTTACATTTTCCAAGTTTAATATCAAGGATCTCTTGCTTGAAAAGTTTATAAGCCTCTATGACAGTCATTATAAGTATCTTCTTCTGCATCATTCGTTTATTCCCAGGTCCATGGTCTTTGTCTGTTAGGAATTTACGTGATAATCATGAGTTTTTATTAACTGTAAGCTTTACTCTAAATTGATAAACATACTTGTACCATGTGGCCCATGCATTAGTAAAAATGTAAATAACTGACGTAACACACTCACTTTGTTATGTCAGTTACTTTTTTTTTTTGTTACGTCAGTTACGACACTAACCATAGTAGGTAGGCCTACAGTATATACCACATTATTAAAATAATTCAAATACATCACTCAAAAGGATAGATTTACTAATACAAAATATAACATGCTTGCACATCTACAATAAGTTTGTTATGCTCTACATAAAAAACAAATAAATATGGTAACTGACATAACACAAAAACATAATCTTATTTAAGTAACATATCTATATTATACTCTCAGTTTTAAATTAATGTATATAAATAATGTGACAGAGCTGAGATTCGATCTCACGACCGGCAGGAGAAGGGCAAGGTCGGCCGTGGTTCGGCGCTGAAGTGCGCGCGCATCTGCTTCCTGTGGCATGTGAGAGGAGAGGAGAGGAGAGGAGAGGAGTTCAGAGAATTCGAGAGTGCCACCATCTCTGGACATCCGTGGAAATTTCTAGCATCGTAGTTTCTCGAAGCTATGGTTTGGTTATAAAATACGACACATGAGTGAACTTGAGTAGTGTTGTTGTAGTCGTTGACAGCAAGCCAGCCAGTCTTGTGTAGCAGTGAAGCCAGCTTCGAGACCGGAGTTCGACTTGAGTTGTGTCCGTAACTGTGGAGCCGGAAGTCCTGAGTTTGAGTGCAGTGGACCGCAGTTGGGAGACCTGAGTTCGAAGTTCAGCGGATTGTCTCTGAAGGTCTGGGGTTCGAGATACTGTGAACTCGAGTGACTGAGCTAGAAGAACTAGCCAAGGCAAACAAACGGTGAACTGAGAACTGACAGTTCTGATTTGTAAATAGTGCTCTGTGAACATTAGTTAAGATTAACAGTTCATTGTTGTTCTCAATAATCCAAGTAAATTGTCATTGTCGTCTGTGGAATGCAATAACGAATACTGTGTTACTGTGTGGAGTAGAAATCCCATAGTTGACGAGAGCGTTTAAAGTGAATTGTAGAAAGGAATTATTGTTGTTTTGAATAAAAATTACATTCTTGATTTGTAATAAAAGTTACAATAATATAAAATTGGATGCATTGCCTTCAAGCAGATTAAAAAGAAGTTGATGCTTTATGCTTTCTTTCTTACTCATAAGCATGTGAAATTGAGCATTAAAAATTGGTCCAGTCACACTTGCTTGTTATCAGTCGTATTTGATTCAAGCCTTTCCTTACCTACACATGGGAGCACAATATTTAGATTCATATGTTCATTAAAGTATAATATTCCCTTGACACATCTCAATACTCAGATTGTTGCAATTTGTTAATTTTTTCCTCAACTTGTGTCCCGTTTTACATTGAATTGATAATATGCATTAATTACATATAGGCCTACGGTTTTTTATATTCATTCATAGTGTTCTGCCAAGGGCAGGTCCTTCACTGCAAACCCAGGACTCTCCAGTCTTTCTTATTTTCTGCCTTCCTCTTTGTCTCCTCGTATGATCCATATGTCTTAATGTCGTCTATCATCTGATATCTTCTGCCCCAAACTCTTCTCCTGTTCACCATTCCTTCCAGTGCATCCTTCAGAAGGCAGTTTCTTCTCTACCAGTGACCCAGCCAATTCCTTTTCCTCTTTCTGATCACTTTCAGCATCATTCTTTCTTCATCCACTCTTTCCAACACAGCTACGTTTCTTATTCTGTCTGTCCACTTCACATGCTCTATCCTTCTCCATATCCACATTTCAAATGCTTCTAGTCACTTCTCTTCACTTCGTCGTAATTCCATGTTTCTGCCCCATACAATGCTACACTCCAATCAAAGCACTTCACTAGTATCTTGCTTAGTTCTTTCTCCAGAGGTCTGCAGAAGATTCTCCTTTTTCTATTAAAAGCTTCCTTTGCCATTGTTATTTTTTTTTTATTTCTTCGCAGCAGTTCATGTTACTGCTTATAGTACACCCAAACTATTTGAAGCTGTCCATTTACTCTCCTACCTCATTTAGAATTCACAAGTTTACCTTCTTTACTCTTCTTCCCATGACCATGGTCTTCGTCTTGTTGGTTTATCTTCATTCATACTGCTCACAGCTGTCATTTAGCTCCAGTAGCACATCCCTTAGTATCATCTCCTCTTCTGCTAACAATGCCATATCATCAGCAAATCTTATATAATTTATTCTTCTTCCTACTACTATCACTCCTCCCATGTTCTGAAAACAGTTCTCTACTAAATCATTCAAGTAGATGTTAAACAAGGTAGGTGATAAAGGGCATCCTTATCGTAGTCCTCTTACTACTTCACTTCCTTCTGACATTTCTTCTCCTATCCTGACTTTAACTCACTATTTCATATAAAGATTACTGAAGAGCCTCCTCTTTTTCCAATCCACGTCAATTTTCTTTAGAATCTCCATCAGTTCATTCCAAACCACTTTGTCAAACGCATTTTCTAAGTCCACAAATACTATATACACTTCTTTATTCTTCTCAAGGTATCTTTCGCCGATTGTTCGTAACATAAATAAAGAGCGAGTCTTCGAAAAGTGTTAGAACACAGGTTAGATTTGGTTTGTTGAGGGTTTTGATATGCATTACATAGGCCTATATGTTTTTTTTATATACAACTACAGTACATAGAAAGTGAGTTTTCATAAGGTGTGAAATAAGTGAGAGGTTAGTTTTGGTTTGTTGAGGTTTCTAATATGCGTTCATTACATAATGAGGACAAGGTAGAGTATTCACCGGCCACTGAACGAATATTGCACACTTTTATCACTGCCAATGTGGCACTATAAACCAATTTTCAAGACTTTTATCACAGCCACAACACATTTTAATTCTTATTGTACTGTATATATGGAATTATCACTACATTAACACATTTAATATTTCACAAAACATACACTGAAGGAACTAAATGTAACTATTATGAAAGTCGCCATATTTACTTCACGTCATCATGATCCACTTTCACTAGATGGCAACCGACATAAGTAGCAGGAATGGCAAAATATGCAAACGCAATTATACTAAATGTGAGGAATGTTACTACAGGTGTGTAATACTGTGTGTTGTGTTAGGTTAGGTTAGATTAGGTGTGTAGTATTATTACTATGTTGGCGACCTGAAACCCACTTCAGTCTCTGTTTCAAATTACGTTACATTATTGAGATTCTGGCTGATATGTACAGAAATTGATGTGATCACTGAGATGCTTCGTGCTTTCTTTCTTACTCACAAGCATGTGAAATTGTGCATCAGAAATCGGTTACACGTGCTTGTTTTCAGCCATATTTGATTCAAGCCTTTCCTTAACTACAGGTGGCAGCACAATATTTAGATTCATATTTTCATAGAAGTATAATGTTCCCTTGACACATATCAATATGCACATTGTTGGAATTTATTTATTTATTTTGCTCAACTTGTGGTCTGTTTTACATGGAATTGACTATTTGCATTAATTACATATACGGTTTTTTATATACAGATACATAAATAAACAGCGAGTTTTCGAAAGGTGTGAGAACAGAGATTAGATTTGGTTTGTTGAGGCTTTTGATATGGGTTATATAGGCCTATATGTTTTTTTTTTTTTTTATTTAGATACATACTGCTAAGAGCTGACGAGAAGGAGAGCAGGGTATGAGGAGAGTTATGCTGTTATTGCTGCGAATCCCCGCTGCACGTGGTACTATGCACTGAACTGTATCAATCATTCACAAATCTTGTGATCTTGCTCTTGCACAGTCCTGTTATGAATCCATGTGTCGTGGTTACTAATATTGTTTCATTTTCATTACACTGTTTATAAAGATTGTGTTTTATTCGTCCATGTGTTGTGGTTACTGATACCGTTTCATTTTCATTACAGTGTTTTTACAGATTGCGTTTTATTCGTAAAAATAACTAAGTTAATGGTAATATTAGTAGGCATCTAGTTAATTTCGTACAGGTATACAATATTTAATAATGGAACCAAAGAGGAAAAAAGAAAAACAATACACAGTGAGGCCCGAGAAATTATTAAAGGGTTATACTTGCTTGTAATGAAGAAGCACAACAAAGAAAACTTAGCCGCACAGTAAAACAAGGAAATTTACGAATATCTC
The DNA here is from genome assembly GCF_040183065.1 of Periplaneta americana. NCBI lineage: Eukaryota > Metazoa > Arthropoda > Insecta > Blattodea > Blattidae > Periplaneta > Periplaneta americana. The sequence goes on along the minus strand of NC_091121.1, from coordinate 122,032,273 downwards.
ATTACACTGGTATTTCAGTCAGTTCAATAACAAGATTTCGTAGAGAAGATGCTGATTCTGGTGAGACTTACCTTTCTACTCCAGGGAAACAGAGAAAACGCCAAGAGGAAAGAAATGTTCATTTGGACGATTTAGATAAGAGGGTAATTCCAGATACCGTTAGTGAATTTTATTTAATGAGAAAACAGGTGCCCACATGTCCAAAACTGTTGCCTGCATTGAAAGAAAAAATAAACTTTCCATGGGGGGAGGAGAGGTACATTCTTTGAGAAGGGTTTAGAAAAATATGGGTTATAAATGGAAAAAATGTCAATGTAAGGAAAATATTAATGGAATGCCCACATACTGATTGACGTATGTGTCTGAGGGTAATACGGCGATTCAGGGAGCAACATCGCCATATAATATTATATTTTGATGAAACCTGAATAGATAACAATTTGACAGTCCATAAATAATGGTAGAGTGACAGTCAATCAGGACTACTGACTAAGTCGAGTTCAACTAATTGCCTTATAGTCGCTCATGCTGGTTCAGAAAGTGGTTTCGTGGAAAATTCATTACTAATTTTCCAGGCTGGTAGGGCCACAGGAGATTACCACAGCTAGACGAATTCAACAAATTTTGAACGCTAGGTTAACACTCAGCTCGTACCTAATCTGCCAGAAAAAAAGTGTTGTTGTTATGGATAATGTTCCATACCATTCTATTCAAGAAAACAAACCACCAACAAGGAATTCTGTAAGAGCAGAAATTATTTCGTGGCTGGAGAATAACAACGTGCCTTTTACTGTAGAAATGAGGAAAACTGAACTTTTTATGTTAATAGAAAGAGACAAGTGCTTACTAAGACATTTCGTATCGATCAAATTTTGAAATTTCATGGCCATGATGTTCTCAGATTGCCTCCATATATGTGCGACATTAGTCCAATTGAGCTTGCATGGGAAAAGTAAGATGCCTGATACGTGAAAAAAACGTTGCTGGAGAAATGGCAATGGTAGTATTGATGGACATAACAATGGATGTATTTTCATAAGTTACCGGGAGTGATTGGTTAGGGTACTGCAATCATGTGCGGAAACTGGAGACTCAATACTGGGAAAAGGATGAGATGTTGGAAAACACTATATATGAGTTCATCAATGCATTGGGAGGGTGACGAAAGTGATACCAGTGACTCGAGTGACTCACAATTAGATGAAGAAAGTGACGACACCGAGCTTGCCTGTCCAATGTCGGAGAGCAAATAAGGAAGCTCAACTTTCATCATATGACGTGAATTAAATAAAATAATAATAATATTTTTTTTTTTTTGTATACAAGAATTATGAACAGCCTTTATTGTTGCTGAAAATCGTTACAATATAATATTAGTTTAACAACACTTCACTCTTTGTTTTCACAGATTACGTATTCATTGTTTGCATCTATTATAAAATCGACATTAATTCATTAATATTTATTTCATTAATATCGCTTTACAATTCTGTTGTACAAAAAATAGTGGCAAGACCCAAGATCTAATTGCTACTTTCCTGGACCAATTAGAGAACGATGACGGAATATATGACGTCACGCACGATGCTAATACTTGAAAATATGAATTAAATCAACATCCTCACTACTCCCACTTTTCATTCTCTTACCCTACACCACTTCACTATACTCTGTTTCTCACTTATTTTCTTCTACTTCTATCTTTCAACTTCTATCTACAGTATTCTACAAACTCTGTGTGTGCGTGCGTGTTTGTTTTTTTTTTTTTTTTTTTTTTTGTCTTTACTGAACAACATGCTCCATTACGTAAGTAGTACTACATGTCTATTTGCGCTTAGAAGATTGCTATTTTCTTACAATCAGAGATGAGACTGAGTGTCATAATTCTATATGGTCTTGATAATTATATTTACTATTGTCCATATTTGTGTTTCCGTATTGCTACACACTTTGTCTACTTTCTAAATCTACCTCTCGTATGAATTTACAATATTTCTTGAAGTATTTGGAAATGAGATCAGGGCTGTTTGGTGGCCACCTTCCTCCTTTGGAATTTATGAGCCTTTCCAATTTGTTTCGGGCAGTGTTGTACTTCGTGCACTCGAGTAAAATATGGTCTACCGTTTCATCACCGTTATTGCAGCTGCATGTTGAGTATTGTAGAATGTGAAATCTATAATAATATGCATTGATTCTTCCATGACCAGTTAGCATGGTTGTGAGTCCAGCTGAAAGAGGTATGTTCAGTGCTAGTCTCTGTGAAACTTGTGGAAAATATCTTCTTGTTTCCGCTCCGTTTCTTGCTTGCTGCCACTGATATTCCCACTTCGCAAGGCTTTCTTCTCTCAGAGTCTTTGTTACGGCACTCATGTGGATCTTGCTGTAATGTATTGTGTCTTCCCTTGTAGCTTTCTTGGCAAGGCGGTCGGCAAGCTCGTTCCCGAATATCCCTATATGAGCCTTAACCCAGCTGAAGGTTATGTTCCAGCCTGTTTCTATTAAGGAAGTCAGTTTTTTTCTGATGTCTTCTATTAATGGATTGTGGTTCCTGCTGTTTTCGAGGGAGTCTAGGGTGATCTTACTGTCTGAATACAGTGATGCAGTTTTAGGGGTGTTGTGCTGTAGTTGTAGATCATTAACTATATGAAGTGCTTTTAGGATTGCGAACTGTTCAGCCTGGTTATTTGAGCATTTACCATGAAGTCTGAATTTAGATTGTTGTACGAGATCGCCGTCGAAAAATACTGCTACTCCTGAACCTACTCCTTCAGTGGATTTACTTCCGTCAGTGTAGATTTCATAAGCGTAATCTTCATTTAGCTTTGTGTCTGTAACAGCAGGAAAATCTGCTGGATGGGGCCATTCCCTGAGTTCCAAAGGTCTTTCAATGTTACTGGCTAGTAATCCTTTTTTTTGTCGTATAGCTTTTAGCTATCTCTTCTAACTTAATGGTTATAGGAGTCAAACCAGTAAGGATGCAAAGGGCCTCAGTTGATGTTGTCCGGAATGCTTTTGCAATCTTTATGTTCATCAGTCTTTGTACTCTTTCGAGTTTCTTCCTGTTTGATGTGGTGTTGAGTGCCTCAATCCATACGGGTGCTCCATAAGACAACAGGGGCAAAATCGCTCCTTTATATATTATTCTTAGAGCTCCGTGGGTTAATCCCCAGTCTAATTTTGCAGATTTGGATAGGGCGTTAATCAAAGTCATGGATCTGTCTGTTATATTCTGTATGTGTGCAGTGAAATTGAATTTTTCATCCATAGTGATTCCGAGGTACTTAATTGTCTGTACTTGTTCCAATTCTTTGTTATTGAGGAATATATTGAGAGCTGCTTTGTCTCTGCGCCTTCGCCGTGTCACCAGCATGACTTTGGACTTTTCCTCATTAAATCTTATTTTGTTATCAGCCCAGTTTATGATCTTTTGTAGCTCTGAATTGGCAAAGTTTTCAGTTTCCAGCACGCTTGAACCCTTTGTTATTATCAGCAAATCGTCTGCAAACGCAATAGCTTTACTGTGACTGGAGTATTGGAGATTAAGTACGGAATTATACTGAATGTTCCAAAATCCAGGTCCGCAACAGGATCCTTGAGGACAGCCTTTTGTCACATGTTTTTCCACTGCAATGTTATTTACCGAAATAAATGCACTTCTCTGGCTGAAGTCGCTTTTGGTGAGGTTGTACAGATTAGCCGGACAGTCAAATTCTCTCAGCGCTTTCAAAATGCTCGGCCACCATGCGGCATCGAAAGCTCCTTGGACATCGAGACTCACTAAGATGAAGTATTGACCATTGCTCATACTCTCTTTCACATACTCCTTTACAGCCATCGTGGCATCTACTGTACTTTTATATGGCGTGAAACCATACTGACCGTCATTGAGTAGACCTTTGGAATACAAATGATGCATTATTCTATCAATTAGGAGTTTTTCCAGTACTTTTCCTCCAGTATTCAATAGGCTTATAGGGCGAAATTTCGTCACTTCTGAGGTACCTTCTTTCCCTGGCTTCACAGTGGGAACTAATTTTGCCCTCTTCCAGTTTTTTGGAAAGCTGCCACTTTTTAAACAGGCGTTATAGACGGCTGTGAAGTATCTTGGGAACAGTTCAAAGACTTGAAGCAATATATTACTAGTTAAACCATCTTCTCCTGGTGCTTTCCGAGTGTCCATCCTTACTAAGATTAATTTTATTTCCTGTTGAGTGAAGTCTCTGTCATTCTGAGTTTCTATCGATCCATTGCTTTCCTCCCTGATTTTTCTGTGGTATTCGGAATCTTCTTCCTCGTCGTCTTCTGGAACAAAGTGTTCTATCATGTAGTGTAGAGTTTCCTCCATAGTCGACGTTACAGAACCATCGGACCTCCTTAAAGTAGTTAAAGGTTGTATTTTTCTTATCTTTCCAGACGACATGCGGTACACTGCGTTCCAAGGATTGTTTGTTGGTGTTAAGGTACAATATTGTTTCCAGGAGCGCATCTTTTCTGTTCTTATAGTCTTTGCATATTTCTTTCTCCCTTCTATGTATTGAATTTTCCTCATCGCTCTTAGGTTTTCATCGTGTTTTGTTTTCTGGTATCGCCTTCGGAGTGCATTTGTTTTCTTTCGCATGATGGTTAGTTCGTCAGTCCACCAGGGAACAGATTTTTTCTGAACTAATTTTTGTGTTGGCTTGCACGTCTTAAAACATTTCCTGCATGCTGTGTTTATTATTTGGTCATGTTGCGTTAAAAGTTTTTCGGTATCCCTTTCTATGCTTGCTAGTTTATATAATTCCTCATCCAAGTCTTCTACTTCATCTCTGTTTACCAACCCAGGGATTATTGCTGAAAATTCTTTTTTTAAGATGTCTTTAAATTTATCAAAGTGTACTTCTTTTATTAAATACTTTGTTCCTTGAAAATTGAATACCGTGTTTTGCACTCTATGTTGTGCAATACTGAACGTTATGTATCGGTGATCTGAACAACTTTCTTCACTACTGATACCCCATTGGCTCATTCTTGACAGTAGCTGACCATTGGTTATTGTTAGGTCGATATTACTTTTACCTCTCGAGCTTTCAAATGTGGTAGTCACTTTCCTCATTAATTAGATATAGGTGGTTTGAATTGAGATACTCCTCTATTATCTTCCCTCTTGCATTGGTAGTGACATCGTGCCACATTTTAGATCTGGAATTGCTGTCCATAGTGACTAACAATCCTGTTCCTTTCGCAAATGAAATTATATCATCTACTCTTGAAAAATCAGTATTGATGTCAGTTGTGGTATCTAGATACATGCTTACAGCATAGAAATGTAAGTCACCATGGATTATTTCTATGACTGTTGTATCCTCGTCTGATAATTGATATAACAATATAGCGTCAATCTGTTTATTTGCTATTAGTATTGCTGCTCTCTTTTTGTTTCCACACGTGAAGATTTTGTAATTTTTGGTTATGCCTGCCACTTTATTATTTATTAGGTATGGCTCCTGTATAAATGCTATATCTATACTGTTTAAATTCATTATTTCTAACAGATTATCTGTAGCTGCTCTACAGTGTTGGAGATTAATTTCCAAACATTTAATTTTTCCCATTCCATTGGCCATTTTAATATTCTGTGTTTTGTTTGCATTTCCTGATTAGTGTTTGTAGGCATGGGCAGTTTTTGTCCATAGAGGAGTGATTTTCTGGCAATTTCTCAGCCTTATTATACTTATTATACATAATGCAATTTATGCATTTCAAATCCTCTTCAGTTACCTTGCATTCTTTTAATTTATGCTGTCCAGCACATAGAGGACATGTCTCTTCACCTGAGCAATTTACAGCTTTATGATTGAATTTACTGCACCGGAAACATCGGTTAATTTTGATGTAATCTTCAACCCTGCAGAGCTGCCATCCTATTTTCAGCTTCCGCCCTGAAAGTGTTCTCCATGTTGTAGTGTCCACTTCCGCGACGAGATTCCTACCATTTCGTTTGTTCCTGTAAACGAATTTTGCCCTGATGGACTCTTCAGGCAGATTAAGCTCAGAGTTCTGAGATACTATGATCCCAGCAGCATTCTGTAGATCGACGTCTTCTGGAATGTTGTAAAGAATAATTTGTGGTTTTCGAAGCTTAGGAGTGCTCACTTCCAGGTGTTGACTACACTCTTCATCGATCTTCTTAGTTAAAATATCAATCTCTTCCTGACATCGAGACTCGATTAATAGCCGTCCATCTCTCAATGACTTCAAAGAGGTAATTCCAACTTTCAGTTCAGTTGGGTTAATTTTGCGTTTTAAAATTAATTTCAATGCTTCTGGAGATTCATTATGCATAGATTTCACGAACAGTTTGTATTTCGTCTCGATTTCCATGTCCGGTTCGTTGCTACGAAGTGCAGCAACATAACTTCTCACTCCACTAGCAGATGACACAGGATGTTTCTGAAAGCGAGGGTGCTCTTTTGCTGCATCAGCTGTTGCCTTGGACTTATATTCAGCTTCGCTTACAACCAGTTCACCAATTCGTTTCTCTTTTTCTTCCAGTTCGCTCCTTAGCTTAGTAAATGATTTCCTAATGTCACTTACAGATGTCATGATGTCTTTCCTTAAATCATTCCTCAAATTGCCGCTTTTTTCCGTCACATTGAGTAGTAGATTCAGGGCGTTTTCCACACACTGATCTATAGTGTCTGCCATGTCACTAACACAATGTAGGGCCTATTAACATGTAACGTGTACTGCGCGAGAAGATTTGCGAGCACTCAGGAGGCCTTACTCCAGTGCTCTTCCAGACGCATGAAAACAGTTTCTCCCCAGCAGTGTCTCCTAGCGCCCACGCAGTTCGTTAATGATCCGGACGGCCGTGACTTCTCGGACACAGTCTTTTCAATCACCAACTGATTCGCATTGCGACCAGTCCAGGAGGCCGACACAGCTTTCCCCTCACTTCACCAGTTCTTGAAGGATAGTTGTTTCCACTATTGTAGTAACACTCAACTCTCTAACGCTCCCACACACTCGACATACATCACGCTTCAGTAAAATCACCTTCTTTCACGGCCACACGCACTTAAGTAACGAAATTTCTGCTTGAAAACTACGTCAGCTATGCAAGCGTACATGCCTCTGCCGCCATTTTACCTGTGTGTGTTTTTTTATTTCATCATACAACATGTTCCATTACACAGCGTAATACTACATGCCTTGGTTTTCTTATTAGGTTTTTATAAATATTTCTCTTATTTATATACTATGCAGTAATAATAGTTAATGTTCGGGATATTTGGACAGTTTTATAGTTCATATTCATAGATAATAACTATTGTTTTTTGTCAAAAAAAAAAAATAATAATTAAAAAGAAAATAAAAAAAGAAAAATGAACATATCCGTTATCTTATCATTTGAAAATGTATCACTATAGGCAACAATAGCCCATACTTAAAAAAAAAATACAAAGATACTGCTACAGATAGACAATGCATACTTAATTCACCATTAAGCTCTAATTCATATGTCATCACCTCCTCTTTCACTCACTTCTACTCTCATTCATCTCCACCCATAGAATACACCGATGCACAACACATAAGATAGAAGCCTCATGACCACTGCAATCAAGCATCTCTCTTCAATATGTTCGTACAGATTGTTTAAAATGTGATAGTTTTTAACATACCGATATCTTGACACTTAACATTGTAATACTTATACCCTTATAAATTCTTTAACTCAATAGCATTAATAAATTTTCGATATTCATTCATGAACTTTCCTATTAGTTGCATTTAGAAAAAATAACTTTCCATGGGGGGAGGAGAGGTACATTCTTTGAGAAGGGTTTAGAAAAATATGGGTTATAAATGGAAAAAAATGTCAATGTAGGAAAATATTAATTGAATGCCCACATACTGATTGACGTATGTGTCTGAGGGTAATACGGCGATTCAGGGAGCAACATCGCCATATAATATTATATTTTGATGAAACCTGAATAGATAACAATTTGACAGTCCATAAATAATGGTAGAGTGACAGTCAATCAGGACTACTGACTAAGTCGAGTTCAACTAATTGCCTTATAGTCGCTCATGCTGGTTCAGAAAGTGGTTTCGTGGAAAATTCATTACTAATTTTCCAGGCTGGTAGGGCCACAGGAGATTACCACAGCTAGACGAATTCAACAAATTTTGAACGCTAGGTTAACACTCAGCTCGTACCTAATCTGCCAGAAAAAAAGTGTTGTTGTTATGGATAATGTTCCATACCATTCTATTCAAGAAAACAAACCACCAACAAGGAATTCTGTAAGAGCAGAAATTATTTCGTGGCTGGAGAATAACAACGTGCCTTTTACTGTAGAAATGAGGAAAACTGAACTTTTTATGTTAATAGAAAGAGACAAGTGCTTACTAAGACATTTCGTATCGATCAAATTTTGAAATTTCATGGCCATGATGTTCTCAGATTGCCTCCATATATGTGCGACATTAGTCCAATTGAGCTTGCATGGGAAAAGTAAGATGCCTGATACGTGAAAAAAACGTTGCTGGAGAAATGGCAATGGTAGTATTGATGGACATAACAATGGATGTATTTTCATAAGTTACCGGGAGTGATTGGTTAGGGTACTGCAATCATGTGCGGAAACTGGAGACTCAATACTGGGAAAAGGATGAGATGTTGGAAAACACTATATATGAGTTCATCAATGCATTGGGAGGGTGACGAAAGTGATACCAGTGACTCGAGTGACTCACAATTAGATGAAGAAAGTGACGACACCGAGCTTGCCTGTCCAATGTCGGAGAGCAAATAAGGAAGCTCAACTTTCATCATATGACGTGAATTAAATAAAATAATAATAATATTTTTTTTTTTTTGTATACAAGAATTATGAACAGCCTTTATTGTTGCTGAAAATCGTTACAATATAATATTAGTTTAACAACACTTCACTCTTTGTTTTCACAGATTACGTATTCATTGTTTGCATCTATTATAAAATCGACATTAATTCATTAATATTTATTTCATTAATATCGCTTTACAATTCTGTTGTACAAAAAATAGTGGCAAGATCCAAGATCTAGTTGCTACTTTCCTGGACCAATTAGAGAACGATGACGGAATATATGACGTCACGCACGATGCTAATACTTGAAAATATGAATTAAATCAACATCCTCACTACTCCCACTTTTCATTCTCTCACCCTACACCACTTCACTATACTCTCTTTCTCACTTATTTTCTTCTACTTCTATCTTTCAACTTCTATCTACAGTATTCTACAAACTGTGTGTGTGTGTGTCCGTGCGTGCGTGTGTGTGTGTGTGTGTGTGCCTACCCACTTTCACTTGCGTGATTCGGGATCCGCATATTGCGGATAGATGGCAGAACTGTGACCCATTTTCTAGTTGTACACCACTTTGGCGGGTCACGCTGTACATGATGTGTATCTGAGGAGAGTTATACTACTTCATATTAAATTGAAATACACAACTTCCCTTCGAATACGCCAGGATTCGTTCCTAGAACTTTCGTGTAATAAACCACCATCATAGTCATTATGCTACGAATTTGTTGATGAACAAATCCTTTAAAATTATACTTAGACACAATTAACATAAAATACATAATTCCAAACGCATTAAATATACAACTCCATTATTACATAATGAACCTGAATTCATTTGTTTGCTACTAACTCTCTTACATTAAAATATAACAAATAGATCACAAACTATTTACCTTGTATTATACAAAAAAGTAATATAAATATTTGAAAGATGGCGTTACTCCACTTATTATCAATTGCCTCATTATACGTATATTAAATCGATTCACTCTTGACCACTCCCTTTAGTATTCTAGTACACACTTGCTAAATGTACATCAATCAGAAAGGTCGAATTTGTATGTAGAGTGCGAATGAAGATTTTCTTTAGTATTTCTATTTGTGACTTCTTTAGTGAAACTTAGTTTTATATATATAATCAATTACTAGCCAAGGAATAAGAAAGACTAATTTGTTTTTCCTCTCCAGTGAGGTTTCTCCGGGGAGTAACAGACTTTCAGTCCTTGTACAGTATGTGTATATATATTTTGAATATATAAAATAGCAGTGGGGACACAAAGTGCACAAAATGAAAGTGAAAAAATGGATACGGATGATAGCATATTGCAACAAAGTAAAATTAAAGACGTATTTCAAACAGATAATGAATTACTTTCTATTAGCGACAATGCTAACATCCCAGTTGCACAGACCATTGAAATTACGACAGCAACAGAAATGAATTTGACTAACGAGACACAATTAGCCAGAACTTCATCACTCACTAAAGAACGTGATGATGCTTATCCGAGTAGGAAAAATAACACAAACAGGAATAATACTTCGGAAACGGTAAATACATCCACCTACCTATATAACATTTTGGATTCAGGGCCATACATAGCAATCCTACAAGCCAAAGACCGAGCATCACAACCAATGCATCCCCTCAAATTAGGGAAAATACTGTGTGAATATTACCAAGACACTAGTATCACTAAACTAGAACGAGTTGGCGAACACACATATGAAGTGGCATTCAGTTCCTATATAACAGCAAACAAATTCCTAACATCTGAGGTTTTTAATAAGTTTGAAGCATTCATTCTATTCGCTCATATTCATTCAAAAGGCATTATTAAAAATGTCGAGATTGATATTTCGGAGGAGGAGATCAGGAATTATGGTCAGACAGATGAACGATATACAATTACAAATGTGTATCGTTTCAGGAAAACGATTACAACAGAAGCAGGAGAAGTTCAGTTGATACCTATGTGTACATGTTTAATCACCTTCAGATCGCAATTCCTGCCAAAAAAATTAAAACTATTCAATAGTGGCATATCGATAATCCAATATAAAGAACATATATTACAATGCAAAAATTGTGCAAAATACGGGCATTCGACAAAGATATGCCATAATCAAACTATTTGCTCCAATGTGCGGGGCACCATAATATCAAAGAATGTCAATCTGATGTGATAAAATGTGCCAATTGCACATGTACTCATAAAGCTGACAACCCCATTTGTAACATATTCAAAAAAGAAGACAACATAAAGAAGAAAGTAAATGAATTAAAGATATCACGTTATGAAGACATTCAGATCCTTAACGATTTGGAATCTTATGCGGCGAAAGTTTTGAGACTGATGCAAGACCCTACACACATTCCTCGTTACATTCATCTCCAGAGCATTTACACTAATAGGGTATTCCAAAATAATATTCAGCAGACCCAATAATTTCCATATTTACAAAGGCCACAAGAAGGTCCATTAACCAGAAGTCAGAAACAGATGATAACGCCAGGAACTTCACAGAAGAAGAGTCGAGAAGCAAAAAAATGGAGAATGAGAGTGAGTGATGTAGTGAGTGGCGCGTGTTAAAAGTGTTCCGAGATTTTCACGTGATATGTGCCATTGGATTACAGAAATAACCGTGAACCAGTGCCGAATCCAAAGGACGAGCTTAACAGCTAGTGTGAATATTAGCAACAACAGCGAAGTGCTGACTAAGGAAATACAACAATTCTCCATCGTAATTTGAGGTTAGAAGGGAACGCCATGCCTGACTAGGAAACGACAGTGCTACCAACAGCCAGACAAAGCAAATCGAAGTTCACCTCTGCCCTCCTTGTGGCAAAGAGGTCGGAACTTCCGAAGTAGGATGCGATGGCCCATGTGAGAAATGGTTCCATAGAGAATGTACTGGAATGAGTGTTGGAGCTTTCAACACTTCAAAATCCACGAAATGCAGACTACTGTCGGTGACTCAGGAGAAGAGGAGAGCGGACTGAGGAGGAAGGGATGTGAACAGATAACGTACGATAACACGTGCAATATTTGTACTGCAGTAAGCGGAAACATTAGGTCTCCTTCTGTTCAACTTAGCTTTAATTTCCATAAGTATTGTTACTCATGTTTCCTGCACGAGTAATAACCTTGCTACTGGGATGCTTATCTGAGCGATGTTTATAATAATCAACAGCGATAGTCAAGAAGGTCACATTCTTTCTGCTCGTCTTTTCCTGAGTAACGGACAGTACTATGGCTCTGTCAAAACTGCAAAATAGTTTTCGACAGGTGGTGCTCAGGAAGAGATGCAGATAAACAGGATCAAATTGAGGGAATACGGGAAGAATTAAGGAAATTCAAGGAAGTAGCAATGAGCTTCCAAATCAGCCTTATGGAGAAACTAAACTCGATTGAAGAGAAAATCAAGCTGCCCCAGAGCAAACTAGAGAAAGCCGAAAGAGTAAACGTAATCAATGAGAACTTGGGGCCGAGAAAGTTAGAGAAGGAAAAGACAACTCGCCAAATAGTGATAACTAAAACCCGAGACCAGACAGCAAACCCACAGATGACCAACCAACTCCCGGAACCTTGTGCATCCGAAGGAGAGAAAGGATGAAAACTCGGGATCGGAAGTTGTGAGAAAAAATATGAGGAAGAACAAAGCTCATCAGGTAATTGGTAACCGGTCAAGATAAGGAAAACAAACTACAGGCCGCGATCCAGAAAGCCTGGATATACGTGGGAAAGCTAAAAGAGAACACAGAAAACGACACAATAATACAATTCCTGAAAAGGAACGGAATAAACGGAGACATAGCTTGTGAAATGCTCCCAACGAAGGGACGAAACAGGTCTTTCAAAATAGGAATTGATTTCGAATATCATGAATGGATACAAGAAGCAGAATTCTGGCCGAAAGGAGTCGCTGTACGACGATTTCACTTTCCAAAACGAAATACAACGGATGGAATCTCCTTTGAAGAGAACACAGAATAACGTCTCAAGCCAAACTTCAGACGAAAAACAGATTCGAGTCCTACTATGGAATATAGAGGGAATGAAACAAGCACCGAACTTAGTACCAGACGATCTCTTTCAACCATTCGATGCAGTGACAAAAACAGAAACATACCTTAAGAAAGACCTGAACATACAAGAATTCTATACAGTTCACTTGTATGCCAACCAAGGCACAAGAGAAAGGCCATCAGGGGAAATCACCATGCTACTGAAGCCAAAACTATCCCCTTTTAGAAAACTGATCAACACAAACAACGTATTAGTAGTAGAGACAAAACTTTGCACCTTTATAACTGCATACTTCCAACTCAAACATAAAACTGAGGAAATTCTCGACGAAATATCAGCTGCTTTCAGCAGGGTAGACAGAAATAAAACAGTGATCTTAACAGGAGATCTTAACTGTAGAACGGACGTTTCATAACAAAGGGAGAATATCGTCACCGAAGTCATTCGGCAGGAAGGCCTATCTCTAATAAATGACAGAAGAGAGATGACGTACATAAGCCAAAATGGATGCAGCACGATCGACCTTGTCTTTACAAACGCCAATAGAAGAAAAGTACAGCAAAAGGTTATGAGAAATATTGTGGCAAGGAAACATCTGCCAGTGGACACCACTATATATGTTCATACTTCACCTACAAGCGATCTCGCTCACAAAAAGACAACCAACCCGAGAAGCACAATAGACCCAACCGTACTATTGGGAAGAGACAAACAAGACTTAGCCAACAAAATAGGAGAAGGGAATTTGAACGAAATATTAAGCACAATAACGCAGCATATCAAAGAAGCTACTGTTCAGAAAAATCATGTCCCCAGAAAGTTTAAACAGTGGTTCACACAGGAATGCTATGAAGCAAGAAAAATCGCCCTTAACGTGCTCCATGAAGCCATAAGATCACAAACTCGAGCAAATCTTCAGGTCTATGCCCAGAAACGAAGACATTATAAGTCAAAAATAATGGAAGCAAAGCAGGCCTTTTAAGCTAGAGAAGAAGAAAAGCAGGGAGAAGAAGCAGAGCCGGTATGGTACAAAACAACAATAACGAAGCAGCTATACTTCACAAGAAGCTTGCCAATGGAAGTCTGGGAGGCCCACTTCACAAAAGTCCTACAAGTCAAGGAAACACGGCCAACAGAAAGCGATTGGGAAGCTGATACCCAGCACCCGCCCTGGTTTACGACAGAGGAAGTCGGACAGGAAATTAAGTCACTAAAGGGTAAGAAGGCTTGCGGACGAGACGGACTATATAACGAATACATAAAGAGGACAACTCAGTTCCTAAAGGAAGTTTGGACAAGCCTATTCAGTAGGTGTTTAGAACAAGGCAACATACCTGAGGATTGGAGACATCCCACGTTAAAGATATTCCACAAAGGGAAAGGAGACGCCAGTGACCCTAATGCATACAGAGGCATAGCACTTGAGTCAGTGTCGTTCAAATTACTATCAAGACTACTAACAAAGAGACTACTCAAAATCACTGAAGTCGCCATACCTGACGAACAATTCGAATTTCGAAAGGGAAGATCAACAATTTACGCAGTGAGATGCTTACAAAAAGAAATAGATGACACACTCAGACATCCAGGCGGAAAACTACATCCGGTATTCACTAACTATACCAAAGCATTTAACTTGCCCAACAGAACTATCCTAATAGATAAACTAGAAAAAATTGCTGGAAAGAACCATATGACAAGACTTCTGAGAAGCATCCTCACGAGGAACTTCATAGAAATTGATGATGCGCTCTCCAATTACAAACCCATAGAACAAACAAATGGGGTACGTCAAGGTGATCCCTTATGCCCCCTACTGTTCACGATAGCCACAGCGGACATACCAATGGTGGTAGCTACAGAGGATGTAAAAATTTACATGTATGCAGATGATGTGGTACTGTTGTTGCCAAAGCTAGAAAGCCTGCAGATAGCCTTCGACAAACTGATAGACTGGGCAGATGAGAAAGATTTAATCCTAAACGAAACAAAAACAATTAAGATGACGTTTAGAAGAGGAGGCAGAATGGCTCGTTCAGATGTTATACGCTACAGAGACAAAACACTAGCAAACATGACAACCTTCAGATACCTAGGGATAACTTTCCAAACAAGAGGCACCGTGTTCACAACATATATAAAGGAGAAAATTGCATCAGCAACTATCGCGACGAACACCATAAGAAACCAACAAAAAATCTCGTTAGACATTGCCATGAAAATATTCACACTGAAAATCACGCCAATAATTGCCTACGGTCTGGAATTGACCTGGGATCACCTCACGAAAAGAAATCTGGAAGATATAGAAAAGATAAAATCATCATTCTTGAAACGAGCATTATGCCTCTCACTGTACATTCCACCACACTTAGTATACGCACTAGCCAGACAGACATTCTTCATAGAAGACCTACGCCTCCAGCTACCACTGCCATCTACCAAGGCCTACGATGAACTACTGAACGACCAAAGCGAAAAGAGGAACAAAATATGGCCCAAGTTCTTTACATCAAATGCAATGTTGAACAATGACTGGATGCGAGCAAACTATGACCTGCGACATATAATGACATGGATGGCGGTACATAGGTTCCATCACCTCGTATGTAAAAATGAAAAACACCACCAGCCAGAAGAACAGTGCACCTGTGTTTTGTGTGGGAATAGATGTGAACGCTACCACGTTTTAAACTGTAAACAAAGGAAACAATCTCTGACAAGCTTCTGCAGAAGTTTGTGACTCATCTCAAACTCTGCACATTGTGCGCTCTTATTATTATTATTATTATTATTATTATTATTATTATTATTATTATTATTATTATTAGAAGCAAAAAAACCGTCCACACAAAAAACGACGTGGCCGAACCAAATCAGAGAAAAATAGATACATTCTGGACCTGTTTACTCATATGATTCAGTTGTAACAAAATCCCAAGCAAATAGTAAATTTACGAATGAAAACAAACGAGAGGTACGGCAGTATATGATGGTTGAAATATCGCAATACAAACAAATAATTACTAATCTATAACAACATTTACCTCAGACATCAGATAAAATATACTCACTATTGGAAGCACAGATTAAAATGTTACAGAAAGCATTATCAGCAGAACGATACCTAGACTGAATAAGTTACAATGAAATTATCCATCCTGCAATGGAATGCATGGAGTATTAATTCCAAAACATCCGATCTATATCATTTTTTACGAAATAAAACATTCAATATTATAATTATTCTTGAATCATGGTTAAAACCCCCAACATAAATTCAAATTGTCACAATTTAGGATTATTCATCTCAACCAAACCACAGTAGGTGGGGGAGTGATGATACTTTATAGACAGAATATTATGGTTTCCCCCATTGATAAAATCCAAAATTTTACTGAAAATTTCCAGGCTATTGTTATGAAAATTCCAAATTTAACTATAGTTGCTGTCTACAATACTAGTGATTACTATATTTCACAAACGTTTCGGAAAACTTCATGATAGTGAGCACATTTTAATTTGTGGGGACTTCAAACTTGGGTTTCCCCCTACACACATTCGAGACCAAGCACATAATTATGCATTTCTGCATCAATTAAATAAATAGCAATAACTTCCACGGAACACATATGATTTTACGCGAATACGTAATCTAACTCAAAATAACTCCTCTCCAGATCTCACATTTATATCAGCTACTCCTTATCTCAAAACCAATTGAACCATACATTTAGACCCTATGGGTAGTGATCATCTACCAATAGAAATCTCAAACAATACTGCAGGTAGGTCGTTGTGGGTTAGAGACATATTTATGCAGGAAAAAAAAATTGGGACCATTTTTCGACGACATTACTAGATGCTTCCAATAGGATACTGAATAACTCTAATCAGAATTGGATTCAACATATTCATAATTGAATCGGTCATTTCAAAAAGGTCATGTGTCAAGAAACTGAAATTTTACGGGAGAAAGGAAAAACTACCTACAGCATAAACTACCTAATTTTTAATTCTCATACGACTGTCAATGATGAAAGCATTATCGAGGAAAATATTGCATTATATATTTTTCATTTAAATTTTTTTGTTTAGCATTAAACACATTTTTAAAATCAATGACTCATGACCTTTTTGCAATGAACGTTCACATTGTACCAATTATTGAAATATATTTTTGGCAAATAATGTTCTAATTACATAAATTGTTTAATGCACCAATATATAATGAATGGGAACACTTATGCGTACTATTTTCATATTATACAGGGTGATTCACAAGGATTTACCGTCCTTTACGGAGGTTATTTCTGAAGACATATGGAGCAAAAAAATGTAATATAATCATACTTCCTATTCTCAATATTTTCAGAGTTACACTAATTTAAAGTTGTTTGGAAAATACGTTTTTTCTTTAGTTTGAAGGTGAAAGAATAATACAAATAGAGAATGAACCATTCAGAAGTAGCAGTTCTTTAATTGGCAAGTTTTATGAAGCTAAAAATGTGCTGTGAAGTCCTAGTTGCTTCGTACAGACATCTTCTTTTACTTTTAACTAAAAAATTATATTATTCTAATGCACTTATCACAACAGTCATTACAAATCACACCATATCCACCGACTTAATTATTTTCAATTCAATTTTGCATCCTAATTTACAGTCTTGGAGAGTTTGCAACACATTTTAAAAAATGTCGCTGCACGCTTGTAAACGGCACTCGTCATGCTATGTAACTGCATACGGCTATCTTTGATTTCCGTAGCGCTCGTGCTGGCTGCTGACTGCACGCTGATCATCACGCCTTCACAGCAATGCGTTCCAATAACGAAACGTAACTCTGTAAATACTGAGAATAGGACCCATATTTACATGACATTTTTTGCTCATAATGTCTTCGGAAATAAGCTCCGTAATGGACGGTAAATCCTCGTGAATCACTCTGTATACCTATATTTTATTTAGAACAAGAATGAACTCTAATGAAAATCTACACACTTTGGATAGAAGATAGATTGAGAAAGTAGTGTTTTGTTTGTTTGTTTGCTTTTAGTCCTCCTGATCATTTTCAACTTCTTTTCCTCCTTGTCTTCACTTTTCCTGAAGTTGATCGTAAAACTCTGTATAATCAGCTGGAATATATGTACTTCTTTACCTTAAGAATGTTCCCTTTTTTTTTTCATTGATAGGCATCTGTTATGAAGGATAAGCCAACTCTGTAGGAAGTACAGGATTCTTGTTGTAACTGTGAAGGTTATTGAATCTCTCTTTGCCAGTACCATCAATGAACTGTTAAGTTTTTATTTGATCAGGACAGCTTGAGTTATATTCAAACGCCATCCATTTAGAAGGAGAAAAAATTTTATGTACCTTGGGAATTTTTCCCGTACTTGATTCAGAGAGAAAAGTCTTCAATAAATAGAACAACATCGCATAAAGTCCAGTACAGGCACAGCATCAATGGTTTCTACTGAGAACTTACATGACACCTTTTTAATCATAACACATTCCTTAGGTAGATAGACCCTATCATAACTTTTTATCAGTTTCTTTACAGTCCCAGAATCCCTGTCGTTTGGTAGGAAGCTGTGACCTCTTATTGGAAAGAGTAACGTTATATAATTTGGAATCACTTTGTTGTTACAGTGGGTAAACAAAAGCAGATCATTGTGTTGTTTTTATTTTCACTGGCGCACCTCTCAGACAATAGATGCAGCTCAGTTACATTCTGTGGAATATGCTTCTGGATATAATGAAACAGAAATGAACATACGTCATTTTCACCTTTGTGTGCTTCTTCATGATTATACATAAAAATGTGAGAGATTAGTTTTTTGATTATGTATGCCAAACACATAACTGTCTCAAATAAAAAAAAATGTTCTATACAGGACTATTTGGCAACGGCAAATTTTGCATAAAATCAAAGGTCAATCCACAAACATTATTCCCTTTTAGACTAAGTTCAAAAATTGTATTAATATTGGCGTACAATTTTTTGGACCTTCTAAGGTAAACCATCAATTCTGCTATTGCAGGTCGCTTGACAGACTGCAAGATGGGAACTGCGTATTTTAGCTGGTAAAACTTGAAGAATCGGATTCTGACATCTTTCCACAACAAAATCTTACCTTCAAATGTGAGTATTAAAGTTGAAATGAAAAGGATACAGGAAACACTATTAATTCCCGAGAATGAACATTTTGAATATAGGCTACAGATTTAAAGTCAGTCATTGCAAAAAGGTCACGAGTCAAAGACTCATGACCTTTCTGCAAGAAGTGAAAATTTCAAGCTTCGATCTCAGCACTGTTCGAAAATATATTCATGATCTTCTTACATAGACTGGTCGGGCTACCCCTACATCACAATGTTCAATGCATAACTCATTTTCGTAAAAAAGTTGACTCATGACCTTTTTGCAATGACCGAGTCAATTATACAACAAAGTGTTTAAAGGATTTTTCCCCAATACAAAAAATCTCGACTAAACAAAAACACCCTCCCTCCTGGTGGACACCCGAATCTGTCAAGGAAATGTGTCAATATAAACATAATATGACACGACTAAATTTCCCACTATTAAGAAACCAAATGGCACGCACAATTTGACTGTTATAAACACGAAAGTAACAGTGATGGAGACAATTTTGTAATTCTACATCAGCGGAGCAATCTACTACAGAGTTATGGAAACAAATAAGATAGTTTACAAATAAACGAAATTATGAGTTCCAACATATTGATGGAAATATAGAAATACAAAACGAATTCTTGATGATGATAGCTCATCCATCTACTACGCATAAAGTATATAGCACACACCAACCGACTGGTCAAGTCAGAGGATCATATATTAATAGGGGCGTAGCGTCCATGGATGTGGGACATGTGTTACATTCCCTGCAATTTCCTTCAAGGTGACTCTGAATTATGTATTGTAATATTGTAACATATAATCGTTTTCGGACAGATCAAGTTTTCCCAGAATGTTTGATTTTGAATTCGCACTATGTTTTAATCACCTTGAACAGAAGGCGCGACCATTAATAAGAATTATACTCTAACTCTATGGGCACGGCCCGCTTGATGTTCAAAAACACTTCGCAACGTCTCAACGACATCTGTCGTCAGCCCGAGGAAACTCGTGCAGTGAGCATGCTCGTGACCACGGGGACGTATAGCGTTGCAACACATATTGTCGTATAGTCATGCTTGTGTTATAATATTATTTCCAGTGACTTATAAAGAATGATGAGTTAGTTATTTGTTCCAAAATGTTACTCTTTTCATTTGTGAACACTGAAGACTGTTTTGAAAGCTTAATTGTTTAGTGTTGAAAAATTATTTAGGTTAAGATCTTTGTGTTACGCGCTTATGGGCTCATGATATGTACGCTGACAATATACATCCAAGAGGTCACGCAGTGAGTGAAAGGGAAATTGTTTCGTGTTCATTGTCGCAATGCATCAAATATGGAAACAAATTGTTGTATAATCGACAAATTGAAGGTAAGGAGCTTCCAGACTTTAACGTTCTGTGAAAAAGAAGACGTAATTAAAGCAGGCCTTTCAAAACCAGTACTGAATATCACTACGAACATAAAAAAGTGTGTAAGACATTTTAATGTAAAGATTTATGAAAGTGAGTCGTGGCTGTGTGGTTGTAAGACTAAACAAACTGTTTTGCTGGTCTTGTCTTCTCTTTTCTAATGAAAAGTCCGTTTGAAATACCAATGGCTATGAAGATTTAAATAATATTTATAAGGCAGCCAAGAAACATAACTATTTTTGTAACCATATAATATTTAAAAAAAACGACTAAAATGTTGGGGGAAACTCCAAGGAGAGCCATCGGCGTAACTCGGTCGGCTAAGGTGCTTGCTTGCCGATCCAGAGTTGCAGTCGGGCGTGGGTTCGATTCCCGCTTGCGCTAATTACCTGGTTGGGATTTTTCCGAGGTTTTCCCCAACCGTAAGGTAAATGTCAGGTAATCTACGGCGAATCCTCGGCCTCATCTCGCCAAATATCATTTCACTATCACCAACTTCATCAACGCTAAATAACCTCGTACTTGATACAGCGTCGTTATATAACCAAGTAAAAAAAAACTCCAAGGATAGTAAACGTGAGTTTATTAATTTTATTTTTACTGCATAGTCCTAAACTAAGTTTATTAAAACACTTTTCAGGGTGTCTATTATTTGTCGATGTTTTACTAGATACGTAATATACTTGTAAATTTGTATTAGCAAGGAAGATATAGGCCTATATGCAGTGTTTATACTTACTTACTTAGTTACTTACTTACTGGCTTTTAAGGAACCCGGAGGTTCATTGCCGCCCTCACATAAGCCCGCCATTGGTCCCTATCCTGAGCAAGATTAATCCAGTCCCTACCATCATATCCCAAATCCTCCCTCAAATCCATTTTAATTAAATTGGATAATAAAAAAAAATCCATTTTAATATTATCTTCCCATCTACGTCTCGGCCTCCCCAAAGGTCTTTTTCCCTCCGGCCTCCCAACTAACACTCTATATGCATTTCTGGATCCGCCCATACGTGCTACATGTCCTGCCCATCTCAAACGTGTGTTTGTGCAGTGTTTATATTACATGATACAATTGTATTCGGTATATACGCTATGCTGTATACAGATATGGGAAATTCCATTTTCAAACTATATTAACTGGGTTACATACCCCAGTCTGAAAACCAGGCTACGCCACTGTATATTATTACACTCTGTATCTCCCCGCGAAGTTCAGATTATACTTAAGAAACATAAAAAAGACACAGCACCTGGCCCGGACAAAATTTCTTATTCCATGATAAATCATTTACCTCATTTTTTTTTTATTATATCGCACAAGATTTTTCAAATTTGATAACTACACAGGATATTCCGATACAATGGCTCGAATGTTATGCTATCCCGATTTTAAAACCAGGTAAACAAAGCCATACAGCTAATAATTATAGACCAATTATTTTATTTAATGTTTTCCGGAACATTTTTTAAAAAATCCTAACATGGTACTTAGAACTATATGATCTATGACCAAAAAATCAATATGGATTTAGTAAAGGTTGCAATACCACCTTTAACTTAACACACATATAAGGAGTGAAATACAAAAGCATGGAAACAACAATCCGAAGTTTTTGCTACTTTTTTAGATCTTGCTAAAGCATATGGTTCGGTATGTTTAGATATTTTGTTAACTATATTACATAGTTTTAATATTCCAACCCCATTTATTCATTTTATTGTTCAGTTATTTTATAATCGTAGGATACCTGTACATCCTCGTTTGTATAATAAAAATGTCCGCATAACATCACAGGGTCTATCACAAGGATCAGCTTTAAGTTCAATCTTATTTATTATACAAGGCGCATCCAGAAAGTAAGTTTCCCGATTTTTTCCCCTTGAAAGTAAACGTAATTAGCCGTGTCAATTGTGCATGCGTAACAGATCTATGATGTATTAATCATATGCCAGCCGGACAGGTCCCGCCTGGTGCCAGTAGTTGGCAGCAGTGGTCCGAAATGGAAGCTCTTATTCCTTCTCCCGCCACCTGCGAGGTTCGGTCGGTGATAAAGTTCTTTAATGCACAAAGCATTGCGCCAATTGAAATTCATCAGCAGCTCTGTCAGGTCTATGGGCCGAACATCATGAGTAAGCAGATGGTGCGTCGCTGGTGTAGGCAGTTTTCCGAAGGTAGTCAAAGTGTCCATGATGAAGAGTGCAGTGGGCGACCGTCCCTCATCAATGATGATCGTGTTGAGCTGGTGCAGCAGTGCATCATGGAGAACTGTCGCTTCACGATTACAGAGCTGAGCAGCCATTTTCCGCAGATATCGCGATCCTTGTTGCATGAGATTGTCACTAAGCACCTGCTGTTCAAAAAAGTGTGTGCCAGGTGGGTGCCGAAAAACCTGACACCCGAACACAAAATGCAATGTTTAGGAGCAGCACTGACATTTCTGCAACGGTATCACGATGACGGCGACGAGTTCCTCGACAGGATCGTCACGGGCGATGAGACTTGGATTTCGCACTTCACCCCGGAAACTAAGCAGCAGTCAATGCATTCGCGGCATCGTGGATCTCCGGTCAGGACGAAATTCAAACAGACGATGTCGGTACGGAAAGTGATGTGCATGGTGTTCTGGGACAGGAAGAAATTCTGCTCATTGACTTCCTTCCAAGAGGTGACACAGTGAACGCTGACCATTACTGTGAAACACTGCGAAAATTGCGACGTGCCATTCAAAACAAGAGGCGTGGAATGCTTACTGCAGGTGTTGTGCTCCTCCATGTCAATGCCCGTCCACATACGGCTCGGCGCACAGCAGCTGTTTTGACGGAATTTGGCTGGGAGTTGTTTGATCACCCACCCTACAGTCCTGATCTTGCTCCCAGCGATTTTCACATTTTCTTGCACCTCAAAAAATTCCTGTCCTCTGGTGAGCGTTTTGGCAATGACAAAGAGCTGAAGACGTCTGTCACACGCTGGTTCCATTCACAGGCGGCAGAGTTCTACGGCAAAGGGATACAAAAGTTGATCCCACGATACAAGTGTCTCAATTCTGATGGTGGCTATGTTGAAAAATAGCTGAAACATTGCTGTACCTGTTGCCAATAAATGTTTTCCTGAAAGTGTGTGTTCTTTTTTTTTTTAAATAGGGAAACTTACTTTCTGGATGCGCCTCGTATATATTCAGGCAATCAGCGAAATTCCCCTTTTAACTAGTCATGTTTTATTGTTTGCTGATGACATGGTTCTGTTATCCCACATAAAATTTTTACAATTTAAATATAGTGCACCTGAGGTTTGAGAGGATATAAATTATTTAATTACAGTGCTAAATCAACTTTGACTTTCAATTAACCCTGAAAAAAGTGCGGGTATCGTTTTTAAAAAGGGGGAAGGCATATTATACCAACAACTCTATTAAGATATACTTGACTTGGGTCCCAATGGTAAGACAAACTAATTTCTTGGTATTATTTTTAATCACAACCTAAAATGGTCTGGATATGGTACTGATTTACACCACAAATTAGTATCGAAGGGTAAATTGTTTCACTTTATTTGTGGACACAATTGGGGCACACACCCACGAGATCTATTTCGAATATTCAATAATCTTATTCAATCGACAGTAGAGTATGGTAATATTATTATAAACTCTTTACTATTGTATTGGATTAGAAGATTAATATCAGTATTATATCAGATATATAAAAACTTACTGAGTATACGGGCTAAACCTGCAGTTGCTGAAATTTCTCAAACTATAGAATTACTATAAATTCGCCATCCAACCACATATTTATACACTAGACCAACCCGATAATTCTATTTATTTACGTAGTTTTCTTGATTTCTCTAATTATGTGGGATGCCAAGGATTTAATCGTCCTCCAGTTTATTGTATACGTTTTTCCATTCTAGTAAACTCTTGGATATTAGATACGAAACAATTTAACAAAGCTGATACATTTAATTCGCGAAAATTTCTCGAATCTATACAGTCTAATAGTCTATTATCATTGATAATAATCTATACTGATAGATCAAAAAACTCTAATGATGTAGGGGCAGCATTTTATAATTCAACCAATGAGACTTACGAAAAATTTCGATTATCATCTACATGGAATACTTACTCAGCTGAAGTACTAGCAATACAACAAGCTTTGATTTCTATTAAACATTCTATTCAATCCAAGATTATATATATATATATATATATATATTGTTTCAGATTCCCAAAGTGCTATGTATAATATAACATCGCCACAGACTACACCATCAAATGGCTAGAACTTAATTGTAAAGTTTTAATAAATAAACTTACAACGCAAGGTAACAGTATTTACTTTGTGTGGATTTCTGGATATTGTATGATTCTGGGTAACGAAAAGCAGATTCCCTTGCAAAATAAGCAGTAACATTACCAAAACTGTATAACTTCCTTATTCCCATAACGGATGTTGCAATACACTTTTATGATAAACAGGCCAGAAACCCTTCTGGTAGTTTACTATTAGAGTTTACTTCTGACATTCCATCAAATAAACCATGGTTCATTAATAAATATAATACTCGTACCGAAATAGCCTTGTACTTTAATATTCTGCACAACCAAGCCCTGACACCTAGACTCAGGGCTGAGCAGTATTTGAAATACATTTGTATTTTGTAATTTGCAAGGATTTTAGAAAGTATTTTGTATTTTGTATTGAAATACATAAAATTGATGTATTTTGTATTTCAAATACTCAAAATACTTTCTTCTTCTTCTTGTCCTTCAAGTTTTGGATTTGTATTTTAAGAATGAACTTCTGTCTTATTTGCCTACCCATTTCATATGTGCTAGCCATACACTTAGTTTTCTTGCCATAACGGATTTCCTTAATGTCATAAAGAAATCTCCAACAGCATCAAGGATCCATCACCCAACACTTGCTAAGTGTTCAGCATTATGTAATGCGTCTAGGAGACCCAAATTCTCAGAAATTATGTCAGATGACTTGAAATATTCATTAAAGTTTCCTTGCCCAACTCGATGGAATTCTCAAATATTGCAATTCAAACATGATATAAACAGTATATGTGAAAAACTGGGATTGCCAATCTTCAAAGATGTTGAGTTTCAGTACTTGAAGAATATTGTGCAGTTCTGAAACCCACTGCTGTAGCCCTTGATTTAATGCAAAATGAGAAGACGTGCTATTACAGCCAACTTCTATCCACATTAATTTCCCTAAAAAAATAGATTACATATTATGTTATCTAGTAATCGACGCCATCTATTCCAAGTAACTCCAATCCTAATGAGTTCGCTTTCATCAAGATTTAAAGCAATGTTTGCTCTGACCCTAGAAGCAAATTGAACTATTTTGGCAGCTTGTTTCCACCCATCATTTAAGATGAGATAGCTAACTGACACTGCCTCACCAAATGATAAGAATATGTGTGTGAAATCAGCTGAGCAGTTCTCGCTACACCTTTGGTCAGTTCAGATGATGAAGATGATGAAAACAATTTTTATGTTTTCAACTCAAGTACAACAGAATTTGAAAAGCAAAAAGAAAAGAACTTGTCTACTGCGGGGTATGAGCTCATACAATTCTTCAATGGCAAAGGGTCATCCCTGTACTCTCTAGAGAATTACCCAATAGTGAAACAAGCTTTTATAAAGTATAATACAAGTTTGTGTTCCTCTGCGCCAGTATAAAGACTTTTCTGTTTTGCAGAATTTATTCATTCACCAGCAAGGGGATCGTTACCTGATGAACTTTTTGAGAAACTGGCTTTTTTTGAAAGGGAGCAGTAATTATTCATTGTTGACTGGGAAAAGAAAGAATGTTCAGTTATAGTGTTTATATAAAACTTCGAGATAAAAATAATTTTAATGTTAATATAATATTTTTGATTTTCGGTAATATTCCTATTTCTTTATATATTGTATAGGGTATTTGAAATACAAATGTATTTTGGTTATTTTTTTAAGTATTTTGTATTTGTATTTCAAATACTATTCTTTGAAGTATTTTGTATTTGTATTTGATAAACTTGGATGTCAGTATTTTGCCCAGCCCTGCACCTAGTTGCCTATTCAAGATACATGAAACTAATAATGCTTTCTGTGAATGTGGAGAGATTGGAGATGATACTGGATTGCGAACGTCATCTAGAGTATAACAATGACCTTTTCAAAGAGATTTACAAAATACTTGGCATTGGACCCTGGCATATTACTTCTATTTTATTATACAATCAAGTCAAAATGGCTAAAAGCCCTCTATAGGCATCTATATAGATGCAAAATGAAGTTATAGCACAGTCTACTATATACAGTCATGAAGCGTGAGTTGTGAGGGTGCTAGAAACAATAGACTGTACCGGTACTATTTCGCATTGTCTGGAATGAGGCGATATTAGCGATCCTAGTGGTGAGCAACTATCTATGGATGCATATTTCCTAATTATTGAGCTTCGTGACTGTATATACTAGACCAGACGTGGGCATCAGTAGTACATGTCGCACAAAGTCGAACCGAACCACGCAATCTCACTCCCTCCACACCCTTAGCTGTTTACCATACTGGGGTACCTGTCCGACCAGTTGAGGTACTACTGGCAGTCAGTGGTGGATTTCACTAAAAAAATGTCGCTCTCTAAGGGAGCTTCTGAAGTAAAAACGTCGAAAAAATATTATTTCCACAAAGATTGGGAAAATGAATTCTTTTGTTGCAAAGAAAGGGAAAGCATTAGGTGCTTATTATGCTACAAAATTTTACTAGCAGTGAAAAAGAGCAACGTTTAGCGACATTATGAAAAGGCGTCATTTTAATAGAACATAATTTTATATTTTATTTTTTATAATAATAGTAAAACTAGTGGTGGTGGTGGCGGTGGTGATGGTGTGTAGTAAGTAGGAGTAACGTAATAATATCGCCGGTTTACAAACAAAACACATTAAGTCAAAAATATTACATTGAGAAAAAAGTATTTTTATTCCGACAAAACTGAATCCTCAAAATATTATTAATTTGAGTAAGTTATTTCTTTTTAATTGTATTTAATCTTCCAATTCTAAGTTTATACATATGCAGTATCTACAATATATACGCCTTTTTCTCAGAAGTAATTTCTGACTTAATGTGTTTTGCTTGTAAACCGACGATATAATCATAATGCATTTCCTTTTCAGGGTGAAACGATAAATGAATTGAGAGACGAGAGGTGGGTCATTGATTTGGCTTTTCTGTGCGACATAACCAGCACTCTTGATGATTTCAAAATTTTTCTTCAAGGAAAATATTAAAATATCGTACACATGTACGATGAATTAAAGCTGTTTGTGTCACAACTGCGTCTATTTCTGATGCAGTTAAATCAGAGAGAATTTTATCATTTTCCTTCTTTAAAATCACTTAATCTATCACCCAATGTTAACATTAGCCACTTCTATCAAATATTGGAAAATGTAATAAATGAATTCACCGACAAAAGATTCAGTGATTTTAAGAAATTAGAGAATGAATTTCTATTATTTGCTAATCCATTCTCCATTAATGATCAATGTGTAAGATTAGACCTTCAGTTAGAAGTTCTTAGACTGAAAAATGACATGTTTAACTAGTGTAAATATGCACAAAAATATATATATATATATATATATATATATATATAGGGTGATTCAGACCACCATTTTTTTCGGAAACTAATGCATTAAAATTTTCGAGACAAAAATATTTACTAAAGCACATGTGAACTTTTACTTGAGCTTGATTTCTTTAATCAGCCTTAACAGAAAGTAGGGTCAGTGGCGTATCACTTTAAAATTTCAAATGGGAGTCATGGTCAAATATAGTACCATTTGATAGAGCTCTTCAAAACAAACAACTTTCATAGGAAACGTTTTTATTAATTCCTACTCTTTCAACAACAAAACTTACGATAAGACAATGGGTGATTCAGACCACCCGTAAGTCATTTATTTCAGAAACTAGTGCATTAAAATTTTCGAGACAAAAATATTTGTGACTAAAGCACATGTGAACTTTCACTTGAGCTTGATTTCATCAATTAGCCTTAACAGGAAGTAAGTTAAGTGGCGTATTACTTTAAAATTTCAAATGGGAGTCAGGATCAAATGTGGTACCTTTTGATAGAGCTCTTCAAAACAAACAACTTTCATAGGAAATGTTGTTATCAATTCCTACTCTTTCAATGAGAAAACGTACGAAAAGACTATTGAGAAATGTTACAATTCGAAAATGTAAACAAGACAATTAATATTGTCAGATGTTACTGAAAGACTGGACAATTGCATTAATTTTTATAAATGTTAAAACTGTCTGCCGTTTTGAGCAGAACACACCCGTACTTTTCTTCTACTCTACTCTAACACTGTCAGCAACTCCAAAAACTTCGGAGTGGTCAAATGACTGGAAGGTCTCTCGGATTCACTGTTTCATGTCATCTCTTGTTGTTGAACAATCTTGATAGACGATGTTTTTTACCGTCCCCAAAGATAAAAATCCAAAGATTCAAGTCAGGAGATCGTGCTGGTCACGCCACAGGACCGCATCTGTTTGTAGTACGTAGGAGGTATTTGTAATCACTCTTAACTTTTAGGTAATTATTTTATTAGTCACAAAAATAATTGCAAAATTAGAAAAATGTACATACGTAGGTACAGAGAAAACAAAACATTTCCTTCTTATTGTACATTGTTGGGCAAGGCCGCCTGAGCTTATTACCTGGCTAAGTGCAGTGTACATGTAGACCTGGCCGTAGATACTGTATTGCGTGACTAAAGGAAACACTGCTGAGCGAACAAAGGGGAAGGGGTAGTTTACATTCAGCCAGATAATTGTTCGTGTGTACTAGCTATGTCAACATTAAATGTACTTATCTGGTTTATATTTTCTTTTCGTAACATTTCTCAGTATTAATGACATTACTTTTTCGTACGTTTTTTCATTGAAAGAATAGGAATTGATAAAAACGTTTCCTATGAAAGGTGTTTGTTTTGAAGAGCTCTATCAAATGGTACCATATTTGATCCTGAGTTCCATTTGAAATTTTAAAGTAATACGCCACTGACCCTACGTCCTGTTAAGTCTGATTGATGAAATCAAGCTCAAGTGAAAGTTCGCAAGTGCTTTAGTTACAAAAATATTTTTGTCTCGAAAATTTTAATGCGCTAGTTTCCGAAGTAAATAATTTACGGGTGGTCTGAATCACCCATTGACTTTTCGTACGTTTTCTCATTGAAAGAGGAAGAATTGATAAAAACGTTTCCTATGAAAGTTGTTTGTTTTGAAGAGCTCTATCAAATGGTACCGTATTTGACCACAACTCCCATTTGAAATTTTAAAGTGATACGCCACTGAACCTACTTTCTGTTAAGGCTGATTGATGAAATCAAGCTCAAGTGAAAGTTCACATGTGCTATAGTTATAAATATTTTTGTCTCGAAAATTTTAATGCCCGCACTAGTTTCCGAAAAAAATCAATATATATATCTGTGCGTGTGTGCGTGCGTGTGTACACACACACAGACAGTACACACACACAGACAAGTAAAATATCCACATCTTCGGAGTTTTGTTATGAAAATTGCTTTTATGTTTGGCTCACCCTATATTTATGAACAGTTTTTTTCTCAGTTGGCCATTGTAAAATCCAAATCAAGATCACGATTTCAGACGAAAATTTATTCCATCAGCTCACAATTGCAATGTCTGACATAACTACAAATTTTGAAAAACTTGCTGGTTTACGTGACGAGGAAGAATAAATGAATTCCTATTTTTAAGAGCATGAGTCAATTGACATAAATTGACAAAAACAACAAAGAACTAAAGTAAGAGGTTTAAAAAATAGCCTAATTGTTGTTTTTTCTGTTTCTTAGTAATGTGCTTGATATTTTGTTAAGAATCTATTTTTCATAAGTTCCTTAATTTTTTTTTTTCAAATGATGCAAATTAGTGACTACAAAACAAATAGGTTCAGATTATGGCATTACATTTTAACTGTTGTGGAATTGTACGTTTTATGTAATTTTATACGATTTTTACAGTAATTGTTTAAATTAGAAATACAGTTATGTTTCAGCTTTTTGTAAAATAGTTTGTATTTGTTTTGGGAAATTTTTCTTTCATTGTCATTATTCATAAAAATAACATTTGCAGAAATATATTTATCTCTTTGTCCTGCTTAATTACTTAACGTTTCATGTTTCAATACATCACGCAATCGACTGCTGAGTATTACGTTAACAGGTGATGTTTGTTGCAGCAATCAGAGTAGTACGGCGCATCTCTTTAAATGTCCACGTCTGTACTAGACTGTGGTAGTAATCTTATGATAGCTAGTGCATCACATATATATGTACCTGACGCAACACAGACCATAAACTTCAGCGAATTATGCAAAGCCATCAACACATAACGAAAGTAGTGTAAATTGGTGCATCAAACAAGTATTAATTCCAGATAAAACACCAAAAACTTGCACTAATTGTGGTGCTGCAGAAAAAGTAGTATGGCAAGTAAGATCCAAATACAAAAATTTTCAGTACTGCCTTAAATGTAAGCAGTGTAGAACAGAGTAGGCCTATACAATAACAACAAACACGTGGTTCGAAAACTGTAAGATCTGCATCTTTCAAAGTTTAGCATTAGTTTACTTTTGGTTAATGGGTGTACAAACTAGCTGATCAAATGTTCCTCGACTTCACAAACAACATTTAAAGAGCATACCGGGCTATGGACAACCACCATTAACACCCAGAACTTAAAACAACACAGAACAACAATTAAATTGTTAAAATTTTATGAAAACAATTTTTCGTACTTGCAAAATTATGTGTACGGGTCATTCCATATCAAATCAACAAGGCGCTCAACCCGACTGACTCAGATTTATTTCAAAATTTGAGGGTTTGTTTTACCTGCCGCGCTAACTAAAACTGTCGAGTTTCATATGTCCTGTGCTTTTCGTTTCTGTCAGTGGCGTTTCAAACATGAAGAAAAATCATATTTTTGTAAGCATGCCGCTTCAATTAAAATTATATATCTCAACGTCTCCAGATAAATTTACAAAAATTGGGTGATACATTCTTAATATGTGATAGTTTTTATTGCTTACATTGTTTTCTGCATATATTCAATTACACTAAAAAAAACATGGTGAAACAATTTTCATATATTCATATTTAAAAATGCGGGGGTTCTATTTTAAGCAAAAAAATATATAGTATGCCTCAATTAGTAATATAATGAACTGATGAGTTTCAACTTGGAATCATCATAGGTTACAAAGATAAAAATTGTTATGTCACTGCAAATGTAAGCTAACCGTATAAGTCGCGCTAATTATGTCCCACACATTCGTTGTATTTAATTATATTTGATCATATTCTTGAATGTCGCTATGCAATTTAACATGTAGTACATAATTCGAATTTTTTTTAATTATTACCTCAAATAAATTATTGTCACATGGATCTTGTTAAACCTGAAGTTCTGTAAGAAATGCTTACCTTTCATTGCTGAGATGAAATAGCCTGATCATCTTTCCAGAAGGATGCTCCGTTGTTTCAGCTGCATTTTATAAGTGCTTAGCAAGTATAATACCCATCCTAAACAGCAGGACTGTATGAAACTTGTGTTCCAGGCACTGCGGTGTATTTTGCAAATCAAAGAGCAAGCATTTTTTTCCTCTTCAGTATAGCTTTTTTCAGTCACATAAACGGTATTAATGTTTGGGAGATGATCCCTTGTCCAGTCGTACAATTCCCTAGGTGTAGTTATTTGTTTATCGGATAGTCTCTGCAAACTAGGACGAGCTGCAAACATTTTTAAGTGTCCCAACTACAACGTCGCATGCTCTTTTGCCATGTAATATGCAAAAATATGCAATTCTGCTGGAAATCCAAAATCTTCTTCCTGTAATGTGAGGTTCAGGAAATTTTTTTTCTATTTTTATACTGAGCAGAGAATCCATCAGAGAAATACATAATTTTTGTGGTGAATTACAGATGTTTGTTTTAATGACTCCATTAGATATTTTTGAAACAGATGTATAGCTGTAGTGTCATGTTCCGGGCAGTGTGAAATTATTACCAGATTTTTAAGAGACTGTATCGGATGACGATATTACGAAAGTGTGAATGGTTGTCTGCACATTAGTCCTGTGATATGATTGAATTTCATCTTGGATTACGAAATAATAGTTTTCAGCAAAGTCGCATAACACAACAAGCTGGCATGGCTGTAGAAATGATTTCATATCACGTAGAAACTTACTTTGTTCAGGTGATATAAATGAGTGAGTCAGTAAATCACCAAGTTTCTCCAAGAGACAGTCGAAAAATTTGTCTTTGGGTTTCACTATGGTCTCGAGCATTGATCAGTCAGTCGTCATCCACTGCTTGTAGGTCACTGATTCACTGAAGTTTTATTCGAAACATTTCTCTAAACCCTCTCTTATTTTGAATGGTTCAGGACATTCTGTACATGTCCTGAACAAGCAATTTATATGAGGAGGATTGCACACCATAGTAGCCAAGAAATGTTGATAAGTTGGAAGGTAAAACGAAAATTTTTCTAGAAATCCACGTAGACCTGAAACTTTAATAAATTGCTCCCGGCATGAGTTTTACATTCTGATGAGGACACAAACACAGACAGTATAGTCCCACTAACTCCAGCTAGAATAAAATTTCTTGGTCTAATAGCTGAAAATTTGGAGAATATTACCTTCATTTCAGGGTTAGAATTTTTAAACCCTGCATATAATTAATTTCTGCTCATGTGATTTACTCCCTGATTCTTTAATCATAACAAATATTTCTTACTAGGCATCATTCTGCTAATCTCGTCAGGACAACAGAATTCATTAACTTTACCGGCAACAGCCGCGGGCAAGGGTTTTCCAGGTTTCGGATTTGGTGAACACAAAATTCCCTTTTCCTTTGCCAGGACTTTGGCTTTCCGAATTATGTATTCGGAAGCTGAAAGAAACTTTTTTTTATATATTATTTACGCTCCAGCTTTTAGGTAGTAGTGTTAAAATGGTGATTTTCTCACTTTAACCTTTGAAAATTTTCCTGCAACTGAGACAAAATTTCAGAATCAGGACTTGATGAAGGTCCTGGTTCCTCGGCGTCTAATATCGAATATCTTTTAAGACTTTTTCAGTATTTTCAAATTTCTGTCTCTTATATTTCTCTTGTTGTAGCCTTTTTTGTTTAATAAGGAACACACCTTGGTCAAAAAGACTTGTATTTAATGAACTTACATTTATTGTAGAATCGACGTATTCTTCACTACTAGTCATTCTGAGGATTCTGCGTAATAGCATCATATTATATTTTTTTTATTTCTTTGCGACACATAGCGCACACCTTTTGTTCCTGTTTTAAATCAGGAAATACATTAAGCATCCACACTTCTTAAATTTTTCCTCTAATTACAATGCCCTGATTTCTCGAAGGGATTGCAGCAAACATATAACTTAAAACACGACTCCATTACATTGCACAAAACTACCACATACTAAAAAAACTAACGAAACTGCACTTGAAACAGATCGCACGTTTTGTATAAATTGAAGACTGTATAAACTGCCACACATGACGGCCTGAAAGATCGATGACGCAGATAATAATCAGAGAAGTACGAACTCGCACGCATGCAGTGTTGGTGTAAGATGGGTTTAAGTGCTACAAACCAAGACATTGATATATTTTTTTTTACTGATATTCCTGAAACGTTTCCAAAATGAAACTTACACCAAGGGGAGAATGCTCTTACCTCTATAACATACATTTTTCGCGAAATAATTTGTGCCCCGCATTTTTAGATATTCAATGTTAAAATGTGATTCACGTGACCATTCAATAAAGAATTCGATGCAAACCTATTTTTATTGAAAAGTATGATTCGTTAGCTTTAAAATAAGCCCAAGTGTAACATTCTACCTCAATTAGAAGAGAAGTTATGAATTATTTTTGTTGACATAGTATGCAACATTTTTACATTTTTTCTCATATTGACAGAATTGTTGTATGGATATTGTGCATTATTGAGGGCTAAAATTTTACATAATTAATTAACTTAAGGTTCTTTACCATCCCACCAAATTTAATGAAAATCTGAGGTGGTCGGGTTGAAAAGTCTACATTTTTGTGTTAATTTGACATGGAATGGCCTGTACATATAAGTGACGTCATGTAGGCCTCTTACATCATCCAATTTATTGATCGGGAAAACAGGGACTTCATCTTGGATACTACCAAA
Source organism: Periplaneta americana (assembly GCF_040183065.1). Lineage (NCBI taxonomy): Eukaryota > Metazoa > Arthropoda > Insecta > Blattodea > Blattidae > Periplaneta > Periplaneta americana. The sequence continues at coordinate 121,997,551 of NC_091121.1, read as the reverse complement.
ATGGCGTATGAAACTCGTACAATGTAAACTCGTTTACAATCAGGGCTGGGCAAAATACTGACATCGAAGTACTTCAAATACAAATACAAAATATTTCAAAGAATAGTATTTGAATTACAAATATAAAATAGGCCTACTTTAAAAAAATTAACCAAAATAACTTACATTTGTATTTCAAATACTCGATACAATATATAAAGAAATAAGAATATTACTGAATATCTAAAATATTATATTAACATTAAAAGTATTTTTACCTCGAAGTTTTATATAAACACTGTAACTGAACATTCTTCCTCTTCCCAGTAGCAATGAAATTATGCTACATCTGAATAATTACTGCTCCCTTTTAAAAAAACTAGTTTCTCAAGAAGCTTAACAAATAAGAATCCCTTTGCCTGTGCTTGAATAAATCCTGCAAAACAGAACAGTCTTTCTATAGGGGCAGAGGAACACAAACTTGTATTATACTTTATAAAAGCTTGTTTCACTGTTGGGTAATTCTCTGGAGTGCACAGGGTGTCCCTTTGCCATTGAAGAATTGTATGAGCTCATACTCTGCAGTAGACAAGTTCTTTTCTTTTTGTTTTTCAAAGTCTGTTGTACTTGAGTTGAAACATAAAATTTTTTTTTTCATCGTCTTCATCATTTGAACTGACCAAAGGTGTAGTAGAAAACTGCTCAGCTGATTTCAGACACATATTCTGTATCCTCTTCTCATCATTTGGTGAGGCAGTGTCAGGTAGCCTTATCATCTTAAATGATGGGTAGAAGCATGCTGCCAAAATAGCTCAATTTACTTCTGGGTTCAGATTAAACATTGCTTTAAATCTTGATGAAAGCGAACTTATTAGGATTAGAGTTACTTGGAATAGATGGCGTAGATTACTAGATAACAGAATATGTAATCTGTTTTTGAGGGAAATTAATGTGGACAAAAGTTGGCTGTAATAGCACATCTTCTCATTTTGCATTAAATCAAGGGCTACGGAAATGGGTTTCAGAACTGCACAATATTCTTCAAGGACTGAAACTCAAAATCTTTGAAGGTTGGCAATCCCAGTTTTTCACATATATTGTTTATATCATGTTTGAATCGCAATATTTGAGAGATTGAGTCATAAAGAGAATTCCATCGGATTGGGCAAGGAAACTTTAATGAATATTTGAAGACATCTGATATAATTTCTGATGATTTGAGTCTCCTAGACGCATTCCATAATGCTGAAAATTTATCAAGTGTTGGGTGATAGATCATTGAAGCTGTTGGAGATTTCTTTATAACATTAAGGAAATCAGTTGTGGCAAGAAAAGTAACTGTATTGCTAGCACATCTGAAATGGATTCGCAAATAAGACAAAGTTCATTTTTCAAATCCAAATCCAAAACTTGAAGGACAAGAAGAAGAAAAAAGTATTCTGAGTATTTGAAATAGGCTACAAAATACAATTTTATGTATTTAAATACAAAATATAAAATACTTTCGAAAATCCTTAGGCCTACAAATTAGAAAATACAAATGTATTTCAAATACATATATCAAATACTGCCCAGCACTGTTTACAATGTTATGCAATTATTATATTTGTTACTCATGTAATAAAGTATAACATTGTAAACTTATTGATTATACTACTGTTACATTAATTACACATTTTTTTGCAGATTAAATTACTCTTAAATTGTAGAATTCCTAAATAAAGTAAACGAAGAAAATTATGGTCAATGTAAAGTATCCAACGCCCACTGAACGAATATTTCACTTTTATCACTGCCAATGTTGCGCTATAAACCAATTTTCGGCAATCTAATGTAAAAGATGCCTACAAATATAAGGATAGTTTCAAAGAAAATACACAAATTCAATCGTCTAACACGATTTTTTTTGTTTTTAAATAATTAAGTAATTTGCTGGGAGACGTCGTTAGATATAGGCCACTCTTACACTAAACTGGAGTAATTTAAGCTTATTAATCAGATATGATTCTACTTACTGTTTTTTATATGCTCACCTGTATGTAATTTCTATTTTATACATATTTCATTGTTATTGCCCATCCAAAGATCGTTAAGAACGCTGAATATTACTTAGTATCTCCTATATTTCTTCAAATAGTGCCATGTTAATTTTCATTTGTTTTCATAAGTTAACAATCATGCACATTGGAAGCAACATATAAGAAATTATTTTCCTACACAATCGACGCTATATTCACGTTGTTTTGAAATGATTAATCGAAGATGGTTTGCTTACTGTTTATTACACGCACATTTGTATGTAATTTCTATTCCATACGTTTTTTTCTATCCCACGATCATTAGGAATGGTGAATATTATTCATGCTTGTTTCCTGTATTTCTTAAAATAATGTTATGTGGCATGTTAGTTTTTATTTGTCGTTATTTACGTAAAAATGATGCGCCAAAAAATAATAATAATTTTGTACTCACGCCACATCCCTATATTAACATTTACTTTTCAGTGATTTATTAAAGAATGTACCGGTATTTAAAAGACTAATAATTTAGAAACATGTTACATAATTCATCCTTGTGCCAAAAGAAAATGCTCCCTGGACCAAGTTATATTAAAGAATGTACCGGTATTTAAAAGACTAATTTAGAAACATGTTACATAAATCATCCTTGTGCTAAAAGAGAATGCTCTCTGGACCAAATTATATTAAAGAATGTACCGGTATTTAAAAGTCTAATTTAGAAACATGTTACATAAATCATCCTTGTGCCAGAAAGAGAATGCTCCCTGGACCAAATTGTCGTATTTTGCAGTGGTCATCAGTACTTACTGAAATAGGTAATAATATAATATTACGTGTGTACTTTGCAAAATCACTCTGATATTGTAGAAAATGAAATCTCCATTTTATCACAAATTTAATATAGTCCACGTAGAATACTAATTTTACTCCATTTATACTGCATTTTTGGTCCAGGGAAATACTAGTGTTTCAAAAAAACACTTTTTTACTAGCATTTTCCCTGGACCAAAAAGTTAAATAAAAAATTGGTGTAAAAATGAGCATTTTACCATGGACCTCATTGGAGATGTTCCGTTTCATTTTCCCCGTTATCCGAGTGATTTCACAAAGTGTTACGATACAGCATTCCTGTGTTTATCCTGTGTAGTATTGTGACAGGTCAGGTTAGGTTAGTACTATTCTCAGAGGTTAGATTAGCTGTATAGCATTATATGAAAGGTTAGGTTATGTTAGATTAGGTATATAGTACTATATGAGGTTATGTTAGGTTACATTAGGTTAGGTGTAGCATTATATGAAAGGTATTATATGAGGTTATGTTACGTATAGTATCATATGAGGTTATGTTAGGTTAGATTATGTGTGTAGTATTCTCAAAGGTTAGGTTAGGTGTGTAGCATTATATGAAAGGTATTATATGAGGTTATGTTATGTATAGTATTATATGAGGTTATGTTTGGTTAGATTATGTGTGTAGGATTCTCAAAGGTTAGGTTAGGTTAGGGTAGATTAGGTGTGTAGCATTATATGAAAGGTATTATATGAGGTTATGTTATGTATAGTATTATGTGAGGTTATGTTTGGTTAGATTATGTGTGTAGTATTCTCAAAGGTTAGGTTAGGGTATATTAGGTGTGTAGCATTATATGAAAGGTTAGGTTATGTTAGATTAGGTGTATAGTATTATATGAGGTTATGTTAGGTTGGTTTATGTGTGTAGTACTGTCAAAGATTAGGTTAGGTTAGATTAGGTGTGTAGTGTTATATGAGAGGTTAAGTTGGGTTACATTTACAGTAATAGGCCTACTTACAATTTATGGTTGTGGTGGATATAGGAGTGCCGCCCTTTTGTAGAACTCGCACAACAGATGGGACCTGGGGAAGTTCACCTTGAATATGTGTTTATATGCCATGCTAATTTTCATTTGTTTTCATAAGTTAACAATGATGCACATTAGGAGGAACATATAAGAAATTATTTTCCTACACAATCGACGCTATATTCGCGTTGTTTTGAAATTATTAATCGAAGATGGTTTGCTTATTGTTTATTACACGCACATTTGTATGTAATTTCTATTCCATACTTTTTTTTTTGTATCCCAAGATCATTAAGAATGGTGAATATTATTCATGCTTGCTTCCTGTATTTCTTAAAACAATGTTATTAATTTGTGCTTTGTGAACTTACTCCATTTCTCTGTTTAATATGATGAGTTTAAAAAATGCAAAGAAAATCAGTTATTATAATATTATTATCTTGTACATAGCAAGGTCGATTATTCAATTGATAGGATATTTTATGAGGTTGTCATGACTGAGATATCTATTGTCAATTGCTTTTATTTGTCAGAAGGCCTTCACTGACGGGTACGAGCCTCTACAGCCGAGGCTGCGCAGAAGTTTAGAGTAGGGACAAATTGAAGCTTGCGTCCGCCGCCATGCTTTGGGAGAAGCACCGGCTAGCAGACCGCTGCAGTATACAATGCTGAATGTTTAATATATATGTTTGGTGTCTCTTATAATCAATCTGAATGGATAAATGAAAAAAAAAATCTTATTAACATTTAAAGCGACCACGTTAAAGACATAATCAAACTTAGAAACCGTTAGTTTGACATGAAACGAAAGAAAACTATGACAATTTGATACCGTAAACTAAAGATGTTGTATAGTTATTTGACAACATATAGAGCGAACAGAAATACAAATGCATATTGTAGTAATAGTTCAGATGAAAAGAAAATTATTAGTATTAACTCTTATTAACAAAACACTGCCTGTGTAAGACGTTACATTAGCCCTATATTGTAAACACGTTTGCTTTGATGTGGACGAGAAATGAACAATTATTTATTCGCTTCCATATCACATAATATAGGCCTACACCTGTAAAATAGAATCACGTACCTTATGTTTTAGTTAGAAATATAAGTAGGCCTACCGTGCAATAGCTTATTATCACAGCTGTAATATGAAATAAACGTCACATGCATGAATTAGTCAATTAGTCATATAATAGAACTCAGGCCTAGTGTACAGAACATCTTGCCTATTGATTCGTTGTTATTATTATTATTATTATTATTATTATTATTATTATTATTATTATTGACTCCGTTAAATATTGTCTTACAACATTTTTATGTAAATAAAGTCGTGTTGTACTGGTAACCTTAAGCTGTGTGCTAACATCTGCTCTTTATGTAGTACAGTACTTTCTTTTATTTGGTTATTTAATGATGCTGTATCAACTACTAGATCATTTAGCATCGATGGTATTGATGATAGCGAGATGATATTTGGCGAGACGAGGCCAAGGATCCGCCATAGATTATCTGACATTCACCTTACGGTTGAGGATATAAAAAAAACCCAACCAGGAAATCAGCGGGAATCGAACCCGCGACCGAGCGCTACTCCGGACCGACAGTCCTTAGCCCACTGAGCTACGTCAGTATATCTTTATGTACTTTTATGGTCAGTTTAACGAGTTTAAAATATGATTCTCTGGAGGAATCTGGGATCCATTTTCTAAAATATGTTCCTATAAGTGCAGAAAGATTGTACGGATGTTCTACTTCTAGAGCACATTGTTTCCACACGATGTAAGAGAGGTAGTAATATGCCATTGATCTGTCAACATCTGTATAATCGCTCTTTCACTTAAGCGGCCTATTTCTATATCTCAGATGATGGCATGACAAGACTCCCGTTATTCTTTCGCTAAAAAATAAAAGAGATTTTGTTTACTGCTGGTAGGATACGTACCATAAATTGAGTCTTTAGATTTATTACACCATATTTTTTTAATGATTTAACAACTAACCCAGCAATGAATACAATCACATTTTGACAATACTGTGTCATTGAGAATGATGTAAGAATGAGGGAATTGCAATCAATGTCTGCAGTAGAAGAGTCATATCGCCTCTGATTCTCAAAACACTGAGGATTATTATTACAGTGCGTTAGGTGTTTGGAAAATACCATTGGGTATATAGACATTTTTAGCGGACATCCCTCTCTTTGTAATATAATTTAAATAAATTATTTACGTACTTTCTAACGTATATAAAATAACATAAGTAAAAATATTCCATGTATTCGGTCATAGGAAATAGAAATAAACTAATAAGTCTATTTATGAGCAATATAAGGCGTTTATATTTAAAACAATGCTTGGTTACAATATTTAGATTGACTTCTGTTATTTTATATTATACGTTAGAAAATACGTAAATAGGTTTATGTTACAGTGAAGGAGGAAATCCACTAAGAAAACGCCTATATACTCAATGGTATTTTCTAAACTCCGAATGCTTTATAGAAACAATCATTCGTGCTCCCCAAACATGGCGTCGCGCGAACCTACGCGAGAGGTTTCAAATTTGTACACAACACCAGCGCCAGTTGTGTGTCTAGATATATAACTACAACGTCTTTGGACGGGTATATAAGGACTGGCACTCTTAGGGTTGGAGGTCGGGGTTAGGGATGGCAACAAGTTATACTAAATACGTTTAGTGTAACACTGGCCTATGTCTCTATAGTGGGCGACACATAAGTAACATTCACCAAAATTAAATTTAAGTACTTAAATGCCTTGAGAATAACTTATAACTTAATTTGGGATGGCCTACAAGCAACAAGTTATAATAAATACGTTTAGTGTAAAACTGGCCTATGTCTCTATAGTGGGCGAGACATAAGTAACATTCACCAAAATTATATTTAAGTACTTAAATGCCTTGAGAATAACTTATAACTTAATTTATTGTCAACAGTTAAAAAAATTCTTTCGCATTAAAATGTTAAATTAGAAACGCGACTAATATTTTCTTTCTGGACGCGTAGTATTAAGATGCATGCGAAGAAATGTTATGACTCTAGTATTACGTCACGCATTCCTTCTACTCTCCTCGTCAGCTCTTAGCAGTAGACAGAAAGTGAGTTTCTGAATCTTTCCTACACTACTTTTAACACTTGAATATAAATAATTGATTAAACGGCGATCTTACTCGTGTTAATTATGTAAGCATGTGCGGCTTACAGCTATTTCGGTGCTACTTGACACCATCTTCAGAGCTTTCTGTGTCTCGGCGCCATCTCAACTTCGCTGCCTGTTGTGTGGGTGCGTTGGTGTGATGAAGAGTTGTGTCAAATAGTGTGTATGTTCTGAAATTGATCTGTGTGTTGAGAATTTGATTAGGGTGTATTTTAGTGCACGTCTGTATATTGCATATTGTTCTAGTGTGTTGAGTGTTTGGTTTTTGGGTTGTATGTATAGGATTTCCATGTCTGTATTTATGTTATTGTATGTGTGGTTAGCGTTAGTTATGTGTTCGGCATATGTAGATGTATTGTGTCCTCTGGTTATTGCTTTAATGTGTTCTTTGTATCGAGTTTGGAATGATCTGCCTGTCTGTCCACTATAGAAACTGTCGCAACTATTGCATGTGAGTTTGCATACGCCTGTGTGGTTGTATTTATTTGTTTGTGTTGTTTGTGTGTTGAGATGTCTTTGTAGTGTGTTTTCCGTTCTGTATGCTATGTTTTATTTCTGTTTTATGAATGAGGATGCGATCTTGTGTGTGTTTTTGTTTTCGTATGTTAGTGTGATGTATTTCTTGTGTTGTGTTACACAACGTAGAAGAAACATACTTACTCAACAATGAACAAAACAAATATGCAGGCAACATAATTTACTGGCAGAGATACGTAGACGACATACTCATACTATACAAAGGAACCAAACGACAAATACACAAACTACACCAATACATAAACAAAATACACCCAAAACTCCAATACACACTGGAACTCAAAAACAATAACTCCATAAATTTCCTAGACATCACCATAACACCTTAACAGCTAACCTCAAACACATGCGAGCCGTAATCGTATGATCGTGCACAGCGGTAATGGGTAACACGAACCTTTTGACTTCAGGAAATGACCCCCCCCCCCTGTGAAAGAATTTTGTATCTTATGATTATTTGGACAAGAGCAACATAAGAACAGGAGACATTTTATGCTACAAGTCATATATTAATAATACCTATTTAAGCGTTCAGCATTCCCTGTTATAATAATCCACCTTCAACATAACAACTACTTGTTAAAACTGCGCGTAAAGAGATCATGCCTGCCGTGCTGTGATTTACACGACTACCACGAGTATCCAATATCAGGTTCGTTCCAACAAGCGGTTCATGCTGTTCATGCAAGATTATTACTGTACAGGACTGGTAACTGTGTCCGCGGTCTTGTTGGTGAGGAAAAGGTTTTCTGAGGGAAGCGAAGAGGGAGGGGGGAGTTGAGCTTATTGGTAAACGTACTATTATACGTGCAAGAAACATTTCCTCTTACCTTGTCTTCGCCTAGACTTGCAGTGGGTTGCAGACGGAGTCGCGTTTCACTCGGATTCTTCAGAAGATGAACTGCCATTTTCACTATCGCTGCCCCCGGCTTCACTATCACTATCAGTGTTCAAGTTGATTGATATTTGGTCAATTACATCTGGAACTACTCCGTCCTTTTCCCAGTATTCTGCTTCTAAATTGGCGACGTGGTGGCAGAAACCTGCCCAATCTTGTCGTGTTACCTCCTGTATTGCGTTCGTAGTTTCGCGCAGCTTTGTTAAAGACAAATCTCCTGTAACATTCATGTCCCTTACAATTCTCTTGATTTTCGACCATGCGAGTTCGATGGCATTTAGATCATACATATATGGAGGAAGACGTATCACAACATGTCCACTACCTGACAACATGTTATCTATTCTATACGTCTTCTCCTTTGGTTTCAGTGGAAGAATCAGTTTATGAAGGTCGTTCTTACGCATTGTCTCATTGCACTCGACTCCTTTCTTTCTCAGCCACTCTATCATGTCCCCTTTGAGGGCATAGGGTGATGGCGCTTTATCAACCTGAATACAATGGTATGGTGCATTGTCTAAAACGACAACAGAATTTGGCTGAAGATTTGGCATAAGTTGATTAACTACCCACTTTTGAAAATTGCCGCTATTCATTTGCCCATGGTAGTCTCCTGTTGTAGAGCCAGCTTTGTATATTAGTTCTGCACCGGCAAGAAAACCACTTGCGCCCCTGGCATGTACTATTATCAGTCTGTTCCCCGAATTCATATTGTCCTGAACTCCTATTACGTCATCACTTTGCCAACATCTTCGGTAAGTTAGATTGCTATCGACCCACGTCTCGTCTACGTACACAATTTCACGTCCTTATTCTCGATACTTCTTCATTTTACGCAGATAGTTTGCCCTGCAATCTATAATATCCGGTCTTTCTACCAAGATTTTTCGTTTTGACTGGCATTTCCTCCATCTAAACCCCATGCTTTTCACGACTCTGTTTAGTGATTTTCTGCCCCAAGGAAAATTGATTTTTTCTTTAATTACCGTCAAAAGTTTAGGTATTGTCGGCACTCTCTTTTCTTGAATATAAAAGTCTTGTATTGTATTTCTTATAACACACTTGTCGAAGTCGTCTACATGCAGTATATTATGAGATATTATTCGTCTCTTCTTTCCTGGCGATTTCAGAAGTCTATCCGGACTGTTTTCTTTTCTTATCTTATGTTCCTTCCTAATCTTCTTTATTGTACTATACCCTACTCCAGTGTATTCGGCCACTCTTTCAGTTGATTTATTTAAGGGAATCCTCAAATGTTTTTGCACTCTTTCCTCATCGCACTTCTCTATGATGTTAGCTATTATTTCTCTTGCTTCACTATGAATAGTTGTTTTGCCTTTCTAGTAGCCATACTAAACGAAAGTGTTTAAGACTATCGTTCTTGCTAATATCACTGCTCTATAATCTCGCACTATTATTCCTATACTATACACATCCTATACTATTTTATCACTACACTACACTATACTAATCCTATACTAGATATACGCACTACACTGAATTACACAGATTTACTGTAATTACTGTATAAGGAAGTTCTGAATTGAACAATGTAAAGAATACTGTAAACTTAAGTTGACTGCACTCTCGCAATATATATTCAGAACTGGTAGTTGTCTGTCAATGTCATAGAAAGGCCACCCCCATCCCGAACCTTTAGTACCTACCCTCTTCCCCGCGGTTGCGGCAGACCCCTCTCACACGGACACAGTTACTAGTCCTCCACAGTACATTCAGGTTGAATAATTTCGAGGGAAAAATTGTTCCGGGGCCGGGTATCGAACCCAGGACCTTTGGTTAAACGTACCAACGCTCTCCCACTGAGCTACCCGGGAACTTTACCCGACACCGATCCAATTTTTCCCTCTATATCCACAGACCTCAAAGTGCGCTGACCACCGTCAAGCAACCAACATTTGAGTGCACACTAACTCTGTGTGACTTTAAATTGTGGTTTTCTGTTACGTACAGTGACGTGTATTATGCAAATTAAGCTTTCAGGAATAACTCCCTGTAAAGTTAATTTGAATAATTTCGAGGGAAAAACTGTTCCATGGTATCCATGGTAATAATCTTGCCGTTCATGGATCAGTCCATGTACGGTTCCTGTACCATCTTATGCGCATGCCATGGTGGAAGTATACTGATGAGGCGGTGCGCAGGTATCGTCCCCTCTCACTTGCACAGATAACGTCACGCTGGGACCAAGATCCAGCCTTGCCTTCAGTAAAGCATTACATTGAGGCGGTTCTGATCAGGGGGGTATAACTTAAATGATAGATGTTGGATGCTCATAGATGTTCCTTAGTTTGCCGCAGCGGTCGGGACAGCGCTGTATTTTGATCAAAGAATTTTTATGATCTAGGGTAATACAAAACCAAGAGGAGTAGAAATAGAAGGAGAGTAGAAATAGAAGAGAGGGGGTCAATCGTATCTATTCCCTGTTAATCGCTGTTAATTCTATGGCACTGCCACGATGAGCGCTAACATCGCCTCTTACCAACATTCCGTCACTGATTTTAGACTCCTGGAAATGGAGAATGAACTTGCATGCTCTTGGTTTAAGTTGTTAGTCCTGGAACAATTTCTTCCCGTATTTCAAGAACTGAAGAAGACATATTGAATTTTCTTGCCTAGGCGAGGGAAGGATGGCCGGACGAATTAAATGCGAATATCCGTACTGCGGAAGTAAGAAGAGTAGTCACCACTCGAAATGTTTCTTCAAAATTCCTGGGATAGTGAGAGGTGAGTTTTCATTTAAATATATAGCAATGTTATCACTTATAACTAATTTGATATACTTGTAAATTTTGCTAGCCACGTGCATCATTTTAAATTATATAGGTTAGGTTATCAGATATTAATTCATACACACATATACAGAATTTGTAACATCTAGTCACATATTAACAGACTTTTATTATTATTTCTATTGATAGAATATATATATATATATATATATATATATATATATATATATATATATAGAAGATGTATTTTTTGCTTTTATGGTGAAACGAGGATTGAGCGGATTCCGACGATTTTGCAATAGAAAATGTTCGAATTACAAAGCGAATTTGATGGAATGTTTTGTGGAGATGCATTTTAAAACTTAAGGATTCCATTGGTAATTGTTACAAGTAAACTAATTCTAGAGATATGTGGCAAATTACCTGAGAAATGACACGTCCAACGTAATACGAGTGCGAACGTTCAGTTTTCTAGCCAGTGAAACGATTTTAGTGATATGAAACACACGATGCGATGTAATGTAAAGAACGCAGAACTCTTATTAATTCAATACCCACTAAAACCACTCAACTAGAGCATATAATACTACAATAAACATAAATTTCACAACTGAAAACTTTCTTTCGAAGCCCGCCATTATGGTACACAATGACGCACTTCAACTGCCAACGTAAAAAAAAAATCACTACTTCACGACAGCCACTCTCAATTGCTTTCTCCTTCTTCGAAACGGACACCTCCGGGATAGAGCAATTTTACATCTTCAAGCAGAGCCTCAAAAGGATCGCGCGCTAGCTTCGAACAATCCTTCCTCCATAAATATTCACAAAGGTGATCACTGAGGTCTTCCTTGCGCACGCCTCCCGGAGACAGACGTCCCCTAAGTCCACGCCATGCGTTTTCGATCTAATTCGTGCATGCACCACTTTCCGGATCAACAAAGTTGAGGCTGTGATTCACAGTCAAATGACGGAAATTGTTAACATCCAGGCCTTCATATCCCTTCCAGCAGTCCGTCATAATCGTGCTTTGAGCGGCGACATGTTTCCCAATAAGACGAAGCAAAGTATCTTTGTCCCTCTTATTATTCGGACAAATCTCCAATCGCACTTCCTTCGTCTCACGATCTATCATGCCCAAAACCCAAGAACCCTCCACAACACGACCAGCCTCAAATTTTCTACGTCCAATCTTGCATTCATCAATTTCTACTATATGATTCGGCCCTCCAATTCTAGGTTCGTTCTTGTAACGGCGATCCAGACTATCTGAAAGAAAAATAAAACTTATAGCAAACAAAAGCCTACAAAAACCTAACCTAACCTGTCACAGTTTCGTATATCCAAACCATAACAAAAGCCTAAACTAACCTAACTTGTCGCAGACACGCCTATACAAGGCATAATAAAAACCTAAACTATCCTAACCTAACCTTGCACAGTTTCGTATATGCAAAGCAAAAAAAAGCCTAAACTAACCTAACCGAACTTCTCACTAAAATCCTAAACTAACCCAACCTAACCTGCCACAGATTTGCCTACACAACGCATAAAAAAGTTAAAACTATCTAACGCATCATAAAACCCTAACCTAACCCAACCTAACCTGCCACAATTTGCCTACACAAGGCATAAAAAAAGCTAAAACTATCTAACGCACCATAAAAACCTAAACTAACCTAACCCAACCTAACCTGCCACAGATTTGCCTACCCAGGGCATAAAAAAGCTAAAACTATCTAACGCATAACAAAAAACCTAAACTAACCTAACCTAACCCAACCTAATCTGCCACAGATTTGCCTAAACAAGGCATAAAAAAGTTAAAACTATCTAACGCATCATAAAACCCTAACCTAACCTAACCTAAACTAACCTAATCTAACCTAAGCAAAACTCTAAACTAACCTAACCCAACCTAACCTGCCACAGATTTGCCTACACAAGGCATAAAAAAGCTAAAACTATCTAACGCATCATAAAAACCTAAACTAAACTCACCTAACCTAACCTAACCCAATCTAACCTGTCACAGATTTGCTTACGCAAGGCATAAAAAGGCTAAAACTAACTAACGCATCATAAAAACTTAAACTAAACTAACCTAACCTAACCTAACCTAACCTAACCAAAACCCTAAACTAACCTAACCTAACCAAAACCCTAAACTAACCTAACCCAACCTAACCTGCCACAGATTTGCCTACACAAGGCATAAAAAAGCTAAAACTATCTAACGCATCATAAAAACCTAATGTCCACACCTGTGGAGTAACGGTTAGCACGTCTAGCCGCAAAACCAGGTGGCCCGGGTTCGATTCCCGGTCGGGGCAAGTTACCTGGTTGAGGTTTTTTCCGGGGTTTTCCCTCAACCCAATGTGAGTAAATGCTGGGTAACTTTCGGTGCTGGACCCCGGACTCATTTCACCGGCATTATCACCTTCATCTCATTCAGACGCTAAATAACCTGAGATGTTGATAAAGCGTCGTAAAATAACCCAATAAAAAAATAAATAAATAAATAATAAAATAAAAACCTAAACTAACCTAACCTAACCTAATCTAACCTAAGCAAAACCCTAAACTAACCTAACCTAACCCAACCTAACCTGCCACAGATTTGCCTACACAAGGCATAAAAAAGCTAAAACTATCTAACGCATCATAAAAACCTAACCTAACCTAAAATCCTAAACTAACCTAACCTAACCTGTCACAAATAATTACGTAACGCATCATAAAAACCTAAGCTAACCTAACCTGTCACTAAAATCTTATATAACCTAATCTAACCTGTCAGTAAAATCCTTAACTAACCTAACCTGCCAGTAAAATCCTAAAGTAACTTAACATGTCACAGATAATTACCAAAGACATAATAAAAGCCTAAACTAACCCAATCTGCCATAACAGTTCATTTTCTTACCTCTACACACTTCCCTCAAGTATGAAAACCAATCCGCGATCGTTGACTCTGCTACATCTGGTATATTCGTCTCATCGCACTCCCTTATTGTTTGGGAGTACGAAAACTTCACAGCAAAACCGTAAATTATAAGGAGAACTCTCATAGTTGACAATCTCGCACGACTGAAAAATGTGTTATTTGCAGCAGACAACTTAAATGTTCCATAAACCTCATGCCCGGCGCATTTTTTTTTTTGACAATGAAAGAAACCGTATTTGTCTCTCCTGCCAAATTGAGGATACAGCAACTCCCCACAAAGTGGACACTCCATATTTGCGGGAAGCAGACCTTTCTCCCGGCACCACTGTTGCGCTTCATTTTCAGTATTAATAATGCTCAGCTTCCTAATATTAATACGATCAGCCATTTCCACACTACGAATTCCCGCTCGAACATTAGAAACTAGCGCGAAACATTCGTAATCTTATATCGATAGCTATGAATATATACATTTCAAATACCCGCTCAACCATCCAGCTGGAACATCGCAAACTAGCGCGGAACGTTCGTAATGCCTCGTAAGTTATGTTGGTATGACATGTAAGATGGCTGAAAGTGCAGGAAGAGAATACGCTCAATCCTCGTTCAACCAAAAGTTATTTCAAACACTGAATATAACCAATAAAATTGCAGCAAACCACGTCGTGTCGTGTGCAGCTTGGTACCGGAGTTTCAATATTCCAATAGAAAAAAATAGAGTAATAGACCCTTTCCTTGAATATTCCCCGCATGGTATTATTACTTGAGACCTTTACATATTTATAACATTTATTATAAAAATAATAGTAATATTTATAATAACAAATTGCAATAATAATAATAATAATAATAATAATAATAATAATAATAATAATAATACAAGTCTATTTATGATATAATTAAATGTTATATAGGCTATACTGCATATGTGTATGAAATTACCGTAAGCACAGGAACGTGACTTCGTGGCACTTTATAAAATCACTCTAATAGCCTATAAAGTGAAAGGGAACAGCTGCAGTGAGCTATGATGATGTAGCTTATACTTAAACCATTTTATGACATATTTTATCCACCTATATTTTATTTTATTTTTTGTTTCGCCTACATTGTATTTTTACAAATGTTGTCTTTAAATACGAATTTTTTCCTGGACCAAAATTAGGCCTACAATAGAAATGATGAGATAATTAGTATTTTAACGTGAAGCTGACTGGAGGAATTTATTTTAATTTTTCTTGGTTCTCAAAGTGATTTTATTAAGTGCCATGAAATGGTTTTCCTGTGCTCATAATTTATATTTATTTTACACTTTATTTCAATTTTTTTCAGATGCAAGGCATGCCTAGAAGCATTGGGCATATAAGATCTGATGGTTAAAGAGCCCAACAAACTGCACAACAGCTTTCGGGAGCCATACCTTGCAAAGTTGAAGCTATCTCCAATGGTCAAGGTAACTTACTTAAGTAACTGCAAGCCTTTTATATTATGCAATTTCAGTGCTTCATATCTATACCTATAAATTCTGTCGTAATTGCAAATTGTGAATGAATACATAAAGAAAAAGCCATTCACACAAATAGTGAAGTATCAGGCTAAGTAGATTCCATAATTAAAGCGTTGGGGCGAATAATGGTCTGTATTGCAATCTGCTAACTGGGCAGGAGGAACGAAAATGTTACATCGTCATTCCACTCATAAATAATTTACTATTGGACGGGCAACATACACCGCTATTCCATCAATATGTTTTGTACACTAAGCAAAGTATGGATTGTATGTTACTGAAAGTCATATTACACATCGGAGAAGTTTGTAACTTTATGAACAGAATAATAATGAAGACAATGACAAACACAGTTTTTAAATGTTGACTATAAGAGAGTAACACATTTTAAACAGTTCTTTTCTGACATCAAGAGCAAGCTGTGAGCACATCTTGAAAGAATTTCCGCAAATCTGTTCCTGAAACGAAATAACTTGATAACATTCTAAGATAAAGTATAATGGCAAAAATTGTAACATAAACCATTATTCGGCCCAACGCTTCAATTGTAACCTCTATCCTTGGTGGTACAGGACTACTTACTCTTGCTGTCAGTTCATAATTGTAACCTTTTGGTTGTTTTATTTTATACGGGAAGAAACAGAGGACCCCCGCCAGAGAGGCTGGTGACCCCCCAAGAGAGGAGAGGCAGTGAGAAGAGGCTGGGGAGCCCCCAAGAATGCAAACCACGGCCACACCGATAGTAACACTGAAGAGGAGGAAAATTTGCAGTCTTTGAGTACAACTGCATCATCTGAGGGGAAGAGTCCTCAAGACCACACAGAGATCTGAAGATTGACATTGCCCTTGCAACTTTAAGGAAGAAGGTTCCCGGGCCATTATATGAATTGGTAAAAAATTGTCTCTCCTCAAATGAATCGCTCCATACAGAAAGGGCTTCAGTCCATTAGACCTAGTTTTGAGAAAACTAAAGAAAACATTCTGTGAATGCCTACTCTATTCCTTTCTGCATAGAACTCTGAGCCCTGACGCTTCAGTTTCTATCTTTCCAAACATTGGACTGAATATCTTTCTGCACAGGCCGATGGAGCCACCCATAAATATATGATTTCCATCTATATCTCGGTTTTTTTAATTTGTGACTGAAGCCCTTTCTGTATGGACCGATTCAAATGCAAGGTATGTACAGAGAGTTCGGTGGTCACCGGAATTGAAAGCAAAGGCTCTTAATATTTATTTACAGAGCCCAAGTGCCTATAGAATGATTAGGAAGTTATTAAATTTCCCTTCTAAGGCTACATTGCTTAGAGTTTTGCGAAAGTATACCACTGATGTTGGTTTTAGTGACAAATTATTCAACATACTAAGGAATGCCTGTAGTAAGATGACTCACACTGACAATGTAGGTTGCCTTATGTGGGATGAAATATCTTTAAAAGCAGTGTTGACAAGCAATAAATGTCTGCAGCAACTAAATGGCTTAATGTCCGTGTTGCACTATTGAACATATACCAGGAGTAGCAGAATTTGCTAAGAAGTAATTCATTACCTGCTTGTAATAAAGACATAGACCACTCACCATAGATACAAGCATCTGATTTGCAGGTTTACCTGACAAGTGTTTTTCAAATCTTTGAAACCCATCAACAAAATCATCATTATTGTTACAAGCCAAGCTGATTTTAGTGGTATTTCATCGCATATGAGACAGCACAGCTCATCTATGTCACTCATTTTGTCACAAGCATATTTTAGCTTATCCAGTATTTTCTCACAAAACCCAACATCATTTGTATATAAGGCAAACTTTCGTAGAAGAGTGGCTTTACAAGGAATACTCAATAATTTTCTAACAATTCTGTTTCACTTGTACTGTGTAAGTAGATATTAAGGGCTTTACATTTGAATTCTGTTAACCAGGGACATTCCTGTACAAATCATGAACCAGAGGATTGTCTGCTGGATTGTATATGTAAAATAATATTAACATTACTTTTCAAATACAACTTTATCTTCGCTGGCACTCCTCTTCTTCATGTCAACGAGAAGTGCAGATGTGAGAAGTTTTGCACCTAATGTGCTTGTGAAACTGGATGCAGAAAAGTGATGTGCACATTTACTGATACTGTGGTATTGTGGCCAAATGAGTATGTTTTCTTTATGTATTTTTTATTTAAGATTTTGCATGTTTAATTTTAGTTGCTATTTATTGCTATTTTGTATTGTTCTTGTATTTTTGTTACATTATGTTTCTTGTTATGATTTGGTATTTTTCTCTAACAAAAGGAACCTAAATTAACTACAATACGAAGTAACTCAAGGCAATAATAATTTTTTTTCTTGAAATAACATCATAATATCAAACACAGGACCGATGTTGTTGGCATATTTCAACAAAGCCTGTGAAATGTACTGTAGACTCTATTTACCATAATCGCAATGTTGGAACATAAAGTTATTGTATTCTGCACTAGCATTTAGAATATTTTCATATTAAATGACAAATTATGCCATTGAGGAAATAAATACAGTAGTAGGTGCTACATATACGTTGGAATTCTTAAACCTGTACAACTTAACTGAAATCAACAAATGCTGAGTTTTTGGCAATAAACCCATTAACTCTCTTACTCTACTCTCTAATATTCCCCACAGGCAGCTTAAAATTTCATGTTGAAGTTTACAGACAAACTGGCATAATGTCATTAAATATTAATTTTTATTGTTTTAATTTTATGTTTTATCATGTACTGTGTATGATTTTATTTCTTCAGTTTGTTATATTTCTGTTTCTCAGAGAAATGGAACTTAAATTAACTAACTACAACACTAATGTTCGTAATATTTGAACACAAAGTTACACTAGTGAATACAATATTTTCCAATATTCCCCACATATAGTCCAAAATGTAATGTAGAAGTTCATGAACAAACTGACATAATGTCATTAAGTGTTAATCTTAAAAAAAAATATTTGTGCATGATTGCCTTCAATATAACCAGAAGACTTTACACATTATAGCTAATTATTTGGAGACTCCAATTTCTACTAAGGGTGATTTGAAATTATTTTCCTTACAACACAATAATAACTAATGGTAGTATATCTGAAAATATCAGAAAATTAAGCGGTTAGCTGACTTCAAAGAGCTGACTTCTAATAAATATGTAGAGTGTTAAGAATATTTAGGTATGATTTTTTTCTTTGTGTAACATTTACTACTATGTTGTTAATTTTATATATATTATATATATATATATATATATATATATATATATATAGTACCTATCGTGAGCTCACGATCTTTACTCTATTACAGCAAAACATCAAACAGTTAATTTCAATAAAGATCTTTGTGTTTATGTACAAAATGAAATATTGTTAATAAATAAATCTGATACATTCCAACATAACAGATTTGCTTGGTCATGTCTAAATCATTTCCAATTTCACAGTCCATTTCCTACCTCTACTACTCTACTTCATGAGATATCTCGTTCTGAAAACACTTATGGTATTGTAATTTACAAAAAAAGGTTTCTGGCTAAAGATCTTAAAACAAAAAAAAACAACAAAACAAAAAAAAAAACAAAAAAAGAAAGGAATTGTAATAGGGATGGTTACATTTCAAACATTCATGTTAATATGAATGTAACGGGGATGTGCAAAGAAGTATTTTGAAATTCCCGCTATTTCCAGTGCAGGAAGTCGTTTGAAAATACCGCCATTTTTGTGCATGTGGCGCTCCACTGCTGGTAAAAAGAAGCTTCTTGACAGATTACACTTAATCCGCCTCTTGAGCCCCTCTCTTCTATTCTACTTTCTACTCCTCTTGTACAAAACTCTTTGGTTTCGAAAGTTCTTTGGTTATAAGTTTTGCCAATATGACAGTTTTAAACAAATATTATTAATATCCATTATTTACAGGATGTGTCAGTTTTTATAACACTCGGATTATTATTACTATTACAGTTGAAATAGTGACACGGACGAAGAAGTACACGAACCTTACTAGTGAAGTGAACTTTGTTAGTGTGGAACGAGTTAGAAAGAGAAAGCTATAGAGTGGTCATTGCGCCGCCATGTTTGAAGAAAATTGAACGACCGTCGGTAATGAACTTATGCGCCCAAAACAAAGTGGGCGTGGTGATAACTGACATTAGAATCGTCAGCTGTCTTAATTTCGTTTGCATAAATCAGTTAAACTGATGTGGAAAAACCTAGTATTTCGTCAAATACGTGCTAGGAACTTAATCTAAACTTATGTATGCTAAATTTAAAACACTTGAGCTATTCCTAGAAGGAATGCTTAAAAGAATAACGGAAGCAAAATTGTCATGTAGTATGACAAGAAGTCCTAGCAAATATACTGAGGAAAATGTTAATATTCCTAGGTTCTTTTAAATGCGACCTGCAAGATTGCCTATAAAATGAACGAGTATGATTCGGATGATTTTATTAAATTGTTTTCCCAGTCTCTACACGTTGCAAAACTATTTACCATACCATAAGATATAGAATGAAAGTAGGCCCTATCTGTAGTAAACAACCTTTACCTCCAAGCTTGTAACGTAGGTGAAACATGACAAAACACGCTTTCAGTTTTTTTGTTACAGTAAAGTATAATTATTATCGAAATGTGAACGTGAGGCCAACAGCCGGCTGGTCTGTCTGAGCCTTTCAAGGGCTGTGGCACCACAGATAATTATTAGTGTATAATTGAGCACCCACGTACAATAATGGGGTAAGTAGTTACGAAATATATTCATACTTACCCCATTATTGCACGTGGGTGCTCAATTATGTTCTTTCATGTCCTTCCAGCCAAAATACTAACAACAGTACGACCTACCCCAGAGTTTTGCGTTATTTTGGATGCGAGTGTCGAAATACAATTTTAATATTTGATTGCTATTACTAGGTTTGAAACGGAATTATAGCGGTTTTATCCGTATTTAGTTTAACTTTATTACTAGTGAAGCATTTATTTGATTAATTGTTTGTCTTCGAAATAGGCCTACTTCTTATAAGCTACAGCTCATCGTCTTCTTGTATAAGCATTAAGGACAGAAGGAGCAGAAATAAAGGATGTCGGTGTCGAAATACAGTTTTAATATTGTATTGCTATTTGTTTTTCACTGGGTCTGAAGCGGAATTGTATTGGTTTTATCCGTATTTAGTTTAAGTACATTACCAGTGAACCATTTATTTTGTTTATGCCGGGCATTGTTACACATTTATGCATGAAAAAAAAATGCTGCTAATTAACAAAACTATGGACTTAACTTCATAAAATTTACATGAAATATGATATATCAGTTGTCTCTTTCCTTTTGACATTGCAGTTATATGCAGCACACACAACAGGCATGTTTTTTCTTCGTTTTTTTGTACTTCTTACCTCCGTTACACAACATTGTAAGCAGACGAATTTTTACAAAGGTGGACGCTTAGCTCAGATCTGCCGTGTTTCGCGGTGGCACCGCAAAGAGCGCTGTACAGGACAACATGGCCACTCTATAGTCTTCTCTTTCTAACTCGTTGGTGTGGAACCTTATTTCAACAAGTGATAGTGAAGTGCCGAAGACCATTTACGTATTTTCTATTTAGTCAGTTTGTACTCTCATCGTATAGCCTAGGAGGTGTTTAGCAAATTCTCCCACGGAATTTATTCCGTAGGGAATAAATACCATTATCCAACTATTATATCACATGAAGAATAACGAATCAGTACAGGATGTAGCCATAGCTTCGCAAACAACCCACACACAATATACACTTATAAGCTCAAACGAAAACAACATGGGTACTCAACCTATTACTCTACCAAACGCAACTCATGATAAAACTAATAAGACGGAAGCTAAACCGAAAGATTTGTATAATTACCAAGACTTGGGTCCATTCTTCGTCATACTGAAATCAAATGAAGGGAATTTAGCAAATATTCACCCCCTAAAACTAGGGAAATTACTATACGAAACACATATAAAGAACATACACATCGTTAAACCAGTAGGCAAAAATAAATATGAAATTCATTTCACAAATTACATTGACGCCAACAAGTTCCTAGTCTCAGATTTCGATAGTCAATACAATTGTTCGACTTTCATTCCGACCTATCAAATCTACACCAAAGGAATACTACACAACATAGACAAAGATATTTCTACTGAAGATATTCTTCATCACGGTCACTGTCTTGAAGGACACTTCTTGTGGGCGATCTAAACTGTAAACACACATCATGGGGATGCAGAGTAACGAACCCAAATGGACATCGTCTTTACAACTGCATTAACAACCTTGGTCTCCATATTCTCGCACCAACTGAACCAACACACTATCCATATAATCCCGCCAATCTTCCCGATATTCTTGACATTGGAATTCAAAAGAATATGCATTTACCAACTTATATTGCATCATTAACAGCACTTGATTCTGATCATTGTCCAGTGCTGATTACTTTCCACTTGTCTCCTAATGTAACACCTAAAGTGCAACGCCTTATTAATGGTTTTGTTGATTGGGATAAATTTCAGTTGACTCTAGACTCATTGTTAGTCACAGAATATCATCCACTAACAGCAACAGATATTGACAATGATGTTCAACATTTTACGGACACAATATGCTCATGTGTAAATTATTCTACAATGTGCTCCAAGCGGCCATTAACGCGCTACTACTTACCATCTTCCATACTCCAATTAATTAAGGAAAAACA
Organism: Periplaneta americana; assembly: GCF_040183065.1. Classification (NCBI taxonomy): domain Eukaryota; kingdom Metazoa; phylum Arthropoda; class Insecta; order Blattodea; family Blattidae; genus Periplaneta; species Periplaneta americana. The sequence goes on along the minus strand of NC_091121.1, from coordinate 121,975,170 downwards.
TCGTATTCGTAGACAATGGCAACGAGAGAGGCAACCATGGCAGCGGAAGAATCTGAATTATCTCATACGATTAGTCAAGACAAATCTTGAACAACATCGCCTGCAGTCATATCAGTCTTACTTATCATCTCTATCTGAAGCTGATAATACTCTTTGGTACGCTACAAAGCGTATTCTACGCGAGCCAACAGTCATCCCGACACTTCAGTTAGACTCTCAAATAGCCACAGACACAGAGTCGAAATGTAACTTGCTTGCATCTCATTATCAACATGTATTCACCCCAAACGAGAATAAAAAATGAACAGACTACCTCTGAATTAGAAAAAGAACTTAATTGTTTGAGAAGGTTATTCATCATCGCATTTGTAAATTTACGTTCCAAAACAAGATAATACCAGATTTTCAGTTTGGCTTTCGTCCAAAACATTCTACAACATACCAACTGCAAAGAGTCACTGAATCCATTATAAAAGGATTTGAAGAAAAACAGTATACTGCCACTGTGTTTCTGGATATTGCCCAAGCATTTGATACTGTTTGGCATGATGGTCTAATGCTAAAATTATATAGAATTGGTTTTCCTGACTATCTCACACGCATCTAATTAGCAGCCTTGTCCTAAAAAAAAGCATAATCCAACAACAATTTCCTGATGACTTTGATCCTGATGAACCAATCCATTACAGACAATGGGTACAGACAGATAGAGTGAATTTGATTGTTGAAGTAAGCATATTCTTTGAATTTTGTGATTTACTAATACAGAAAATTGAGAAACTCATTCCACATTCATTTATAGCAAAAGCACAGTCTTCTTACTTGAAAATGTTAAAAGAGAACCTGGATAATGAATCGGTTATCATTTTATTGGATTTCATTAAAAACTATAGTTTTGTAATTTAAGATGAGGCCCAAGCATTTCATTGGAACATAGGTAGCTGTACACTTCATGCTGCAGTGTTATATGACAAGAAAGATGAAAGACTTTATTCGAAGTGCTTGTGCCTAATTTCTGATGACATGTATCGTGATGTATCTTTCGTTTATCAAATTCAAAAGATCTTAATCAATTTCTTGAAAACAGAGCACATGTTAAAACTGTAGAATACTTTTCAAATGTTTGTGCTGCTCAGTACAAGAACCACAAGAATTTCATTAATATATGTAATCATGAAATATAGATGGTCATTTTTTGCTACTAGCCATAGAAAATCTCCTTGTGATAGAATTAGGGGTACTTTGAAAAGGATGGTTACCTAAGCCAGTTTACAAAGACCATTTAATGAACTAATAACTACTGCATCACAAGTGTTAAAATTTTGTAAGGAGAATCTCAAGGAGGTCACTGTGTTTTTGTAACAAAAGAGGGAATAGGTCAAGTCCGAAATGATCTCACTGAACGATTTGAAAATGCAAGAATCACTCCTGGGACATAATACATTCATCAATTTTGTGCCTTTGTCTACATATGAAATTGGAGCAAAGTGATTAAGTTCTGATACGGACTACAGTGTGATATTTGACATATTTAAACCTGATGTGAATCCAAATTTCAAGGCAAATTCTTATGTTGCTTGTGTGTATGAATCTTTGAGTTATGTGGGTTTTATTGGTAAAGTTAATTATGAAGAAAGTGATGCTACAATAAACCAGATGCTACGAGAAGACACTCTATAGATGTTAGGGCTATGAAAGATTTTTATAATAGTGACGAAATCAGCTGGCAGACTCTAGGGATACGTCAGTTCAAATTTGTAAAAGATAAGGAAACAGAAATGCGATCTCATAAACAAAAGCGTTACCTTATCATGAACATTTCTGAAGCTCACCAAGTTTTCCAGAAAAATGTCATGTTAAAATTTCAAAATCTAAATTTTATGACTTGAGACCAGAGAATGTGTTTCCAGGGGCTACTACACCTCATAATGTCTGTGTTTGTCTTCTTCATGCAAATTTTTCATTTCTAATTGATAATGTCTCTAACTTCATAAATTCTGAAACTCCAATGACACACAACACTCTATTGAATACAGTGTGTTGCAGTTTGGATAGTGTACAGAGTATGACAAATGATTGCAATAAATGCCATTATGATGTTTCAGTGTTTCTTAAACCTGATACTGACCTTTTGCAAGAAGTGAAGTGGAAGAAATGAGAGAAGAGTAAAAGTGGGCAATTAACATTGGCCTCAAAAACATCCACTTGAAAATCAATTTTGATAGAAGTTAACAACAGTTTGCCAGCCTTCAAGTGCCATGTTTTTGTTCAGAAATGGCAAGCCAAGTATTTTGATGAGAAGAAAACTGGTTTAAAGCCAGAAGTAGTTCTTCAAGTGGATTATGCCGAATATTACAGCCTTATTCTTCAGGATGAAGTGCAAAGAGCACATTGGCAACATGCACAAGTAACATTATTTATATGGTGTGTGGATAGGCTTCAGGGCTTCTACCGTGTTGTCTTGGTGTTATTGGCTGACGTTTCGACCGCTGTGTTGTGGCCATCTTCAGAGCAGTTGTTGGATAAGGAAATAGTCTGCCAGTACTTATATATATAGTAGTCTCGATGGGGGGGAGTACTTGCTGTGATAGGTCGTAGGTTCTCCTTCTGGCATCTGATTGGTCCTACGTGGTTCAATCCGGTTGAGGTCTGTATGAAGGGGAGTATTCATATTAAATACTGGCCCTCATAAGGTCCGAAAGAGTGACCTTGATACTGTGCCCATTGTCCGGATGAAGGGGGGGCGCCGCGTACATGTGGAGACCTGGTTTCTCGTTCCTAAGTATAGGTTGTAGGTTCTTCTTCTGGCATCTGCTTGGTCCTACGTGGTCCAATCGGGTTGGAGTCTGTGTGAAGGGGAGTATTCATATTAAATACTGGCCCTCATAATGTCCGAAAGAGTGACGTCGATACCAATCCGGTTGGAGTCTGTGTGAAGGGGAGTATTCATATTAAATACTGGCCCTCATAAATACTGTCAAATACTCCCCTTCATACAGATCTCAACCGGATTGGACCACGTAGGACCAATCAGATGCCAGAATGAGAACCTACGACCTATCACAGCAAGTACTTCCCCCCATCGAGACTACTATATATATAAGTACTGGAGACTATTTCCTTATCCAACAACTGCTCTGAAGATGGCCACAACACAGCGGTCGAAACGTCAGCCAATAACACCAAGACAACGTGGTAGAAGCCCTGAAGCTTATCCACACACCATGTACACCAGCCGCGGAAGCCTACACGAACACTTAACATTATTTATAGCTTGTTTTTGGCTTGAGAAAGGAATTTCATCCTATGTGCTAGTAAGTGATGATTTAATACATTCCAAAGAATTGGCTTGGCTGTTTTTAAAATCTATTGTTTCAAACTTTCAGAAGGAAACTGATTGTTCATTAATGACCAGAGATCAGAAGTTTAGGCAGGCAAAAAAGCATCATAAATAGAGCTAAAATAGGCAGGCAAAAAGGCATTATAAATAGCTAAAATATGCAATAAGAGGCAATTACAAAAACCTTGCACTAGACCCATTTATTTACTAGATTACACTATTCAATAACTCGATCGTCATATTTTAAAGAACAAAGCTTTAAACAAAAAGCGAGTGTTGTACTTGACACAAGAATGAAAATTTTTTAAAAGGCCTATGTATTGCAATGCCTTATTTGTTGCACATAACAACCAAATGCTTTTTTAAGTTCTCTAGGGTCATGTTGAGTCTCCTGTCAGATAACATATTTCATATGAGAAAATAACCTCTCAACTTCGACAGAGGTTATTGGAGCAAATCTAAAACATAGCATCATAGTAGGACCCATTTCAACTGCAATAGAATTATCACCTTGTATAATTTTTTAAAGTCCCGTGCCGTGTCGTCGTGGTCTAAGGCATCTACCTAGGACTCGCATTACGGAATGCACGCTGGTTCGAGTCCTCATGGGGGAAGAAATTTTCTCATGAAATTTCGGCCAGTGTATGGGACCGGTGCCCACCCAGCATCGTGATGCACTTGGGGAGCTACGATAGGTAGCGAAATCCGGTTGCGAATGCCAGCTATAACGGCTGGGGGGATCATCGTGCTAACCATACGATACCTCCAATCTGGTTGGATTATCGTCCACCTCTGCTTCGGCATGTGGGCGTGAGGCCAGCAGCCAGCTGGTCGGTCTAGGCCCTTCACGGGCTGTAGCACCACGGATTATTTATTATATAATTTTTTTAATGTTTCTAAGTTTATCAAGATCGCAATTTTTCGAAAACACATTTTTACACTTTTCCCTAACTAATGAACCCCATTTCCCTGGTACACTGTCCATTCTTTGTACTGCATCATCCACAATTTTCACTGACTTCGTCAAAGGCAGGAAACCAAACTCGGCCGCAATGAAAGTTAAATCATTTTTCACTTCCGAAGAATTGAGAAGCTTCTTGGCTGCTACAGTTGAAGATGCTTCATCCTCTAGAGCGTTCACCACCTCAGTTATAGTCAGGAAATTTGAAGCGTAGTAAAGTGCCGCTGAGACCCATGTCCCCCATCTCATTATGATAGGTTTGGGGGGGCAGAGATATATTTGCTGCAATGGATTTAAATGTCAGAATTCTTGATGGGGCTTTCAGAAAGATCTTAATACTGGAAATCAAATTATCGACATCCGGAAACAAGCATCATATCTCTTCTGACACTCTGTGAAAGCCATGTGCTACACAGGTCACATGAAGCATGTTTGGAAATAGCACTTTTAAAATTATTCCAGACTTTTTCATGTATGTTGCAGTGTCACTGATGAAAAGTAACATGTTGTCGTATTGAATTTCTTCAGGCCACAGTAACTGTAATGAATTGGTGAATAACTGCGCGATAGTTGAATTGTTAACTTTCTCCAGAGACACTGTTGTAAGCAAGAATGGTTTCATTGATTCATCTTCTGAAGGATCTAATGGCCCAACAATGACATTGGCAATCAAACGACCCGTAGGATCAGGTGACTCATTGATAGAAATCCAGATCTTCTTATTTTTAATTTTATCTTTAATGATTTTCATTGTGTCATCGTAACATTCGCTTAAGTAACATTTTCGCAAACTTGACTTGCTAGGCACAGATTCATTCGTACACTTCTCCAAAAAGTGTCTTAATGTAGGATTCTGTAATTTCCACAAAGGGATTTCGGCAGCAAGAAAAGCTTTACGTAAGTCGAATGCAAATTGAGATTTTGACTTGATGCTGCAATTACTGTTGGAAGCAAAGAAATTTTCTTCCCAGTAGCCTTGGAAAATGCATTTTTGTGTTTGGTTGTACTGATATGTTGCGATATGAAATGTTTCTTTTTGTAGTTCACTGACTGCTCACATACTTTGCATGTAAGTACTTTACTGTCAGTACAAAATACGTTGGATCCAAAAATATTAACGTAACTTTGCAATTTACTGCGTAAAGGAACACTGAATTTCGGCATCTTGCTGCTAGGTACAACAATGTCGCAATGAAAACTGAAAGAAAAATAACCGTTAAAAGTAACGTTAGACCCACACTCATTGTTGCCTTGTCAAATAAACCCCAGGCGATAATTAAAACACTTACTGTTACACGTTTTTGCATGGCAGCATTCATTGTTGCAAAGAGAATATGAACTGACTGAAAGACAATAATATACATTCGGTGAAGTCACTTTCAATTTAGCGGTTATAGAAATAAATTAAAATATACCTGTAGGCAATTTTTAATAATAGATTAATAAATAATAGATAAATAAGCAAATAAAGGCAAAAAAGCATTTATTTTGTAAATTAGACATTTATATTAACAAAAGGCAGAAAAGGGCAACATGAAACTGTGACGTTTCAATCACAAAGGTATAATTCGTACAGATTTACTTTCAAAATGAAGATAGATTTAACACATTTAAAAAGGCATTCTGCCAAAGTTCCGGTCTCTGTTAATGACACACCTGTACATATTTTCTGACAACTGTGCATCCCAGTTTAGAAGCTAATTTACTGTGCACAATTTATGTTACTTAGCTGATAAATTAAATGTCGTGTATGTTGAATGGAATACTTTTGCACCAGGTCATGGCAAGGGGGCAGTTGATGCTATTGGTGCACAAGTGAAAAGAACAGTCTGGACAGCTGTCAAATTAAGATCTGTTACATTGAGTACTGGTGAAGAGTTTTATAATTGTGCAAAAGAATTAAGTCCTACAATCAACATACTTTATGTTGCAAAAAGTGTTGATAGCACGACTTCCTTCCTGAATGAAAGATGGAATGATGTACAAGAAATCCATGGAATAAGAAAATTTCACCATTTTCAGAAGGCAGATAACAATTTTGTTTTCTATGGCCTCACTGCTTGTTCTCGTTTGGAAAAGTCCAAGTTACTAATCAACTACCAGTAATTCCCGGAGGCGCTTATTTTATAATGAAGTGTATACTGACTCTGAAGAAGAAGAAGAAGAAGAAGAAGAAGAAGAAGAAGAAGAAGAAGAAGAAGAAAAAGAAGAAGAAGAAGAAGAAAAAGAAGAAGCTAGCTTTCCTCCAAATACCATTCCCAGATTATCTACAGACTCTTCCTTGACTGCCACTGAACTGTTACCATGTAATATTAACCCAGGAAAATATTATATTTTGGTGACTTTTGGAATAAGTAGGCCTAATGAATTTGATCACTACAAATATGCCAAACTCATGTTGGCAATGATGACGAAGTTCATGTTGTGTTTCTGAAGCTACATGGGAAGACAGTTAGATTATTTAAAATAGATGAACATGATGAAAAGTACATTACATCAGGTATGAACAGATCGTAAAAATCATATCACTACCTAAATTAGTAACAAAGGGAACCAAGGTCTTTTATGAGTTCACTAATCCTTTCGATGTGTATGAAAAAAATGTTTAAAATTGTGAGATAAATAACTTGTAATGTCAAAAAGTGATCCCAGGAACTCATTATTTCAAGTTGTTTTATTTTGTATGCCTCCATTTGTAGGGTTCCATGCATATTTTATATAAACTTGCTGTTTGGTACTTACTTGTAACATCCATTACACTTCATAGGTAACATCCGTTATAAAGAATATTAAATAATTTTTCTTCATATTTAATATTTCTGCGAGTTCAATATTTACCAGACTTCTGTCAAACTTTCTGCATCAACTCATAAAAAATGAGAATCGCCATTGTCCAAAGTGAACAGAGTTTTTAAGAAAATGGATACTAAGTGAGGTAACACTTCCATTTATTGTAACATACGTTACAGCTATTTTTTTATGGGACTCCTATATGGTTTGTACTTTTAGGTTCCTGTTTTCAGTAGTCAGACAAATTAATACTCAAGTGAATTAGGTTGGCAAGAATTGATATTATGTATTAAACGTTAATAAATATTAAACTTTATATGAGTAAAATTGTAACATCCATTACAAATGGAATGGCTCATTTTCAAACATTGTGTGCCAAATTGACGTCAGTACACCCATGGGGAGGACCTATACACTTTAAATGAAGATTCTTACAAGAGAATTGAAGCCAAAATATAAAAAAGTTACATTTTGAGAAATGTTGTGCCTTACACTTCTTTATTTCTCTGCCAAAAAGTAAGTTGTTATCATTCCTCCATTATAAATTTTTGTCTGCTGATATAACACTATGTTCTTATTACTATACATAATTTTCAGCACTTTTTTAACGTATGGCACTTTGGGAAAAAAAAATTAATTTCCAATAAACGCAAAAATAAAATTCTAAAAAAAGTTAAAAGCATCATAGTAATTTAAATGTGCAATTTTTATAATCTCCCATATAAATTTAACTACTGACATGTGACTGCATTCATAAGAATATTACTATTTTCTGGTTCAATGACTTCACGGATTTCAATACAGTATTTTAAAGGAAGCCATTCACTGAAGTATGTAACACATGTGCAAAGTCTCAGCAAAATTGGAAACAGTGGGTGACTTGGTCTGGATGAATTGGCATGGAATGACCCATAGCTGATACCTGTCTGATAAATAATCATATCTGGCCTCTTTCCTTAAAAATAAGGTAGCAACTTTTTCTTCTTATGTGGCAGACGTAATGCAGAGTACTTGTATTAGGTCTGTCCCTTCTGTGGTTGTGTCGACCTGGTTGGCGAGTTGGTATAGTGCTGGCCTTCTATTCCCAAGGTTGCAGATTCGATCCCAGGCCAGGTTGATGGCATTTAAGTGTGCTTAAATGCGACAGGCTCATGTCAGTAGATTTACTGGCATGTAAAAGAAGTCCTGCGGGACAAAATTCCGGCACATCCGGCGATGCTGATATAACCTCTGCAGTTGCGAGCGTCGTTAAATAAATCATAATTTTAATTCTGTGGTTGTGACACTTTTAAATATACTTAAATTAAGTCTGCACGAAGCAGATGTTAGGCTAAACCTGAAACTTTGTGGCTGACATACATTGGAGGTAATTTTGTTTCTTTTTAATTTCAAGAATTTTAACATCTCATTAAGTGCAATTTAAAGAAAACTTCATCTAAATGTCGTCGTAACTAACGTTACATATGCGGAACTCACCCTACCGTCACTCACGTTACATATTTTCGGATTTCATAATAGGCTCTTATGTCAGGTGGCATACAGAAGGCCGAGCTGATCACTTTGTGGGAGTAACACAGGCACGTAGGGGGCGTAGGTGGAGAGGACACCTCATGCTGCTAGACAGTACTACCTGTACAACAATGCATTTTTTTAGGTACTAGTGTCATTTCATAAATAATGCACACAATTTTTTTTTACTTCCAGGCTTATTTTTTTTTACATTATATCTCCACAATACTTCAATATAGACTCCCTGCTTCTCAATGACTGAATCCCAATGTCTGGGAAGCTTTAATATTCCATCCAAGGCACCACTTCTGTTCATCTGTCGAATGGTTCTGATAATGGTGGCAGAAAGCTCTTCCAGAGAAGCAAAATGATGTCCATGCATAGGTTCTTTCAACTCTGGGAATAAGTCGAAGTCTGGTGGACTTATGTCCGGACTGTAGGGAGTACTTGCGCAGCTTTTGGATTACAACATTCCCGATGTTGCACTTGTTGAATCTTTGTTTCAACAAGGTTGCAATATCCAGGTGTTTCTGCTTTTTTTCAGCAATCAAGCAGTGAGGGAGCCATCACGCAGAAATTTTACCACTTTAAATCGTTTGTCATAATACAGACGTCAGTGGAATCTCAGTGGCTTCAGAACGTTCCCCACATGTCACACGACAATCTTCTTCAAGAGCATCTGCCACAAGTTCCACACTTCATTCATCTGTTTATATTTTCGGTCTTCCTGGTCTTGGATCATCGTCTATGCTCATATGAACACCACAAAAACGATGAGCCCAATGAGAAACTGTGTTTCGGTTCACTGTGAACTCACCACAAAATTCACTTAAAAACAGTGGATTTCTGTGGGCTTTTTTGCCACGTTAAGTTTCGATCTTAATGTACGACCTTTGATCTTCAATAGAAACAGTAACAGAGACATGCAGACTCCATTTATAGCTCTCGTTATTTAAATTGTTAGCCCCATCTGTAATAGTTAACACTCATAATAGGAAAGTAAGGATCATGGATCTGTAGTGGAAAGTTTGTGATTGTCTTTTAAACAAAAACTATTACTTATTCATTTAATAACAAACTAAGGAGCAATAAATATATACATAACAACAATAGTGACCATGAACCTTGAAAATAGCTATAACAATGTATATATACACACACACGCACGCACACACACACACACACAGAGTGAGTCACTTAAAACTTGCACCGCAAATATTTCTGAAATGGAAGGTGATTGTGATGTGCGGTTTGCACAGAGTTGAGTTAAGTTATAGACAAGAGCTCGATTTTAATGAATCCCAAATAACACATAGTAAAATAATACTCATAATGATAAATGATGATGACAATGATTAATGTTAATGACGAATCCCTAAAATAGCCCACCCAGCACCATCACAGGCTAGAAAACTCAACCTTACAGTCATGCTTGCTGCAGACAGTGGAATTAATATATACGAAGGGGCAGAGAAATAACAAATGTAGTTTTAAGAATTGCAAAGAAAAGCAATAGAATAACACAGCCAAATCAGAAGAATCAGTCTTCTGCAGAAGAACCAGGAAGAAACAAACTCCACGGCTAAGCTGGAAACCAGAGTAATTACCAGGGATAGTCGTAAATCAACTTGACTTGGGGACAGAACTCACACAATCCAAGACATGCAATGGCGCGACTCCACCAGTTGGTGTTTCGTAAGATAACGAAACACGTCAGTTGGTTCCCAAATGTTCCACGCCAGCAAATCAGGCAAGCCAGACACAAGACTTGAAGAGATGAAGTAATATTATGCTTCCAATGCATAGAAATAATTCAAAGTAGCGACATAAGTAGCTCCGGATAATGTCCGGCTTGGACACAGGTGATTCATAGAGAAGATACGTTGTTAGCAGTAGGGCATATTAAATCCTTCCAACTCCAAACTATGGTATGTAGAACCAGAATTCCTAGGCAGTCCTTAACTCTGTCTCCAAGATCGCCACATGTAGAACAGCTCACTCCATGATCCAAGGGGACAGCCGACTGCTGTCTAACATGCCTGACGTGTGTAGCTCGCTCCGCCATTACATAATGACGACTCGTGTCCGTTTTCACTCACGGTTCCCAGTCGACTCCTCGTTCCTCGAGCTCCAAATGTGCACCACAGTAGATGGTGGGGAAAATATGTTACTAGTTCAAAAACATCCAATTCAGACGAAGATCTTAACAGAGAAAGAAAAACGATTTTAAATGGAGAAACCAACTAATAACATTGTCCTCTACAGCAAAATAAAAAACAAGAACCAAAACACTGAAGAAAATGCCCTCTATAGTGAAAATAAAGAAAGCTCTAACAAGCCCATCTAGTAAGAGTCAATATTAAACATGTCGGGTAGGATGTTGAAAGAAGAAGAAAAGAATGGATAGTGGTGTGCAACACCACAAAACACAGAGTACTTTATGGATGAAACAAAACGTACTTATTCATCAAGCTTTCAACTGCAACTGACGTAATTTTCACTGTTGTTGCATCACTCAATCTGCAATACTGCCAACCTGTGCATTATTTATGAAATGATCCTCGTATGATTTAAAATAAGGGTGAATACTAAGAGAGACAGATGTGATTATTAACATATATGTACACACAAACATACTCACACAAAGGAGGTTAGTTTCATAATGTTATGCAGACAATGGTTGTATTTAAATCTCATTATTAGCAAAATGGACAAGTAATATCCATGTCTAAACATGTTATTACTTACCTTAGGCCACTACCTTTCTGTTTATAATAATATGTATATATTACAAATAAATTTCCGAACCAGACACTGAAAGAGTTTGCGGGAAAATACAAGAATAACGCATTTCCAGAAGAAAATATGGAGAAACTGCAGTTAGTGTCCCGCAAGAAAATTTTCAAAGTCCAATGATGGGACACTGCGCATGCGCAAGACACAGACAAGTAAAGGAACAACCACACCATAGATAAAGCTGGTGCTCTAACAGTAACATGTACTTAAACTGTTTTAGCAGGTACATTTCACAATAGCTGACAGACAACATAACAAATGGCGGCAGTTATATTGCATCGTTTAGGGCCGTTTTCTCCAAAGTTAGTTAAACTAGGGAGAAATTAAACCGTTCAACTTTACTACTTAGTTTAAATATGCTTCCATTTTGTCCATAAATAGCTGGCAGCGCACCCGATTAAAGTAATGTTGGCACCAGATGCTCATGGCTTCTCATGTGTTGGCTACACTGAATAACAACAACTAGCCAATCAGAGCCAAGATTACTGATGGCGCGTATTATACGTTTTCAACTTTTCAACATGTCAACTGTTTACAGAGAATTGATGCTATAATCAAATCAACGCGAATAAAGAAGAAATGCATCTACTAGTTTCACAAATAAATAAATCATTTATACCCATGTGAAGTGTTGTGTATCATTTAATCAGCTGTTTTCTTGAATTTATTCGAAAGTATTCTCGATTCCACTTTTCTCTGATAGGCAAGATCGTACAATAACTTGTGTCTTTTGTTAATGTGCATTATTTGGAGGCATATGTGGATCTATTTTAATATAACAATTAATTTCCTTTAGTTTATTCCGTTCCCTCCGAAAATCATAATCTCCATTAATTTCAAGAAGACAACTTCCAGCTTTTTAACGTGTTCGGTAACTCACTAAATTAGGCCTACCTGATGTATCCAGGATCTTGATAATTCTAAGGGAAATAGCTTTTATTTTTAACGTTGTAGTATGTGATTTAATCTAGTTATGTAATATTCACAGGCTCTAGTTTATAATTGGCTAGAATGAGGAAATACCCAGAGCAAGGGAGCAAGAAAAAGTATTTTAACCCATTTATGCCCAAGACTTATTTTTGTTGAATATTTTCATAATTTTTGCTCCGCTGCAGGCTCCTTTGATTCTTCTAGTATACACAGCAATGAAATAAATTTAATTTTGTAATTCATTCCTTTGCATTTTTGCAGAAAAATAGTAAATGCAGACTGTTGCGAAAACGCAACACTAGGCAGATATGGGTTGGTAGGATGTTGAAATAATTGTTAAATACATGGTCAAAAATGAATATTTATAAATAATGTAATAAAGACAGCCTTTTGTTTGGTGAATTGGCAAAATTATTGTTTCACATTTTTGTTTGGTAATAGAAGGGATAAAGTTAAAGAAAGAGGTTAGGGTGCCAACATTTGCTCTGTCCAGTTTTCCAGTGACCTAAACCCAGGACCTAAATATTCATAATAGGCGTCATCCTCTTGTATTATTTTTATTTCAGTAAACGGTTGGTTGTACTGTATAATTGCTTCATCGTTCATTATGAATTTTGATCAGATTATCATAAGCTGATTAACGTACACTGAAAGGTCCTGTGTTCAGACAATGGAGAATTCAGGAAAAAAATGTAAGAATTTTAGAATATGAAACTCACTGAACTTCATATAAAAAATAAGGAGTTTGATCTTGAGATGAAAAGAAGAAGTCTTGAACTTGATGTTAGGAATAGGGAATTGAACCTTAAAACAAACAGCTAACTGAAATCACAAGATTTTGAAGTAGTTATGGTGTTCATTTTGTTCAAGTCTATATGTTCTTTTTTATTTAAATTAAAAAATTTAATCTAACATATTAAATCACATTAGGTAAGTTATATGTTTAACTTATAGGTAATTTCATAAAAGACGGGCACTTGGTTGAATATAGTAAGTATTACCAACTTTTTTATTTCAGAGTTAAATGTTAGTGATCTTTTAGTGACTTTTACATGTTAGTTCTAGGTTTTTTATACTAGGTGTCGCCGTGATTTTCTTTTAATTTGATTGGTTATAGTTGTCATTTGTTCTAGAATTTTCGTTAATTTTGATTGGATAATGACGTTATCAATTGTTCTTGGTTGTTTGACGTGAGTGGTGTTATGTTGTGTCTGATGGCTAAAGCTATTGAAAGTTTGTCATTTTATGATTTTTGTGATTTTCTTTCGATTTGATTGGTTATAGTTGTAATTTATTCTAGAATTTTCATTAATTTTGAATGGATAATGACGTTGTCAGTTGTTCTTGGTTGTTTGACGTGAGTGATATTACATTGTAGATTTGTCTGCATTTGTCGAATGCGCATCATCATGCTTACGAAAAGGCACTTTTCAGTGCCAATAATTTATTTTGTGTGCACAAGGTTGGATTTTGAAGTAAGAGGGAAAGGAAGGAATCCGTGTTCTGAAATTATGTATTAAATTTTGTGTCGATTTTGGTTTAGTTCTTTCGCTGGTGAATAAGGATTGTGTTGAATGTTGAGGAGAAAACTGTTTTTCTGTGGTTTAAAGGAATTATTTACTTTATTTTCTGTAGATGTTAAGGTGTAATAAGTGTTCGAAGAGAATTTCATTTAGTGTAAAGACGTGGTTTATTTATGCAAAGTTGACTGTACGACAAAGTGTTGGTTTAGTTCTTTGTTGCTTGTATGGTTTAAGTTTAGATTGCCTTAAAGCCTGTGTCATTTATACTGGAAGTGAAGTGGTTGTTGATGAAGACGTCAATGAGAATTGAATTTTATTTGATAAGATGATAAATTATGTTTTGCTTTGTGTTTTCGTGATTTTTGGGGGTAAAGTGCCGACGAAAACTGCCAGAAAAGTACTATCAACTATGAAGTTCGAATGCTACGAAACTCCAAAAAAAATCAAAGGCAAAAAATTAAATATATTTTCACTTTTTTTTTTTTTTTGGGCTTGTTCTTCTTTAAAAATATGAATATATATTCGATTTTTCGATGTTTGGTGACATTTGGACTTCATAGTTGGCAGAACGTTTTTGGTAGTTTTCGTCAGCCATGTTGGGTTTTGCCCGTCTTCTAGGAAATTACCAACTTATATATTGATAACTTCAGTTTTGTAGTGGTCGTAATATGTTATGATGTCATTTTGATATTTTCATAATGTCATTCGGTTTATATCATTCACTATATTAATAATACCATATTCAACATATCACATCAGGTTATCATGCTACTTAAAACAGAAGATTAAATTTATGTAGCTTCTTAAATACCGGTAATTGAATAACAAGTTAATCAGTAGGCAGTTTAACTTAATTCCAATTGAAAAACGAAATTTATTGTATGTTATCACCTATCACATAATTTATATATGGCTTATTTATAATACAGTAATAATACATAAGAAAAAAAACAGTAGGGTAGGCCTAATTATAACATGACATCAAAATGTTCATAAATCAATTGTTAGTTTCATTTCTAATTATTTTAATAAACATGAACATAATATCAAATATACAGTATATTCCCTCCAGCTAATTTCTTATATGTTATAAAATAAACACACCGCATATTTCAAGTAATTAGTTACTTTATTTCATTGAAATCTGACATTAATATAATTTTGATACAAATGCAGATATATTTCAATTTCTAACATCACTGCGTAATTAAAATAAAATGGAATTTTTACATGAATTGTGACTACACTATAATGTGTTAAAATATTTGTGTATCAGTAGTAATATTTTATACAACACAGTTACAGTTAAGTCATGTCATCATTAGATTCTATATTATGGTGGTTGTGTTGCATCTAAAGCTACACCACACAAGATAATATGCTTACTAATTATGGTGTAAGTTACTGATACTGCTTAATTTTCAGTGAAGTAAAGTTATAATACTTTTGAAAATATCCAAGTTTAACATGAATAATAAACTATGTTACATGTACTACTTACTTACTTACTTACTTACAAATGGCTTTTAAGGAACCCGAAGGTTCATTGCCACCCTCACATAAGCCCGCCATCGCTCCCTATCCTGTGCAAGATTAATCCAGTCTCTATCATCATATCCCACCTCCCTCAAATCCATTTTAATATTATCCTCCCATCTACGTCTCGGCATCCCTAAAGGTCTTTTTCCAACCGGTCTCCCAACTAACACTCTATATGCATTTCTGGATTCGCCCATACGTGCTACATGCCCTGCCCATTTCAAACGTCTGGATTTAATGTTCCTAATTATGTCAGGTGAAGAATACAATG
This sequence comes from Periplaneta americana, assembly GCF_040183065.1. Lineage (NCBI taxonomy): Eukaryota > Metazoa > Arthropoda > Insecta > Blattodea > Blattidae > Periplaneta > Periplaneta americana. The sequence goes on along the minus strand of NC_091121.1, from coordinate 121,959,511 downwards.
CGTGCAGTTCTGCGTTGTGTAACTTTCTCCATTCTCCTGTAACTTCATCCCGCTTAGCCCCAAATATTTTCCTAAGCACCTTATTCTCAAACACCCTTAACATATGTTCTTCTCTCAGAGTGAGAGTCCAAGTTTCACAACCATACAGAACAACCGGTAATATAACTGTTTTATAAATTCTAACTTTCAGATTTTTGGACAGCAGACTGGATGATAAGAGCTTCTCAACCGAATAATAACACGCATTTCCCATATTTATTCTGCATTTAGTTTCCTCCCGAGTGCCATTTATATTTGTTACTGTTGCTCCAACATATTTGAATTTTTCCACCTCTTCGAAGGATAAATCTCTAATTTTTATATTTCCATTTCGTACAATATTCTGATCACGAGACATAATCATATACTTTGTCTTTTCGGGATTTACTTCCAAACCGATCGCTTTACTTGCTTCAAGTAAAATTTCCGTGTTTTCCCTAATCGTTTGTGGATTTTCTCCTAACATATTCACGTCATCCGCATAGACAAGAAGCTGATGTAACCCGTTCAATTCCAAACCCTGCCTGTTATCCTGAACTTTCCTAATGGCATATTCTAAAGCGAAGTTAAAAAGTAAAGGTGATAGTGCATCTCCCTGCTTTAGCCCGCAGTGAATTGGAAAAACATCGGATAGAAACTGACCTATACGGACTCTGCTGTATGTTTCACTGAGACACATTTTAATTAATCAAACTAGTTTCTTGGGAATACCAAATTCAATAAGAATATCATATAATACTTCCCTCTTAACCGAGTCATATGCCTTTTTAAAATCTATGAATAACTGATGTACTGTACTCTTATACTCCCATTTTTTCTCCATTATCTGTCGAATACAAAAAATCTGATCAATAGTCGATCTATTACGCCGAAAACCGCACTGATGATCCCCAATAATTTCATCTACGTACGGAGTTAATCTTCTCAAAAGAATATTGGACAAAATTTTGTACGACGTCAACAAAAGTGATATTCCTCGAAAGTTACCACAGCTGGTTTTGTCCCCCTTCTTAAAAATAGGTACAATTATGGACTCCTTCCATTGTTCTGGTACAATTTCCTTTTCCCAAATAGCAAGTACAAGTTTATAAATTTCGCTATATAATGCACTTCCACCCTCTTGTATTAATTCTGCTGGAATTTGATCGATACCTGGAGACTTGTACTTTTTCAGATTTGGTAGTTGCGCAAAATAGTTTTTCCATCTATTTAGGATTGATGGAGAGTATGCAAGCAAGTCACCATTCTCATCCTTGATCACGTTTACCCTTGGCTGATATCCGTTCTTAAATTCCTTTATACCCTTGTATAAATCTCGAATGTTTTTATTCTTACTATTTGTTTCTACCTCATTCAGTTTTTCCTTCAAGTAATCTCTCTTTTTTTATTCCTAAGTGTACGACTTGCTTCCCATCTTTCATTGAAATAATTATCTCTACTCTCCTCAACTGGATCCTGTAAGAATTTCAATTTTGCCTGTTTCCTTCTTTCTACTACCATGCAACAATCTTCATCAATCCACGGTTTCTTTTTCTTAGTTTCATAATAACCTATGCTCTGCTCAGCTGCAATTTTGATACTATCTCTGATATTTTCCCACACGCTATTAACATCTAATTCTTTCTCAACTTCGTCGGAACTTTCTAAAGTGGCAAACCTATTCGAAATTTCGACCTGATAATTTTGCTTAGCTTCTTCGTCCTTTAATTTCAAAATATTGAATTTAGTAATATTAACTTGTTGCTCTACTCGCTTGGCTACTGATAATCTTTCTCTTAATTCTCCAATCACCAAATAATGGTCAGAATTACAGTCTGCACCCCTGAAAGTTCAAATATATACTATACTAGTATGTCTCCGTTTATCTATCAAGGTGTGATCTATTTGGTTGTGTGTCAATCCATCTAGAGAAGTCCAAGTATATTTATGTATATCCTTATGGGGGAATGTTGTACTTTTGACAATTAAATTTTTCGATGTGGCAAAGTTGACTAATCTAACTCCATTGTCTCTATGTACTACAGTGAATGAAACTTACTTTATGTTAATTTCATCCCTTTGTTTCACTGATTCACAAACAAATTTTAGTCATGAACGTACTGATGGATAAGGTGCTGGTAATGCTTAATTTCCAGTGAAGTAAAGTTATAATATACTTTTGAAAATATGCAAGTTTAACATGAATAATAAACAATGTTACATGTACTGCAGTGAATGAAACTTATTTTATGTTAATTTAATCTCTTCCTTCACTGCTTCATCAACAAATCATGGAAGTATTGATGGATAAGATGGTTTCGCCTGATATTATTTTCTGCTACATTTGGGTGTTGATCTAAATGAGGGGAAAAAAAGTCCAAACCCCTCACCTAAACATACATTTGGGTGGTTGTTAGCTGCTTAAGGGAAGTTATGCACAGCGTTAATGGCATCCAACTGGTATATTTTCATTTTAATTGCAAGCTATATTGTGTAAAATAGCTGTTGCCACAATTAAACTTTGAGTTCTGTCCAATTTTAGTCTGATTCCAGTAGCTAAAACAGGAAATCTTCTTTTCTATACCCCATAGCTCCTCTCTACTGGACTTCTAGTCCTTATGATGGCCTTCTGAAAAAGTTGTTCCTCTGGCGTGTGTGTAATTGTCAGTGGTGTAATGAGATCATTTTGTACAGCATATCCACTATCTCCAACTAGAATGGCTGCACCAAATTCTCCATCTTCAAATCGCCTCTTAATTCTTGAAGAATTAAAAATATGTGAGTCATGAGATGAGCCTGGCCACACTAGCCACAATGTCTCGAATCAACACGGAAGAATCAGTCACAGTTTGCACATTAATTGAAAAAAAAAAATTCCTTGCGATTTCTGAATATTTCTGCATCTCCTCCACCTGGTGATTGTATTTTCACATGTGTTCAGTCAATTGCACTTATATAGTTAGGAAAACGCGAAATCGTATAAAATCCGTGCTTAACCCTTGCCGTTCCTTTAGGTGTTGTTGCCATGTTGATATAACACTGTGACAAATGTCATACAGCTGTAGAAACTTTTGCAAGGACTGAGAGGACAGAGACTGGAATTAGAGTACAGAGAGTGGACTGAGAGTACATAGAGTGAACTGAAAGTACAGAGAGTGGACAGAGAGGAGCCTGGGAGGATAGATAGAGCACTGAGGGATATAGAGTAAGCTAAGAGAACAGAGGGAACAGACTGAACTGAGTGACAAGAAGGTGGAGAGCGAGGATGGTGAGTAGACTGAGAGACCAGAGAATGGACGGAGGGGACAGAGAGTAGACTGAGAGGAAAGGAAATGGACAGAAAGTGGACAGAGATTACAGAGAGTGAATTGAGAGTACAGAGAGTAGACTGAGGGGGAGAGAATGGAATGAGGGGACAAAGAGTAGACTGAGAGGAAAGGAAATGGACTGAGAGGACAGAAAGTGGACAGAGATTACAGAGAGTAGACTAAGGGGCGGAGAATGGGATGAAGGAACAGAGTGGATTGAGACGACAGTGAGAGGACTCAGACAATGGTGTGTAGCCTGAGAGGATAGGGAATGAGCAAGAGGAGTGGGAATGAGCTAAGAGAACAGAGAGTGAACTGAGAGAAAAGAGAGTGGACACAGAGAATGTTGAGTATATTGAGAGAACAGAGAGTGGACTGAGAGGACAGAGAAGGAGCAGAGATTACAGAGAGTGAATTGAGAGTACATTGCGTGGATTGAAAGGACGGAAAGTGATACAAAGAAAACTGAGAGGATGGAGTGGGCTGAGGAGAAAAAGAGTGAATTGAGAAGACGCAGATTGGATTGAGAGGAGAGAGAGAGAGAGAGAGGACTGAGGTAGTAGAACAGGGAAAGGGAACAGAGTGGACCAATATCAAAGAGAGATTACTGAAATTACAGTGAGTGAGCATAGAGAGGACTGAGAGGCAAGAATTCTGACTCGCAGTTTCCCCAGTTCACTCTCAGTCTTCTCTCATCCTCTCAGTCCACTCTCAGTTCACTCTCTGTACACTCAATCCACTCTCAGTTTTCCACCCCACTCTGTCCTCTCAGTCTACTCTCTGTCCCCTCAGACTACTCTCTGTCCTCTCAGACTACTTTCTGTCCTCTCGATCCACACTCTGTCCCTCTCTGTTCTCTCAGTCCACTCTGTCACCTCAGTCTACTCTCTGTCCCTTCCCTGTTCTCTCAGATCACTCTGTTCACTCTCTGTCGTATCAGTCCACTCTTTGTCTTCTCAGTCCATTCTTTGTCCTCTCAGTCCACTCTCTGTCTTCACTCTGTCCTCTGAGTCCACACTCTGTGCTCTCAGTACACTCTCTGTTCTCTCAGTCAACTCTGTCCTCTCTGTCCACTCTCTCTTCTCTCAGTTCACTCTCTGATCCCTCTCTATTCTTTTAGTTCCCTCGCTATCCCCACAGTGCTCCATCTATTCTCTCAGTCTACTCTCTGTCCTCTCAGACGCCTTTCTGTCCTCCCAGTCCACTGCCTGTCCTTTCATTCCACTCTCTGTAGGCCTATTCACAGTCCACTCTCTGTACACTCAGTTCACTCTGTCATTTTTGTGCCTTCTCTGCCCTCTGCCTTCCCTCTGTCCACTCTGTCTCGTCTCAAAGTTCAGTTCATGAAGGAAAGAGAAGACTGAGAATAAAACAGACTGAGAAGACTGAAATTTAGTGGGAGGGGTTCAATATGTAGGTTTTTTTTTTTAGATTTAGATTTTCCAGCAAATCTTTCATACCCACATTAATGAATTTTAATTTTAAGGGGCTCTAACTAAGGAGATAACACGCTCACTAGGTTCAAACTACAGTCCGATATTTAACAGAGAGGGTTCATTATGTATACAAGTTCAGATTTTTCCTGCAATTCTTTATTCCTACAATAAGCAATTATACATTTTCAGGGCTCGAACTCAGGAAGTAATTCCGTCATTGGGTTAAAACTACAGACTGTAATGTGGCGGAAGATTTGCATTGTGTATACAAGTTTTTAGTTTTTTCCTGAAATTTTTTATTCCTTTAATAAAAAATTATAAATTTTCGAGACTCAAACTCAGAGAATAATACCATCATTGGGTTCAAACTACAGGCTGTAATTTGGCGGAAGATGTGTTTTGTGTATACAAGTTTTAAATTTTTCCTGCAATTTTTATGTCTCTAATGAAGAATTATAAGTTTTTGGGACTCAAACCCAGGAAATAATGCCGTCACTGGGTCCAAACTACAGACTGTAATTTCGCGGAAGTCTAGCAGTGTGTATACAAGTTTTTAGATTTTTCCTGGAAATTTTTATGCCTCTAATAAACAATTATAACCTACACTTTCGGTATTCGAAATATAGCCGTCACTTTGTCCAAACAATAGACTGTAATTTGGCGGAAGATGTGCATTGTCTATACAAGTTTTTAGATTTTTCCTGCAATTTTTTATGTCTCTAATAAAGAATTATAAATTTTCGGGGCTCAAACCCAGGATATAATGCCGTCACTGAATCCAAACTACAGACTGTAATTTCGCGGAAGTGGAGCATTGCGTGTACATGTTTTTGGACTTTTTCTGTAATTTTTTATACCTATAATGATGAATTATATATTTTCGGGGCTCGAATTCGGCCTTAATTGGTTCCTATGTTGGCAGTTCCATAGATGAACCGTTCCTACTACAAATACAGTCTTTCTAATAATATAGCAGTATTTTACACTCTTTGCGCGTCTTCTACTCTCTGCTCGACCTGCATTAGGTTTTTATTGAGAGGAAGATTGGCATAAGTAACAATTTTCGTTACAGTGGAGGCAGATGAGTTAAGGTTGCTAGCGCAAAAAGCGCTAGAAATATGTTGGTACTCCTTCAGATGTTACAGCATAGCGGGACAAATACTGCAGTTGAGCCGAAAATATATTAATGTTGTGGAAGTTCATTTCATGTACTTCAAGAAACTATGGAAGTTCTAAAGAAAATAATAATTTTAAAAGTCATTGCTTTTGTTCTTAATTTCGTGGAATGACCCAAAATGCCATTGGAGTCAGTGATTACATAGCCAATGTTGTGAAAAAAATTAGTTACGGAGAACGGTGTTCCTTCAAATCCAAATCCCGAGCCTAGAAAAACTTTGAATGAGAAAACTGCTTACCTTGAGATCAATTCCTACTAAAAGGATGAAGTAGGCCTAAGCAGAGTTGTGGCTGGGGAATAAAACTTTGTAAGAAACGTGGTACAAACATTCATTAGCAAAAATATTGGCGTTAGCAAACCTGAAGGAGTTGTATGAAGTAGAAAGCCCGTCACTTGAAGTTGGTTTTTCTAAATTTTGTGAGTTACAACCAAAGAACTGTATTTTGGCTGGGAAAAGTGAAACTCATACGGTCTGTGTTTGCACTATCCATCAGAATATTAAGCTGATGTTGAATGGGTCTGGAATGAATAAATTTCTGTTAGAAGGGGATGAAATACCTCTAGTAGACTATGAAATCTTTTTTCGATATTGATGCTGAGTGAAATTTTTTGAGTTATATGGCGAAGTGCCTGTGCTGGTCTTGGCGGCATAGTCAAAAGGCTTGCCACCAAAGCAAACTTGCAAAGACTGTGTAAGGATCAGATAAGTTAATGACTCCCCGGCAGTTATATAATTTTGCAAAGCAGAACCCAGCAGATAATTTTTGTGTTTTGTACTGATGAAGAGTACTATGACAATGAAAGAAAACTCTTCTCGATTTCACAAAACAAAAACAGTGTGAAACACAGAAAATTCATACATTTCTGCTTTGTCAGAATCATAGATAACCACAAAACCATGTTCTTCCAGTGCTGAAGAGTTGGTAGAAGCACCTATGTTTCCAGACAGCGCAACAGCATTTCAAAGTCTGGGTTTGTTACTGTCGCTTATGAAGACTTTTGATGGCTTGGTTGCGTTCTGTTAAAATAATTAAACAGGAAAATTGAAGATTAGTTTCCTTCATCCTAAAGCCTAACTCCATCATTCTACTTCCCCACACTTTGACTTGATATTATAGAGATCCCATCGAATACTCTGATGAAAAAGGTAGATCCCACCTGTAATACCACAGGAAAAACATACACACTCACAAAGGAAGAAATGGTAGCATCATCAGCTATTCTAGAGAAAAAAAGTTCAAAGAAAATAGATTTTCTATAATGTTCTAAATCATTTCATTGTTTTTTAAACTTCTTTTAGCTTCATATTATATACTTAAACTTACTTTACGGTATATATTTATTATTATTATTAATTATTATTATCATTATTATTATTATTATTATTATTATTATTATTATTATTATTATTATTATTATTATTATTATTATTATTATTATTATTATTATTATTATTAGTTACAGCTAGGCCTATTTACTACGTTGTGATCTTTATGTACCCCCCTTCTTTTCATAGGTCTTTTACTTGACAGAGAACCATTTTATGCCTTATTGTTAGTCAATAGTTTTATTATTGTCATGTCTCCCAAATATACCTATGGTTATATGCACCATTCTTATTGTGACAGCCACATCGAGACTCGAACACGCGTCCCGCAAGAGTCGCGCGGGAGTCGACACGGGCTCCACGGAGCACTGGGGGGCGGCGTACGGCGTGGAGAGGAGAGGAGAAACGGCGGCATGCTGGGCCGCGGGAGAGAGGGGGAAGTAAGCTGCTGGTGATTGAGGGGAGAAATCCAGAGAAGTCTGGATAGGCGTCATCTTCTAGGCATCAGTCGATTGTTCACGAGATCGTACTTTCCGGAAACTATGGTTTAGTTATAAATACGACACGCGAGTGAACTTGAGCAGTTGTTGTTGTAATCGTTGGACAGCAAGCCAGCCAGTCTTGTGTAGTAATGAAGCCAGCTTCGAGACCGGAGTTCGACTTGAGTGTGTCCGCAGCTGTGTGAGCGTCCGAAGTCCTGAGTTCGAGTGCAGTGGCCCGCAGTTGGTGGACCTGAGTTCGAAGTTCAGTGGACTGTCTCTGAAGGTCTGGGGTTCGAGATACTGTGAACTCGTGTGACTAAGCTAGAAGAACTAGCCAAGGCAAACGAACTGTGAACTGAGAACTGACAGTTCTGATTTGTAAATAGTGCTTTGTGAACATTAGTTATAATTAGCAGTACATTGTTGTTCTCAAAAATTCAGGTAAATTGTTATTGTCGTCTGTGGAGTGCGATAACGAATACGGCTTATACCTTCGGCAGCGGAGTTCGAGACCCCGAAATCAGACAACAGCTACTCTTGGCAGAGCATCGTACCATCAACACAGCTCTGGCGGCGGCCCTCAGGATGGAGGCAGCCAAGTTGACGGCGAACGACTCGGCATCGCACCGGATTAGGAGCGTCGCGGCGGCCGACGTCGAGGAACGTCAACCGAAGTCACCCGAGCAACGGAGACGAGGAGTGCCCACCTGCTGGTCCTGCGGCGAACCTGGTCACTTGAGGAGGGACTGTGACCGATCTGGTCACAAACAGGAAAACTAAAAGGGGCCGATGCGATGAGGGGCACGTCGGCGCCGTCATCACCATTCCCTCGGCTGATCTTGAAGACGGTTAACAGAAGATGCGACGATGGGCTGATTGCTGACGGATGGATAAGAGGCCGCCCATGCAGAGTGTTGGTAGACACCAGGGCGTCGCTCACTATCGCCAGACCGGAAGTCGTACGTGGCCTACCTGGGAGGACGCCGCTGCGCCGATATGAGCTACGTACTGCTTTAGGCGAGAGCCTGCCCATCCAGAAAGAGTTTTTCCTGGATTTGGCCTTGGGAAAGAGGAGACTGGAGATGTGGGTGTTCGTCGCCATCACTGAAGACGTCATTCTGGGACTCGACGCCATGCGGATCTTCGATGCAACGGTGGACGTACAGCGCCGTATCCTCCGTTTTGGTCAGGATGAAGTGTTCCTGAGGATCGTCGAAGACCAATCCATGGCCAACATACTCACCTTGGAGAATAAAGTGACAATCCCAGCAGGCTGCGAGATGGTGGTGATGGCAAGACTGGACGGACAACCTAAGAGAAACCTGCTCCTCGATTCACAGGCAACTCCGATAGATGGGGTTTATGTGGCCAGATCCCCAGAGCAGTGTATATTAGAGAGTACCGCATTCTCGGCGGCGGCCGCCATATTTACTCCTTGCTCGGCACAGAAGGTAAGCAGTAATGCTAGATGGAAGGTCATTAAAGGCGATATCATACAAGTTATAGTGGTTTACTGAATACAGGAGACAAGGATTAATAAACATTATTGTCATAGTGAAATGACTCATTAGAGATAACACTTTATTATTGATGTTATGTCCTTTTCAATAGAAATAACATCAGCAATTTTCTACTGCAGTTCTCATACAAACACTTTAGCAGATTGTTGTAGTGCATTTGCTATAACAGACACTTAACAACAATTATATTCTAGTCCTAAAATACAGTGATAAGAATTTTTCAAGAATATTATGACAAGTTGGGAACGTATGAGTTGAAGTGTTATTGAATAAAGACTTCAAATCCTTTAGTGTCAACTCATTTCCTACCAACGTTTCACATTTTTCTGCATTTAGAATTATATCATACACGAATTTAGAAGGGTTTACATATACAAGTGACATTTCCTTGTACAACTTGAGAGTCACTAATGTGCTAATAAAATTTATAGATTCATCCCTGTTATCAGTTATTAGAGATGAAAAACAGTTTTCACAAATAATATATGACTTCTGTTGTTTTATTTTGAACGAAACTGATCCAAACAACTAGTAAAGAGCTTGTTGTTCGCTCAAGTCATTATTTATATTTTCAGTTAAATTACAGTTTAGACTATATTGTAAATTTATTAGTAACAACAATGTAATTTATTCGTCACGACGTTAATTCCTTTCTACAATTCGCCTTAAACGCTCTCGTCAACAATTGGATTTTCACTCAACACAATATTCGTTATAAAACTCCACCGACGACAATGACAATTTACTTGGACTATTACAAACAACAATGAACTGTTAATCTTAACTAATATTTACAAAGCACTTTTTACAAATCAGAACTATCAGTTCTCAGTTCACAGTTCTTCTAGCTCAGTCACTCGAGTTCACCGTATCTCGAACCACAGACCTTCAGAGACAGTTCACTGTACTCGAACTCAGGTACCTCCAACTGCGGTCCACTGCACTCGAACTCAGGTCCCTCCAACTGCGGTCCACTGCACTCGAACTCAGGTCCCTCCAACTGCGGTCCACTGCACTCGAACTCAGGTCCCTCCAACTGCGGCCCACTGCACTCGAACTCAGGCCTTCGGATGCTGATACAGTTGCGGACGCACACTCGAGTCGAACTCCGGTACACAACACTGGCTTGCTTGCTTGCTCTGGCTTACTCACTGACTGAATAACTGAAAAACTGCTCGAGTTCGCTGGCGCTTCTTCTTTTATAGCAAAATCATAGTTGCGAGAAATTTCTACAGGTGTGTAGAGAATTATCTGGATATCTCCACTTCCACGGACTTCTCGAAGAGTCGGGAAGGTCCGTTTCCCATTCACTGCGTTAAGTAGCAGCTGCGCGCTCAGCCTCCCCTCGCATGTAGGCCCCTTTCCCCACTACTCCGCCGCGCGACCATCATCTTCCCTCGAGGTTGTCGCTGGATGCGGTACACCACGTCGTTGATCCGGGTCACCACGCGGTATGGTCCATCCCAGGCACGCTGCAGCTTTGGTGATTTCCCTTTGGTCCTGGTAGGTCGATACAGCCACACCAGCTCGCCCTCATGGAATCCTGCAGAGTTGGCTAATCTGTCGTAGCGCACCTTCATCCTGTCGCTGGCCATCTTGAGGTGCTCTCTGGCCAGTTGGTGAACTCCATTCAACTTCTCGGTGAGTTCTGCCACATAGTTGCTTGGTGGTCGGCGCTGGGTGGCGTGGCAAACAGCAGATCACAGGGCAGGCGCAACTCTCTCCCGAAGACCATGTTTGCCGGTGTCATCCCTGTTGTATCGTGGACCGAAGCTCTGTAGGCCAAGAGGAACAGTGGAACTCTGGCATCCCAGTCTCGCTGATGGTTGGACACCACCTTCCGCAGGTGTTCCTCCACGGCTTTAATGTATCGTTCCACCATGCCGTCGGACTGTGGGTGGAGGGGAGTGGTCCTGGTTTTGTGCACTCCCAGACGCTCGAGCAATTCTCCCATCAGGTTGGATTCGAAGTTGCGCCCCTGATCGCTATGCAATTCCCGGGGCACCCCGAATCGGCAGATGAAGTTGTCAAGCAGCGCATCGGCCACCGTCGAAGCATCTTGGTTGGGAATCGCATACACCTCTGGCCATTTTGTGAAGTAATCCATGGCGACTAGCATCCGCGATCCGTGACCGGGAACGGTCCAGCAACGTCGATGGCGATCCTCTCAAAAGGAGCTCCCACGTTGTACTGCTGCATGGCTCCCCTGCTGCGTGTCCTTGGTCCGCGACTGGCTGCACAGGTGTCGCATCTTCGGCACCATTGTTCCGTGTCGGTTCTCTGATGCAACCAATAGAACCTCTGCCTTAACTTGTCCAGCGTCCGGTTGGCTCCCAGGTGGCCTCCGGTCACTCCAGCATGAGTCTCCTCCAGCAATTCCTTCACCTTGCTCCTGGGCAGGACAAGTTGTTCTATGTGGGTCCTTCCATCGGCCGACTCCCAAATCCTCTTCAGGATACCGTCCTTGACAGTGAAGGATTCCCACTGGGCCAAGTAGCTCTTGTAAGTGGTGCTACGGTTGGCGATATCGGCCCATACTGGTCTCTGGCCGGACTCTACATCACGTAGTAGCTGTCCAATGTTTGGGTCCTCCAGCTGCTCCCTCCTTATGGTGGCGTTATCCCATCCTGGGCTCGGCTGGGCGGCAATTGCTCGGACTGTGTGGGCGCCATCCCGCTCTTCCACTTTCAGGCAGTGTTTGCAGCCATCCGGGCACGGACGTCGTGATACGGCATCAGCGTTGGAATGTTTCTTCCCTTGGCGGTGTTCGGAGGTGAAGTTGTACTCCTGCAGTCGTTGAACCCAACGGGCGGTCTGCCCCTCCAGGTTCTTGAAGCCCAATAGCCAGGTGAGTGCTGAATTGTCTGTCCTCAAATGGAATTCCTGGCCATAGAAATATTTGTGGAAATGCTTCAGGGCTTCCACAATGGCAAGAAGTTCTCTACGCGTCACACAGTAGTTTCTCTCAGCCTTGGACAGTGTTCGGCTAAAGTAGGCAATCACCCTCTCATGCCCGTCCTGTTCCTGAGAGAGTACTCCACCGATGCCTACGTTGCTAGCGTCCGTGTCAAGTGTGAACTTCATTCCAGGGATGGGATATCCCAGTACAGGAGCAGTGCAGAGCGCCTCTTTCAGCAACTGGAAGGATGACTCCGCCTCGTCCGTCCACTGGAATTGTCGTTTCTCCTCGGTCAGCTGGGTTAGAGGCTTAGCGATGTTGGCGTACCCAGCTACGAACCTTCTGTAATAAGTGCAGAGGCCGAGAAAGGGGCGCAGCTCGTGCTTCTCCCTCGGTCTCGGCCAGCCTCTGACGGCTTGTAGCTTCTCCGGGTCCGTGGCCACTCCGTTGGTCCCTACTACGTGTCCCATGTAGTTGACCTTCTTCTGGAATAGATGACATTTCTTCGGGTTCAACTTCAGTCTGGCTAGTCGCAGTCTCTCGAACACTTACCTCAGGTTCAACAGCTGTCCTCCGAAAGTCTTGCCCACCACGATGACGTCATCAAGGTACAGCAAACACGTGTCGTACGTCAGGCCTCTCATTACGGACTCCATTAGTCTCTGAATGTAGCCGGGGCGTTGCAGAGGCCGAATGGCATAACGGTGAACTGCCATAGTCCCTGGCCTGTAGAGAATGCCGTTTTCTCCTTGTCCTCAGGATGTAGCGCCACCTGCCAGTATCCTGACTTGAGATCCAACGTCGAGAACCACTCTGCTCCGGCCAGGGTGTCCAAGGTGTCGTCAATTCGTGGAAGGGGAAAGCAGTCTTTCCTGGTGACGTCATTCAATCTTCTGTAGTCCACGCAGAAACGCAGGTCCCCATTATTCTTCCTCACCAGCACCACAGGTGATGACCAAGGGCTGTCGGATTCCTTGATGACTCCTCTTGCTTTCATGCCCTCCAGTTGGCTGTCAGTCTCCCTCTGTTTAGCTAGAGGGACGCGTCGAGGAGGTTGTCTGATTGGGCGAGCATTTCCGGTGTCGATGCGGTGCTGAACTTTCTCCGTTCTCCCGTAGTCGTTTTCAGACAGACTGAACACGTCTTGAAATTCTGTCAGTAGATCGTGGACTTGTCTTCTTTCTCTTTTGCTTAAATTCTCCGCCAATTCTCGAGCCAGCTCTTTCAGTGATGGGTCTAGATCTGGACGTGGTCGGTGACACTCCTCGTTATCTGCTAGAGACGTAACAGAGACCACCGGCTCGACGCTACCTAGTACAGTTCCACTAGGCACCTCCTTGTCCCGATTGGTGACATTCAGGACCCTCACCGGTACCACCTTCTGATTCGGGAGTAGGGATCTGGCCACATAAACCCCATCTATCGTAGTTGTTTGCGAATCGAGGAGCAGGTTTCTCTTAGGTTGTCCGTCCAGTCTTGCCGTCACCACCATCTCGCAGCCTGCTGGGATTGTCACTTGATTCTCCAAGGTGAGTCTGCTGGCCATGGGTTGGTCTTCGACGTCCCTCAGGAACACTTCATCCTGACCAAAACGTAGGATACGGCGCCTGACGTCCACCGTTGCATCGAAGATCCGCATGGCGTCGAGTCCCAGGATGACGTCTTCAGTGATGTTGGCGACGAACACCCACATCTCCAGTCTCCTCTTTCCCAAGGTCAAATCCAGGAAAACCTCTTTCTGGATGGGCAGGCTCTCGCCCGAGGCAGTACGTACCTCATATCGGCGCAGCGGCGTCCTCCCAGGTAGGCCACGCACGACTTCCGGTCTGGCGATGGTGAGCGACGCCCCGGTGTCTACCAATACTCTGCATGGACGGCCTCTTATCCATCCGTCAGCAATCAGCCCATCGTCGCATCTTCTGTTAACCGTCTTCAAGATCAGCCGAGGGGATGGTGATGACGGCGCCGACGTGCCCCTCTTCGCATCGGCCCCTTTTAGTTTTCCTGTTTGTGACCAGATCGGTCACAGTCCCTCCTCAGGTGCCCAGGCTCGCCGCAGGACCAGCAGGTAGGCAATCCTCGTCTTAGTCGCTCGGGTGATTTCGCTTGACGTTCCTCGACGTCGGCCGCCGCGACGCTCCTAATCCGGTGCGACGTCGACACGTTCGCCGTCAACTTTGCTGCCTCCATCCTGAGGGCCGCCGCCAGAGCTGCATTGATGGTGCGATGCTCTGCCAAGAGTAGCTGTTGCTTTATTTCCGGGTCTCGAACTCCGCTGCCGAAGGTGTAGGCCGCCTCTCCAGCGATGAAGTCATTAGGTAGGCCCCTGAGCGCCTTATGGGCCAGTTGTTCCACTGCCATCGCAAATTCTTGTAGGGACTCGCCTGACTGTTGGACCCTCGTTTTTAGTTGGGTCTTGAATGCTGCCGCAAGTTGATGGTCACCATAACGTCCCTCCAGGGCCGCCATTATCTCAGCGGCTGTCCCATCTTTTGGAACGCTGTGAAGAATCTCCGACGCCTGTCCCTGAAGCGCGGCTAGCAGCTGAGTGGTTTTCTCTGCTGGCGTCCACCCATTGTGCTCTGCGATGGCCTCGAACTGGCGACGGAATATCGCCCAAGACGTCGTTCCGTCGAACTTCGGCGTCTTGACGTTGTAATGTCTGGCTGAAGGCGATGGTTCCGCAGGGCCACTATATGGAGTCTTCAACTCTGTGGCCGCTTCTTGCATGGCACGTCGAACCTCCTCGGCAACTATCTGTTTATGTTCTCTAGCCTGGCGATCCACCAACGCGAGGATGTGCTTGTTTTCTTCAGCATGTCGGTCCATCAACGTGAGTATGTGCTTGTTTTCCTCGGCGTGTTTGTCCATCACCTCACTCGTCTGCTCTTGACGACGCTCGAGATCGCGGATTTTGCCGTCGAAATGGTCTACATCCTGTCTCAACTCGGCTACTGTCTCGTTTATAGTTGTAAAATTCTGGTTTAGTTTATCCAAATCGGCCTTAAGTTCGTCTTTCACGATGGCGACAATTCCATCTATGTGGGCCGAAACGCTTTCAATTTGCGAAGTGACGTCATCTTTCACTCCGCTTATGTCGCCTTTCACTCCGCTTATGTCACTTTTCATCTCTGTTTTCACTTCACTTATGTCACTTTTGATCTCCGTTTTCACATCGCTTATGTCACTTTTCATCCCCGTTTTCACATCACTTATGTCGTTCTTAACCTCACTGATGTGCCTGTTCATGTCGTTCATGTTATCTTTTACTTCACTGATATCGTTCTTCATTTCTGCTTCTACTGCACTTATGTCGTTTTTTCAGTTCCGCGATGGCTTGCAGGATCAGTTGTAGGTTCTCCATTGTCGATAATGTCCCGATTCTGACACCAATGTAAATTTATTTGTAACAACAATGTAATTTATTCGTCACAACGATAATTCCTTCCTGCAATTCGCCTTAAACGCTCTCGTCAACAATTGGATTTTCACTCAACACAATATTCGTTATAAAACTCCACCGACGACAATGACAATTTACTTGGACTATTACAAACAACAATGAACTGTTAATCTTAACTAATATTTACAAAGCACTATTTACAAATCAGAACTATCAGTTCTCAGTTCACAGTTCTTCTAGCTCAGTCACTCGAGTTCACCGTATCTCGAACCACAGACCTTCAGAGACAGTTCACTGTACTCGAACTCAGGTCCCTCCAACTGCGGTCCACTGCACTCGAACTCAGGTCCCTCCAACTGCGGTCCACTGCACTCGAACTCAGGCCTTCGAATGCTGATACAGTTGCGGACGCACACTCGAGTCGAACTCCGGTACACAACACTGGCTTGCTTGCTTGCTCTGGCTTACTCACTGACTGAATAACTGAAAAACTGCTCGAGTTCGCTGGCGCTTCTTCTTTTATAGCAAAATCATAGTTGCGAGAAATTTCTACAGGTGTGTAGAGAATTATCTGGATATCTCCACTTCGACGGACTTCTCGAAGAGTCGGGAAGGTCCGTTTCCCATTCACTGCGTTAAGTAGCAGCTGCGCGCGCAGCCTCCCCTCGCGTGTAGGCCCCTTTCTCCACTACTCCGCCGCGCGCCGTCCCTCCGTGCTCCGCGCGATCTGCTTTCTTGCGGGACGCTGGTCGTGAGTTCGATTCTCACGTCGCTGTCACAATATCAATTTCTTTTACTCACATTCTCTTCACTAGACCTATCTGTTTCGGGTTTACTCCAATCTGTACCTACAAACTCAACTAATCGTTCAGAATCGGAAACTCCGTAATTTCCATGCTTCGTTTTTAAGAAAAACTGAGAAATCGTAATACAGTTTTGAATTCTTTTGCATTCGGGATTGGATTTATATGGAACGGACGTATAAAATAACTTTTCTAACGCATCCTAGGTGCATCTGTCTAGCATTAGATATTTGAAGTTCGCTTTACAAAGACAACTTTTTTGAAAATCAAGAATTTTTTTCGTTACCAGTTTGAATTGATTTCCAACGTCCGCTTTTGCCCACCTTGATATTTTCAATTATAAACATTATGTCATTACTTATTTATGGCTTTTAAGAAACTCGGAGATTCATTACTGCCCTCACAGAAGCTCGCCATCGGTCTCTATCCTGTGTAACATTAATCCAGTCTCTATCATCATATCCCACCTCTCTCAAATCAATTTTAATATCCTCCCATCTACGTCTCGACCTTCCCAAAGGTCTCTTTTCATCCGGCTTCCTAACTAATACTCTATATGCATTTCTGGATTCGCCCATACGTGCTACATGCCCTGCCCATCTCAAACGTCTGGATTTAATGATTCTAATTATGTCAGGTGAAGAATACAATTCGTACAGTTCTGCGTTGAATAATTTTCTCCATTCTCCTTTAACTTCATCCCTCTTAGCCCCAAATATTTTCCTAAGCAAGGTGAAGGAAGTGCTGGAGGAGACTCATGCCGGAGTGGCTGGAGGCCACCTGGGAGCCAAGAAGACGCTGTACATGTTAAGGCAAAAGTTCTACTGGCTACATCTGAGAACCGGCATGGAACAATGGTGCCGAAGGTACGACACATGTGCAGCCAGTCGCGGACCAAGGACACGCAGCAGGGGAGCCATGCAGCAGTACAACGTGGGAGCTCCTTTTGAGAGAATCGCCGTCGACGTTGGTGGGCCGTTCCCGGATCGAGGGAACCGCTACCTGCTAGTAGCCATGGATTACTTCACAAAATGGCCAGAGGTGTACGCGATTCCCAACCAAGAGGCTTCGACGGTGGCAGATGCACTACTTGACAACTTCATCTGCCGATTCGGGGTGCCCCGGGAATTGCATAGTGATCAGGGTCGCAACTTCGAATCCAACCTGTTGGGAGAATTGTTCGAGCATCTGGGGGTGCATAAAATCAGGACCACTCCCCTCGACCCACAGTCAAACGGCATGGTAGAACGCTACATCAAAACCGTGGAAGAGCACCTGCGGAAGGTAGTGTCCAACCATTAGCGAGATTGGGATGCTAGAGTCCCACTGTTCCTCTTGACCTACAGAGCTTCGGTCCACGATACAACAGGGATGACACAGGCAAACATTGTCTTTGGTAGAGAGCTGCGCCTGCCCTATGATCTGCTGTTTGGCACGCCACCCAGCGCCGACCAGGCAGCAACTGACTACATGGCAGAACTGACCAAGAAGCTGAATGCAGTCCACCAACTGGCTAGAGAGCACCTCAAGATTGCCAGCGACAGGATGAAAGTGCTCTACGACAGATTAGCCAACTCTGCAGGATTCCAGGAGGGCGACCTGGTATGGCTGTATCGACCTACCAGGACCAAAGGAAAATCACCGAAGCTGCAGCGTGCCTGGGATGGACCATATCGCGTGGTGACCCGGATCAACGACATGGTGTACCGCATCCAGCGACAACCCTGAGGGAAGATGATGGTGGTGGATCTGGACCGACTAGCTGCCTACCAAGGGACTGTCCAGGACGGCCAGCCCTAAGGAGGGAACAATGTGACAGCCACATCGAAACTCGAACACGCATCCCGCAAGAGTCGCGCGGGAGTCGACACGGGCTCCACGCAGCACTGGGGGGGCGGCGTACGGCGTGGAGAGGAGAGGAGAAACGGCGGCATGCTGGGCCGCGGGAGAGAGGGGGAAGTAAGCAGGTGGTGACAGAGGGGAGAAATCCAGAGAAGTCTGGATAGGCGTCATCTTCTAGGCATCGGTCGATTGTTCGCGAGATCGTACTTTCCAGAAAGTATGGTTTAGTTATAAATGCGACACGCGAGTGAACTTGAGCAGTTGTTGTTGTAATCGTTGGACAGCAAGCCAGCCAGTCTTGTGTAGTAGTGAAGCCAGCTTCGAGACCGGAGTTCGACTTGAGTGTGTCCGCAGCTGTGTGAGCGTCCGAAGTCCTGAGTTCGAGTGCAGTGGACCGCAGTTGGTGGACCTGAGTTCGAAGTTCAGTGGACTGTCTCTGAAGGTCTTGGATTCGAGATACTGAGAACTGAGCTAGAAGAACTAGCCAAGGCAAACGAATTGTGAACTGACAGTTCTGATTTGTAAATAGTGCTTTGTGAACATAAGATAAAATTAGCAGTACATTGTTGCTCTCAATAATTCAGGTAAATTGTCAATGTCGTCTGTGGAGTGCGATAACAAATACTGTGTTACTGTGTGAAGTGGAAATTCCATTGTTGACGGGAGTGTTTGCATTCAATTATAGCAAGTGATTATTATTGTGTTGAAATAAAAGTTACATTATTGATTGTAATAAAAGTTACATTATTTAAAAAATCTGTACCTTAAAACTCCATTATTTCTCCATTTTCAAATATCACACACTTGTAGTCATCATGTATGAGATTAACATATATATATTTAAAGGAATAGTGTTTTTCAGATTTAAAAAGAAAAACATTTTGGAAGGAAATCAAAAATATAATTTCATTGAAAGTATATTGTGATATATTAAAGTATAGGCCATAAAATTAGCTTTAAAATGAACTGTAGCCGAAGCCTGTAGCATGTCGCAAATAACATAGAAAAGTGACACAACTTAAAAGAAAAAAAAAAAAAGAGACGATTTTGAGTTAACACTCTAAAAAGATGCAGAAGATTTTGACTCACTGGAGAAAACGACACATTTCTATTTCCAATATTTAGCAATAGATAGCAGCAGTGTCACTTTTCCATTTGGTAGTATTTGCACGCTACGAATATGGAACAGTGTCATTTCTGAGTTCGTTAGAGATGTGGTAATTGTTGTGCTGAATAAACGACACTTTTTTGATTTGTGACGTTCTTTTCTATGCATGTATACGATTTTTGTATTCTTAATAGTCATAAGTAAAAGAGTGTCATTTTTAATTGTTCATATTTAATGTAGTCTCCTTCCGTTCTTAGTATTATTTTTAGTTGTGATATTTTTCTGTAATAATGTCGTCACTCATGCCCATTTTTAACTATCACATTTTGAGTTGTAACTCTGTTCCATAATGAAGTTATAGTATATTAAGTTAATTTTCAAGGCTTTATTTTAAGTTGATACAATTTTCTCGATAGAAGTTAAGGAAAATAATGTGTTTAACTAATTTTCAGTGAAAACTTTCATTGAATGAGGTCACATAATAGGTATATAAAGTAATGATAGCGTATTTCCAAATTTAGTATGGATATTATTTCAGACTGAACAATGTTGTCTAGAGGGAAACTTATGGTACATGCAGCTCTATGTATGTATGTATTTATTTACACTGCAAGTGGGCAAGCATCCGGTGGCAGTGGTATACACAATATAAACAATACACAATACAATTATACACACAATACAATAAGAATACACAATACAGTTTAACACAATAATTACAATTAATAATAAAACATAAAATAACCTAATTTTACAATACAACCTACATATGTATAGTTCCTACATAAGTTTTAATAGTCTTTCACTTTACTCTCATCTCACTCACTGTAGTGGCACTATGACGCATTTCACTGACACTATAGAACACATTTCATTGACGCTATAAATTATCACTGATCGGAACTATTCACTGCACTGTAAAACCATAACTTCACTGACTCACCTCGCTTCACTGATACAACAGTTCAAATAAGACAAATAATTACACCCTTATGCATACTTATAAACAGAACTACATTTAAGCTAAACATTTCTAGTCTAAGGCCCTCTTACATGCTATTTTTAAATAATTTACAATTCAAACTAAGGGAGTAACTCGTCAGGCTAAATAAAATACATGTCACCTTAAGAAATTAAATTTTAAATATCATCTTAATTTTAATTTGCACTTTATACACAACTTTTTAAGTTCTTCTGGAATCTCCTTAAGGAAGGACAGCCCTCAAAGACCGCTGCAGGTAGGTCATTCCAATCATTTATAGTTATCCAATCATTTATAGTTATCATGTGGAATTACCTTAAGAAGAAGAATAGAAACAAACGATGCAGAGGAATCGGGAATTAAATAAGGCTAGAAACAAAGGATAACTGCTGTGAAGATAGAAGAGTAGAAGAGAAAATAAATCGGGTAGAGATCCAAGAATTTGGAAAAATGACTGAAGAAATTTCACTTAATGAAGATTTCAGCAAAGAGGGAAATTTGTAAAATGAAGAAACCCATATCGAGGATAAAGAAGACAATTTGGAACCTGTTAATGCTAATGGGAATGCTAATCACAATAATGAGAATGACTCTGAAGACGGAAGAGAAAAATCTAGAGGTGTAGTAGTGATGGAAAGGAAAGGTGATGATAAAGTGTGGGAAACAGTCGGAATGCAAGTTGAAGATGATTTGGGAATTAGAGCATTGTGTTAAGGTTAAGAAAGTAGAATCACAGTCTAGTACGAGGCGCATCCAGAAAGTAAGTTTCCCTATTTTTTTAAAAAAAAGAACACACACTTTCAGGAAAACTTTTATTGGCAACAGGTACAGCAATGTTTCAGCTATTTTTCAACATAGCCACCATCAGAATTGAGACACTTGTCGTATCGTGGAATCAACTTTTGTATCCCTCTGTCGTAGAACTCTGCCACCTGTGAATGGAACTAGTGTGTGACAGACGTCTTCAGCTCTTCGTCATTGCCAAAACGCTCATCGGAGGACAGGAATTTTTTGAGGTGCAAGAAAACGTGAAAATCACTGGGAGCAAGATCAGGACTGTAGGGTGGGTGATCAAACAACTCCCAGCCAAATTCCGTCAAAACAGCTGCTGTGCACCGAGCCGTATGTGGACAAGCATTGTCATGGAGGAGAACAACACCTGCAGTAAGCATTCCACGCCTCTTATTTTGAATGGCACGTCGCAATTTTCGCAGTGTTTCACAGTAATGGTCAGCGTTCACTGTTTCACCTCTTGGATGGAAGTCAATGAGCAGAATGCCCTTCCTGTCTCAGAACACCGTGCACATCACTTTCCGTACCGACAGCGTCTGTTTGAATTTCGTCCTGACTGGAGATCCACTATGCCGCCAATGCATTGACTGCTGCTTGGTTTCCGGGGTGAAGTGCGAAATCCAAGTCTCATCGCGCGTGACAATCCTGTCGAGGAACTCGTCGCCATCATCGTGTTACCATTGCAGAAATGTCAGTGCTGCTCCTAAATGTTGCATTTTGTGTTCGGGTGTCAGGTTTTTCGGCACCCACCTGGCACACACTTTTTTGAACAGCAGGTGCTTAGTGACAATCTCATCCAACAAGGATCGCGATATCTGGTGAAAATGGCTGCTCATCTCCGTAATCGTGAAGCGACGGTTCTCTATGATGCACTGCCGCACCAGCTCAACATGATCATCATTGATGAGGGACAGTCGCTAACTGCGCTCTTCATCGTGGACACTTTGACGACCTTCGGAAAACTGCCTACACCAGCGACGCACCATCTGCTTACTCATGATGTTCGGCCCATAGACCTGACAGAGCTGCCGATGAATTTCAATTGGCGCAATGCTTTGTGCATTAAAGAACTTTATCACCGACCGAACTTCGCAGGTGGCGGGAGTAGGAATAAGAACTTCCATTTCGGACCACTGCTGCCACGCTACTGGCACCAGGCGTGACCTGTCCAGCTGGCATATGATTGATACGTCATACATCTGTTACACATGTGCAATTAACATGGATAATTACGTTTACTTTCAAGGGGAAAAAATCGGGAAACTTACTTTCTGGATGCGCCTCGTATATACAATCACGAAGCTTGAGTTGTTGAGGGTACTAGGAACAATAGACTGTGCTGGTATTATTTCGAATTATCTGTAATGAGGCGATAATAGCAGTCCTAGTGGTTAGCAACTATCTATGGATGCATATTCTCTACGTATTAAGCTTCGTGACTGTATATACTAGACTGTGGTAGAACGTTATGAATTTTTAGCCGAGAGTTCATTTGAGGAAGATACAGATTATTCTGTTGCTGACCCTCATTTTAAATATGCGTCACAAACTACTTCATCTTCTACATCATCCAAGTCATCAGGTGAGTCAGATTTTGATCACTCTGTGCCTAGAGGAGACGGACAGAATTCTGTGTGTAACAATGGAAAGGATGCTTTGAAGAAGGGAAAATCATGTCCTGCGAAACTGAGTGAATGGAAAAAAAATAAAGCTGGCATTCTACGAAATAGTTAAAAAACATATACTTCAACATCTTCAAGCAAAAAGAATTTTCCAGAACGAAAGAAGCATCCACATTGTGGAAAAAAATGTAGACTTAAGTGTTCTCAAAAAATTCCCTATGAAGAGAGAAAAGTTATATTTGAAAAATATTGGGGACTTCATAACATAACGAGGCAATGTGACCTTATTTCTAAAAGTATGGTGCAGGTTCAACCTTCTTATCGTTATCAGAAACCAGGAAGCAATAATCGGTTTTTTACTTTGAAATTGAAGGAAAGAAGACGAGAGTCTGCAAGGAATTTTTCAAGTCAACACTAGATATCAATGACAAACCAATAAGGACAGTGATTCAAAAGACTGAAATGGCTTTTATAAACGAAGACTTCAGAACAAAACACGGCAATCACAAGAAACTGGAACCTGCAGTGAAAGATGAGATATGACAGCATATTAGTTTTATACGAAGAATAGAAAGCCACTATCTCCGTCAACAGACAAGTTGAGAATTTTTTGATGGCAGTAAAACTATAGTTGAATTATACGGGGACTATAAAAGTGACTATATCAAAGAAACTGTTTAATATGCATCTTTATCATTATATACTCATGTCTTTAATTATGAGTTAATTATTTCATTCTTTGTACCGAAAAAGGACCAATGTGAACTTTGTATGGCTTACCAAAATGCAGAAAATTATGAAAAGACTGATTTAGAAACAAAATACATGGCCATCTGAAGCAGAAAGATCTATCCAGGGCAGAAAAAGATAAAGATAAATCAAAAGTGAATGTAAATTACAAATATGTTGCTACGATCTTCAAGCGGTATTACCTGTACCAATAGGGGATGTATCTGTATTTTATTACAAATAAAAATTGAATGGCTATAACTTCATAATTTCTGAATTGAAAAATGTTAGAACTTTCTGTTTTTTCTGGCATGAAGGTGAAGGTAACAGGGGTGGTGTGGAAATAGATTGTGTATACAAATACTTAGAGAATGTGGCCAAATCTGCTGAAAACAGTGAACTCGAGATAGTTTTTTGTTCTTATAATTGCGGGGGTCAGAAAAAAAAAATAATAATAATAAATTTACTATAGCTATGTGTATGTAGGCAGTATCTGTGTTGAATATTTAATCCATTACTCACAAATTTCTAATTACGGCGCATACCCAGAATGAGGGAGATAACATACACTCAGTAATCGAAAAGGCAATAAAAAGAACATTAAAATCAGGACAAATTTATGTGCCATATCAGTATGTCTCCCTAATATGATCAGCAAAAAAACAAGGAAATCTGTATAAAGTTACAGAATTGGGTCATGATGACTTCATTGATTTTAAGGTGGTTTGTCAGCATTATGGTAGTAACTATTCATTGACAGAAACTAATGAACACATCAAAATATGTGACATTAAGGTAGTAGGAGCAGAAAAAATCTCATGGGTTTTTTTTTTTTTGTCAAAACATCTTATGAACAAGAAGAGTACAAGAAACTAATAGTACCGGCAAACAAAAAGAAACCTCAGTCTCAGCAACAAAAAATGAAATGCGAATTGAAGAAAGCATATCAAAGAAAAATGAAAGTATCAGATCGTAAGAAGTATGGCATTATGAATCTCATAGACTGTAATGATATTCCTAAAAAAATATAAAGACTTCTACACTTCAGGGATAAAAATGTTTGAGTAACACAATTGTTTGAAAAGTAAATTTTCCAATTTTTTTTTTTTTTTTTCAGTTATAATTTTGCCTTAGTTTGGTAAGTTATCTGTAAGCATTTCTAATCAATTAAACTGAAACTTGTTCAATGATAAATGAACAAACTGAGTAACATAATTGTTTGGAAAGTAAATTTTCGATTATTTCTCAATTATACACGTATTTATGACTAAGTGACAACTTATCTGTAAGTACTTCTACTCAAAATAAAATAAAATAATGGAGTTATGAAATTCATTTCCCTATATATATATATATATATATATATATATATATATTCCTATAGCCGACATTAACAACAAATATTAATAATAACAATAAGAAAATAAATTATTATTAGACATTATTGCAATGATTTCGCATGCTATTACCATTATTATTATTATTATTATTATTATTATTATTATTATTATTATTATTATTATTATTATTATAACAGTGACGTCACAATATGAAAAATATTAAGTTTACATATTATAGAAAAAATGACACAACTGAAACTTATTCTAATCAAACCTTTGTTGTGCCTTCAGTGACAACAATGCTTGAAAAAATATGGCATAAAAGTAAGCTCTAAATATCAATAACAACATTTTTTACGTTAATAGTTTCTTCTTAATTTTTAACATTACCATAAAATCACATTCACTTATATGTTTTCAGTTTTTTTGCTGTCCTGAAAAATTATATTTTTTGAGTTAGGTCACTTTTCTATGTCATGTGCAAATGTCTGGTTCCAGAGTTATAATTTTTTTTTTTTTTGTTGGCAGAGTTGTCTCAAAATCTCTCCTTTTTTTTTTTTTTTCAAAAATAAAAAAACAGCTAACCCTAAAATATCTAAAAATTCTAGTTTTTCATGCTTTCCATAGGTACAACTTACAAACCAACAGTCATTAAAATCTGTAGTATGAAGGACAAGTCCCTTGGTTGATTTGACTTGGAATGACCCCCAATTGTTTAAAAATTTGCCCTTTCTTTCGAAGCATACCA
Source organism: Periplaneta americana (assembly GCF_040183065.1). NCBI lineage: Eukaryota > Metazoa > Arthropoda > Insecta > Blattodea > Blattidae > Periplaneta > Periplaneta americana. Next base: position 121,933,975 of record NC_091121.1, on the reverse strand, counting down.
AATATCTAAACTAACGTAAACTGTCATTGATTTGGCTTATGATAACTTGCTTTAGTCGATCAGTGACAGGTTAGGTTATGTTAGGTTAGTTTAGGCTTTTCCTATGCCTTGCATGTACTCACAATTGTCAACAACAGCTCCGGCTGGGAGGTCAGTGAAAGTCCGATAAATTCCAAAAGGAACTACCAAGTATGATTCAACCGTTGGACATATTCTTTTTCAGACAATACAAAACATATTGGAGAATTGTATCAGATTATGCAATAAAGGACGACCATTTTCATTCAAAACTTCATAACAGAAATACCATTGTCACTCTGCATTCATTTCTCTACAGTCAATTACAGGCACCACGATTCAAAGACATGATTCGATATACATTTTATAAATCAGGATACATTTACCTAACGTATTCACTACAATGCCCTAAAATGAAGCCAAATACAATAACATTCCTCGACTTGAAACGCATTGACGAGACTAGTTTCTATGAGGATGCTGTAAAATTGCCCTGGCACACGATCTGGACTGCACGCTCAGTGGATGACAAAGTGGACATTCTTAATGGACTTATTGTGTCACTGTACAGAAAACACGCTCCATGGAAAACTAAACATGTTACAAGGTGCCCGGCATCATGGATGACAACTAAGATAAAAGAGCTGATGACTGACAGGGATACCGCTTACAGAAAATATAGATAGGATAAAACTGATGACAACCTACAAAATTACAAACGACTAAGAAATACGACGAATCAAGAAATACGAAATACAAAACTGAAATATATGCACGGACTAATTGGGTCAAATGTAAACACTAGAGACATGTGGAAAAATATTAACTCAATGGGATTTGGAAATACAAAAGGACAGACACAACAAATCAGAATCTCATTAGAAAGCCTCAATGAACACTTCACTACTCCGCCAACTAACAATACTGACCATAACACACAGAGACAGACAATGGCAGAACCTCAAGTAGTTGACCCACTCAGAGACAGATTTTACTTTTCATACGTTACACCTATTGACGCGAAGAAAGCTCTTAAACGCAACAAATCCAAAGCGACATGTTCTGACATTAGTATCGCAATAATAAACAAACTTATTGACGTAATCTTACCAACACTGACACACATTTTCAAAGCTTCGCTGACGACATCCATTTTTCCTAAAGCTTGGAAAAATGCCTTTGTGCGCCCTATACTCAAAGTTAAAAACGCCGACTACCCCCAACGACTATCGACCTATTAGTATTCTACCTACCTTATCGAAGGCGTTAGAGAGGATAGTACACAGACAACTCATTGACTACCTAAACAGATATGAACTCTTGGACACACATCAGTCAGGTTTCAGGACTCGACACAGTACAGTGACTGCACTGTTGGAAGTAACGGAAGACATCCGAAAAGCTATGGACGAACGTAAAATTACAATACTGACACTACTAGACTGCAGTAAAGCGTTTGACACTGTAAATATTGACGAGAAAATTACTATCACTCCAACTGTCAGAAAACACAGTTTCTTGGTTCTCCTCTTATCTCAGCGAACGTCAGCAGTGTGTTTGCATTGGAAGTCGAACTTCCTCATGGCATATCGTTGTTTCTGGAAACCCACAGGGACCTGTTCTATCACCACTACTATCCACTATTTACGTAAATTACATCCCCTCGACTCTACAGCACTGTAAGCATCACCTCTACGCAGACGATTTACAAATCTATATCCATACAACCTCTGACTCACTCAATGACGCAATACAAAATCTTAACGAGGACCTTGAATGCTTGGGCCAGAATGTTTGGTTTGACTCTCAATGCAAGAAAATCACAAGCAATCCTAGTGGGACATCAACGTCTATGATGCAATATTACTCCTGCTCTTCCAGTCAAGTTAACGACACAATAATCCCTTTTGCTTCCTCTGTTAAAAACCTTGGAGTTTACTTTGATACGCATTTAAACTGGAATAACCAAGTAACCCATATTACCAAAAAAGTGCTTTCCATACTACATTTCTTAAACAGCATTCGAAAATTCCTTCCACTATCACTCAAGAAAATACTAGTGGAAACACTAGTAATGCCCCACTTCGTTTATTGTGATTTTCTACTGACTGACCTCAATGTCAACCAGTCGCAAAAATTACAACATGTTCATAATTCTTGTGTTCGCTTCGTCTGCGATATCCGTCGCACTGACCACATTACCCCATCCTTCCAAGTTCTAAACTGGCTATGGCTTAACGAACGTAGAAATTTTTGTTCTCTTGTTCTCCTTTTCCAAGTCCTTCAACTTCTACACCTACCTACCTTGCCTCTCTTTTCAGTTACCTACACACGCAAAATAGCCGCATACTAGCCATACCAACACATAAGACATCATCGTATTCATCATCATACACAATCTCGCTCTCGCGCTTGTGGAATACCCTACCCAGTGACATCAGAGACTGTCGGAATTTAGTAGCGTTCAAAAGCAAGCTTATTAAGCACTTTCTTACTGCGTAGAGTAGGTTTAATTTGTACTTAATCAATAAAGGAAATGCTTCTATCTTCTTAACTTTTACAAGCTTTTATTAATCAGTTAATCTTTTAGTACTTTGATTTTTATTGTATCTGTAAATTTAATATTAATTGTAATTATAATAAGTAATTGTATTCTTAATATTGTAGTTATAATCCCCTGGTAGAGGGGAAGAGAAGGCCTGATGGCCTTATCTCTACCAGGTTAAATAAATAAATAAAATAAAAAAAAATAATTAATGATTCCATTGAATGGTTTGAAGTGCCGAAGCAGTATGCTTTTCACATACCAGGAGTTAACTTTTGCGACATTTGTGGAGGTTCTTCCTATATCAGGTGCTCATGGAGTACTTCAAAGTTCTATTTTGATCACTTTATGAGTGCTGATGACTTGCACTTTCCCACTGTCGCATTTTTGCCCATTGAGACTGAAAAATCAGCAAATATGTTAATACATATTGATGTCTTTGAAGTTCACACTTCGAATTTGCATCTCTATTTCCCATGACCATTAGCTGCTAAAAGATATATCAATAAATTCTACCGATGCATACTGTGTGTCAGTATATGTTTCATTCTGAAAACATACAGGCGAACTGGAGAGGTTACTTGTTAGTTCCTTTCTAAAAAGTGTGCTTCTATTTTTTTAGCCATGTTTCACTGCTAATCTTACTCTGTTAAGAGTCAACTAACGTTGTTAAAACTTTAAAATGTGTAACTCCAACTGTTTTCCGAGAATTAAAAATTAATTTTCTCCATTGTTGAGGAATTGCTCTGGAATTTCAGTTCACAGCTGTGTTGAATTTGATTGTTGCTAGTATTTAAAATAGCAGAGTAGACGCAAGAAGAGCTTGCCACGGAAAGCTGTGCGAACTTTCGGAAATTTTCGGGTGCACTCGACCTCGCTTTGATTTGATTGGCAAACTATCGACAGTTCTCAGTCGTCTACTGGCTTGATGTTTCGAGTGAGATTTATCACAGCGCATGTAACAAAATCTAAATCTAGTTGCAGAGTAACTAATAACATAACATTGTTGAAAATACAGAAGCACGATTTTTTTATACATAAAATCACTGAATGAAACGACAAAGATGTTATAAGCAGTATGTAATTGTTGAAAATACAGAAACACGATTTTTTTTACGTATATAAAATCACTGAATTAAATGACAAAGATGTTGTAAGAAATATGTAATCGTGTAATAATTGATATTTGACGTTGTAATAAAACAATAATACTATGTGATTTTATTAAAATATTCCGATAACTAGGGTACTGTGGTCGGTTTATTTTAATCTGTATATACTCCCTATGTTACGAGCGGAGCCTGTTTCGTTTTTCATATATTTATAAACATTATAAACAATTCCCTAGTTTGACTGTGTAACGTTTTATTAGCACTTCCTAATTTAGAGCCAAATGGGGGGCATTGTTAAGTACATAGAATGTTATACAGAACTCTCTTATTTAGCAAACATACTTTGAACTATATAAAACTCCTGATATCAGGGATAAAACGCAGAGTATGTAACACACACGCTGGCTTCTACCTGCTCTGCAGAATACACTCCTCGATATGAACAGCTCAAGACCGCGCTTTCGAATGCGCCCTGTAATCAGTATTAGGTGATTCATAGCAGCCCAGTAACGAGCATGGTGGCATGAGGACCGAATATCGTTCTCTGCATATCAGTCAAATGGGCAAGCTTTCTTTGCGCTTCCTCTATAAGTTACCATGCAGTTTCGTTTCGAACAGTTTTGCATTGGAAATTGTTTTATAATATTTGGACATTTTTGTTTTGTACTTAATTTTAATTATAACCCCATTTCATGATATGCTTAATCATTCGAGAATGATGAAACTCAGTACCTATGTGATATAAATCACTTTTCACGTTTCCTTATTTGGACCATTTTTGGTTTGAACGTATCTCTATTGGATATTTTACATTTTGGACAGCTTTGTGTTTGAACACTTTACACTTTGAACATTTTTGCTTCGGACATTTTCATGTGGACAGTTTTGGTTTATATATGTTTGTAATGGACATCTTTTTGTTTGGACATTTTCATTTGGACATATTTGTATTGAACATTTTTGTTTGGATATTTTACATTTTGGACATATTCAGTTAGGACTTTTTTTGATTTAGGCATATTTGTATTCGACATTTTTATTTTTACATTATGACTGTGGCTCGTGAAATTGGTATTGGCACTCGAATTTTTTTTTTTTTATACGAGACATATACCTTGACTAAAACTTTAACGTGGTATCGCAATAGTAAAGAATTATAAAAATTTAAAGAGAGAAATGTATTGCTCTAGTCTTTATTTTATCACGCCAGTGATTATACAGTATATTATATTATATTATATTATATTATATTATATTATATTATATTATATTATATTATATTATACCTACACACATATATTTTAAATACATTTTCAGTGTTCTCTTATGAGTCAGTATGTGCTCTGGATTCCATTGCGAGAAGATGGTGGCCTGGCCTATGGTTACTCATAATTACCTTGTTTTACAGAAATACAGTAATTTATATCCAAATAATTGCTGATTGTGATAGTCGCGTATCCAACAATTGTGGAAGTCTCATAATTTCCATTTGCAAAGGAATTAGATGTTGTTCTCAGTCTACTTTTTATGCAAATTGTTGAACGATTTTGGTTCTTAATTATGTTTTCCTTTCTTATTGCAAATAAATGTTCCTCTAGGTGCGGAAAGTAAGAATTTGACATAGTACAGTACATTGATGCAGACCAAATCGACTTTTACCATGAATTAATTATATCTGAAATCATATAGAGAATCTGATACAAGACATGAAAATTGTGAAGTTCGTTTTATTCCATGGGCATGATAACCCTCAGTACATGTCCTGAGATACAGTGACTCTGTGTATTAGACTGTTAAAATAATGAAAATTTTAGAGAAGAGAAAATGTTTGATATTGCACATATACGGTATATCCCTATGGGTGATGTGCTTAATGTACTTGAAATGTCGTGACGTGTGTTCAGTAAGGAAAAAAAAGAATAGTTGCTACTCACCAACACTAGGCCTATATGGAAAGGAACTTCTCAAACAAAACCTGATCTGAAAGGGATGCAAAGTTTTGCTTGCAATTCGACGCAGCACCGATATCCTGTAGTAAAATAGACCAGAGAATATCTAGGATATGTCCCATGCCATGGCATCGTGGTCTAAGGCATCCTGCCTAGGATTCACGTTACGGAATGCGGGCTGGTTCGAGTCCTCATGGGGCAAGAAATTTTTACATAAAATTTCGGCCAGTGTATGGGACCGGTGTCCACGCAGCATCGTGATCACTTGGAGAGCTACGATAGGTAGCAAAATCCGGTTGCGAAAGCCAGCTATAATGGCTGAGGGGATATCACACGATACCTCCATTCTGGTTGGATGATCGTTCACCTCTGCTTTGGCATGTGAACGAAAGGCCAGCAGCCAGTGGTCGGTGTGGACCCTTCAAGTGCTGTGGCGCCACGGATTATTATTATTATTATTATTATTATTATTATTATTATTGTTATACCTAGGATATCAACAAATCAACGTCCATAAGTGTCAGTGTCTATAGTGTGTGTGCGCGCGTGCGTGCGTGCATATGTGTGTGAAACATGATACTCTTCAGCCAACTCACACACAAGCGGATAGTGAAAGTCTGGCCATAGCACAAAGTAGGGTTATAATCATCCATAAATATATACCCACTAACACGAAGTTCCATGTTTATTCATATATCATAGCCTATCTTATAATTGGTTCGTAACAAAGAGCTAATATGTCTCTCTCAACAGCTCACATTCTGGAAATTGTCACTTTCTTAATCACCTCTTTCAGTTGTGATGGATGTGATCAAGTCAGAACCTGAGGTCGACCCATTGGCTACAGAAACAAGTGATAACACTGTTTTGGAAGAAAAGAAGCCATTGTCTGGGGTAAGCTGAAAGTATTTACTGTTTATTTTCTACATGCAACAGTCAAACCAATAAACTGTGTGGCAGAAAAGCATTCATACACCAGATGAAATTCAGAATCTTCATTGGAGTTAAGAAAATCAAGTGAAGAATTCCTCGTCTTCGGCCTTCATGAGACATGTTGTACGCTCGTGACTGTTTATATTATAAGTGCTCTTGTTTTAAATTATGAATTATGCTGTAGAATTTTTAGCGCAAGTTTTTGGCTTATACTAGGCCTACATCTTTCTCATCACTAGGTATGGGAGGTGGTAACTAGCGAATGAACTGTACATAAATATACATTCCTCTCTTGCTGCTACTGCTCGCAAACGAAAAAACAGAGATAATGTCTATACTGTTCTTACAAGCAAACATTCTAACGGGGACAGATAAAAAAGTTAAATTTTTTTCTTTCTTCATGTTAATAATGTCAAAAGAAGTGCTTATACAAATTTTGGCCACTCGACTGCAATTATGAGAGCCGTAAAAAAATTGATTCGCCAGGGGCTGTTAACAGAAAGATAAAACACAATTTCATTGGACAAATTTATTAGAATGGACATAACTTGTTGAGCTATTTTCCAACATATTTTCCATCGGAATTGAGACATTTCTCATATCATAGGATCGACAGAGAGAGGTGCAGACGCAGTCAAACTCTGGTTCCGGACTGAGGCGGCTGACTTCTATGACACAAAAATTGATCCCATGGTATGACAGATGTCTCAATTCCAATAGGGGGATATGTTGACAAATAGAGCAAAAATTGCTGTATCTGTTTCAATAAATATTTGCATGAAATTGTGCTTTTTTTCTATAAACGACCCCAGGGAAAATCACTTTCTGGACGGCTTCGTAATTGCGGTCAAGTGGCCAAAATTTGTATAAGGACTTCTTTTGATATTATTAACATGGTGGAAGAAAAAAAATTTAACTTTTTTATCTGCCCTCATCAGAACGTTTGCTTGTTAGAGGAAGGAAAACTGCATCAAAGAAGACATTTACAGCTGCTGTTGGTTGAGCCTGAGCAAGCTGGCAACATTCCACACTCTGCTTGTTATCAAGTTGTTGTGTGTTGTTTTAGATGTCATCATGTTTGAACCACATATCACAGCACCTCTGTTCTTAGCTAGAGAACCTTGTTATTGGGCGTGTATTATGCCTGTAGGAGAACCTAAATTTAGATTGAGTTACGGGCGTGAAGCTGGGTCATATATTCAAAAATTTCAAAGATGCCCAAGAAACACAACACAAGAAACTATCGCGACTGACGAGTTGTATTTAGGGAGCAGGCCAGGCTTCTGGAATTTTGGAATTTAGAAGACCTGGCTCAGTGGAAGTGTGAGAGCCTACCTGCAAGCATGCATGCCAGAGTGCTACAAAATGGACTCATAGCCATTGCATATGCACTTTCTAAGAGGTTCCTTGCAGCACCAGAAAAATCTCTAATGTCATCAGTCTGATGTAATCATGCAGTCCATTGGTATTCTAGCATTCAACAAAACCTGGTTCAGTGCTAGTGGCAGAGTCACTGTCACTGGATTCAAATGAGTAATGTAGTCGAAGTGAGACGATGTGATGGTGGTCTCCATGGCAATGTATGAAAATGATGGGGACACCACACATTCTCATAACCATCCTAGACCATGGAGGCAATGAAGTCTCATTTCTCATGTAATTTCCCTATTGTCGTGTATCTTTTCATTGATTCTGTAGAGTGCAGTAATTTTTCGCGTAGTGAATGATGATTACATATTAATAATGGTGTTTGATTTGTCGCACCACACACGTCGCACTATGTAAAGCTGTGGACCTGTCGACAGGTGATCACACTCATATATAGTTCTACATTAAGATGCGTGGCATAGTAAATGTATGCACTTCTTGACTTATTTTAAACATGTCACTCTTTGTTACTTTTCTACACTAAAACTAATAATCAGTTGCAGACAGCCGATAAGGGGTGGTCCTTCAGCTTGGGGGTTAGGCGAAGAGTTAACAACCCATCACCATAAAAAGGAGCTTGTTACGAAACCTCAACATAAGCCTTTGGAGAAGTAAAAAAATTCAAATATCTTGGAGCAACAGTGACAAATATATAAATGACACTCGGGAGGAAATTAAACATAGAATAAATAGGCTATGGGAAATGCTTGCTATTATTCGGTTCAGAAGCTTTTGTTATCTAGTCTGCTTTCAAAAAAAATTGGTAGTTATAATTTATAGTTATAGTTATGTTCTGTATGCTTGTGAAAGTTGGACTCTCACTTTGAGAGAGGAACAGAGATTAAGGGTGTTTGAGAGCAAGGTGCTTTGAAAAATATTTGTGGGTAAGAAGGAAGAAATTACAGGATAATGGAGAAAATTACACAACGCAGAACTACACGCATTGTATTCTTCACCTAACATAATTAGGAACATTAAATCCAGATGTTTGAGATGGGCTGGGCATGTAGCACATATGGGTGAATCCAGAAATGCATATAGAATATTAGTTGGGAGACCTGAGGGAAATAGATCTCTGGGGAGGCCGAGACGTAGATGGGAGGATAATATTAAAATAGATTTGAGAGAGGTGGGATATGATGCTAGGTACTACATTAATTTTGCTCAGGATAGGAACCAATGGTGGACTCATTTGAAAGTGGCAATGAATCTCCGAGTTCTGTAAGTAAAACTAATACAGTAGACTTTATATATATAGTCTGATCTTCAAGTCGCTCCAGAATACTGGAATAAGCAAGAACCCGAGGAATGTAGTGGTAACCCTAGTTATATGTAGGCGTGTTAGCATTCAATGGAATCAACCATTCATGAATGAGTACAAAACTGTCTTGGTATTGGGACAGTGGTAGAATGGTGGGAATGAATGTAGAGGAAACCATAAAGAGAGAGAAAAACAAATATAATAAATACCAAATAATAATAATAATAGTAATAATAATAATAATTATAATAATAATAATAATAATAATAATAATAATAATAATAATAATAATAATAATAATATAACAAGAAGAAGAAGACTTCCCCATTTAAATAAGATGCTGAAAATGTTCTCCATTCTGCTGTAGGCATAGATCCACACGTTTTATTTTATCAAACACTTTGATTAAACTTTCTTTTGTCACTGAATTTGTGTAATTCTTTGTTGCCGTTTTTTGGGTCATGAATTGTTTTAGGGTTGTCTTGATATACTGTCAACTTAGCAGCACCCCAAAAGAAATAATCGAACGGAGTCAGATCAGAGGCTCTCAGAAGAAGCCATAGTCCTTGCGCAATTATCCTCTCTCCAAAAATGTCTCCTAACAAATTCTTCGATGCATGGGATGTGTGAGCCTTAGCATTATCTGTTGAAAAAAAAAAATTTAGCAACTCTTCTTCATTTAACTGTCCAATAAAATGGAAGAGAATATCGGAACAATAAACTTTAGAATTGAGTCTCATTAAAAAAAATTGGGCCAATAATTTCAATTGAAATATAGCACACCATATACCTATTTTCTCTGGATGCAGTTCGATTTCTTTCACAGCATGCAGATTTTCAGATGACCAAATTCTGGTATTTTGGGAATTAATGTAACCCAACAGGTGAAACCAGGCCTCATCCATAAAAAAGTGTCCTATCCAACACTTCAACATCATGGTGCCAAATCATCCTCTGGAACCATTTGTAATAATGAATACGTTTCTCGTAGTCAGCAGGTTTTAATTCATGTACCGCTATCACTTTGTAAGGATACTATTTAAGTTCGTTTCACTGCTTTTTGTGTCGTAGTATACAAAATGTTTGTCTGTTGAGCAAGTTTCCTCGAGTTTTATTGGTCTTCTAAGCATCCTATCAGAGATATCTAAAAGCTTATCTTCTGTTAACACAGGGGGCCTGCCACTCATCGCAATATCTTCTACAGAACTGGTCTCACGAAATTTATGTATCAAATCGTAGATAGTATCCTGATATGGTAATTTGGAGTTTGGAAACTGCTCTAAAAATTGTTGTTTAACTTTCGCCGTGTATTGCCCACCTTCTCTGAACATATTCTCTACTAGAAAAATACGTTTTTCTATCGTGAACATTTCAATTCTGTCACAACACACGTCTTACACTCTGGAAGAGACAGTCTGCACTGACCATTATCTGCAACCCTTGTCACAATGGGGAGGTTGAAACTGTTTAAGCTTCCTTGACCTTGACCGAGTCTTAAGAGTGTTACCAACTGCTTTTCTGGTGCTTGACTGCTATTCTACCTGTGGTACTGTGGAGGGACTCAAAGATAAATTAAGATGTTATTTTGTCTATATGGACAACTCTCAAATACATATGGCACTTTTGTAGGAAACAAAGTTCTGTCATGTGAGCCAGCTCTTGCTAAACAGATCACATGCTGTTCATGCCTTACAGGAACGGTACTTAACATGTTGACTTAAACTGTAATTTGTAATGTGTGATTGCTGAGGATGGTCTATTGATATGACAAAACTGTTCTCTTCTATAACTTTGTTGATCTGCATTTCTGAACAGTAGGCATAATAGATACATTTGACTACAAATGTAATCACAATCACAAAGGTACATTTGCAACAGTAAAAGTAATATTACAGACGAAAGAACTTAAGCTATGTTTATTAAGGATTTATTTGATTTTGAAGGATGGATGTTATACAAGGGGTGTTCCATATTGATTTACACTTTCAAATTTCCCACCATCCATGGTCCACCATTTGACATTTGTAGTACATTGGTCTGCCTGCAGGTGGCAGCACGATGCAGAGGAGTGTAATCCTACCAAGCCCCTACAGTGTCAGCTGTGCAGAACGAAGAAACCGGTGCAAATTGAACGCTGCGCTTGGCGCCATGTTGTTGGAGAGCAGATGCATAATATCAGTATGTAAATCACACAATTTAATGCTGTTATTATCTAAAATTAACAGATTATGGCCATTTTCGACGTTTAACGTAAAATTAGGACGAAATAAACATAGTCAAAGTTTCATTGATATGTGTCAGAGCATTAAAGGAAAGAAAATACATACGCAGCAATTTATAGAAAACATGCTCATACATCCATAAACAAGACAGAGATAAAGCAAGAACCAAAGCAGAACATAGCAAAACACCAGAAGATGCTCAAGATTGGAGGAAGAAGACTGCCATTCTTAAAAAAGCAATCATAACAGCAAAAAAGAACAGTTTTAATAAATTTATTTAAAATATTAATTACAGAACCGATAACGCTAAAACATATAAATTTCTGAAGAATATTTCCAATACACAGGAAAATACTAAGAGCACATTTTGAAACTGGACACATCTCCTAAATATGAAGTTTGGCTTTCTTCTATGAGTAATGACAATATTGAAGCCATTTCTTCGCAGCATTCTTAGGCAGGAGCAATGCATATAGAACAAACATTTCTTTCAACTGGACTACTGGGCAATCTAACATTAATGTTAGTAGAAAGGAAGTACGTGCTAGGAATATTAGAGAAAATATTTTTTCAGAATATTGTGGGTTTAATACTCGATGTTGTTTAGTCAACAATGAGGCAACTAGGCCAGGACATAATGAGGTAGGGTGACTAGTTCCTTTCCTCCTCCAGTGCATACATCACCAATTAGCTACATATTACACTAATTAGAATTCAGATGCATACAAACAATTGTTCTTCCTCTGACACATATCGTCAGGTAAGATGTACTGCCTGATAATAGATGTACATATCAGCCAGAACCCCAGTCAGAGGAGACTCGATGATGAAAGAGTTAAATTTATCGCAAAACATGACACCAGTGACAAAGTAAAAGCATCAGACCTACAAAGGAAAATGGTTTAAAAAGTAAAGGAATGTTACTCATGATTACTGTTTTGAGACCAATGATCAGGGGATATCTATATGCAAACGCCTGTTTTCTTAGCACATTGGATAAAAACAAGAAATTTATTAGATATGTCATTCACTACTGAAAAACCCCTCAGCAACAGACATGAAAACATACCCCGAAACATAAGAATCAATCAATCTTAATGTATCCAGCTGTTTTCTGACAACATAAAGTCCACTATAGTCCACTGTAGTCTATTCAGTTGTTGTTTTTCACGAGAAATGAGGGGTATTTTGATCGGTGTTCATTATAGATGCCTGTTGCTAGTAGCCAGAGTTGGGGTGTATCTTATAAGAACTTGGGGTGTATCTTATAAGGTCTTTCTTGATCTCTGTCGTTTGCTATAACCAGGAGTAAAGCATTTGTGTCAGGGATGTCAAAACGCCTAAATTACATGCTCATACTACAAGCAATATGAATCCAAGAAGGTTCACTTATTAGGAAGATGAAGTACAATCATCGCTGTTAAGGAAACATTGTGTGGGTTCTTGAAAACACGCAGTGCAGGCGTTTTGACATCCCTAATTTATGTACAGAATGAAAGTGTGGCCTGTGACATTTTGAAACTGGCTTCAAATGAGAAGAATGAAATTACTGATTTAATTTTTCTGGTTGTTTCCCAGGAAGTGAATTTATTAAATCTGCAGTCAACTCAAATAAAGGCAGAAAGTAAGGACTACTACTGTGATCTCACATCAGGGATAACATTTGAAGAAAATGCAGTGCCAGTTAATATCTCAATGGTCAAGTTTGAAGCTGAGGTGAGTGGGTCTTGTGGAATGCTTTGGCTCTTCTATTTCCATATAGTGTGTTTCATATTGTAATTACGTTTTTGTTGACTTTGCTCATTCTCTCATTCCTATTGATATAAAAAGAATATCTGACAAATTTTAGGAAGATTGAAGAATATTTACAGTTTGCACGCTAATATATAGAAAAGAAACAAGATTTCCAGTAATAATTATTTTTATTCTCAAATCCTTCCAACAAAACTAAACTTCAAAGAAGAATTAGACTTATATGAAACAATAACATTCAAGTTATGTACATAGTTACATTTATAAGATGCAACTCCTGCTTTCTTTCACTTGGTGAAGAGTCCAAGTCATCCACAGCAGAGTCTGCCCAAGTTCCTTCTCAGTCATCATACACACTCCTTAAAGTTTTCTTGTAAAAGACACAGTATTATCAAACAAGAGACCAATGATATTGTCATATAAACAGAGTTGGCACAACTCCTGAAAGACGACTTGAGCCATTTTCTCACCAGTACCTTTCTGAGCAACAGGCTCTTCAATCAGAACTTCAAAATCTTTTGCAGTTACAGCAGGAAATTGGTCTTCTGGAGTTTTGACATTGCCAGTGGCAATTTTTGGCAACGAACTGCAGTCCCAATGTAAGACCAAATGAAGAATGTTCTTGAATACTAACTCTTCGATGTCTTTCACCATTTGACTTCTGTTCTTTCTGAACTCTGTGAACAGCAGGTATAGGTATGGAAGTCTGTGAAACATAATGGCCAGGGTTCCTTGCAGTTGCACTGAATGAACTGTTTGCTTGTTGAAAAGACAGTTGCTCCCAATCTCATGTATCTGTGATTGTAGGATCAAGAGATTTTAAACAGTAGCACAGCACATTCTTTTGTTTATCTATATACAGTACAGTATTTTCATGTTGTTCATAACTTGAATTAGATTTGGAAGATGACCAAGATTCCAGAAACACTGTTTTGTTCATTTCAGTGATCTCTTCAGATTGTTTTCTGTTTAGACCTTTAAACTTTGCTCCCTTTTAATTTTTTGGTTTCAGAGTTGTAGCATTAAGCTTATCACTCATTGATGAATTCATTCTGACCATTCGTTGTGAAGGGGAAATACTTTATCGTCTTGTAAAGTGCTCTTCATTGTCATGTCTTGCCAAGCGATATCAAATAGTTCCTCAAAATCACGTTCTAACCCTGCCACTTCGTATTTACTGTTCCTGTGCTTTCTAATTTCTTTTTGCGCAGATTGTGGCTTTGCTTGAATACCAGCTCTGATATTCTCCTCCGTCATTAGAGGCATGTTTGCTTCCTGCAGTTTGATATTTGTGAAGCAGAGACCATTTCCTTCATCTCCTTGTGATGGTAGATGAAGACTAAGGCCAGGTGTACACAGAATCAGACATGATGCGGAGCAGCATGACACGACATTTTGCTTTACAACACCTCGTGACAGCTTAACATGGTCTCCTTGTGACAACTGATTTGTTGGTTTTGGTTTGGAAAACTGGCCTAGGCTAGAAATGACGTCAGTGAAAGAGGACTGTCCATATGAGAAATTCTATTGTATTTGGTTATTATTTCCTAAGGATGCCTAGCTTAAAAATCTATATGATTGAAAGAGTCTTAAAATTAAATACTACTAATTTAGTGCACAAACGTCATTTTCTAGGTTTATGACTACTTCACGACTCGCAGTAAAGAAAATTAATATATTAAATCAATAATGAACAATAGTGTAGAGCAGATAAATAGGCCTACTACAAATTATTATTATTAATTAATATTCACGTAATGCTTTCATCTCATTTGCAATTTCTCACACAGTTTTAGAAACCACATTATTGTAGTGATATTGTTTCAAAGATTGTACAGAATGTATCTCTCCTGTATTAAAATAACTAATTCATCTGATCGAGCTCCATTATGAATAATGTGCACTCAGGGCCGCCGACAGAATTTATGGGCCCCTATGCAATACTGTACTCAGACCCCCATTGAAAAAAGTAACAATTACAAGTTACCAGTTATTGTAACCATAACAATTACTTGCTAAATAAATAAAATATAACCCCATACATAGATATGAACCTAAAAATATACACTTTTATTACGTTGAAAACTTTTAGCAAAACTTCATATTAGCACAATATATTATATTCATAAAACATTATTCCTAAACACCTGTAATTTTTAACTTGCAGTCCAACATTAACAAACAACTCTCCTTGACTTCACTGATGCAAAATCATCAATTATATCATCAACATTTAAAGACTTAGCAAGATCAGGCCAAGGTTACTCAGTCGTTCTCGACACATTGTTTATCTGAATACATTTTTATTTCCTTCATTTTGCTGAAGGATCTTTCAGCATCAGCAACAACTGTCACAGGAATTGTATAGAATATTCAAATGGCTATACAAATATTTGGAAATAAACTGTCCAGTTTTAATCCCCTCAGACTATTTAGGAGATTCATAGGTTTCAGTAGGGTTGTCCCTAAATTAGAGGCATGAATTGATTTTAAATATTTCGGCTCATCACTGATCTCTTTGTTAATGTCTTCATAATATTTTTCACGCAGTCTAGCACCCATATTAATATCTTTCAATTTTTTCTGTCTCTCCTTGTGCTTCTCAGCTCCCGACTTATGCCTGTACTTGTCCATTGTGCAGTTAAACTGTAACCAGTAACACTAATGAACAAAATTTACTAGACAAACGACAACGAAAAGACGAAAGTTTCGACACGAAACATACAATGTACTCAAAAGGAAACTTGATCCTATGACTTCGGTTTGAGAGAGTCCACTAGCATATTGTGGTGGGCCAGCAGGGGATTGGTAGTTAAAAAGGACAAGCCAATAAATAATCGAACGTGTTCAGTACAAGCGACGGGAACGTAGTTCAGGAAAATGCCGGGGCCCTCAATTGTCGTGTCTGTGAACGTTAATGTGGGAAACCGATATTCTATTATATAAAAGTCAAATATGTACATATGAAGTGATAATTTGTATTAATTCTAATATTGTTGATTTAATATGTCAAATTTATCTAACAAATATTCTTACAAAATTTTATAGTACTGGTATGTATCTGTGAATAATTATTCCTGATAATAAAAAGTAATCAAACTCTCTTAATCTGATGGGCCCTTATTGCTCACGGGCCCATATGCACTCGCCCCCTTTGCCCCCCCTTCTCGGCGGCCCTGTGTGCACTACACAGCAATAGTATCTGTAGATAGTGAAAGCGTGCAATCATAGCACTATTAATACATGCACAGTACATTGCAGCTATCAGTCTTGTCGCAATGAACTTCAAGCAGTCATTCCATGTTGTGTCTCCATGTCTCCTCGTGTCTGCTTGCGACTTTGCGCTGCATCTGATTCTGTGTGTACCACATCATAAGAAATCAATGGGAGACAAGTACTATCAGACAAAATATTGTGCCGTGTCTGATTGTGTGCACCTGGCCTAATAGCACTACTCCTCTGGAAGGAAACCGATATCCCAGAAATCCACTACTTGGCAACTTTTCAAGTAACCAAATCCCTTTACCTTTTCTAGTATTCATTTCTACAACATGAAAAGGAGGAAAGATAGTAGGTAAGTAGATAAGGTAGTAATAAAAATTTGCAATCTCAAAATATTACTGATTAAATTTCCAACTTCTTTACCATGTTAATATTAAGATTTACCTTGCTTGACTAGTTTCGAAGTCTTGTGCTTCATTGTCCAAAGCCTAGTGGAGATCCCGTGCTATCTTCTGGAGAGGTGTGTTCATAATTGTGTCGAAAAGAATGTGTATTTCGAAATTGAGTTGAGTGTTCAGGATGTGATTCGGGTGTGTATTAGTTGTTGTTTAGTCAACTGTCCGAAGACAGGTTTGAACCTCATACGGCATCACTTGTGAGGCAACTAGGTCAGGAGATAATGGTGTAGGGTGGCCAGTTCCTTCCCCCCTCCAATGCATACATCTCTGATTAGCTACATATTCCACTAATCACACTTCAGATGCATACAAACAATTGTTCTTTCTCTGACACATATTGTCAAGTGAGATGTACTGCCTCATAATAGATACACATATCAGCCAGAACCTCAATCAGAGATAGTTTGTGTTAGTATGTTTATGAATTTGAGTCCACACCTGTGTAGTAATGGTTAGCGCGTCTAGCCGCGAAACCAGGTGACCTGGATACTGGACTCATTTCACAGGCATTATCACCTTCATCTCATTCAGATGCTAAATAATCTAAGATGTTGATTGATAAAGTGTCGTAAAATAACCTACTAAAATAAAAGAAAATATAAATTTCATATTGTTCTAGGGCAGGCCTGCAGAACCCATAAGTTATAAAATCAATTTTTAAGGGGGACAATGAGTGAAATTCTTTTCATTTTCAGTCCAAAATTGAATTTTCGTTTTCTTGTAAAAATGAATCAGCAACCTCTTATTTATAAGTTGAGCAAATTTATGCTCGAAAGCATAAAAATTACGCAATATATAAATGGTTGCAGCCTTGAACTTCAATTCCATGCAAATTTTACAAGCTGTTTTCTCACACATCTTTGTCAGCACATTTCGTCATGTTCCAAGTGTAAAGGGTCTTACAATTTCCTTTCTAGACTATATACTTAAAATTTTTACGAGGTGATAGATTTTGAAAATATTTAATTTCATTTCATTTACTCTTCTGCCCAAGGGCAGGTCTTTCACTGCAAATCCAGCTCTCTACAATCTTTCCTATTTTTTGCTTTCCTTTTTGTTTCCTCAAATCATCGATACATCTTTGATATCTTCTTCTACCCTAAACTCTTCTCCCATTCACCATACCTTCCAGTGCATCCTTCAGTAGGCAGTTTCTTCTCAGCCAGTCACCCAACCAATTCCTTTTCCTCTTCCTGATCAGATTCAGTATCATTCTTTCTTCACCCACTCTTTCCAACACAGCTTCATTTCTTATTCTGTCTGTCCTCTTCACACATTCCATACTTCTCCATATACCCCAATAAAAAAAAAAGGCATAACTCAGAAAATATCTGGCTCACATGCTTGCAAATTTGTAGCATATATATAATATGTGGAAAATGAGTGCCAAAAATGAATCGTCTAGCTCAAAAACTACAGAAGTTAGAAATTTCATCCATCTCCTCTCTTACGTTGATTAACAGACGTCACACATGAAGGTAAAACTTATATAAGAGTGTATTACATAAAGTCGCAGAACATTCTTCAAAATCACCCCCATGCATACTATTTCAGTCTGCCATATTTCTATGTGTCATTTCAATTCATTAGTTAAACAATGTCATATACGTGAAGGAACAGTCTTATGTAATTCCGTGCAGACCTCGTCATGCTATGCAGGCATAAAATTTGAAATACCCTATTTTGCGGTGTAGAGATGATTTTTTGATTACCGCATTACAAACAATTTCGGCAAAATACGTGAGCATCATATTTTCACAAATTCCTTTAATTCTCTGAAGCTTGTACTCACAAACAGAGACATCAATGCTGACATACATAGATTTAGAAATTCACTGTGTCTCGAATGCAGATGAGAGTTGCGGCCTTAAAGCCATATTTTTCAGCTTCTTGTAAGGCAGAGATTTTCGAGTTCACATAGGTACCTCACATTCTGACGAACATCTTGAATAAATAGAGTTTTCACTGAAGTCTATGTTAAGTGTCTACATTGTAATTGGTAATCGGAATGGGCTGTGCATGTAGCACATATGGGTGAATCCAGAAATGCATATAGAGTGTTAGTTGGGAGGCCAGAGGGAAAAAGACCTTTGGGAAGACCGAGACGTAGATGGAAGGATAATATTAAAATGAATTTGAGGGAGGTGAAATATGATGGTAGAGACTGGATTAATCTTGCTCAGGATAGGGACCAATGGCAGCCTTATATGAGGGTGACAATGAACTTCTGGGTTCTTTAAAAGCCATAAGATCTTGAAATCCAGGCGTCTGAGATGGGCAGGGCATGTAGCACATACACGTGAACCTAGAAATGCATATAGAGTGTTACTTGGAAATCCTGAGGGAAAAAGATCTTTGAGGAGGCCAAGACATAGATGGGAGGAGAATATTAAAATTGATTTGATGAAGGTGGGTCACAAAGGTAGGGACTGAATTAATCTTGCTCAGGATAGGGACCAATGGCGAGCTTATGTGAGGGCTGCAATGAACCTCCAGGTTCCTTACAAGCCATGTGTAAGTAAGTAATAATAACTGGAAACATAAGTCACATTTCTCTGCTCTTCTACACTTGAAGATGTTCAGTTTAAACCACAGTTCCCAAATACTACCATCAGTTGGACAACAACAGTTGTAACCAGCCATGATTGTATTCTCTCAGGCAATTGTTTGCTCTTAATCCCACGAAGATTATTGTGGACTTTTTGTGCACGTTTTTGCGCGTGATATATACATAAAATACTTATCTCCTGTCTTCAAGAACAGCTCTTGTAGAAATTCTGCAGATAGTATCACCGTAATGTTGCAGCTAATAAACATCAAAATATGTATTTGTGACTCGGTGCAAATACCTGTACATGCTCCCACTACCTGTACTTCTTCCAGCTGCAGGGAGACGTAGATATTTTCTTTCTTAAGGCTAACAGAAATATACCAGAAGTGTGAATTCAGGCCATATTACATACCATTTGCTCAGTGCCAAGGCCAACAGAGAAGTAAACATTACTGTATTAAGATAAGATCTCACTTTGTCATGGAATTAGAGTGGGAAACTGTTGGGTGATGAGTAGTGTTTAGAATATCCTCCTCCAACTGTGATATTAACTGTTCATGGAGTAGGTTCAGGTAGAAGATGCCTTCACTGAGAAAAATAAGTACATGTAACCTCATTCATTGTTGAGTTGTTTTTCATAATCGTGTCCTGTGTTACATGTATGGTAATATCCATACAATGTTAAGCCGAATAAGTAGAAGTTACCCTGCAACATTTGAAATCAACATCGAAACTGCCCGGTCGAGGTGGGTTCCGCCAAGTTGGTGACCATGGGATGCAATGGTGGCTCTCGTGCTTTTCTTTTCGAACATTAATCGCCTTTTCACCACCCAGCCCTTTTCGTTCTCTCGTCTTTTTAATCGCTCTATTTCTCCTTGCCGACCACCATTGCATGTGGAACGCCCACCACAACATCACAGCCATTTTCATCTCTCCATCTCCACTGTTAGTTTTTGCAACGTCCGTTACCATTACGGGATTTGTTAAGAAAGCCTTATGAGGCTTCATTCTTCTTCCCCTTCTAGTTCTTATATCTATTATTAGGTTATGTTTCTTAGGCTTATAACTCACGTCTCACCAGCGGGGATCTTTCCTATCTCCGTGGTCCTGTCCCACGGTTTCGAGCGCGACTTCCAACTTGTGCGGCCCAACAGGGCGCCCAGTAACGAAGCAATAGTGGACCCTTCATACTGACCCTATATGCAAGTTTAGGTGCCGAGCCCAGACCAGACGTCAAGTACACTCACGTAGAGCACCAATGGGGCCCCGGGGCGATTTAGACGTCCCGGTGACCGACTCTGCTCGCCGGGGCAAATATATCACTCCGACGTGTTACCGCTGACTTATGGGTGTCGCAGTGTAATCAACCACATGTCCCCTGAAGCTGCGTGCTGTCTCGGATTGCTCCGGCTTTGGTGGGTGGGTCGGAGCTAGCCTTGTAGTCTGGCGGTTGTGTTCAGTGTAGAGTGGGGAGCCACGGGCGGTTATTCCCATGGTAGGGGCATAAAACTGCGACACGCCTCTGGTGTAAGACTTGCCATTAGGTGTGTAATGACTAGTTTGAAGGGTAACTTGCGTGAGGTGGGTTGCTTGGGGTCGGGCTGTGAGGGGATCCCCATGGCCGGCACAGACCAAGAAGAATTTTAGGTGTCTTTTTCTTCCGCCCCCCTGGTGGAGGCTGACGCCGTCGGTTCCGTAGGGGGGGCCAGTTCAATATGTCATCGCGCTCCTCTTCCCCTACCCCTCATAAAAAAT
Organism: Periplaneta americana; assembly: GCF_040183065.1. Lineage (NCBI taxonomy): Eukaryota > Metazoa > Arthropoda > Insecta > Blattodea > Blattidae > Periplaneta > Periplaneta americana. The sequence continues at coordinate 121,912,769 of NC_091121.1, read as the reverse complement.
CAAGACATGAAGAAGCAAAAAGGGTACACTGACTGGTGGTCACATGACGAACAATGCTATGGAACTGTTTCCCGAGAATGTGAAAATATATATGCCGCCTTCAAGATATCTAAGTATTACTTTAACAGGCGCTGAAAAAACAATGTAACACATTAGCCCTTTTTACGTGAGACGTGCACTCGATGGACTTGTTGGAAAAGTCAAGAATGCCACTAGACTCCGCACAACGGTAGCCTCCTCGTTGAGACTTTGTCTCCCAAACAAAGTGAGACGCTGTTGAAGGCTGAGTTGCTGGGGTCGTATCCTATAAAGGTTGAACGGCACTCCTCACTGAACACCACGTGGGGAGTGGTTCATACGGATGCTCTGGATGGCATGAATGATGAGGAGATAGAACTAGAGCTTGCAGACCAGTCCGTGTCCAAGGCCTACTGGCTGTTGCGTAAGCGGGACGGACGGACTTATCCATTGAGCATGGTATTCTTGACTTTGGAAAAATCCCTCCTACCTAAGTACATATATATCGGCTATGAGCGTGTTCCTGTGCGTGCGTATGTGCCTAAACCAATGCGCTGTTTTAGGTGCCAACGGTTCGGACATACGCAGAAACGTTGCACAAACGAAATCGCATGTTCAAAGTGCGGCGGTGGTGACCATGGGGACTCTCCATGTCCCAACACCGAGGACTGTGTGAATTGTGAAAGGGACCATGCTGCAAATTCTAATTACTTTTTTCGAGGCACGTAAACGTTATTTCAATTCGGATAAAAAACAGAAGGAAAAATCGTATGCCACAGTGTTACAACAGGCAACAGAGGGTATTGACGTGTTAACACAAACGCCACCTCTCGAGTGTATAGCTGGGAAGCGAGTTGAAATCGCAACCCAGACGTATGTGGACACTGGCACTCAGACTGAGGAACCAGATGATAGCTGTGGCCTAGATATCAGAACTTATACACCGAAAAAGATAGTTACTGGGACTGCAAGGCCAGACTCTAAACCTGAAAGAATGTCAAGGTGTCGCACTCCTCGTTCGAGAGAAAAATCGAGAACATGATCTCGATCCCGTGCTAGATCAAGGTCACGATCGGGAGTGCGACGAACTGCAAGTGAGTCGCCACAGTCGGTAACTAAGCAATCTCAGGCACAGGCGAAGGCTCCAAGTCACAGAAAAGATACGAAAAGAAAATCATCTGTAAAGCCACCATGATGATTTAGCTCCACATAATGACTGATATTGTACAGTGGAATGTGAACAGTGTTCGCAGTAGATATACAGAACTACAACAGTTGATCTATCATGATAACCCTGTTATTTTATGTCTACAGGAGACACACCTCCGACCTGAACACTCCCTGAATATATCAGGATACAGTGTTAATCGGTACGATCATCTTGCTGGTATTCAGCCAATGGAGTTTGTGCCATCCTACTCCGCCAAAGCATCTTTTCCTCTGTTATCAACATTAACACTTCACATCAATACATAGGCTCTATAATAACTTTACCTACCATTCATTTTTCAATAGTCTGTCTCTACATGCCCCCAGAAACTTCTTTTACAGTGAATGAAATTGAGCATATCCTATCGCAGGTACTGCTCCATATTTGTTAGTGGGGGATTTCAATGCATCCCACCACTCTTGGGGCTCAAATTCCGATGATGACAGAGGAAATAAAATAGCAGAGGTATGTACCCGTCTTAATCTCATTACTTTGAACTCAGGAGAAGCAACACACCTCTCCTTGGCTTACGGTACATACTCCATGATAGATGTCTCCATTTGTAGCCCAGTTTTGTCCACGCATTTCGAATGGTCTGTGATTCACGACCTACATGGCAGTGACCACTACCCCATCCGAATGCGGTCCGCTTTACGTCCTGCGGAATCTCGCTCTCCAAACTGGGTTATTAAAAAGGCGGACTGGGTCGGATTTTCGGAGTCCATATCATTCGATGATACCGGACATGAAAGTGTGGACTCCGTAGTAGACCATTTCTCAAATGTGGTTATAAAGTCAGCGGAATTATCTATCCCCTGGTCGTCTTGCAGGCCAAAATGCTTCTCTGTCCCCTGGTGGACGGATGCCTGCAGAGATGCAATCCGTGACCGCAAACGTGCTTTACGCCAATTTGAGCACCATCCGACCCAAGAAAATTTTGTCCAGTTTAAACGTCTTCGAGCTAAAGCTCGTCGCACTGTGTGCGATGCTAAGAAGACGTCTTGGACAAACTACGTTAATTCATTGAAAAAGCACGTCCCATCTAACATCGTATGGGACAAAGTCCGTCGAATAATGGGGAAACATAGTTCTGTAATTCCGGGCCTTCTAAACAATGGCGTAACGACCACCAGTCCAATAGAAATTTCTGAAATATTTGCTACCACTTTCTCACAAATAAGCAGCTCAAATAATTATGATCCGGAATTTCTTAAAATCAAAGACACTGCAGAAAAACGAAACCTAAATTTTGAATCCGACAACACTGAAGACTACAATGCACTGTTCACATCCGAGGAGCTGGAGGCGGCACTAGACACATCCCCTGATGCCTCCCCTGGCCCTGACAATATCCATAAACGCATGCTTCGTCATCTTCCACCAGCTGGAAAATCCTTTTTGCTGTCAATATACAACAGACTCTGGACTGAGGGTGTATTCCCATCTGCTTGGCGTTCCGCCATTGTAATTCCAGTCCAGAAACCGGGAAAGGATCCTTCTTTACCTGGCAGTTATAGGCCAATATGTCTCACCAGCTGCATATGCAAGGTTATGGAAAAGATGATAAGGAAACGCCTGATGTGGGTACTCGAATCTGGAAACCGATTATCTAATATCCAATGTAGTTTTCGTAAGCACAGATCCGCCGCAGACCATCTTATTTGGCTGGAGACCGCCATTAGAGATGCTTTCCTCAAGAAGAAACATCTTGTGGCGGTCTTCTTTGATCTAGAAAAGGTATAAGGGTCTTCTACTGGTCGTGCTCCAATTCATGTTAATAGAATTACAATATTTGTTATTAATCAGAATATAATCTGATTAATTATTACGATACCACATGGCAGTATGGCATTCTGCAAACTTTGCATGATTGGGGACTTCGTGGCAGTCTACCAACGTTAATTGCGAAGTTCATGGCAGAGCGATATTTCCGAGTTCGAGTAGGCACCACACTTTCTAACAAACATCTCCAACAAAACGGCGTTCCACAGGGGTCTGTATTAAGCGTTCTTCTTTTCTGCATTGCGATCAGTGGCATTGCCCACTGTGTGGGTGACCGAGTATCTTCTCTGTTGTATGTTGATGACTTCAGTTTATATTACAGTTCCTAATACCTACCGTCCATCAGTCGACAGTTGCAAGTGGTCATCAACGTGCTATCAGAGTGGTCTGTTCGCAATGGCTTTAAATTCTCCACTCAAAAGACCCAATGTGTCCACTTCTACAACCATCATGGACTCCATCCACATCCTGAACTGCATCTCAATGGAGTGGAGTTGCAATATAGACACTGCGAGTTTTTTGGGCCTTATCTTTGATTATAAATTAACGTGGGAGGCGCATATACGTGATTTGAGAAGGCATTGTGAAAAATCGTTAAGCATTTTACGTCTTTTGTCAGGGGTTCGCTGGGGTGCAGACCACATAGTGCTTTTACGTCTTTATCGTACCCTTATCCATTCAAAGCTGGATTATGGCTTTTTTATCTATGGCTCAGCAAATAAATCTAAGCTACGTCTCTTAGACACTATCCATCATCATGGGATACAACTCGCAACAGGTGCCTTCCGAACGAGTCGGATAGAGAGCCTGTATTGTGAAGCGGGTGACCATCACTGTATCGGCGACGTAATGTCCTGTTGTGCTCATATGCGGTTAAGCTCCACTCACAGCCTGAGCACAATTCTTTCGACTCTTTCCATCATTTGTCTCTTTACGGCCGATACAGTGAAAATCCAAGGAGACTTCGTCCAGAGCAACAATAACAAATATAGACACTCGTGGGGGGGGGGGGATTAAACTCAGAATAAATATGGCAAATGCCTATTATTATTTGGTTTGAAAAGCTATTGCCATCCAGTCTGCTCTCAAAAAACTGGAAGTTAGAATTTATAAAACTGATATATTACTGGTTGTTCTGTATGGTTGTGAAACTTGGACTATCACTTTGAGAGACGAACAAAGGCTAAGGGTGTTTGAGAATAAGGTGTTTAGGAAAATATTGGGGCTAAAATGGATAATGTTACAGGAGAAAGGAGAAAGTTACACAGTGCAGAACTGCACGCATTGTATTCTTCACCTGACATAAGTAGGAATATTGAATCCAGACGTTTGAGATGGGCAGAGCAGTATGTATGAATGAATCCAGAAATGCATATACAGTGTTATTTGGGAGACCAGAGGCAAAAATACGTTTGGGGTGACCGATACGAAGATGGGAGGATATATAAAAATGGATTTGAGGGAAGTTGTATATGATGGTAGAGAATGGATTAATCTTGCTTGGGATAGGGACCAATGGTGTGCTTATGTGAGGGCAGCAGTGAACCTCTGGGTTCCTTGAAAGCCATTTGTAAGTAAGTTATTAATATCATTAGCACGCAGGGGAAAAAATTTGGCCTATTGTAAAAAAAAAAAACAGTTAATATGATCTGTGTAGTACAACCCATGATGTAATAGGAACCAATATAGTGTTATGTCACTGGTGGTCCGTAACATGAACATGCATTACAATTAACCCATTATATCCCAGCGTATGAAATATCATACGAGAAATACGTAATTTTGTTTATTCAATTAACAATGTAAATATTGTTTGTTATGAGGGTTTTATCTGTTATTATTATACAAGAATGTTTGAATTTACCACACAGAAAATGTCACTATTTTTGAAACTGTCTTTTGTCCTTTAGTACAGTAGACAATATCAAGATGTCTATCAATGGAAGCAAAAACGCACCGAGGTAAACAATTTTGGCTTTATTTTATATAATACTGCAATTTTCTTGCTTTCTTATGTAATAATATAAAGAATGATCTTTATTGCTTTTATAATCCCATTATTGACAGATAGCTCCATTACATTATTGTAGTAGGACTAGTTGAATTGTTGTGTATGATAAATCATATGCTGGGAAGTAACGAGTTTCATATTGTTTTAGGGTTCTGGAAACCAGTGAAGATTTTTTTTTAATTTTTGTAGGTTATTTTACGACGCTTTATCAACATCTCTGGTTATTTAGCGTCTAAATGAGATGAAGGTGATAATGCCAGTGAAATGAGTCCGGGGTCCAGCACAGAAAGCTACCCAGCATTTGCTCATATTGAGTTCAGGGAAAACCCTGGACAAAATCTCAACCAGGTAACTTGCCCCGACCGGGAATCGAACCCGGGTCACCTAGTTTCACGGCTAGTTACTCCACAGGTGTGGACACCAATGAAGAGATAGTTAGTGTATTAGAAGAATTTGAATGGGAATGATGAAGTAGCGCAAGACATAAGAAAACTATCTCGGAATAATTGGTTCTTGTACCACCATGTGATTATTTAGATAGCGACCAAGATGATGCTGGAAATGACCAGGAGGGGAGGAAGCACATTTTCTAGATTTATGGAGAGGTGTTCTGAGTCAGGAAATGGAGGTGTAATCTATATTTGATAATTTTTCCAAGGTACTGAAATTTTGTACAGATAAAGAAGATTCACTTTCAGGATATAACGAAACATAAGGAACAAAAAGCAAAAGTAGTGTACACAAAAGACCTAAGAAAGTAAAAGTAGATGAAGTTCAGAGAAAATATACTGAAAAAAATTTGGATTCTGATAATAGTATTGCAAAAATACCTGATTCCATTCCTACATACTGTATATAAGTAGTTTACACAATAAGGCCGCATCTATTGATATATTCAGACATATAATTGATGCAATTGTTGAACACATTGTTAGAGAAAGTGTAAAATATGCATCAAAAAAGGGTTTCATGATCCAGTTGCCCTCAGAAGATGTATACAAATACAAAGCGATTTTGCTGTTATCTGGATACTGAAAATTATGCATTGTCGTATGTACCTACTGGTAGAGAAGACCTGACACCAACAATGGTCTTGCAAGCAACGCAATGTAAAGAAATTCCTTCAATCAGGTACAGTACATAGATTTTTTCACTTGAACGGTAACAATATCAGAAGACAAAATATATGACAACATCCGACCACTTATTACACATCTCAATGATAAATTTGGAAGCCTCATTGTCCCACTAGGGAATAAATTCTTTTTGGACGGAGCAATGGAACCATACTATGGGCATCACTCCATGAAACAATTTATTCGTGGAAAGTCCATTCGGTATGGATACAAGTTGGTATCTTGTTCATCCACGGGTTACCTCGTTAGTTTTCAATCCTATACTGGTGCAAGTGATAGAGAAGAAGGCAAAACACTTGGAACTGCTATTACCGAAAGACTATATATTGAATTCCGTCCTCAGAAATGTACAGTTTATATTGACAATTACTTCAATTCTCTTCCTCTTCTCAAAACCTTGTCAGAAAATGGTATCAACTGCTTAGGAACTATACGTAAAGATCGAGTGGAGAAAGCTCCATTACACGATATGAAGAGAGATCCCAGAGGTTCATACCACGCACTACAAGATGACAGAAATTGGATAACACTTATCAAGTGGCATGGCAACAGTGTCGTTACTGTAGCTACCAACATAGGCAATGACAATGTTCTGGGACTAGGAAAATGTTCTCGAGGGAGTAAAAATCAAAAGAAGTGTGGAAAGTGTTCTAAGTTTCGACGTGTGAGATGTAATGTTGGTTTACATCTGAAGAACAGTTTCTTGCAATACCATTTGCGATACAATGTATTTTCTAACACGAAGCATTGCCATTGTTTACAAAATGTATCAACTTATTAGTGTTATTAGTACATATGTAGTGTAAAACACATAAAACATCACGTGTAGCAAATGTTTACTCATATGAACAGAAAATGTATTTGTACTACACACCAACGTCCAGCGTATGATTTTTCATACGGCTTAAAAAACGCATGTAACATACATTATTCTCAAAATAAAACCATTATTTGTGATAAGTGATCTAAGGCCATACTAGAACTCAAATTTAGTACAAAAATTCAAAAATATTTTATTTCGGGATATAATGGGTTAACCCATATTATCCCGGTGATGCGTTTTCGCAACATTTTACTTCTTTGCTATTAAACGTGTGTGAAATATGGTTTTTAGTATTTGTTAAGTTTATGGCACATATTATCTATTATACTGATGTTGGTAGACCTGGTTTATTGAAAACATTTGGTAACTGATTCATTGTTGGCGCAATACTTGAGAAGAAAAGAAGTGATTATTACAAGTGTTGAAATGTTTGCAGACTGTCATAAAGGAATGCAATTCTTGTTTATTTTTATAATTTTATTGTACCTTTTCTTATATATATATATTACAATCTAAAGACTCTTAGGACACTTCTTGTGAAAGTAGCTGGACATTGCATGAAACGTTACTTCTGTAATGTATGCCTGAATGTTGGTGGTGCGTTTTTGCAACACCGGGCACATGGAATATCAAAACTGTCTTTCTGAGATTAGTGAAATAATTATATATATTTACTTATGGAATTCGATTTTTCGCATGAAATAGTTATTCTATTCATGTTTTATATTCAAGGGGCCTGAGTGTACATGAAATAATGACAATCATGGAAGAGAACCAAAAATTCAGGCAGATTTTATAAATGTTTTTATATCTCCACCGGAAGCTAGAAGTGATATCGATGAAGACAGTGCTGACGAGGACTTCGATGGAAACATAAATAATCTAAATTGTCACTGGGGGCTGAAGGGATAATGGTCCTCATTATATGGAAAAGTTTATATAATAATATAAAATCAGGCACAGAATGAATAGATGCTAGAAGGTGCAGAAATACGTGAAATATCAGAGCCTGTCAGGAGATAAAGGGACTATTGTAAGAAAATGGAAAAAGAGTGATTTACCAAGTTACTGTTAACTGAAAAGAAAAGTAAATGAGGAAATTGAAAATTGTGAGTCGAATCCCAACATGAAAAGAACTTATTGCCAATTGATATTTTTCAATTATTTTTCCATGAAAATTTTGTACTTGATATTGTAAACCAAAGTGTTGTGTATGCGGTGCAGAAAGGCTGGGATAAATTTATTTTTTCCCCAAATGATTTCAAAACACTCCTTGGGATTCTTTTTGTAAGTGGATATACTAAAGTCCCACGCTGTCGAATATACTGGGAAGAGAGCAGCGACACAAGAAATGATTCAATAGTCAGAGCTATGAGACGCAATAGATTTGATGAAATAATGAGAAACCTTCATCTAAATGGCAACACACAACTTGACAAGAGTGATAGGTTGTCTAAGGTGAGGCCCTTTCTAGATGAACTTATGTGAGAAAGTGAACTTTGTAGCCAAACCTAATTCGCTTTCCTCGCATAAATTGTTTTAGTCCATCTCTTCCAAAATAAAGTATCATAGCCTAGTCAATACTGGATTCATTGTCTCACAGTGTTGCCTACTGTATGCATAATTTTCATTTTCCTCATTTAGTGAAATGCACTGAACGTTGTAGATATATTCACAGAAATAGGTATGGGCCTTACAGGGACAGAAGTGTCCACTAACAAATCTGGCTGATATGAAGAAAACAGAGAGGTTTCTTTGATATGAAGTACGATGAAGGTTCTAAATTACTGATATGTCGCTGGAATGACAATTCTGTCGTGACTGTTGTGTCAAACTAAACGATGTCTAAAATGTGACATTGCTTTGCATTATAAATGCTTCCAAGAATTTCATTTTCAGGAATAATGTTTCTAACGATGTAAATAATATAAACTTTTCAAGGTGTTGCTTGCAAAGAATTTACTTTTCAAAAATAATGTCTCTAATGATGTAAAATGTTAATTTTTCATGTTGTTGCTTTCAATGTTAAATATTTCCAAGATTTTTTTTTCAGAAATAATGAGATAAAATGAAACTTTTAATCTTGTTTCTTCCAATGTTAAATATTTTCAAGAATTTAATTTTCAGAAATAATGTCTCAGATCATGTAAAATACATTCTGTGCATGGTAATAAAGTAGGTTAGGTCAAAATATGTCGTCTTGTTTAATTATTAATTCATCATATTAAAAACACAATGTGAGTAATAATTGCTACCCTATGTGCCCAGTGATGCGTTTTCGCAACACATCATATCTCAGGAACTAGAAATGCGATAACAAAAATTTCTGAAAATTCTACGTTCATAAATGCTAATGCATTCAGAAATTCAATTTTATTAAATTTGAAAACAAAAAATTATTCTGGTTAAAATAACACTATAAAATTTATTCAAAAATATATTACACAAAGTGATCCAAAAAGCTAACAATACTGTGATAATAAAATCAAAACAACTTGGAACATAATTAAAAGGGAAGTGGACAATCAAAAAGTAAAGTAACAAACTATACACTTATACAATACAAAAACGTCAGACCCAAATGAAATTGCAAATATATTTAATAAATATTTTCTTACAATAACTGATAACCTCAACATCCCGCAAGATAATGTTACTAACAGTTTAGACTCTTTAACACAATATTTTCCAACAAAATTCCCAAATATTCAAATATTTCCAACAAAGAAACAAGAAATAAATTCCAATTATTAAAAATCTAAAGTCAAAAAACTCCTCAGGGTATGATGAAATAACAAGCAAAATATTAAAAGAGACTTCACATATTAGGCCACTAAGTTATTTATGTAACTATTCAATGTTCAATGGTATATTCCCTGAAAGATTAAAATATTCAGTGGTTATTCCTATCTTCAAAAAGGGAGAAACAATGTTTCCAGAAAATTACAGACCTAGTCTTCTCCAAAAACTTTGAAAAAGTAATGTATAAAAGATTAAAATACATTAAAGGTGAAATACATTAAAGGTGATATGTTACAGTTGTGTGAACACTAATAAATACAATAAGATTGTTAAAGATATTAGTTATAGTAAGACATGTTTCGGAGATACTTCTCCATCTTCAGTGACTATTTACCATGCAGGTGGTTCAGGTGATCGAACTGTGTTGTTGCTTGACTTAAAGGAGACTAAGATTATATAATCATCTAGAAAGATACAACATTTTAGTCCCAGAACAGTTTGGATGTAGGAAAAATAAAGGCACGGAAAATGCAACATTTAGTTTAACTGACAAAATTCTGGAGGCAGTTAATAAAAAAACACAAGTTGGAGGGATTTTCTGTGATTTATCCAAAGCATTTGACTGTATAAATCATAAAATGCTGCTAGACAAATTAGATTATTATGGAATTAAAGGCACTGCACACCAATGGTTTCACTCATATCTCGTAGATAGGAAACAGAAAGTAGAAATCAATACAACTATGAAATCTACCTCTACATGAGTAACTATTAATAATGAAATTCCTCAAGGATCAATATTAAGTCCCCTACTTTTTCTAGTGTTCATAAATGGTCTTGTCCCTCTAATAAAAGATATGTATGTGTGTGTCTAATGCCTACCCACTTCACTTTGTGTGATTCGAGTTTCGCATACTGTAGATAGAGTACACACCACTTCGGTGGATCATGTTATGCATGATGTGTATGTGTGAAGAGTTAGGTCGTCTCATATTATTTGCAGATGACATCAATAAATTAGGATTAAATAGTAACAAAACTAACACAATTCAATTTAAATCCTGCCCAAATTCAACCTCGCAAATTTCAAGCGCAATAATTAACAATATGTCTCTAATGGAAACAACAACAATCAAATTGCTTGGCTTAAAAATCGACAATGTGTTAAATTGGTAAAATCATATGAAAGAAATTACCCTCAAACTAAATTCAGTATGTTTTGCTATTAGATCTATGCAAAAGATAGGAAATATGAATACCGTAAACTTTGCGTACTTCCACTTAGTAATGAATTTTGGAATAATATTCTGGGGAAATTCCACAGATAGTAACAATATATCTCTACTACAAAAAAGAGTACGGTAATTAGAATAATAGTAGGTGCCAAATCTAGGGAATCGTGTAGGACTATTTAAAAAAAACTACAAATAATGCTCATGGCTTGTCAGTATATTTTTCCATTAATAATCTTCCTTGTATGTAATCGTGAAAACTTTGTAACTAATTAAACAGTTCATAGCATAAATACGCGTCAAAAATGACTTTCATACCCCATCAGCAAGTCTATTGTGCTATCAAAAAGGAGTGCGTTATATAGCAGTAAACATTTTTAACAGCCTCCCTACGGATATAAAAAATGAAACTCAAAACATAAGATTATTTAGAGCCAAATTAAAAAAATACCTAATATCTCACGCCTTCTATTCTGTAGGTGAATTCATGACTTCAACACTGCTTCATGAAATTGATACCAGTACTAAAATTTTGTGTTGTACTAGTAGACTATATTGTAACCCTCTTCTGTATATATTTCAACTAGACTGTGACTATAAATTAAGACTTTATAGTAATATTAATTTTTTTTTAACTTGTTCCATATTCTACCTGTGAAGCAATGTACGAATACCATGGAGTGTTATAAATACAATACAATATAATATAATAGAAGATCACGTCCACACAAATAACCTAAATATAACTTTAAAACGTAAAAATATGCACAATATGACCAATATTGAGAAAACGACCTAAATATATGCAAATATATGACACATAAAACATCTCTAAAAGTAATCATAAACGTTTAATTTGTGTTTAATTCAACACTATGACTGAAATGAAAGCCAGGAAAAAAATATGATATGCCATAAATATCCGAACTCTAGTTAATAATGAAATTATTAATGAAACAATAGTACATTATGCAACGAGCCTATAATGGTAGTAATTAAGACGCGAGTATGTTTGTTTATGAAACGAGCGCAAGCGAGTTTCATAATTTTCATACGAGTGTCTTAATTACCATTATAGGCAAGTTTCATACGACTTTTTATGCTCGACCATATTTCTAACTTGAAGTTATTCATAGGTATTCATGTTATGGTTATCTAAGTGAGGAGCGGAACTGACCTTCTAAATTGTGAGATGTGCGCAGACGCGAAAGTATTGATTTTTTCCGAGGAACGAATGTCATTGACCTTGATATAATCTAGAGAATAACATGAACATTAATCTTGATATAACCTGGAAATTGATTTAGAATTGAAAAACGAGATGACAAATTGAATTTATTTGAATATTATTTACAATTAACGCTAATTATTATAGTAACAGAACATAACCTTCTGCGACAGTATTGGATTTCCAGCCTCCGTGACGTTTCACTAGTTGTCTTTTGATTGCATATCCGAGAATAATCGATACTTGCGCTTTTATAATGCTACAATGGTGATTTCACATTGGCTGAACAACTGAACTATAATGAATAGGTTTACTTTAATGAGGTGCATTAAAGGGCTACTACCAGGTATATAATTACTACATTTCGGCATGGTCGAGCATAAATTTCAGTATATATAAAATAAAAGCGAAAAGTGTAGAGAAATGATAGTATAATGACAAACTTACAAATATCCCAATGGTAGCATACCAAGTGCTCTAGACAGGTATAAAGCTTTAGATAGCTTTCCATTAAACATTTTCACTAGCAAAGGAATGCTAATGTAGTGGGAAGTAAATAATTAGTAAGCAATGATTGGGGCGAGAATGCTCAGATTTATTTCTCACATATTAATCTGAATCTGCGTAACAAGTACAAATATGAAGGTGATCTGGAAGTAGTTGAGAAAATTTAGTATAATGTATCTTCATCCACAAAAGGAAAAATGTGAGATAACATATAAAGAGCAACATTTCTCACATAAATCGTATATGTGCTCTATAGAAAGAAAAATTCTGGCAACTAGATGACGTGTCGCATTTATTTGGAGAATTCATAAGAAATTCTGCTGCTTACTAGGTAAGAATATCTCTATAAAACACACTAGGGAAAAAGAAAGAAATAAAGAAACAATGAAAGGCAGACGGAAGATCTTAAGAAATACTGGAAAAAACGAAGACAGTTGAGTTCATTTATAAACTATATCAATTAAGTACATATATGTAATAAGTACATTTTTCAGAGAGCTACGAAATCTTTCCAACTATTATGTTTACTTTAGATAGTCATTTCTAATGCTGGGCAAGCATGTTAAAATTTGACTATTATATTGTAATACTAGTGCGAAACAATAAATAACTGGAGAAATTAACTTGAAAAATTTAGCAGTGAAAACATTGGCCTTCGCAGATGACCAGGTAATTTTGGCAAAAAAAAAGAAAAATGAGGATGAACTGCAAAGAATGGCATATACGTTAAATATAATAATTGCAAAAACATACCGTATTTGCTCGGGTAATTTGCGCACTTTTTAATTAACTTTGGCCACTGAAAAATTGGGGTGCTTAAAATATGCGGATTTTTCAAATAAGAGGTCCTGTTCTGAGTTTATCTCAATTAGTATATGTATAGGTAAGTATTTACGGTAGGGCTAATTTTCTATACCGGTAACTTGTCTCTACCAAGGACAAGCATTGTTAAAGTAGCGGGACTTTGGGGTTTCTTTCTGAAGCAGGTACTTCAGTTGCTGGTGAATGACCTACGATGGACTGTAGGGAAGGAAAATCCCTACTGCACTGAAAAAAATATGTACGTAATTCCTACTACACTGAAAAAAATATGTACGTAAAATGTGTGCGCAAAATACGCGGAGCAAAAATAAAGTTCAAAATAATCCCTTAAAAAGTAGGGTGCGCAAATTACGCGGGGGCGCAAATTACGCGAGCAAATACGGTATAGAATGGAGATTTCGCCGGAAAAAACAAAAGTAATGACTTTTAAAGACCCCCATCCAGTTCGGTCTAAAATAATCTTAGAAAATAAAACTATCGAACAGGTGTAAAAATTTAACTTCCTTGGTTGCGAAATAGCATTTACAAATGAAATAGACATTAACAATAAAGTAAATAAGTTTAGCTATATAACAGGTACGTTCAAACGAACACTAAAAAACAAGGTCAGAAAGGACTAAATAATAAAACTATATAAGACAATGGCATTACACATTATTATCTATGGTTTCGAAACATGGACAATGACGTCCCAACATACAACAAGAATACAAACAGCTGAAATGAATTTCCTTAGACCCATAGCAGGATACCAAAGATTAGATAAATACAGAATAAAGAAATAATACATCAATTAAATATTGAAGAACTGAACAACACTACAATACAATATAGGACAAATTGAGTCAGTCATTTGTAAAACCACATGAGTCACAGGAAACAAGTTTCGAGAAAAATAGAAAAAAAACTATATATAGTTAATGGATTTGATATTAGCTATGTGAAATTTTTACAGAAGGACCATACATTAGCATGTCTAATAATTACAAAAGTATTGTATCTTAATTATCTCATTTCATATCTTAAAATATTTGTTAAGTTCTTGGACTCATGTTGTTTTAACAAGTACCCACCAATAATAATAACTTCAGTATCCTAATACAATATATCATGTATTGCTACTTGCAGTGTGAAATACAATATTTTTCATTTTTCAATCAATTTATATTATTTTTATTTCAGATTAAAAATGGTTGATATTTACTACTTAAATTTAAAATATTATAGCCGAATTAAAAAAAGTTATTCCCGAGTAGGCTATTCATTTTCAAACCAGTTTGTCACATGTTTAAGGCAATGTATGAGTACACACATATTTTTACTTCTACAAAACTCTTGGAACTACACTAACTGTCCAACATCTTCACAAAGAAGTGCATGATAGCAAATGCATCATGGCGTTATGCGTTAAAATCACGTGAGTCCAGGACTGATGTGATTTAGAAAGGAACTCAATATTTTAAGACTTTACAAAATACTTAGTAATGATCAGACTCACGTTGTTTCGACTGGAAATGATGCGTCTACCCCTACTGCTTGCTTTAGTACCAGTACCTCATTTTCGTAAAAATGTGGTTTTACAAATGATCGATTCAATTGGAAACAGTATTTAAATAGGATGACAGAGTATAGAATACCCAAGGCAGTCTTAAATTATAAACCACAAGGAACATTCAAGAAAAGATGGATACAGCAACAATTTGGAGCTGGATCAGGCTGAAACAGCCTAAACCGTGAAGAAGTGCAAAAGATGGTAACGCTGACTTTCAACAACCAATTATACTGATTATCGAATGTTTCCACATAGCAACAATCCAACTCGTCAATTAAAGTGGTTTAAACAATAACAGGTCTGCTTCAGTGTCTGGTTAAGAAACAGTCAAACAATTAAATAAATTGCTTAAAAAATTGTTTTACATGAAGCAATTAAAAATTTAGGGCCATCAGGTTTTGAACTGGGGGACCTCTCTAAGTGCTATGCAGTCGAATGCTCTACTGCTGAGCTATACATTCCCCTGTTTAATATGTATTTACATCAGTATAACGAGCGACAGTACAGTAGTGGAGAAGTCAGGGAATTGTCTCTAGGCTGCATAATAGACATGTTAAAAATGATTTTACTTTGTTCGCAGGTTTACTCCACTAAGGCTTTGGTCTTGTTTAGCAAACATTCTTGCTCTCAAGATAGACTAGAATTTTCAAGACTTGTATAATAAATTACTATGTATGTCATGTTAGGGCACACATTCACACATAAGCACACACACAATTATATTTCACTGGAATATTTATTCGACAAACACATACTTGGCATCGAAAATGATCAGGAAACTTTACCGGTACTGTTTCTACAAAGAATCAAAGGGGTCCACACCTGTGGAGTAACGGTCAGCGCGTCTGGCCGCGAAACCAGGTGGCCCGGGTTCGAATCCCGATTGGGGCAAGTTACCTGGTTGAGGTTTTTCCGGGGTTTTCCCTCAACCCAATGCGAGCAAATGCTGGGTAACTTTCGGTGCTGGACCCCGGACTCATTTCACCGGCATTATCACCTTCATTTCATTCAGACGCTAAATAACCTAGATGATGATACAGCGTCGTAAAATAACCCAATAAAATAAATAAAAAAGAATCAAAGGTGAAACGAGCATTGAGCGACTTCCGCTGATTTTGGAATAGACACTGACGCACTTGAACTGCCAACATAGAAAACAAAAAAATCACACTTAATCGCTTTCACATTCATCTTGACGGGATAATAAAGCCTAACCTAGCCTAACTGCGTCGGTGTCTATTCCAAAATCGGCGGAAGTCGCTCAATGCTCGTTTAACTGAATCAAACTAAACATAATTTTTCCTGCTCTATTTCGGGAAATTATTTAAAAAACAATCAACCAAGTAGATTGCGATGTGTGCTTCTGTATTTTTTTTGTACATACACTGATCGTGAGAGTTAGAAAGACTGACTGACGTCACGACACACGAGAGTAGAAAGCAGTGGGAAAGAATGGTACGTGAGTACAATATTGCTACAATAATTTACTGCTGTTTTATCACATTCTACTAGCCCTTAGTAGTAGCAGCAAGTGCTCTTCTGTTCTTCTAACTTACATTTCTGGAATATAATGACTTGGGAACAATGTAACAGAAATATTGTCATTGTCGGTGGCGGACCTGAGAACTAGTGGCGCTTTGATCACTAAGATCTATCGTTTATCTGAGGTCAAATACCTCGAAAATACAATTTCTCGCGCATTTATTGGTGAAATGTTATGTTTTATTTAACGACGCTCGCAACTGCAGAGGTTATATCAGCGTCGCCGGATGTGCCGGAATTTTGTCCTGCAGGAGTTCTTTTACATGCTAGTAAATCTACTGACATGAGCCTGTCGCATTTAAGCACACTTAAATGCCATCGACCTGGCCCGGGATCGAACCCGCAACCTTGGGCATAGAAGGCCAGTTTAATGGTCAAAGATGGTAGGAGTGGTTAGTATGCTGTGTTGTTGTTGGGGGTTGTGTAGAAGTCTTCAATTTGTTGTACTTTTAATTAACCAGTGACAAAAGAATATTGTGTAGTGGTTTACAAAATAATTGCAAAAATGCTGTACTGTTTTGCTCTGGGTTGTAGATCCGGATACAGTAGAAAAAGTGGCAACATATATTTTTTTCACCTCCCAAAGAGAAAGATGAGTTTGGGAAATTGGCCAGAGCGATTCCTCAGGAAAGACAGGCAGCTTTCGGTAAATAACCTTATTTGTGATGTGCATTTTTCCGAAGATATGATTATAAAATCAGACTGTTTTATTACAAAAGGTCAAAAGACAGAAAAATCGCGAGTGCGTTTTTTGTTGAAACCAATAGCTGTACCTCATATTTTCCCCAATTTACCTAAATATTTATCAAGTCAGGTAAAACATCGGAAATTATCCACGAGACAGAAGAATGGTGAACCCACAGGAAAAAGAAGAAAGAAGAATGCAGACATTTATGATGGAGATCCAACAATAACAGTTGATCAAATTGAAGATCAAGGTCAGTCTAGCAGTAATAAAGCTAGTATGATTCAAATTCAACATAGATCTCATGCTGATAAAATATTACATTTGAAAAAGCAACTTAAAATTTTGAATCAAGAGTACACAAGAGCTAAAATCAGTCTGTCCTCGGCAAAAGTCAGAATTTGTTTGCTAGAAAAGCAGTTAAAATGTAAAGAAATTGAGGATAGAGATAGTACATTTCTTAGTAAGAAGCAAACAATTATTATAGATGCAATGATAAAGAAATGTGGACTCAAAAATCCCAATGGAGTGAGATATAGTGCTGACTTTATTTTAGAGTGTTTGCTGTTTAAAACAGGGCTGGTCACCAAGCCAAGGGCAAATTCTACTCTCTCATGGGGAGCCATATGACTTCTATTCAACCCCCTTTCTTCCCTGCTGAACACCGCACAGAGTTGATGCCGTGACATGAATATTAAGTGTCCCTGTTTAGAGTCTGGATTTGCTCCCAGTGCCCAGCCCTAGTGTAAGGTAAAATCACCAAAAAAGTATAGACATTGTTTGTGACATGATTTGCTGCCTCTTCCCTTAGAAAAGGATTTAAGAAAACTTTGCCGAGGACTTAAGTATCCATATGGTGTAAATCTACATTCCTTGGGTGCTATTTCAGATTTCTATAAAAATGAAATAGATGAAAATAAACGTTACGGAGTGATAATATTCGATGAAGTCAAACTCAGAGAAGAAATTCACTTTAATAATTCTTTCCTTGAAGTGGACGGATTTGTTGACTTCGGAGATCTCACGACTGATGTCCAAAAGAAGCAATTAGCAAATCATGCACTAATACTTACGTTTGTGCCATTTATGCAAAATTGGATTCAGCCAATTGCTATTTACGCTAGCAGAAACGCTACTCCAGGCATATTCTCGTTAAAATTCTTATTCAAGTTATATTACAATTAGAAGCAGTTGGGGCGAGAGTAGTCTGTTTCATTTGTGATGGCAGTCAAACAAATACAAAAGGCTTCGAAATCTTTAGAAATCAATGGAAAAAAAACTTCCGGCACAATGCTGTATTCCTAATCCGACCAACAAAAACAGGAAGACATGGGCATTCTCAGATTTGGTGCATATATTAAAATGCATAATTATTTCCACGATTAAACTGAACTCTCTTACAAGGAGAAAAATATAAATTTCAGTTTTTATAGAAGACTTTTTGACGAAGACTTATCTTAGAGTTTGTCCCAAGTTGACAACAGTTCATTTTTTTTTATTAGGTTATTTTACGACGCTTTACAACATCTAGGTTATTTAGCGTCTGAATGAAATGAAGGTGATAATGCCGGTGAAATGAGTCCGGGGTCCAGCACCGAAAGTTACCCAGCATTTGCTCGTACTGGGTTGAGGGAAAACCCCCGGAAAAAACCTCAACCAGGTAACTTGCCCCGACCGGGATTCAAACCCGAGCCACCTGGTTTCGCGGCCAGACGCGCTGACCGTTACTCCACAGGTGTGGACCAGTTCATTTAGACCCTTCGTTCTTTGAGAGACTGAATGCCAGACTTGCATTCCAACTTTTCAATGATAATGTCGCCAAAGGTATCAAATTTTATCGTGAAGTAAGGTCATCGGGTTTCGAGGGCAGTGAGGACACTGAAGAATTTATAAGGCATTTAAACTGTATTGCCGACGCATTAAATTCACACATTCCTGCTAATGCTCTTTATAAAGACTCTTCTGACCACATATTCCTTATTGATTTTCTTGAATGTCTCAGAACTACAACCAACACATTTGCTTCTGGTATAACAATGGCATCTTTAGTAGTAACCTTGCAGAGTACCTTAGAAATGAGTGAATGACTCTGGAGCAAAGGATACAGATATGTCCTAACAGGGAAACTCACCTTGGAACGTCTCTTCGGAATTTTACGTTCACTCAGTTCAGATGACCATACTTCGACGATAGATTTCCTCCATATGCATTTATTACAATGTATTCATGTCCCTGCAAAGCAGGTTCTTAACATTGCAGGAAACTGTGAACCGAAAAGTGATAAACTACTCACATCTTTTGTGAACCAAATGCGAACATTAGCGCGAAATGCGGAATTACGTAATAAGGCAATTAAGAAGTCTGTAGAAACTTGTATAAAAGTAAAAAATTGTTCTTTGTGAAGAAATACATGGTCAAGACTGGGGAAGTGCTGTGCCCTAGTTAGTAAATACCACTCCTGTCGTGTTGATTGACAGATGTTTAGTGTATCACATGGCAGGTTATGTCGTAAATCATCCCTCTAAGTTTATTGCGTGTACCCTCTGTGCCCATTCCCTTCGACAGGAAAGTAATGTGTCTAAACATTGTGCAGCTCTCACCCAAATCAAAGACTACGGATCTGGTAGGAACGTCAGTTTTTTAACTCATTCCTCTTAAGCTGTGTATGATGTACTTCTTCAAACAGAAATGAAAATTAAAGAAAAGATTAGTTCAGCGAATGCAATGTGGGGTGATATCTTCTATGACTGTCTTGACACTACTGACGCTCTTACGATCCAGTCTCCGGGAGCATGTTGTTGCAGAGAACACATCATAGATATTATTCTTAAATTGGTTTACCACTACTTAAAGTGTCGATTCTTCTTCAGGACAACGGAAATCCGAAGAGAATTACAAGCTCGTAAATCCGCCAAGTCATCTCGCAAACTCTCGACGGTAGCAGGCAACTAATCATTCATATGGCGAGTAATTCAATTAATTTATAAGCACATAAAATATCATTCAACTATGGCTTTATTTAACATTTTGTAGACTTTTCTGTCCCTGAATTCGCAACTTGTTAAGTACTGAACTTATCACTTTCATAGCATTTCAGATACCATTGTATTTTCTGTTACGAACATTCGTAATAGTATAAACTGAGAGAAGGCTATTAATTGTTTTCTAGAAGACTCGATCGTGACAAACACTCTCCAGAAACATTGCACTTGAATGATTTCCCATCTGATTTCATGTTTTTTTAGGTGACTAGGCTGAAAAAACTCTTTCCATACTCATTGCATTTGAATGGTTTCTGTCCAGTATGATGGCGAATGTGGTATTTAGATTACATAACAAGAAAAAACACTTTCCACAAGCATCAGTCGCATTTGAATGGTTTGTCGCCAGTATGCCGGCGTTCATGAGAGAGTAAGGAACTTAGCTGAGAAAAACAAAATCCACAAATATCACAAGTGAATGGTTTCTCGCCCGTGTGCCGGCGTTCATGATTTAATGTGCCCTAATACGGAAAACTTACACCACACAAATTGCATTTGAACGGTTTCTCGCCAGTATGCTTGCACTCATGCGATTTTAAGTTACTGAGCTGCGAGAAACATTTTCCACAATCACATTTGAACGGTTTCTCGCCTGTATGCCGACGTTCATGACTAAGTACGGTAGCCGACTGCGAAAAGCACTTTCCACAGACATTGCATTTGAATGGTTTCTCTCCAGTATGCTGACGTGTATGGCTTTTTAAAGTACCAGAATGCGAAAAGCATCTCCCACAAACGTCGCATATGAATGGCTTTTCCCCTGTATGTTGACGTGCATGGGACTTCCGATGTCGCTGTTCAAAGAAACACTTTCCACAGATATCGCATTTGAAAGCCTTTTTGCCTGTGTGCTTCAAGACATGCCTTCTCAGATTACTCGAATTCGAAAAACACTTTTCGCAGACATTGCATTTAAATCGCTTTTCATCTGTATGAGCCCTCAACATTTTCGTCGAATGAACAGAATGCTTGGCAACCTGATAAATAATCGTGAGTTCTTCGTGTCCAAAGCTTATGAACTCTGATGACACAGTGCTGTCATTGGTTTCTGCAACGCTATCATAAAAAAAAATAACATAAAATAGCGACAATAAGGAAGCTTTCACACGAATATAAAGTGGACAACTGAGAAAGGAGGCAGTCCACATGATCAGAGGACGAGCGACCTAGTTCACAAGAGGACGTTGAGGTAATAAAATTAGTCTTCTTTCGTTGTATGATCATGTGCACTATCTCCTTTCTGGAAATTTTGAAGTATCTGTGCGACAAAACTTTTTTCTAGGACTGTAGAACGCAATAGCAAGTTACAGGATCACAATCACATTACTGCATGGAAGATTTCAATCTTGTGTCCCTATTTTGGATGTAATATCACTGACACGCAATCTTGTTGAAATCATCACTAGCAACCTAGATGTACAGAATAGAGATCCAGCTACATTATGCAGGTTGGGAACAGACACTGAAGTTGCCAAAGTATTGAATATAATGAATGGAAAATTTTGATCCTCCTTTAAACTATGCAGATATTGAAAGTGATTCTACACATCAATAAATTTTTTTAGATAAATGATATGGCAGCAAGGAATATTTATAATATCAAAGATGTTAAATCTCACCACAGGGCTTAACATAATTAACCTCAGAATTATGAATATAGTGAAATTTTCAGTATGGTAATTTGCATCATCCTCAATATTTCCATATAGAATTAAGAGCCGAACGCAAGCATAACTGAAGACCTGAGAATGATAAGTGGATAAAGACCAAGACAGTAGTTTTGAGATAATCGAGAAAAACGATTTCCATCATTTTCTTTCATCATTCAGTAAATGTGTTAATAGTCATTCACAAATTTCCGATATTTTTAATATTTCATGCTATTAAAGTAAATATCAATTGAACTTCCAATGAATTATTCATATAAAATGGCAATGAAGTTATCCAGTTCTCATTCTCAATCAAAATTCTGAATTTCTTTTAATAAAAAAATGATAAAAATATGAACTTAAAACACTATCTACCTTAATAACTTTACTTAAAATATGTTTTAGCATAAAGAAAATAATTATTTCATGCCATTGTAGTGAAAATTAACTAAGTCCCTTTAAGTTATATTATTTTTAACAAATATAAGCAATAAAGGTATCCAGTTCTCACTCTCAAATTATTTCGAGACAACAAGTGTATATAAATATAAATATTATTTACCAAATATTAATGTCTGCTGTGAGGAAACATATCATGTTCATTTGCTAGTATTGTCACTGAGTCCATATCTGTGTCCTTTTCTTTACTATCCACACCTACTTCACAAATATGATCATATCATTGCTTATACACTGGAGGAAGGAACTTCTCAAGCTACAAAATATCAGCCAGTTTTTCTGACTTATTGGAAATGGGGAATCGTACAAATTTCTAGCTAAACCCAAATTAATTTCACTCACATGTACTCCTTTCTTCATAGCAACAAACGTATCAGAAACGAGCATGTTGTGTGTCACACTGAGAGAGAACAGTATGTCTGGTCTTTGTCCTATTATCCTTCTCAACAAAAGTGAAAACCTAAAAGTTGATGATATTCAGAGCTATCTAGTTCTCTTTGTATGAAGTATTTGATTACCATTTCACACCAAAAGATGGAGTAAGAGCTATAGTTGCGTTTCGCATTAAAATCTCAATTTCATAAAAAATGGTCTTTATCCACTTATCATTCTCAGGTCTTCAATTACAGACACATAGATAATTTGTAGGAACAAAAGCCGCCCTAAATAAGGGTTCGATAGATCGGCCTACTAATCAATTCATAAAGAATAATAAGTAAACAAAACAATTTTGTGACACTTGGAAAGAAAAAGAAAAAACATTAAGATAAGAAAACGTAGGAAATCATTTACAATAAAACTTTTGTTGGGTACAAATGATTACTAATTATAGCTAAGGATGATTTTAACACGTGAGATCCTATGGCATCAATCGTTGCATCAGAAATTTTATATTGTTTAAGTTGATTTAAAGTTTCACGTGGGATCGTGCCATGGGCACCGAACATGAGCCCAAAACTGTCCAATGTGTGATGTGCAGGGAAAGGATTTATATGTAAATACATATTTACTTATAAAGCTAATATAATTTATATTTTGCATTATCTTTATGTTTCACAATGTGTAGGGTTGAAAAATCCTACTTTTATTTTCCATATTTTTCCATATTTTAGAGTTTAGTACATATTTTCGTTAATTTCCATATATTTTCCATATTTCATATAAAACAGTCCATATTATATTAGGTTTAACAATAAAACAAAACAAAATTCCATTAACTTTTAAAAATACATTTCAACAATAGAGATTTAAACACATGTTCAGTAATCCCTTTAACATCAGAGTTATTTGAAAATTAGCAGTCCTATCAACAATGGGAAAGTAAGTTACAAAACTGTATTAATTTAATTTAAAATTTTTAACAGACTTCAGTTGTGCAGCTCAACAGTTAAATGCCAGTCAGAGTACACATAGGTTCAGTTTTGTAAATCATACTATAAAGACGGTAAATATGCCAAAAGTACGTCATTCAGTCAATTTAAAATCAAAACTAACAAGTTACATTTCAGAATTTAAAGAAGATGGTTTATCAACTGACAATAAAATATTATTTTGTAATTTGTGTCAGTGTGCAGTATCATCTACACAAAAGTTCCTGGTGCAACAACACATTACAACTAGTAAACATCAGGCCAACAAACAACTAAATTCCAAGCAGAGACAATTGTTTTTAACACAACCAACAACATCGAATGTAAGATCTGAGTTTAACATCGACCTGTGCCGTTCTCTCATCTCTGCTGATATTCCTCTCTACAAACTAAAGAATAAGGTCTTCAGGGAATTCCTTGAAAAATATACTCAACATACAATCCCGGATGAGTCAACACTTAGGAAGACGTATGCTCCATCCATCTACGATGAGACAATACAGAAGATAAGAGATGAAATTAAAGATAGTTCAATTTGGGTTTCCATTGATGAGACTCCCGACAAAGAAGGTAGACTTGTTGGTAATGTAGTTATCGGTTTGTTAAGTGAACAATATTCTGAACGAATTCTTTTACATTGTGATGTTCTAGAAAAGTGCAATAACAAAACTATAGTTAAACTGTTCAACGAAGCTATGGGTATCCTGTGGCCAAAGGGTATTATGTACGATAATGTGTTATTCTTTATTAGCGATGCTGCCCCTTATATGGTCAAAGCTGGACAAGCATTATCTGTTGTATATCCTAAATTGACTCATTTTACTTGTGTGGCGCATGCATTTCATCGTGTGGCAGAAGTGGTCAGAGACAATTTCCCTAAAGTAGATTTGTTGATTTCATCAGTGAAAAAAGTATTTCTCAAAGCTCCCAGTAGAGTTAACGTGTTGAAAGAAATGTACCCTGAAATTCCATTGCCACCAAAGCCAATTTTAACTAGATGGGGTGCATGGCAAGAAGCAGTTGAATATTATGCCGAACATATAGACTCTATTAACAATGTTCTCCTTGCATTGGACTCTGAAGATGCAGTCTCAATTGATACTGCGAAAACAGTTACCTGTGACATAAGTGTGAAGAATGACTTAGCTCACATTCAGCATACATTTTCATGCATCATAAAAACGCTCAAAAGTCTCCAAAATAGGCACCTTTCACTATCTGAAAGTTTTGAAATTATAAATAGTACTGTGGAACAACTGAATCGTGGTAGAGGTAAAGTTGCAGATGCAGTAAGAGCTAAGGTGGACACTGTACTTTCAAAAAACCCTGGATATGAAGAACTACAAAAGGTTGTTGCTGTGATGAGTGGTGAATCAACAGTGAAGATTAACTTGGACTTATCCCCAGCAGACATTGTGAAATTGAATTATGTACCAGTTACTTCTTGTGACGTCGAACGCTCTTTTAGTCAGTATAAATCTATCCTCAGAGACAATAGAAGAAGATTCACTTTTCAGCACTTGAAAGAAATGTTTGTAACCTATTGTTATGGTAACAGACAATAAAAATTGTGTTTTGTTGAAACTACATTGGAAGATAAGGTACGTCCATTATATTTTTTGTTTAGTTTGATTAAAATGTACCAATATTTAACGTACATAGTCATTTTTTTATAATTTTAAGTCCATATTTAATTCCATATTTTGGTAAAAATCCATATTTAATTCCATATTTTGGTAAAAATAACTACATATATATTTACATATTTCATATATTTTTAGTCCATATAAATCCGTTCCCTGGTGATGTGGTATTGTGCTCCAAGATGCTGACAACAAGGCTCATATATGACTTGTTTTTCACGACACACCTCTTGTGGCTGTTGCTCATGCATCTCAAAACGGATTGTGGGATTCAAAATGACACCCTTATCCTTCTGCCGATCAATTATGATGATATCAGCCCGTCTAGTAGAGCCATCAGAAGAGACACAACCAACCTCCTCATAAACCTCATAGGAAGCATTCTGACGCATTGAAGCTGCGATGAGAGAACGAACCGTATTATGTCTGTTGATTCGGAGCAATTCTCCATGATGGCAGAAACCCAAGACGTGAGGAAGCGTTTCTTGCTCGTCGCATCTTCTGCAATGGGTTGAGTCAAGAGTTCTACCAGGGAGAGTACGTACAGGTATTGTATTACAGTTCATCTTAATGGCTTGCGTCCATTGACTGCTCGAAAGTCCCTTTTTTGGTTGAGATCCACGAATTACCTTTCTTCCAGTGAGAATAGAAAACAACTCCCAAACCTTTACTTTTCAATTTGCTCCATTGATGAAAAGAATCTTCACGCAATGCGTTTCTTAGTTCTTGAGAAGAAATACGTTCAAAGCAATTGAAGGTAATTGGTAATTGTTTGATGCAATGTTCAATTTCGTTTGGAAGATTTCGAGTGGCTGCTACATGAGGGTTGTCAACATGTAAAAGTCTTTGACAAATATTTAAGTGCTGAAGGTAAGCTTCCCACTGGGCTTTAAATACTCCTAAACCTCGCAATCTCTTGGTGCATACAACATAGCATCCGGGGTGTCAGTAGGAATGTTAATTATTTCCTTAACAGCGCTGCGAATTAATTTGTCAATATCAGATAGAAATTTCACTTTAAGATCTTTTAAAGGAGCACACTGGAAGGGGTAAACCAATTGAGGCCAGATATATTGATTTAATATATTTATCTTTTGGTCAGGCATGAGTAAGGGTGAAGTGACCAGCTGATTAAGATTTTTTGTGAGTTTTTCAATTAGTTGCACCGCATTAAATTTTATTTTATCATTAAAAGTAATGCCAAGATATCTTATAACTTCATCCGATTTGATGCAAGATATTTCTTGTCCATCGATCAAGGTGAGGGAATCAGAGCAGAGACATCCTTTACGTAGGTGTATAACATTACTTTTATGCGGGTTTACTTCAAGACCAATTCTAGCTAAGGAATTCATAGTCAGCGATGTTGAATATTGAGCGGCAGATTTATTTTTACACAATAATACTAGATCATCTGCAAATGCAAGAATGGAAAGATTATTTAATTGAGGTGATATATTGTATCCATATTCTCCAGAGATATTACTTTCGCTTAATTCCTTCATCACGAAGTCAATGGCAACATTGAATAGAATTGGTGAGAGTGGAGCCCCCTGTGCAACTCCTTGCTTGATCATTATAGGGGCTGTCTTTTTAGTTTTATTAATAGTGATAGTAGTAGAATTTCCTATTAAAAGCGATGTTATAAGCGTCTTGAGTTTTGGAGGTATAGGCATAGCATTGAGGGTTTGTTCAATGTGTTGATGAGAGACATGATCAAACGCCTTAGAGATGTCCAGAAAAACTACACAACAATCCTTTTTATTAACTTTTGAATCCTTAAGGCATCCATTAACAATAGAGGAATTTAGGAAAACACCTGGACCAGACAGTCTATATTAGAAGGATAAGGTATATTACAGTAATGAAAAACATTTAACAAACTATAAGCAGATACAAAAGTTCCGAAAGAGTTTCCACTACCAGTACATTTTCACTAACAAAGAAATAAATGGTTATGTAGTAGGAAGTAAATAATTAACAGCGAATGATTGAGTGGGACCTGGGTCAGATTTCATCTCTAAATATGAAAGCTGTGTCAAGAGGAATTTGCATAAAAAACAAATGAATAATGGCTTGTAGTTACAACCTGCACTATACCAAATAATTACACATAATTATGGGTAGAAATTGTATCCATGATTGTGTCGTTTGGGTTCTATGTAAAATTAGGCCTGCATTACGGAAAATTATTTAGCACTTATCATTATCATTCCAGCAAAATAAAAAGAAGTGAGAAAGGTCAATACCATTAAATGTGGAAAAGTGGTCTGCTTTCTTAACAGAATTATTTCGGACAGCTTCTATACATGCCACTGTTGGAAACCAAACTTAAATTCAGTTGTAGTGGTCAGATTTTCATCCTTCTGCCTTCATTATAAGGAGGATATTTACCGTACCATAATCTTCCACACTCCTCTTCTACTTTTACCATACATCAGATATGAGGAGCATAGCATTACAAGAATAATGTACAGATGAAAGAAACTGATCATTTTCTATGCATTTCACATCCATACTATGATGGTTTACCAGTTGCTGCTGTGGTGTTAGAAGGATTGGCAGCGTAAATTACTTGACACATATTTTACATAAATTAAACGTAATTTACGTCGCATGAAAAAAAAACTAATATTTTACATAATTTTCTACATGGCGTAATAATTTATTTTCATGGAAGTAAATTAATAAGTTACATATTCTAATATGTTCTTAAAGATGTTGTGTTGCCGTATTTTCCAAATTGTTGAGCCATAAAATGTGCATTTTTCGCAGTTTTTGTTTCCATCTTTTGTGGAAATAAAACCAAGTTCGTCATATTATTTGATATGTAAAGGTCTTCCTGCATATGATATGTCATCTTCAACTTTCATTTTTAATACAGCATCTTACTAACTTCAAAATCACTGATTATAAAATCTCACTCAACAATTCAGAATTATGCTTTAAACTGAAGTTGATTATGCCATTGTATCCTTTTAAAAATTCTAGACAGACTATCAATCACAGAATCATCACAAACGACCTACAAGTGTGTATTAAAAGTCAACGGTGCCACCTCTGGGACAGTGTCCAGAAAGAGTTCTCAAAAGGACAACTAATTTTGAGTATTCTTTATCAATATTGGCCTTCGTGAACAGGACTTATTTCGTCAGCAATAAAGGAAACTAAACGAAGTCAGCATTACGCACAAAAACATATCCATCACCTCAGTGGTATAAGGAGTTGGGCAAAAAAATATGAAAACAAAAGATGCCAGTGAGAACCATGGAAAACACAATGACAAAATGATAAAAACCGTTAGCAGCCTTTGATGACTAGTAAGCTGTATGAAGTATATCGGCATTACAAGTAGCTAAGCAACATGCGGAAATAAGTTTGTAAAGCTTATCGTCTGAAAGGATTGAAGAAATGAAAATTTATAGTATGAAGAGCTCGAATGAATTACAACAAGTTTAGTAATGATGCATATGCTGGTAGCCTGGGAACTCAAATAACAATTGAACACATGGTTTGTTAAATAGGGGAGACTGTTGTACCTTTCAACACTTCACAGTTTATTTCTTTTTAATTTTGGAAAATGAAATTTTTTAAATGAAAGAATGCTTGAAATAACTACTGAAGATTTTTTACAACTTTCTGTATCCATTTTCTTTTTTTTAAAGATGTATTAAAGATGGAAAAAATAAAATGAAGGGATATGTAATGTGTTCAAAGGTACAACAGGTTCATGTACCTTGGAACACCCCTCTTGTAAGTTGGAACACATGGAATATAAGTGGGAATATAGCTGTAAAAACTGACAATCATATTTAAAATGTATTTGCTATCATAAATCTGAGCAGGCTTCTCTGATTGAGATTTTATTTTTTGGAGGAGCAATAAGTGATTCAACAGCTTTCTTCAAGGCATCCAGATCAATTGGGGGGCTCTTAACTCCAAGCTTATTTCGTGATATGATATAATATATAATTTATTTCAAGAAATAGTCTGCCCAGGCATCCTGGGTTGCCAAAAACACAGAATAACACACATATAAGAATAGTAATGATTACAGTAAGATAGATGAGCCAAATTTAAATGTGAACTAGGAGCTTAAGTTTAAGAAATAATAAATTTGTACATATATTTGTAACAATCACACACTAACGAATAGAAAAGGGGGGGGGTATTATGATATTCCGTATAAATGATTTTTCAGAATTGCCACAGACCCTTTAATGGTTGAAGTAATTATTTTTGGAATGATGTCATGGATTCCAAATGTTTTGATAGTGTTTACAGTTGATCGTGGGATGGTGCCCCTCGCTCCGATCATTAAACCATGTACTTCCCAGGTGCCTTCCATCTGATATTTTTCTCGAAAATACGGAATAGTAGGCTCATAAATTTGTTGTTTTTCTTTGTTGACCTCGGATGGTTGGGTCTGGCTCATCTCAAATCTAACAGTTGGGTCCAGTATAAAGCCTTTACTATTAGTCTTGTCTAGAGCCACGATGTCCGCTCTTCTAATTCCGCCGCCTTCAGACGCAACGCAGTGCACCTCTTCATGGACCTCGAAGGATTTGTTTCTAAGGGCTTGTGCTATTAGTTTTCGGATGTTATGATGGCGTGAATTTCTCAGGAGTTCTCCATGCTGACAGGATCCTAGGACGTGTGCTAAGGTTTCAATCTCGTTGCAGTATCTGCAACGGAAACCGTCCAAGGATCTCCCATGAAGACTTCTCACTGGTGCTACGTTAGCATTCATCTTAAGTGCGTCCCGCCATTCAGAGGAAGATAGACCCTCCTTAGAAAAAATCCATTTATTTCCGGGAGTATATTCTTGAAATAAAATAACACCTTTTCCTTTATGTGGAAGCGCACACCATTTGTCGTACTCTTGTTTCCTAAGATTTTGTCGTAGTTTATGGACATTGATGTTACTTATATCCAGATCTTCAGGTGGAATTTTTAACTTCCTGGAACATACTTTCTTTTCTGCTGCAATGTTCCTTGTAGAAACGACAAGAGGATTCGAGGTTCTCAATAATGTGTTGCAAATATTGAGATGCTGTAAATATGCTTCCCATTGAGCTTTGAAAAGGCTGAGACCCTTATATTTACGTTCGGTGTACAACATCGCGTCGGGCGTGTCTCCTGGCAAACATAAAATTTCCTTCACCGAACTTTTAATTAACTTATCCACATCTTCGAGAAACCGGTCAGAAAGCTGGTGAAGGGGAGCATTTTGAAGAGGATAAACAAGTATAGGCCAAATATACATATTTAAAACATTGAGTTTTTGTTCTGGTTTCAGAAGATAAGTAGATGTTAAAGCTTGGATCTTATTATTTAAATTATTGATTACTTGGGCAATGTCAAACTTAATTTCATCAGAAAAATTAATCCCAAGGTATTTGATTCGTTCATCTCCATCAATACTATTAACAATTGATCCTCCAAGATTCAATGTCGTACTACTTAATTTTCCTTTTTCGATAACGATGGTTTGAGTTTTAGATTCATTTAGACTTAATCCGATCTGCTGTAATGACCGTTTTGTCATGGTAAATATTTCAGATGCAGCAATTGTACTTTTAGCAACAAGTGCAATATCATCCGCAAATCCTAATGTTACTACATTATTTAGATCCGATACAAGGTCATATCCAAATTCTTCAGCCACACTAGGCTCGGATAATTCATCAAAAATGTGGTCTATGCTGAGATTAAAAAGCATTGGGGAAAGAGGAGCGCCTTGCATAACCCCTTTTTTAAACGGTATGGGTTTTGTTTTATGGATTCCAACCTCTATCTGGGTTTCATTTCCACACTGTAAATTTATAATTAAATCCTGTAATTTTTGGGGAAGGGCAGAATTGTGAATGACAGATTCCAAATGCCGATGTCCAACAGTATCATAAGCTTTATGCACATCAAGAAACAAGATGGTGACATCTTCTTTTTCGATTTTGGCCTTACGAAGAACTGAATTTAATATAGAGGCATTAATCTGTGCACCAGCAGTAGATACAAATCCTCGTTGGTTTTCATTAAATTCTACGTATTGTTGCATTCTTGAACAAAGACACCTCTCCAAAACTCTTCGAATTACTGAACAAATGGTTATAGGTCGATAATTATTTGGGTCCTTTTTTTCTCCACCTTTATATATAAGAACAGTTCTAGCTTTCCGAAAAAAATTAGGTACCCAATTGTGTGATAACATTTTAGTTCCTATTAATGCTAAAATTACTGCAACTTTTTCACATTTAATAGTTCGCATCAATATTTTATCTGGTCCTGCAGAAGTGTCAATCGAAATACCTTGCATAGCTTTAAGAATTTCTTCCTTACTAACAGTATCCAGAAATTTGTTAATATCATCGTTGTCAACTTCAGTAATATGGTTCGGATAATTATCCAAGTGATGGTGGTTTACATTATTAAATTTATTATTAAACGTAGTTTCAATCTCATTTACCGGAATACTTAAAGGACATTTCTTTGGTTCAAATATTCGACGAACTGCTTTCTTTCTTTGGTTATAATATAGGAATTGTGTCACCTGGTAATTGTATTTTTCTAGTCTGACTTGCTTTTCTCGTTTGGATTTCCTTTGCGGATTTGTGGTTTCAGTATAGTGTCTATTATTATTTTTGAAGTCACCACGTCTGCGTGCTAGATAATACCGCCTGGCGGGGTGTTTGGGGCCTGGGAGAAAATGATGAGCAGTACCAAGAAAATCTTTGAAATCTTCCGTATATTTTTGAAAGTTTTCCTCGTCCATATTACTCTGAAAAATTTGAATCCACTCAACCAAATTTTGTTGAAACCCATGAACATCATTTTTGTCTGAAACATTCTCACTCTCGAGATTAGGGAGTGGTATCTCCGGTATATCAAGGGAAACATTCTGATTATTAGAATTATAACTAGAACATAGATTAGTACGAAATTCTTCCGGATGAGCTTTAGCAATATGCTAAACCGATATTATTGTGTACCTCGGAACATGTTCCATGGTACAAGATGTTTTGTGTTGAAAGGTACAAGAGGGTGCACTTTTAAACAAATATGGCTCCCAAAACTAGAGATTCGAATAAATCATGGAAATTAAAATTTGTTATTAGTCACCAGATGATAGGGAACACACCGAACTTGATAGATAGTAACAAATATAATTTGGTTTTGTTTTAGAAAACATATATCAATGAACGAAATGTTTACTGTCGGTAATAAAAAATTATTTTGTCCACAGAACTCACACCTTACGATAAATCAAACCGAAACTACGGCCAGAGCTACTTAGCGACTTTCTCTACAATCTACTTCAGTTTGAGTCCTCTAGGTAGCAGCAAAAATTAAAAAACAAAAAATGTTCAAAGGTACACTATGCTGAAGGAATAACAGTTTCTCTTACATTAAAAGAAATTTTGAATTTATTACATTTATTTTTTTACATTTCTGCCATGGTGGGCTAGCGGTTTAATTGCTGGACGCGAGTTCGACCCTGCATATCCCCGATTTCCGTTCAGCAAGACCATGGGCTGGATAACACAGGGTTTCCTCTGGTAGCTCCAGGAGCTACAGTTCCTGTGGCATCCCAACAAATCTCCATCATCACTTGATCTCATTGCAGGTGTAGCCTCCTATGATTTTAAATTTTGTAACGTCAAGTTCTCGATTTTTTCAATATTCTA
The DNA here is from genome assembly GCF_040183065.1 of Periplaneta americana. NCBI lineage: Eukaryota > Metazoa > Arthropoda > Insecta > Blattodea > Blattidae > Periplaneta > Periplaneta americana. The sequence continues at coordinate 121,879,632 of NC_091121.1, read as the reverse complement.
GTAAATGAATGTCATGATAATGAAAAGTTAAATGGCCTAATATGAACTTCATATCACCAATGGTTGAAAAGTAATGAAGGGTGAAATATTCGGGGAGTTTATATGTAGACTATTATTAAAAATATTATTAAAATGACATGCTTCATTGTATCAAAGTAAAAATTGTGCCAATACATTGATGACTCTGTATATTTAAACTTACTTTTGAGTTATTTTGGATTTTTACTTCGAGTATATATTAAAACTTACAGTAAAATACAGAAATGTTAATATTTTCAAATCAAATATTTTTTGTATTATGCTCTATTTTTTACAGTGAGATAAACAATTTCTTAACCAATTACAAAAAATTTTATGAGGGCACCTCTAATACTTTGGGAAATATTAAATAAATCAGAATTGAAGAGTTCAAAGTTGCATGCAGTGTATTATATCATGCGCTCATACCAGAAACACACATGCGTGCTTAGCGACCGATATGACAATGCCAGATGTTACGATAACTGCTCTATGGGTCACTAATAGCTTTCACGTGAGAGTTTGTTTTTTTTTTTCCTGTTATAATCTCAGTGCAACTTTTTCCCTTCAGTTTAGAGGGTGATTTTGTTCTGTTCCGTCATTGTAACTTTTTCCCTTAAGTTTAGAGGGTGATTTTGATCTGTTCTGTCATTGTAAGTGTTCAATATTCCTAAATTAAAGATGAAACATTGGAGTCATCTATGGTGTTGCAACACTTTCGGACTTGAAAAACATTCGTCACAAGTCTGTAAAAGAAAAGTGACAAGTAGCATGTGTAAAAAGGTCCCGCATTTAGTGGTAGGTGATGCTATTTGCGAACGCTGTTGCTATAAGATTTCAAAAATTGAAATGATTAGTGAAGTTGCTGGGACTGAAAGTTAGGTCGGCAAATCAACAAGCGAAGAAGAAGGTTTACAAATAGAGGCGGGAAATTCAACAAGTGAAGAAGAATATGCTCCTGAACGTAATAAATCTCTAAATGTAAGTAATTTAAATAAACTTCTTACACCACTAGGCCAGTCCCCTGTTTCAAAACCAAAGCTTTCGAGAGTTACATCATATGCTCAGCAAAAAGCAACTTGTGAATGAAGCAATTAATAGATACATATTTAATGTTGGTGATGCGATTAATGAAGCACAGGAAATGATCAACCAATTTAAAGAAAAATTTACACATGTAAAATCAGCAAATGAAAAGTACATGATTTTAATTTGCCTTCCAAAAAGTTGGAGTGAATATAAAATATCTGAATTCGGAGTGTCGCCTTATGTAGCACACACTGCAAAAGTAACTCAAACAAATAAAGGTATTATGTCGCTTCCAGATAGAAAATATCAACGAAACCTCCCTGATGACGTGATTCAAATTGTGATAAATTTTTATGAAGAAGATATTAGAGTAGGATAATGCCAGGGATGAAAGACACTAGATCTGCCCGGGAAGGGGATAAAAGAGTAAAAAACAATGGAGGCTACTATTATCAAACTTAAAAAGACTATAGAGAATTTAAAGTAGGACAACCAAATTGTAAGATTGGATTTTCGCGATTTGCGTCTCTGAGACCGAAACATTGCACACCTGGTTGGCAACCAGGGACACACAACATTTGTGTTTGCACTATATGCGACAATACTAAATTAATGTTCATAAGTTTAAGACTGTATGCAATTCTTGAATTTGAAAGTGGAATAGAAAATATCAATGATTTAATGCTGAAAATAGTCTGCAGTAACCCATCACCAAATTCTTCTCTCGATAACTGAAAAAAAAAAAAAAAAAAAAAAAAAAAAACGTCCTGGTAGTGAAAATCTATCAGAAATATTGACGTCATTGTTAGAGAGAAATTTGGTAGAAGAACTTCAGTACAAGAAATGGACAACTGACAGGGCCAATATGATTTTAGTTAAAAGTGACTTTGTAAATTTAATTAATAATTTCATTGGTTGGCTTAAAAAATTCGAGATACACAACTTTATTGCAAAGTCCCAAGCAAATTATTTAAAGCGGCTGAAAAATGAAATAGAGCCCAGTGAGTTCATTATCATTGGTGATTTTTCAGAGAATTACAGTTTCATTATTCAGAATGCTACACAAGGTCACTACTGGAGTATCTCTCAAGCAACAATACACCCATTCACAGTATATTACAGAAATTCAGTTGATGGTGATTTAGACAACCTTTGTTTTTCAGTAATTTCGGAATGCTTAGTTCATGATAGTACAACAGTTCATGTTTTTAAAGGAAAGTGATAGAACATCTGAAACAAACACATACCGAAATATCTCAAATATATGATTTTAGTGACGGAGCAGCTAGCCAATACAAGAACAAAAAAAACTTCGTTGATCTACTCAATCATGAACACGATTTTCAAATACCTATGGAGTGGCATTTCTTTGGAACTAGTCATAGTAAAGGGCCCAGTGACGGTGTAAGGGTACAATCAGGCGACTCGCTGCAAAAGCCAGCATGCAAGGAGCTCTAATTTCAACTCCTAAAGAACTGTATGATTGGTCAAAATACAAATCATTGTGTCATTCACATCCATTAAAGAACATGAAGAAATAGTTACAAATCTAAATTCTCAAAATTTGCCGGCCTCAAGACTGTTTCCGGAATAAGAAGTGTTCACTGTATGGTTCCAGTTAATGGAAAGTTAGCAATAAAACCATATTCTGCTTCACCAGAAGTACCGAAACTAGTTAAAATCAGACGTGTGACGCACACCGGTCATCAATGATGAGACGCTTCTCGCAATGACCAGCAGCAGTGATGGCACATGATGCAGCAGCATAGATCATCCTTTACACGGTGAGTTGTTTCAATTTGTAACTTCCTTATTTTTTAAGGTCCCATTATGAAAATTTGACAGTCTAATGAAAATGCTCTGTAAATTGTCATTTATTTTTTTTCTATGTGAATTGAAGTATTAGATTTTATGTAATTGCGTTTTTAAAAATATATTTTTAAATTTCTTTAAACACAATTTTCAGAGCTGCACTGAATTACAGTATCTTAATAACCTATTTTGTAAGCTATCTAACGATATCTTAAAAAAAAAAATTGTAATTATTCTTATGGTCAGAAAACAAATTGAAAATAGGCCTATGTGCTCAAATAAAAGTGTTTTAACTGCCCATTACATTTAAACAGTAGCTGTCGCAAACATAATTTTGTACATGATTAATATATACGATATAAAGAGTTGAATGTACAATTTTTAACAAATTTGGAGATATTAATATTTTGCGTCATACTGTTTTGCATGGAATTACCCAGGTGTCAGATGTGTGGTTTTTGGGTCCACAGTGAAAGTTGTTATGGTGAATGTTAGGGAGAGAGTTGAGCATGTTATATATTGGAGAAGAAATACAAGAAACGGAAGTGAGTTAGGGAATGAATAGGTTGAAGATAGAAGTTGTGGGCCTCCTTGAGACTTTTAAGAGAGCTTGCGGATGAAGATCTTATCTCATACGAGAGCATTTTAAGAATGTCCAATTTGAAGTCTCAGAACCTACTAGAATTGGTTTCAGCACCCACCACGAAGAAAAGAATTTACATTCAGGTAAGCTTCTCCTTTAACAGTTCCAATGTGACACGCAAGTCCGCAGCATCCAACTCCTCTATCATGTTCCTGAAGGCTGCACTCTTGTCATCTCTTCCTAAGTAGTTGGAAAATGAGGCATCCCAGAAGGCACTCATTGAATTGAACTGAATTTAGGGAAGGAGCACTACGAACCAACACTGCGACCTTTCAAGATCTACTGTGCTACCCTCAAGTTAGATGCATTCCCAAACTCACGCCAGCTGACTACAGTAAGGTTAGCTGCATACCAATGTTTCGAGCAGACAACCTCTCTCATCCTTAGGCTAGCCCCTCCTTTCGTCGCCAGCCAGCGTTCAGAGAATGCTATGGAAATTATGACAGAATGTAGATGCTCAATATGGGGAAACGGGAGAACCCAAAGAAAATCTCCAACTGTAACTTTGTCTGCCACAATAATTATGACTATGAACTTTTCAATGAAAAATCTCAGGCCCGAGTAAGATTCGAACCTTGACAGTCTGTGTAACAGGCTGAAGGTTTGACCACTCAGTTACCGCAGGGGGTACACAGACACTCATATTTTGATATATATTCAAAAACTGGACAATCTCATTCCCAGTCCACTTCATTCTGATATCGTAAATCATAGTACACGTACAACAGAACAGAAAGACAGAAAAAAACACGATGTATATAATCAGATTACACTTGAACAAGACCCAATGCCTTCAAGTAGAAGTTCAGACTAGGCTGGCAGAGCACTGCTAGCAACAACAAAATGAGACACGCGATGAGCTGGTGGCTGCTACTACACCAGCCCTGGTAAGCAGCAGCCACTAGTCGAGGATCACTCTGCGCTGCTGAACAGCTGGTAAACCAGCATAGTGTGACTCAGCCTTTAAGTAAGTTTAATTTATGATTTTGTACGTAATATAGTATGCTTCAGTTCCAGACAAAGATATTGCAAATGCAGAACATAATTATGTATTCGAAAGGCAAGTAGTACTGTTGTCACGCCAGGAGAAGGCGGCTGAAGTACTTAGACGGGGCGGAGGGGAAACAGTCGCGCATGCGCACCGCGCTGTTCACTGCAATATTCCTATTCCACAAACATCTACTGCACGTGTCTATGAGTCTTTGCGACTTTGTGAAAATAATAGTGGGGTTTTTACTGTAGTGTTTTATTAGTTTCAACACGACAATTGTTTTCAATATACCACAGATCTTGTATTGCTTTAGTTATCCTTTGATTTTCGTGTTAATAGTGTTGATAATAATACAGTTAATAGAATTTATGTTATTGTATACTGTTATTTAGGTTTATAGCAGTTTTTTGTTTATTGTAAATATGTCGACAAAGAGGAAACAAGGATTAACAATCTATAGCGAAGAAAGGAATATTATTAGAAGTGCAAAATAATTCTGTGATGAAGAAAAACAACAACAGTGCCTTTGCATTCCTCTTACGAAACCTACAGCAAAGGTAGAAAAGTAATCTAATCTATCCACAAGAACAATACAGCGTATAAGGAATGAAATGAAAGACTGCACAGAAGAAAGTGCGTTGTCGACACCTGAGGGAGAAAAAAAATGTAAACGTCCAGACTACCGAAACGCAAATGTAGATGACTTCGACGGGAGATTGACAAAAAAGATATAATTGAGAATTTTTATTTGAAAAAGAAAGAGGGCCACCGGCGTAGCTCAGGAGGTAGCGCGTTTGCCTGCTGATCTGCAGTTGTGCTCGGGAGTGAGTTCGATTCCCGTTTGCGCTGACTACCTGGTTGGGTTTTTTCCGAGGCTTTGCCAAGCGGAAGGCGAATGTCAGGTAATCTATGGCGAATCCTTGGTTTCATTTCGCCAAATACCATCTCGCCATCATCAATTCAATCGACACTGAAGAAGCTAGTAGTTATTACAGTGTCGTTAAATAACAAGTAAAAAAATAGTACCAAGCTGCAACAAACGTCTACCCTTTTACAAGAGAAAATTGATTTGAATGACAGACAACATTAAGACGAATACTGAAGAAAAAGGATTTCAGGTGCAAGAAGTGTGCAGCAAAAAAAATTGAGGAAAACACTGTAAATTAGAATACGTGAAGATATCTACAGCAAATAAGAAAGCTTAGGAAAGTGGAAAAACCGATTTTGTATCTGGACGAAATGCGAATAGATAGACCTACCAATTTAACGTTTCCCAAGTTCTGGCACGATAAAAATGTTGCGGGAGTTTTGACTATCGCAAATGTGTCCAGAACACTCATTGTTGTCCATCAGGATGGGGGCGTTGGGGCTAATGGCTTTGTTGAGAGATTAGAATTAATATACACGGCTGGAACATAAACAGACGATTATCATGGACAGATCATACTCCAGACATTTTGAAAAATATGATAATGATAGTCATAGCGACAGCACCGAAGATGCGGAATCTTTTATGTCTGACTCCGTTTCCGTGTAGCCAAGTAAGTGGACGAAGTTTTCAGGTCAGAGTGTAGCGTAAAGTTCCCCCGTCCCGCCTATCTACTCCCCGCGCCAACTCGTAGCGCGAAGACAGTACTTGTGTCATGTGGCCAATGTAGTGATGCATACGAGACTGTAGAAAGGTTGAAACATTACATCTTGCACATGGAGCAACAAAAGGTGCTTGATAAGAGAAAAAAAAATGAAATGTAAATATAAAAGAAAATCATCTCACACACTTCGTATATTTTTTTACTTTATAATAATAAGTGTGTTAAATCTAATCATAGTCAATATCGAATGGTGTTCAAAGTTCAATTTCGACACCTCTTTAGACAAAATAGAATATCTAAAAGCTATAAGAGAATACAAGTCTCAAAACACACACAAAGTTTTCATACAATTAATCATTAATTAATTAATTATTATATTAATAAATGTCCAGTTACATGGTCAGTTATTAACAAAACCAGTAATTCTAATGTTGTCCATCAGGATTTTTTATTTTGTTTATCAGACTTTTAGTGATTATTTTAGCAAGTCTGTTAGAGATATCCAATCAAGGATTCCTCGTTGTATGGAAACCAGGTCTTTAAAGTAGATCTACTAAACGATCCCAGTATTAGATGGCGTTTTGAACAGCAAGTAGAAACATGCCTTCAGAGTATCAAAATTTCCGATGATGTAGAAGAAGAATGGCTTCACTTAACAGCCATTTTGAAAAAAGCAGGATCGGAAAGCATTGGCCTTCATAATAAATGTAAGAGAAAACGAAAAATTAGGAAGTGGGACAAAGACATAAAAAATATCATTAATGACAAATGAATGGCATATTTGAAATTTTTACAAACAAAAAACTTAGAAGATCATATAGAATATAAACAAAAACCTGCAATTGCCAAACGAGCCAAAAGGTAAAAACACAGGGAAGAATGGAATAATTTTGTTGCAAACTTGGAAAGGCATGTCACATTACCATGCTCCAGAATATTAAAAATGTTAAATAAATTAAACTCCGATATTAAAGAGAATGTAGTTATTAACCTCATTACTATTGATAAATGGCTCAAGTATTTCCAAAACCTAACCTATGGTTCAAGAGACACACTCCTTTTCACCAACAACATTCTCATACCAATACCAATGTAATCTTCATCTTACCAGTTCTACAGAAGATATAGCATTTGAAGTACTGACTTACTTACAAATGGCTTTCAAAGAACCCGGAGGTTCATTGCCGCCCTCACATAAGCCCGCCATTGGTCCCTATCCTGTGCAAGATTAATCCAGTCTCTATCATCATATCCCACTCCCTCAAATTCATTTTAATATTATCCTCCCACTTACATCTCAGCCTCCCCAAAGGTCTTTTTCCCTCCTGTCTCCCAATTAACACTCTATATGCATTTCTGGGTTCGCCCATACGTGCTACATGCCCTGCCCATCTCAAACATCTGGATTTAATGTTCCTAATTATGTCAGGCGAAGAATACAATGCGTGCAGTTCTGCATTGTTTAACTTTTTCCATTCTCCTGTAACTTCATCCCTCTTAGCCCCAAATATTTTCCTAAGAATCTTATTCTCAAACACTCTTAATCTCTGTTCCTCTCTCAAAGTGAGAGTCCAAGTTTCACAACCATACAGAACAACCGGTAATATAACTGTTTTATAAATTCTAACTTTCAGGTTTTTTGACAGCAGACTAGTTGACAAAAGCTTCTCAGCCGAATAATAACACACACTTCCCATATTTATTCTGTGTTTAATTTCCTCCCGAGTGTCATTTATATTTGTTACTGTTTCTCCAAGATATTTGAATTTTTCCTCCTCTTCGAAGGATAAATCTCCAATTTTTATGTTTCCATTTCGTACAATATTCTGGTCACGAGAAATAATCATATACTTTGTCCCTTCGGGATTGGCTTCCAAACCTATCACTTTACTTGCTTCAAGTAAAATTTCCGTGTTTTCCCTAATCGTTTGTGAATTTTCTCCTAACATATTCACGTCATCCGCATAGACAACAAGCTGATGTAACTCATTCAATTCCAAACCCTGTCTGTTATCCTGAACTTCCCTAATGGCATATTCTAGAGCAAAGTTAAAAAGTAAAGTTGATAGTGCATCCCCTTGCTTTAGCCCGCAATGAATTGGAAAAACACCAGATAGAAACTGGCCTATACGGACTCTGCTTTAAGTTTCACTGAGACACATTTTAATTAATTACACTAGTTTCTTGAGAATACCAAATTCAATAAGAATATTATATAAAACTTCTCTCTTAACCGAGTCATAAGCCTTTTTGAAATCTATGAATAACTGATGTATTGTACCCTTATACTCTCATTTTTTCTCCAATATCTGTCGAATACAAAAAATCTGATCAATAGTAGCTCTATTAAGCCTAAAACAGCACTGATGATCCCCAATAATTTCATCTACGTACGGAAATAATCTTCTCAAAAGAATATTGGCCAAAATTTTGTACGACATCAACAAAAGTGATATTCCTCGAAAATTAACACAGTTTTGTCCCCCTTCTTAAAAATAGGTACACGAGAGCTCTTAAAAATTCCAAAAATGGTAAAACCTCGGGGAAGACGGGGTAAACATAGACCTCTATAAATACACTGGACTGCAGTTTACCTATAGATTTCTGTATTTTTTTTAACTTTATTTGGAATGGTTCCAACCCTTCTACTAGCCGGCAAAAAGCTTTTGTGATTACAATTTATAAAAAGGGTGATAAGAAGAATTGTGACAACTATAGAGGCATCAGTCAATTAAACATGGGCTACAAAATAATAATATTCCAACATAATCAAAAACAAATTATCTACCTTTTATGCTGACAAATTGGGAAAAGAACAGAACGGCTTCTGAAAGGATGGTCTTGTTGCGAAAATTATTTCACATTGAAAATATTAATTGAAAAACACAGAGAATTTAATATTGAAACACATATAGGTTTTATTGATTGCGTTAAAGCTTTTGATAAAGTTAATAGGCAACAATTCCTCGAGATATTGGTCAATGATAATGTACCTAATCAGTTCATTACTGCAATATATAATATATATAAAATCAACCAAATTGCTATACAAATCGACAATAGACTCTCCACCTGGGCTCCCATAAATCGAGGTGTACAACATGGCTGCGGCCTTTCTCCACTCTTGTATATTATATACATGAACTATAATATTCACTTATAGAGACAAAATTTTCCAAAATTTCCATCTCGATGCAATATTATTTGCAGACGACCAAATTATTATTGCAAGAAAAGAATCAGAACTCTAACATGCCATACAGAACTTGGAAAATATTGCTTCCAAATTTGATACAAGAATCTTAACACATAAAACGAAAGTAATGGCATTTTTAGGCACAGAACCAATTCAGAGTAAAATTTGTGTAAATAATGTTTTAATTGAATGTGTTGATTCATTAAATTACCTTGGCTACAATATCTCATTTGCTGACAAAGAAGATATGAAGATTAAAATTTCCAAATTCACGAAGATCCTAGGTGTAATCAATCAGGTTTTTAAGCCTTCTCAAGTTCAGCGACACACTAGACTCAGGATATATAAAACTCTTGCTCGACCAGTTCTCACTTATGGAACTGAAGCCTGGATCATCAAAAAGGCTGATGAAAGGAGACTCACAACAGCCGAAATGTGATTTATGAGAAGACCTGCTGGTTACTTCCTCCTTAATCATAAAAGAAATGAGGACATTCTTAAAGAATTAAAAGTATATTCAATTACTCAGTATATAGAACAATACAGACTGAATTGGAAAGAATATGTTGCCAGGATGCCCTCCAACCGTTTGCCAAAATTGATCTTATGCTATACTTCAAGAGGCCGAAGAAACTTGGGAAGACCTAGAGACCATAACAGACCCCTAGGTCTAATACGTGAAATGATTATGATGATGATGGAGACTGGTAAAAGTATTTCTTGATAAAAATCAGTGTACCACTAGCTCTTTTAAATGACAGGATGTTTTCATGTAGTGAAGAATTTAAACAGTTCTACACCTGGAGATATTTTTGATAATAATTCCGATCCTAGTATATGTGTTTTACCTTACCTTCGACTGTTTGTATCAATCATTGCTTTGATAGAGGTATCTTTTCCGAGACCTCGAAGATAGCCAAAGCAGTCCCTATATATATATATGTATATATATATATATATATATATATATATATATATATATATATATATATATATATATAAAGAGAAAAAGAGCGATCCCTCTAAAATTCACAATTACAGACACATATCTATTGTTCCTGTGTTTTCCAAAATTATCAAGACTTTTATGAATACGCAATTAACGCAATACTTATAAATAAAATTATTATCACCATCGCAATATGAATTTAGAAGTAAATCCTCGACAACAGATGCTGTTGAAATGTGATACTGTTGAAAAGTTGGTATCTTATATTTTAAATGAGTAAGTATAATAATCCTTCAATAACTGTCTTTTTAACCTAATAAATAATACAAGAAATTACATTAGGTCATTATACAATCGAATATGACTAGCACTTTCGCCAATTAAATGGCATCTTCAGGTCTAATTAGCATATGGTAATGCTTTAAGCATAAAGACGTAGGTAAAAAGCAACATAATAAAATATGATGAATTGCATGATATGAGATAATTAAAACAATATTATATGAATAACTGTACAATCACGAAATAATGTAATAATAGTCACTTGAAAAGCGTAGTGGTTATAGTGACTGAACCACATATAGAGTCTAGATGTTAAAATACAGAATCCATGCATTAAATAGAAATTTGTGCAGCTTAGAAGTATAAAGATGACACGGTTAAAATGGGTAAAAATGTTGCAGCAGTCATCACGATGCAAAAAATGAGCAGCGTGTTATGAATCTGTAAGAATCAATAAAAAAGTGTTTAAGTAAGAAAAGTAAAATATACGGAGCAAAAGGAAGTTATCTAGCAGTATAAAAACTTACAAAATTTGAAGTTGTAGGAAGAACCGATGTTACATGGCTAGTTGCGTGGTGTTGACTGATGCATTGACATATGAAAGAACCACATCATGATGTAAGTGGAGGGGGGTACGTGTTGCAGTAAGAAGAGCTCCTATTGGCCAATTTGAATAAAGAGTTATTAGGATTAGGTAGTTGTTCATTAAGTAAAGGAATATTATTATCAAGGAATTTAGCTATGTAAAATTCTTCTGCAACTAAATTGATATTTCTGCTGTTGATAGGTTTTAACATTTATAAAGCACAAAAGAATCCATCCATGCATCTGGTGGTTAATAGTTTAAATTCCCCTAACCATAAAATCAATAGATTTCTGCTGAAATATCTTAAACAAATTTTAAGAATGGATAATAAATATTCTTTGAGTAATTTTCAACAATTGATTGAAAGATTACAACATCTGAAAATTATCAAATCCGTAAAACTTGTTTCCTTAGATATTGAAAATCTTTATACCAATATCCCACTTGATGAAACTCTGCTACTCTTTTCTGAGAAATTACAAAAATTCAATATAGATGACAAAATCATTAATCAATTAATGCATTTACTTTCTGTTTGCACGAAACAAAGTTATTTTTGTTTCGACAATAAATATTTCCTACAGACTCAAGGTGTAGCAATGGGCGACCCTCTTTCCAGCTTCCTAGCCGAAATATTTCTACAGAATTTAGAAGATAAGTTTATCGAAAATCTATCTTCCATACATAATATTATTTCCTACAGCAGATATGTTGACGACACTTTGTTAGTTTTCGAAAGTCATGCTGACACCTATGAAGATATTTTGCACTTCTTTAATAGCACTACTCAACAAGATTTTCATAACATGGACAAGAATGACTATTTTTATGTAATTTGTATGTCCTGATTACGAATATGGCATTGAAAAAGTTCCTACACGTCACATTTTTTTCAGAAACTTACATTTTTTAGTTAGCGAATCATATAAAAGTGTGTTAAAACCTAGCCACTTTGAAAGAGGTTCTTTAACGTACATCTTTTACACAATTATATATCATTTCCGTTCTTTTAAGGTACTATTTGAAACATACTTTCACTTATGTGGGTTGAATGAGTGTTATCCTTAGCGATGGTTTATTGTTTTATTACCCTTATTATGCAGCTGCAAGGAGGGTAGGTCGGATCTGGCTATAACTGACTAAGGGAAAGGAGGAAATACGGTCGCTGTTCTATCATTAGACAAGAAATGAAAAATTTAGCGATTCGTTCTCATTGTGCAAGTGTTGTGAGCGGTACTAGTTATTCTGTAATAGTGTTAAATGGATAGCAATCGTCGTTCTTGTAAAAATTTTCCAAATAATTTCTACTATGTTTGTGGGGAATTAACTTTAAAATCACAACGTCGATAAATAACAGACAATGTAAAATAGGCATATTACTTGTATTTCGACTATAAAATTGGTGAAGAAGACAAAAATTGGGCACCACACATGTGTTGTGTAACATGTTACGTGAAGTTACCAGAGTGGTTGCGGTGGGAAAATAACATGTCTTTTGCTGTTCCAATGATTTGGCGACAGCCCACCACTCATCTGGAAGATTGTTACTTCTGCATTATCAAACCACAGGGATTTTCAAGGAAAACTAAAGATCAAATTGTGTATTCTAATTTCCCACCAGCCATAATACCCGTGCCACATTCTCCTGAATTTCCTGTCCATATCCCTCCACCCAGTGTGAGGAAGATTATGTCATTCCAGAGGAACACGAACTATCAGAATCCTCAGACTACCCTTCAACTTCCGCTGATCCCACCTACATTCCCGAACATCATAGGACACCACATCTGATACGACAGGCAGAACTTAATGACCTAGTTAGGGATTTAGGTCTTTCCAAGCAACACGCTGAACTATTAGGTTCTAGACTACAAAAATGGGACTTGTTAGCAAAAGATACCAAGATTTCCGTGTTAAGAAAACGAAACGATACACTGACTAGTTATTTTGAAATGGAAAATTCTGTTTGTGCCTGCAAAAATGTGAACAAGCTTATGGCTGAATTAGATATTCAATATAACTCAGAAGAATGGAGACTGTTCATCGATTCATCAAAACTAAGCTTAAAAGCAGTTTTCATGCACAATGGCAGTACAAAACCTTCCATCAGTGACTGATTCAGTCACTATGAAAGAAACTTATGATAATATATCACTAATATTGAATGCAGTAAATTGTAATGAACATCACTTGGCAATTTGTGGAGATTTGAAAGTAATAGCTTTGTTGCTTGGATTACAAGGCGGATTTACTAAGTTATGTTGTTTTTTTATGTTTGTGGGACAATCGAGCTACAGCACAACATTATGTGGTGAAGAACTGGCCTATCAGACAAGGTTATATTCCTGGTAAGCATAATATCAAATATCCTTCGCTAGTGCAACGTGAAAAAGTACCTACTTCTTCCTTTACTGCATATAAAACTAAAGCTAATGAAAGATTTTGTGAAAGCTCTAGATAAGAGTGGAGAAGCCTTTCAACACTTAAAGACTCTGTCCCCTAAAATCAGTGACGCTAAATTAAAAGAAGGCATATTTGTCAGTCCACAAATTGAAAAACTTTTTAAGGACAGAATTTTTTAGAAAAAACTTAACCCCCAAGGAATTACCAGCATGGAAATCTTTTGCATCAAAGGTTTTTAGGGAATCACAAGGCAGAAAATTATCCCCAATTAATATGTCACTGAAGATCCACTTCTTACATTCACATTAGGACTTCTTTCCTGAGAACTTGGGACTGTAAGTGATGAACAGGGAGAGCGATTTCACCAAGACATTGCTACAATGGAGCAATGGTATCAAGGAATATGGGATCCAGAGATGATGAGCGATTATTGCTAGTTTTTAAAAAGGGAAGATTCCAGTGCTCATAAGAGAAAAAATGAAGATATTTCCTTATCTTTCTCTATTTTATAGGACGAAGAGTGGTTTTTATAAGTCTTAATAGCTGGTCAGTTATTGATGTATCAGTTTTATCATATCTAAGGTACCCCTGGAAATTTTCCCACAATAAATGAGAACAAAGTAATTTTTAATAGATAAAAAAATCCTGATTTTTTAATGTATCAAGTAAGTATCTATAACACAAAAACGTGACGTGTTACGAACTTTTCATTGTCATTTTCATGTTCAGCGCATGCAAATTAGTTAAGATCAGGCTATTTTATTAATGTTATGGAAAAAAAGTTCAAATTTGTTGAGTAGTGTAACTTACATCCCAACTTGAGATTCTCTTTTGAACGCGAAACCAACAAATCCATTAATTTTCTAGATTTGAAAATTATTAGAAAATCTAATAATTTTGATTATGATATTTATAGAAAGTCCACGAATACTACTCACACCATTCATAATCGATCTAGTCACCCTCAATCTCATAAACATAGGACGCTTACATTTCTAATTGATAGATTACTGAAAGTTCCCCTTTCTAAGAAAAATTATCTGAAAGAATACAAATACATAGTTGGGCTTGCAATAGAAAATTGTTTTAACACGAAAATGATAGATAGACTTCTTTTCAAAAGGAAATCCCTCCTAAATAAGAAATCAGATACCACACTTACTGCTTTAACAGATAATAAAAAACCTAAATATTGGAATGTAATATCTTTCTACAATAATGTGTCATATAAGTTACTTAACTCTTTGAAGAAAGAAAATGTAAAAGTCACCTTCAAAACTGGTAACAAACTTAATAATGTTATCCCTAATAATATTTATAACTCTGATAAATATGCTAGTGATGGAGTATACATGCTGCATTGTAAGAATTGCACACAGAAATATATTGGCCAAACTAAAAGAAATTTCAAAACTAGATATTCAGAACATAAAGCAGATTTTTGTCATAGACGTAATAGATCAAAATTCACATCCCACTTAATAGAGAATAACCATGAACTTCAAAAAATGTCAGATGCTTTACAAATTTTAAAACCTATCAACAACGGGAATATCAATTTAGTTGCAGAAGAATTTTACATAGCTAAATTCCTTGGTAATAATATTTCTTTACTTAATGAACAACTACCTAATCCTAATAACTCTTTATTCAAATTGGCCAATAGGAGCTCTTCTTACTGCAACACGTACTCCCCTCCACTTACATCATGATGTGGTTCTTTCATATGTCAATGCATCAGTCAACACCACGCAACTGGCCATGTAACATCGGTTCTTCCTACAACTTCAAATTTTGTAACTTTTATTCTGTTAGATTACTTCCTTTTGCTCCGTATATTTTACTTTTCTTACTTAAACACTTTTTTTATTGATTCTTACAAATTCATAACATGCTGCCCATTTTTTGCATCATGATGACTGCTGCAACATTTTTACCCATTTTAACCGTTATACTTCTAAGCTGCACTAATTTCTATTCAATGCATGGATTCTGTATTTTAACATCTAGACTCTGTATGAGGCTCAATCACTATAACCACTATGCTTTTGAAGTGATTATTATTATATTATTTCGTGATTGTACAGTTATTCATATAATATTGTTTTAATTATTTCACATCATGCAATTCATCATATTTTATTATGTTGCTTTTTACCTACGTCTTTATGCTTAAAGCATTACCATATGCTAATTAGACCTGAAGATGCCATTTAATTGGCGAAAGCGCTAGTCATATTTGATTTATAATGACCTAATGTAATTTCTTGTATTACTTATTAGGTTAAAAAGACAGTTATTGATGGATTGTTATACTTACTCATTTATATGCTAACTTGTCGGACCAATATGCCTCTTAAAAATCTTATATTTTATTAATGGGTTTGAACGATATAATAGTACTACGGTCACATTGTGTGATAAGACCTTCAATTGCATATCCCGTAACATATTGATTTCCAAACTTGTATACTATGTAGCTATATTGTATCCACATTTGAATTGGAATTATTTAAACCTTTCTTTCAAAAAGTTTGCTACAATTGTATTTCTTTCTGAAGCCACTTCTGTGATGTTCTACAAGACTCTGCTTTGGGGCCCCTATTGTTCCTTGCAGCGGTAATTAATGATCGTCCCAGTAATGTTGCCAAATAATGTGTTTTGTTTGCTGATAATACATAATTATATTGTTCCGGCAATGATTTGTCTTTGCTCACCAACTCTATGAACGAGTCATTACACAATGCCATTTCTTGGTTTCACGTGAATGATTTGTTTCAATCTCAATAAAATGCAGAAAACACTATTTTCTTTAAAAAAAAACCACGACTGTTCGACTACAGACTCACGTTAAACTGTTTGGTTTTATATTCGATCCCACATTCACTTGAGATCATTAGATAGATTGATTATGTATAAAATTATCTAGGCTTATTTTTCTAATAAGACAATTGAAAACTCTGGTATTCAAACCTTATTTAAGAATATCATACTTTGCTCTCTTCAATAGCTTATTACTGTATGAGATTCGTATTTGCAGAAATTTCTGGTATTCCCAAATTACTTAGTTTACAAAAAAAAACAAAAAAAAAACCTTAATCATTATTACAGGCATTTCCTTCAATGCCCAATGCAGACCATTGTTCAAACAAAATAAAATTCTGACTGTTGTGAATCTATAATATATTCGAATGTTTGTTGTGGGTAAAAACTGTAGGGCAGGATATTCTTAATTACAATACTACATCTAATTACCTGCTACTTCAGTAGTTCTCAATCTTTCAGAGACCGCAACCCAGTAAATTCTTGTTCTATAAGAAGAGGGCCCGATCCCAACAAATTTACTTGCAAATACCTTTCCAATTTTTTTGAAGTTCCTACATTTAACCAAAATAAGTATTAATAATTATGGTGTACGTAATCTTAAGACTTAAAGAGTACCAGTGGTTGAAACTTGGGAAATAATTTTTTTTTTTTCTATTTTAAGTGCATCTCTTTCACGCAAGAAAAATTCAATGGGTTTGTTGACTAATCCCAATGTTTTGTGTTGAGATCTCGAAAAAGTCGGGATTGTGTCATAGCTTCACTTCCCAGAACTGTAGCACAAATGACACTCTGAGGTCATGGCAATTGCTCAGTGTCGGGGCATTGTATGAATCCAAATTTTAAGTAGTTACCTATGTACTTATGACTGAACGCAAACTTTTTCTTCTATGTGTTCGTCTGCTCCTTTAGCTTATTCTGGCGATCACTCTGTGAACTTGAGATGGATATATCACTAGTTATTGCGTTACAGACATCTTCAGTACGAAAATTCTTAATACAAAAACTAAGCAAAGTCCCTTGCCTTTTATTCAAATTAATATTTAAATCTGTGTGCCTATTACTTTAAAAAAAATTACGACACTCGGGTTTTGAAACAAGCACTTACACACTGCAAAGCGAACTTGCAAAGAGACAGTGGGCTATTCACTATCGAGAACTGGATGCAGCCTGCCTTTATCTTCAGTTTAAGTGAAAAGATTTGTTTATATTTCCCAGCTAATTGGTCACTGACATCTACATTATTTTATTTATTTATTCATTTATTTATTCTGGTGTAGTTAAGGCCATCAGGCCTTCTCTTCCACACCACCAGAAATAACAATACACTAATAGAAATAAAAAGGAAAAAAATACACTATAAATAAAGTAAAGCCACACAAAAATATACACAGGTTGCAGTCACACAAACTTTAAATAAGTGATTAAGTATCATAATTAATTGTATCCTAACTAATTAACTAGTATAAATAAGAAACTTGCAATTTTAATCTAGAGTAAAAAAACAACAAAAACACAAATCAACACTTCTAGCAATACCTAAAAAGCATTAAATAAGACAAAATTTTCCAATTTAATTTTGAATTGTGATAAAGTCCGGCAGTCCCTGACATCATTAGGTAACGAATTCCAGATTGCAAGGTATTTCCACAGTGTAGGAGGATGAGTATAAAGACGGTCTATGATGAGGAATAGAAAAAAGTGCTTGATGCCGGTTTCGAAGAGTTGTAAGAAATTGAAAGCGCAATAAGAGATAATTCAGAGTAGAAGTATGCATGACTCTAAACAGAAGAGACAGTGAATGTATTGTTCTTCGTTCCTTCAGACGCACCCATGAAAGTAACTGGAGGGAAGGTGTTACATGGTCAAATTTACGAATATTGCAGATGAATCATATGCACACATTATGAACACATTGTAGTCTCTCAGCTAAGAGTGAACTTACATTAGTTAGCAAGGAATCGCAATAATCAAAATGGGGCATTACAAGCGTCTGAATAAGATTCTTTTTTAGACTAAGTGGTAGAAATTCTTTTATATGAAACAAGGAGTGAAGTTGAGAAAAAAATTTTTTGCAAGTCTGTGTTACTTGAATGTTCCAATTTAGATCGCCATCCATAAAAATGCCAAGATTTTTAACTGTTTCACTGTATTTAACAATAATTCCATTCAATATTATATGTGGTATAGTACTACTATCAAGAGTGGTTCGTAGACAATTTATTATGTCCCATTACGATTGCTTGCGATTTCTCTGGATTTAACCTTAATCCAAATTTGTGTGTCCACAGTGAAATCGAATTGAAGTCTTCGTTTATTTTATTTACTGCGTCACTAGTCTCGTCAGGGTGGAAATGGAAATAAATTTGCAAGTCGTCAGCATACATATGATATCTGCAGTGTTTTATCATTTTAGTCACTTCATTAATATAAATCATGAAGAGTAAAGGTCCGAGAACTGATCCTTGTTGAATTCCAGATTCACGACACACCATTTTGAAGAATAATCGCTTACAATGATGCATTGTTGACGTTCGCGAAGGTAGGATTCATACCAAGTAACAGAACTTCAAGAAAGATTCAGAAGTCTTAATTTACATAATAGAAGGTCCGTGTCAATTGTATCAAATTCCTTACTGAAGTCAAGTAATGTCAGTAATGTTAATTTACGTTCATCCGTGGCTTCATGTATATCCTCATTCGTTTTTAGTAGTGCTTTAGTCGTACTATGTCCATTTCTGAACCCGGATTGATATTTGTCCAGTAAGGCATGTTCAGTTAGATAGTTCATTAGTTGTTTGTGAACAATACGTTCCAGAGCTTTTGACAGAGCAGGTAGGATATTAATTGGACAGAAATCATTTGCACATAATGGGGTTTTAATTTTTGGGATCAGACAGATAAAGCTTTCTTCCAGAGGTTCGGGTAGGTAGAAGTTATGAATGAGGTGTTGAATATATGTGTTAATGTCGGCAGTATTATGTTCAATATTTTCTTCAATAATATTATACTAATATTATCCACACCTTCAGCTTTATAAGTAATACGTTTTATTGCCGCTCTTCAGTTTCTGTGACATAAGTGCAGAAAAATACTTCTCTATTCGGAATTGGAGTCATTTATAATTCGTGAACTGTCTGCTGTTTGTCGACCTTATCCAAGGTTATTGACTGTACAGTTGCAAAATGGTCATTTAGTTCGTCAAGAGAAACTGGCACACTGTCTATCTGAATCCTGGGATTTCCTAAACCAATTGTCCGTAAGCTTCTTCACAGTTTGGAAGGGCCAGCTCCTCCCTTCAATGTTATGAAAATGTCTCAGTTTTGGGTTTCTAATGGCTTGAGTAGTTCTCTTACGTAATGTTTATAATAATTATAAGAGATTTCTGTCTTGTCATGCTTAAACGTTTTGTATGCAGCGTTTCTGTCCATAATCATACTATGTATGTCAGCAGTCATCCATGGTGCTGGTGTCCTTTTTACGCGTTTAGATTTGATAGGAGCATGCTTGTCATATAAATTTATAATATGCTCATTTAGCTTAACAAGTTTCTCGTCAACAGTATGTAAGGTCCATATTGAGTCCCAGGGAATCTTTATTGCGTCTTCAAGTAGTTGGGTTTCATCAACACGATTCAAGTCATGGTACCTTATGAGTTTAGGTGTGGGCTTGGGACACTTCAAAGAATGTACTAAATAAATAATATCGTGGTACGAAATTTCCGAAGCCGAACATTGTCAATGTTTTTGTACTTTGTCTGCATTCTTCATAATAATTAAGTCTAATAGGGATTCGAAAGATTGGGTATGGTAGGTGGGTTCAAAGGGAATGACTGCTAGATCAGGAGCCTGGAACATGGTCAATAGATGTCTAGTGTATGTAGTTCGAATCAGAGGCTAACAAATTTGTGTTAAAGTCACCCATTATTAAGACGTGTTCATAATCTGTGATGAATTCCAACAACGATCTCTCGATCTGCAATATCATTAATCTTTGGGGGTTGGTAAATTACACAAATAAGACATTTCTGAAAGCTTGTCGAAACTTGTACAAATAACATTTCAGGTTTTCCGGCATACTCGCCAGGAGATGTATGTATTATTCTGGAATTGAGATCTGATCTAACATATGCAGCAACACAGCCCCCTTGTATATTTAAACAGTAATTTCTTAATAACGTATAACCATCTAGGTGTAATGTCGCTGAGGATAATGTAGGCTTTAGTCAAGATTCGGAGATGAGAAGAGCATGCAAATTCTGATTCGAGAATATGGATTGAATTTCGTCAAAGTGTGCAACCAAACTCTGAACGTTAATGTTATTTCGTTCAGTTTTGAAAACAGAGAATTCACCATCCACTGTTGTAATTGGCTTGCGAGCAATTTTTATGACTGGTCATGAACAATGGTATTCTCTTTCCTGAATGCTGAAAGCTTTCTATGTCTGAAAATTTCCAGATCATTAAGAAAAAAAAAGTCGCTTGGTCACCGACATTTGCTACACAGAGGTTATTTAGTTCGATTTTAGAATTTAGAGTTTAGAGACGATCTGGGTCTGCGCTTTTTGACACAACCACGAAAATTATTCTCCTAAGAATATTTACACTATAAAACATTTATTAGTGAAAAATGCTTAGAAGAGTAGAGTGACAAATTCCAGGAGAATATCTCACCGTCCAGTATAATTAATGCTAGGTGGGCCACAGCAGCCTGGCAGTTGAGAAACACCGTGCTACTTTAACTATCAGTAAGATGGAATAAAACAAAGTGTTGGGTAATTTCAGTCTAAAACAAAGATATTGCAAATACAGAACATAATTATCTATTCAAAAGGAAACATATTTAAGACATGAAAGTAATACCTGCGTCATGTGGCCGATGTAGTGATGGCAATGGTGATGGTAGTGGTCGTGGTGGTGCTGGTTGTGGTGGAGGTGGTGGTGTTGCTGGTTGTGGTGGAAGTGGTGGTAGTGGTTGTAATATGGTTGTGATGGTGGTGGTTGTGGTGGTCGTGGTAGCAGTGGTGGTGGTTGTGATGGTGGGGGCAGCAGTGGTGATTGTGGTGAAGATGGTGGTGGTTGTGGTGGCGGTAGTGACGGCAGTAGTGGTTAGTAGTAATCGTAGTTTAAACTCTAATACTTTTTGCATCATTTCAATATCAAAAAATGATGAGTCCTTCATATCAGTAACAATCACGTACTGCTAGCAACCTTTAAGCCATGGTTTCTCTGAACCGACGCATACGACCTGTGAGATGCGAGGCTGCCGCTGCGAACCATCTTCGCAATGACGCTGCGTGGCCTGTGGTTTCTCAGGCTGCGAGATCGCGTGGATCAGTCGCTGAGCGCATGGTGGATCTCGTCACCTGTTTGCTAATGCTGAATGAAAGATGAAGATAATGATGAAGAGGAAATGATCCTGCATTCCTTTTGGTCAAGACAGTGATATCTTCAAGAATAGGAAAAGCGAGGGTGCATACAATATTCTTGTAAACCACCATCTGATTGATAGTGAAACAAAATTCAAAAGTTATTTTGGAGTCTCAAGGGACCTCTTCTATAGAATTTTGTATTTAATTAACCCATTAAAGCCCAAATTATTTTTATTTAAAAAACTAAAAGAATGTATCTATTTCATAAATTTAATCCATAAGATGTCAAGAATATATTTTGTTTCTTCTGCCGTGCATCAAGTAGTTGAATATCACCCTGTCTATAAATAGACCACTGGGCACTTATGATATCTGCGTATTCATTTGCAATAAAGTAAATATATTTTTTGTATATTTAATGTTTTATAACAAGAAATATTTACACCAATATAAATAAATTTATTTATCACGGTTTTAGTATTTAATGCAACAGTACAATGCTGCAGCAATAATGAAACACATTTATTTTAGTAATATCTCTCTTTACCGAGTGTGGTAAGGCTCAAAGCATCTTTGACACAGAGTTACATCACACTTCTTGCGAAATGTTACTGGTCTGCATTTACACCATTCCATCTGGCAGTATTTCTGAGAGGGTCGATTTGCCATGAAATGACCTCTATTATCAAACCTCATATCAAATTTCACTCCTCGAGATGATGAAATAGGGCGCCCCATTCTCTTGCAGTTCGAAAAATCTTGAGATATTGAACAGCCAAGTATCATCGGATTCTAAGTAGGTCCAGGGAGTCTCGTCCATGTATTTCTCTGTAGATAATCCAACCATTTACTATATCTATAACCAACTTTCTGACCACTCTTTTCCACGGATTGAAGCGGCATATTTGCCTGCTAACTAGTTATCATTCTCCAATCAACCCATGTACTTACTGTAGTTTCTATGATCTGTGGTCCACACCTGTGGAGTAAAGGTTAGCGCGTCTGACAGCGAAACCAGGTGGCCCAGATTCGATTCCCGGTCGGGACAAGTTACCTGGTTAAGGTTTTTCCGGGGTTTTCCCTCAACCAAATATGAGCAAATGCTGGGTAACTGTCGGTACTGTACCCGGACTCATTTCACCGGCATTATCACCTTCATTCAGACGCTAAATAACCTAAGATATTGATAAAGAGCCGTAAAATAAACTAACCTACATCTTCCAGTTGCGAAACGAATCACGTGAAAGGGCGTTGTAATATTTTCTATTTAGCTTTAATATTGCTGTAAGATAGCTCAGCACACGTTAGGGAGGTTTAAACTTGGTTGCTTGATGGGGACATCTGAAAACTTCGACCGAGTTTAAACCTTCCTGAAGTATGATTGCCGGTTTTTTACACATTTTTTTTACAGATTTACGCTTCCCTATGCTATTCTACTACTAGATTCACGGTTATTTGCATCCAGTAGACACTATTTCCCTACTCCTCCATCATCATCACTATCCTCATCATTAATTATCTTGGATTGGCCTTCTCGTCTGTTCCGCTTCAGACTGAACGCTGATTAAAAGCTGGTCTCACCACCGCTTCCGACTTTTTGCCTGAAAATTTCGAGTATTTGAAAATATCCTCAGAATAGGGCATTAGTCCCTCAATGAGTGAGTTTCGTGGTGGGACTCTTACCTTAAGGCCTCTAAACCTTCCTGCTTTTCTATCTAGGTATGATCCCATACCAGGGGATTCCAGTTTGTGAGGAACGGACCCAAGCTCTCATTCTCTCCCGTTTGCTATAACAATGAACAACAAGAATTTTGCTCCGACTTAAAACAATGTGTCCCTTATGGTTTTCTGTGCGCTGAATCCGAAAATGCATCTCTTTCCTTCATATCGCATAAGGTTTTTGAGATATAATTACTATGATTTCACTTTTCGATAAGCCTTGTCCCAGGACACATCTGGCTCGGGTTGTAGGTTATAAACCAAAACTAAAGCTAATGCATTTTATGAGTTTATAACTTATTTCCGGTTCCTTATGGTTGTTGGCATTTTATTTTGTACTCCTAATAAATAAACAGATATTGGTCCCTTCTATTCAGTAAATTTCAGAACAGTTCAACGTGAGGTATACGCAATGAATAAACAAGGTTGTGGTTTTCAGTATTTACAAGAAAAGTTTACCAGTTTGAGTGAAAGCAAATTAAAAGAGGGCATTTTCATCGTCCACAAATTCACAAAGTTATGGCTGACTCTTTGTTTGAGGAAAAACTTTCCATTACAGAAAAATGGCATGACGTGCTTTCAAAGATGTATGCTGAAATTTCCTTGGAAATTCTAAGGCAGACAACTACATAGAACTTGTTATGGAAACCATGTCACATACATATGAGAAAATGGGGTGTAATATGTCTCTCAAAATACACTTTTTCTCATTTGAATTTCTTTTCTTCTAACCTTGGAGTGGTAAGCGATGAGCATGGGAAAAGAGTTCATCAAGAAATATCTGAAATGGAAAGACGATATAAAGGAAGATCATCATCCAGGATGCTTGGAAACTATTGTTGGTTCGTTGTAAAAGAGAGTATCAGATCTAGTTATAAACAGAAGTGATCCAGAAAATTCGTTTAATGTAAGTTCAAATTCCGAAATTTTTCTCATTATATGCATTAATATTTTTATTTTTGTTCTGCTTTCAACTATATAACATCATGCTTGTATCCAGTACACATTTTTCAAGTATTATGAGGCGTTTTGAATCCCATGTGTGTTGTCATTTTACCAGAAGCAGTGAAAAATTAAAAACAAGAAGATTTTCATAAAAAACATTTAATTAATTTTCCGCGGAAAATAGTATGTGATGGGGCAACTTCGATTTTAAATTCAGATTTAGGGTACACATATTAGTAATATTCACCTATTTTTGTTTCGGAGCAAGACAAAAAGTAAAAATTTGTTGTTCAGTGTAACCACGGGAACCATGACGTGGACGTGAATGGAGGTTCTCTGAGTACTGGACTCATTTAAAAAGCTGTAAACCAGGGATGTCAAAGCGCCTGCACTGCCTGCTCTCAAGAACCCGCACAACATTTCCTTAAGAGCGATAATTGCACTTTATCTTGCTGTAAAGTGAATCTTGTTGGATTTGTATTGCTTGTAGTATGAGCATGTAATACAGCCGATTTAACATCCCTGCTGTAAACAGATAACAGATTGGTTGGGTCAGGCTGAGAAGAAGCTACCTACTGAAAGATGCACTGGAAGAAATTGTGAACGGGAAAAGAAGTTCGGAGCAGAAGTAATTACCAGATGATACACAACATAAGATATTTGAAACCTATGAGTAGACTAAGAGGAAGGCAGAAAATATGGAAGATTGAATAATGCTAGATTTGCAGTGAAAGATCTGCCGTTGGGAAGAACACTGTCAGTGAATGAATACGGTTTTACTGCTACATGCACAGTATCTAATTTCAAGTTTTTTCTAGATACGTTAGTATTTTCTTCATATATCCGTTCTCGTGAACCCTCAGATTCGTTTTTCATTTCTTACGTATTTTATATTCCGCTCTTTGCAATCTATTGTTGGTTAGTCAAGTAGAACAGGTTTTTATAATGATTCCGACATGTAGGCTACCCTTCTCACCTCCTTTTCTCACCTGAATAGGGAGATAGAACCGATCATCGAAAAGTTGTGAATTCCTTTAAATTTAAGGAGTGAAAAAATGTGAATTTACAACTTTTCTTTACCACCCACCATTGTTTCGTCCCTCTAGATCCAAAGCCATTTGCTGAGGCCTCGCAGTTCACGCGTCGCACAAATCCGGCTGCGCGATTCGGTCCGAGACGACGCTGCGAGGCCTCTCTGCGAACCTACGCAGATCGCGCACCTCGCAGCCATAGAAATCACTCATTATCTCTCATGTAGTCCAGATTTGTGCGAGGCGGGCCTCGCACCTCGCACGTCGCATGCGTCGGTTCAGAAAAACCAAGGCTTTATATAGCAAATCACATATTGCTATTCGCAACCTCCAGGCTTGCCGATCTTGTGTCTTCTATGAGATGCTTTCAAAATGAAAGCGAATTCTACTGGATGCTTAGGGTTGGTGTCAGTGTAGCGTAAATAGCTTTGACTGTGACGAATCAGTATGTGAAGAGGCTTTAAACTCTGTGCACTGTGACACATGCTACACAGTACTTTGTGACACTTTTCTGAGATTATAAAATTGACTTCAAAATGTAGCAAAGAGCGAATGTGAAGTTATGTGTTAAACTGCGCAATCTGCCACAGAGACATTTGAAGTGCTATGGCAACGAAGCCAGGATCTCAAATCGGAGATTTGAATCACACTCTCGTCTTAAATGTGATCGAACATCACTGGAGGAAGACAAGAAGCCTGGACTCCACACAAGCACAACTATTTAATGGAGTTGATCGTCGAGTAGCGATTCAAGAAGTTGCCGACACATGTTGCATTTCATTTGCTTGAGCTCAGGCGATGTGACAAACGATCAGAACATGACACCCATCACAGCGAAATTTGTCTCCAGCCTGTTGCCTGATGGGCAAAAGAATCTTTGTGTCACCATCTGCGAAGATCTCTGGCAACAGATCAATGACACTATCTTCAGATAAAAGAACATCACAGACTCGGTTTATGGCCACGACCTGGAGTCCAAACAGCACTCATCAAAGACTCCACAATCTTCGAGATCCAAGAAGATAACACGTCAGAAGAAGAAAATACATTATAATTGTTTAAAAACTTCATCATTGTTCGTTTTTTCGATATCAAGGTCCTTCTGCACGTGGAATTTGTTGTTCTTGATCAGCCAATTAGCACAGACTTATACTATGACATTTGTGTTGGCTGCATGAGGATGTTCGTCACAAAAGACCCGACTGTGGCTAGAGAGGAAATGGACCCTGCAATAGGCCATGTCTCCCACACACGACTATCTATTTGTCAGGAAACACTATCACAGGAAATCTGCATGTTTCATACTCACCGCATTTCGCTAATTGTGATTTATTTCCAGTTCCAAAAATTAAATTGACGTTGGAGGGATATTTTGACACTGTTGTACAGCCCAGGTCAAGTCACAACAGGTACAGGACAAGAATTTCCTGGGAACAATGCTTGAGAAGACTACTTCAAAGGGGATGGAGACCAAGGTTAAGTTAAGTAAGTGTTTAAAATATTCTAGGTCCAGTCCAGTTTCTTTTCATAAAACCTCGTATATACAGGATCTACACAAACAATATAGGAGCTTGTAGGTTTGTATGGTTATATAAGCAGCAACAGGCGTTTGTATCCCACAATGAAAGAACTGCAAAAAGTTGTTAACTCATCCCGTCACTTGGCAGTACCACTGTCTAAGATGACAATGACTCGTGAGCTGCAGGATATTGTGGCACCTGTCTAGAACGTTCTGCTGGTGTCTGGTTGCCTCGGGGGTCGCGCGCCCGTCCGGCAGAAGGGAGGGCGGAGGAAGGCGAGGCTCGAGCTTCAGTGGGCACTGGGGCGTGGTGCGAGGCGAGAAGGAAAACTACGAGACGCTAGCCGCGGTGCTAAGTTAAAGGGGAAGAAAAGCGACTGCGACTGTGCGGAGAAAGCAGAGGAAGCCTCTAGAAACGCAATCCTCTACACGTTTCTCAAAGCCACGCGAACCGAAGATTCGAGAAGGTGTGATTTAATAAATGAAAAGAGGCTAGTGTGTGAGACTGTCAGTCAGTTTAGTTTGTCAGGTGTGAGTGCTAGCTTTTTCTTCAAGCCTTGGAGCGAGGTGAACCTGAGTTCGACGTCCAGTGAACTTGAGTTGGTCCCCAGCTATGGTAGCGTCCAGGCGAGTGCGGCGTATCCGGAAGCCTTGGGTTCGAAGTGCAGTGAACTGTGTCTGGAAGGCTTGGGGTTCGATATACCGTGAACTTGAGTAAGTGAGCCAGAAGGACTAGCCAAGGTGAACAACTGTGAACTGACAGTTTTGTTTTGTACATAGTGCTTTGTGAACATTAGCTGAAATTAGGAGTACATTGTTGTTCTGCTCAATAATACACGTGAATTGTCATTGTCGTTCAGTGGAGTGCAATAACGATTACTGTGTTGCTATGTTGAGTGGAATACCCATTGTTGACGTGTAAATAAAAGTCACACATATTATTGAATAAACTATACATTTGGTGCCAGAGGTGGATGGATATAATAACATAATGGATAACCCTAAGCTACAGCAGATCCTGCAAGCCATCACGGACATGAACAAGCACATTAGTGAGGTGAAAAATAACATAACTGAAGCAAAAGCATACATGAAAAATGACATAAGTGGAGTGAAAGGCGACATAAGTGAAGTAAAAAATGATGTTACTACGCAAATTGGTAGCGTTTCGACGCACATGGATGGAATTGTTACCATTGTGAAAGATCAACTCAGAGTCGATTTGAACAAACTAAACGAGAATTTCGGAACTGTTAATATAGCAGTGACCGAACTAAGACAAAAAGTAGACCATTTCGACGGCAAAATTCGCTCTCTCGAACAATGTCAAGAGCAGACGAGTGAGTAGCTAGATAAAATGCTGAGGAAAACAAGCACAAACTCGCATTAGTGGACCGCCAGGCTAGAGAACATAAACAGATAGTTGCCGAAGAGGTTCGACGGGCCATGGAAGATACGGCAACAGAATTAAGGACCCCATATAGTGGCCCTGTGGAACCATCGCCCTCAGCTAGAATTTCAAATGTCAAAACGCCGAAGTTCGACGGTACGACGTCTTGGGCAATTTTGCGACGCCAGTTTGAGACTACCGCGGTACATAATGGGTGGACGCCAGAGGAAAAGACTACCCAGCTGCTGACCGCGATTCAGGGCCAGGCGTCGGAGATATTTTACAACGTTCCAGAAGATGGAACAGCCGCAGAGATATTGTAGGACTTGGAGGGACGTTATGTTGACCATCAACTTGCGGCAGCATTTACGAGCCAACTGAAAAGGGGGGACCAACAGTCAGGCGAGTCTATACAAGAATTTACGATGGCGGAAGAACAACTGGCCCATAAGGCCCTCAGGGGCCTACCTCCTAACTTCGTCGCTGGAGAGGAGGCCTACACCTTAAGCAGTGGAGTTCGAGACCCCGAGATCAGACAACTACTCTTGGCTCAGCATCGCACCATCAACAACGCTTTCGCGGCGGACCTCAGGATGGAGGCGGCCAAGTTGACGGCAAACGTCTCGGCATCGCACCGGATTAGAAGCGTCGCGGCGGCCGACGTCGAGGAACGTCATCCGAAGTCACTCCAGCGACGGACATTAGGAGTGCCCACTTGCTGGTCCTGCGGTGAACCAGGATATTTGGGGGACTGTGACCGATGTGGCCACAGACAGGAAAACTAGAAGGGGCCGTCATCACCATCCTCTCGGTTGCTCTTGAAGACGATTAAAAGAAGACGCGACGATGGGCTGATTGCTAATGGATGGATAAGAGGCCGTCCCTGCAGAGTACTGGTAGACACCGGGCCGTCGCTCACTATCGCCAGGCGAGAAGTCGTGCGTGGCCTATCTCGGAGGACGCCGCTACGCCGATGAGCTTCGTACTGCTTCATGCGAGAGCTAGCCCATCCAAAAAGAGGTTTTCCTGGATCTGACTTTGGGATGGAGGAGACTAGAGATGTGGGTGTTCGTAGTCAACATCACTGAAGAAGTCAACCTGGGACTCGACGCCATGCGGATCTTCGACGCGACGGTGGACGTCTGGCGCCATTTCCTCCGTTTTGGCCAGGATGAAGTGTTCCTGATGGACGCCGAAGACCAACCCACGGACAGCAGACTCACACTGGAGAATCAGGTGATAATTTCAGCAGGCTGACATGGTGGTGACGGCACGACTGAATGGATAGCCTAAGATAAACCTGCTCCTCGATTCGCAAATCATTCCGATAGATGGGGTTTATGTGGCACGATCCCTAATCCCAATCAGAAGGTTGTACTGGTGAGAGTCCTTAATGTCACCAATCGGGACAAGAAGGTGGCTAGTGGAACTATACTAGGGTAGTGTCGAGCCGGTAGTGTCCGTGAAGTCTCTGGGAGATAACGAGGAGCATCACAGACCACGTCCAGATCTAGACGCATGACTGAAAGAGTTGGCTCGAGAATTGGCGGAGAATCTAAGCAGAGGAGAAAGAAAACAAGTCCACGACCTATTGACAGAGTTTCAGGACGTGTTCAGTCTATCTGAAAATGACTACGAGAGAACGGAAAAAGATCAGCACCACATCGACACCGGAAATGCTCATCCAATCAAACTCCTCGACGTGTCCCTCTAGCTAAACAGAGGGAGAATGAGAACCAACTGGAGAGTATGAAAGCAAAGGGCATCATCGAGGAATCCGACAGCCTTTAGTCATCACCTGTAGTGCTGGTGAAGAATGGGGACCTGCGTTTCTGCGTGGACTACAGAAGTTTGACTGACGTCACCAAGGACTGCTTTCCCCTTCCACGAATTGACGACACCTTGGACACCCTGGCAGGAGCAGAGTGGTTCTCAATGTTGGATATCAAGTCAGGTTACTGCCAGGTGGCGTTACATCCTGAGAACACAGAGAAAACGGCATTCTCTACAGGTAGGGGACTATGGCAGTTCACCGTCATGCCACTCGGCCTCTGCAACGCCCCGGCTAAATTCCAGAGATTAATACGGTCCGCAATGAGAGGCCTCACATACGACAACTCTTTGCTGTACCTTGATGACGTCATCGTGGTCGGCAAGACCTTCAGCGAACAACTGTCGATCGTGAATAAAATTGTTCGAGACTACAAGCCAGGCAGAAGTTGAACCCGAAAAAATGTCATCTGTTCCAGAAGAAGATCAGCTACCTGAGGCACGTAGTAGGGAGCAACGGAGTGGCCACGGACCCGGAGAAGTTGCAAGGGGTCAGGGGATGGCCGATTCTGAGGGACAAGCAAGAGTTGCGCCGCTTTCTAGCCCTCTGCACTTATTACAGAAGATTCGTAGCTGAGTACGACAACATCGCCAAGCATCTAACCAGCTGACTTAGGAAAAACGACAATTCCAGTGGACGGATGAGTCTGAGTCATCCTTCCAATCGCTGAAAGAGGCGCTCTGCACTGCTCCTGTACACGGATAACCCATCCCTGGAAGGAAGTTCACTTTCGACAAGGACGTTAGCAACATTGGCATTGGCGGAGTACTCTCTCAGGAACAGGACGGGCAAGAGAAGGTGACTGCCTACTTCAGCCGAACACTCTCCAAAGCTGAAATAAACTACTGCGTGACACGTAGAGAACTTCTTGCCATTGTGTAAGCCTTGAAGCATTTCCACAAATTTATGTATGGGAGGAATTCCATCTGAGCACAGACCATTCTGCACTCATCTGGCTACTGGGCTTCAAGAATCTGGAGGGGCAGACCACCCGTTGGGTTCAACGTCTGCAGGAATACGTCACCTCCGAACACAGCCAAGGGAAGAAACATTCCAACGCTGATAACTTATCACGACACCCGTACCCGTATGGCTGCAAATACTGCCTGAAAGTAGAAGAGTGAGATGGTGCTCACGCAGTCCGTGCAATCGCCGCTCAGCCGAGCTCAGGATGGGATATAGCCACCATAAGGAGTGAGCAGTTGGAGAACCCAAACATTGGACAGGTACTGCGTGATGTGGAGTCCGGCCAGAGATCAGTGTGGGCCGATATCGCCAACCGTGGCAACACTTACAAGAGCTACTGGGCCTAGTGGGAATCCTTGACGGACAAGGACGGTATCCCGAAGAGGATTGGGAGTCGGCCGATGGTAGGACCCGAATAGAACTTGTCCCACCCAGGAGCAAGGTGAAGGAAATGCTGTTGGAGACTCATGGTGGCGTGACTGGAGGCTACCTGGGAGCCAACAAGACGCTGTACAAGTTAATGCAGAGGTTCTACTGGCTGCATCAGAGAACCGACACCGAAAAATGGTGCCGAAGATGCGACACATGATGTGCAGCCAGTCGCGGACCAAGGACACGCAGCAGGGGAGCCATGCAGTAGTACAACGTGGGACCTCCTTTGGAGAGAACCGTCATCGACGTTGCTGCACCGTTCCCGGTCACAGATAGAGGTAACCGCTAACTGCTAGTATCCATGGATTACTTCACAAAATGGCCGGAGGTGTACGCGATTTCCAACCAAGAGGCTTCGACGGAGGCAAACGCACTGCTTGACAACTTCATCTGCCAATTCGGTGTGCCCCGGGAACTGCATAGTGATCAGGGGCGCAACTTCGAATCCAACCTGATGGGAGAATTCTTCGAGCGTCTGGGAGTGCATAAAACCAGGACCACTCCCCTCCACCCACAGTCTCACGGCGTGGTGGAACGCTACATCAAAAGCGTGGAAGAGCACCTACGGAAGGTAGTGTCCAACCATCAGCGAGACTGGGATGCCAGAGTCCCACTGTTCCTCTTCGCCTACCGAGCTTCGGTCCACGATATAATAGTGATGACACCAGCAAACAAGGTCTTCGGGAGAGAGCTGCGCCTGCTCTGTGATCTGGTGTTTGGCACGCCACCCAGCGCCGATCAGCCAGCGACTGACTACGAGGCAGAACTGACCGAGTAATTGAATGGAGTCCATCAACTGGCCAGAAAGCACCTCAAGATGGCCAGCGACAGGATGAAAGTGCGTTACGACAATTTAGCCAACTCTGCGGGGTTCCAGGAGGGCAACCTGGTGTGGCTGTATCGACCAACCAGGACCAAAGGAAAGTCACAGAAGCTGCAGCGTGCCTGGGATGGACCTTACCGCGTGGTAGCCCGGATCATCGACGTGGTGCACCGCATCCAGCGACAACCCAGAGGGAAGATGATGGTGGTGCACCTGGGCCGTCTAGTGGCTTACCAAGGGACTGTCCGGGACGTACAGCCCTACGGAGGGAGCAATATGGCACTCGTCTGGAATGTTCTGTTGGTGTCTGGTTGCCTCGGTAGTCGCGCGCGCGTCCGGTAGAAGGGAGGGCGCAGGAAGTTGAGGCTCGATCTCGAGCTTCGGTGGGCACTGGGGCGTTGTGCGAGGCGAGGAGAAGGAAAACTGCAAGACGCTAGCCGCGGTGCGAAGTGAGAGGGGAAGAAAAGAGACTGCAACTGTGCGCAGAAAGCAGAGGAAGCCTCGAGAAGCGCAATCCTCTCGACGTTTCGCAAATCTACGCGAACCGAAGATTCGTGAACGTGTGATTTAATAAATAACAGGAGGCTAGTGTGTGAGGAAGTCAGTCAGTTTAGTTTGTCAGGTGTGAGTGTGCAAGCTAGTCTTCAAGCCTTGGAGCGAGGTGAACCTGGGTTCGACGTCCAGTGAACTTGAGTAGGTCCGCAATTGTGGTAGCGTCCAGGCGAGTGCGGCGTATCCGGAAGTCTTGGGTTCGAAGTGCAGTGAACTGTGTCTGGAAGGCTTGGGGTTCGATGTTCCGTGAACTTGAGTGAGTGAGCTAGGACTAGCCAAGGTGAATGAACTGTGAACTGACAGTTTTGTTTTGTACATAGTGCTTTGTGAACATTAGTTGAAATTAGGTGTACATTATTGTTCGTCAGAATAATACACGTGACTTGTAATTTTCGTTCCGTGGATTAACGATTACTGTGTTGAGTGGAATCCAACTGTTGACGGGTAAATAAAAGTCACATATATTGTTGAATAAAAGGTACAATATATTACAGAACGTCATTTGACAGCAAGACAGTGCACCTCCTCATTTTCTTAATGAAGTGCGGGAATGGCTGATTGAAGTTTTTTAACCATTGCTGGATCAGTCATCACGATCAGACGGGACTTTATTTAGGTGGCCTCCAAGATTCCCTGGATTCACCCCATGTGACTTCTTTCTCGTCAGAGAGCGGGTTATGTGCCACCACTACCTGCCTCCCTATCTGGCTTCAGACATAGGATTGTTCTGGCTGTTGCAGCCATTACATCAATTAATATGCTGACCAGAGTGTGGGAAGAACTTGACTACTAGTTGGTATGTGTAACAAGGAGTGCCCACATTTTACCCCCGTGTATGGTTTACTATTTTATAACGCAGGTGGAAGAAATCATACATCTTTAAAACTCTGATATTCATTTATGTACTCCCGGCATAACTATCTCGCACTCACTTCAAAACTTCGTCCTATTATGTTTTCCATGGTCTATCTTTTATGTGTCGCTCTAGTGCATCCCATTTGCCCATGTTTCTTGGCTGTCTTTTTCCACTCATTCCTAACACATAACCAAAACATTCCATTCCAAACTTGATTACAAATTAATGCCATAGGTTATAATTTAATGAGCAAATAAAAAAATGACAATGAGAATATTCGCAGACCACACTCACCTATCAGCAAGAATCTCATTCTCCTCTGCCGTAACTTCCAGTTTCAATTCATCCTTCACTGTGTCCAACTCACACAACTGTTCCTAAAAATAAAATGTAAACAACACAAAGCTGGAACAAGTTTACATCAAGAAAGCTACAGGCCTGTATTTAAATCTAAATAGAAATTTTAGTGACAAAAGATGTTGTTGGATCCAATATTTCACGGGATTCTTCCATTTATTTCCTATAAAATTCAACAAATAGCTGTATAAGAATGATCAGTGAGCAGAATTTCATTAACCAGCCACAATTCAGTGATATCCAAATTAACTTGATAATGTTAAATGATTTTATTGCATGATCACAAAATTCAACATTAAATAATTTATATGTAGCAATCATATCATTTAGATGGGATTTTCGTAAATTTTCTGCATCACAGTAATATTTCATATTACACTAACTAATGGGAGTTCTTGCAGATATTGGTTAAATTTTAATAGTATATAATGTACATTTGTCAAAAAAAAAGTGGCCGCACTCGTGAACAGTGAATACTTTCTAAGTTCACTTCGGGTCACGGCGATGTTACACGATGCATGTGCTTTTACAAGCAGTTCCGGAACTATGGAATCATTCCATATCTACGCCTCGTAGGCCAGCGGTAGAGAGCTCGCTAAATGATTTTAAGGTTGTGAGTTCGGGCCTTGTTCAGGTTTTCATTTCATTTTTTTAATTTTTCTTTAGCGATATAAATACTGCAATATTCAAATTATCATTTACATATATTCTGTTATCGTTCTTTATCGGTATGAATAATATTCAAGTTATTTATATTTTATCGTTCCTTTAGCGATATATATAATATTCAAGTTATAATTTGTTATAATCTGTTACCGTTCTTTAGCGACGTGAATAATATTCAAATTATGATTTGCATTCTGTTATCGTTCATTAGCGATATAAATCATATTCAAGTTATCATTTGTATTCTATTATCATTCTTTATTGATATATATATTTTTTTCAAGTTATAATTTGTTATATTCTGTTATCGTTCTTTAGAGACGTGAATAATATTCAAATAATTGTATTCTGTTATCGTTCATTAGCGATATAAATAATATTCGAATTATCATTTGTATTCTGTTATTGTTCGTTAGCGATATAATATTAAAATTATCATTTTTATTCTGTTATCGTTTGTTAGCGATATAAGTAATATAAATTTAATGCTTGGTTTAGAACAATACAGTTGCCTAATACGAGTGTTAGTTTTTTCTTCTTATACTGTTATATTATTACATTATACTATCCTGTAATTATAATTATTTTATATTATTAGATCCACTGGTATTTCAATACGTGCATATGTTGGCCTGCCTACTTACCAAAAATGTGCTCCCTGGTTTCATATAGCATAAAATATCGTAAAAATATCATTGTTCCATATTCCCGCCATAAATTTTGAAAGTGTCCCTGGTTGTTTAGTTTAGATTTCTAGGAACCCTATCCATGATAATGGCAATAAAACTTGTTTCACTAATTTCCCTTTGAATTTCATTAATCAAAACGCGAAAAACATATTCAATTAAGTCATTCTGAATGTCATTTGATGTTTCAGAAAACACAGTATGAAGGTGGTAGTCTAATTTGTCATCAGTTTGAACAAGGAGCTGTGAAAATTCCACATAATTGCCCCTATTGACAGAGCTATCGGACTCATCCCTACCCCTAAATGGAAGTTCTTACTGTGCCAAGTAACACACTGCACTTATTACATTACATATCTGTTCCTTTTCACAACTTCATTGCATTTTTCTGTTGATTTTTTAAATGCCTCGCTTAATGAGAAGGCCATATGGCCTTAACTCTGCCAGGTTAAATAAACCATTATTATTATTATTATTATTATTATTATTATTATTATTATTATTATTATTATTATTATTATTTTCGTTTTGCCAAAATGTGCTAGAGAAACAACGGATGCAACATGATTTTTAGAATATTCATGACATGCGTGTAGCACACGGAAATGATCCATATTTTTGATACCATCTTTAGTTCAGGCATTTTTTTTTCTCACTTGAAAAAAGTAAACACTGCCAGCAAAAGAGTCGTGATAATTTTGCACTACCACAGAGCCAGAGTACATTGAAATGTCTTTCGAAACCTCCATGTGATTTAGTCTTCAAGTCTTTTAATTCAGGAATTCGGTCTGTCATTCAAAATAATATTACTTTTGTCACTAAAGGTACGTGATCCTAAAGAACGGTTTAAAAGGCTCTCTATAACACAGTCATAATCATAGGAGAATACTACACCAGTAAATTTAGAAGTCATACTTGGGGAGTGGAGGGGTAGCCAGAATAACACGTTTGCCTTTATGTCTTTCTGGCAAATAATTGCGTCACAGTCTCACCATGGCACTGAAGATCACTGGCATCCAATGACACCCAGCCTTGGTGAGTGTGCTGTTGAAGCACTTCAGGCAACTTGTGGCGTAAATCGGAAACATTGAAGTTTTGTGTATCAGTTCAATTCTTCAGCACCAGATGGTAACCATATCTTTTCTGACATGTTATGGGAAACTGGTGGACTTAGACTGTTGATAGAAAATACAAACTAAGAAAGTATATAATAAGGAATATACTTAATCTCTATTTTTTGTATGTTGCTGGTGGCAACACTGGCAACGTAGCTGCCATGCCCCTGCTAAGAGGTGATATCTTATATCTACGAAAATTGCCATTTAGTTTAAGTACACCATTATTTAAATTAACTACTTACGTTATTATTATGTTCACAGAATTGGGCAGTTAACTAATATTTTGTCATCGAGTAGAAGATCTTGCAAAGCAGAAACATATATAAAAAGTTTGCCTATTCTGAGAAAAATTAATTTTCAAAACATTTGTTTGATTCAATTGCAAATTTACAGATATGAGAGATTACTTCTTAGCCTACCATATATTTATATATAGATACAGTTACATACACTATGTGTAATCTTACAAGTGTAGTGTACATCATGCTTATGGGATTCTCCAGACATCCACGCAGAGAGTACTAAACTTTCACAGTATTCATAAAATATATTAATTACTTGACCTCGTGGCCTCATTATCAGTTCTGTAATGAAATATTATGTATGGACGACTCCTGTAAGAATATTTAACAGGTTCTTTTATGTGCCTGCTAGATTTGTGTTGCATTTTGCGAAAATATCTATACACCATAAATATACAAAACATGCAGTATGAATAGCAATTTTCATTAAAATTATGCTTATTCGTAACATACATTTATTTGCTCCATGCAACGAAGCTTAACATTTCAGAAATGCCCGTCAGATTGAGTCTGATTACTTTTTATTATTCACAGATAAAATTTTGTAAGAACATTTGTTACATGAATCTGACATATAAACCAACAATATTAGCCTAGAATTAATACAAATTACCACTTCATTATGTAAATGTTTAACTTTTATGTAATAGAATATCGGTTTCCGACGTTAACAATCATCGACACGACACTTGAGGCCTCCGGGATTTGCCTGAAATATGTTTCCGTCGCTTGTACCAAACACGTTCAATTGGCTTGCCCTCTTAACTAACAACCCTTGCTGGCCCACAGCAATATGCTAATGGACTGTCCCAAATCCAAGCTGGAGGATTACGTTTCCTTTTCAGTAGGACCTACATAGTATGTTTCGTAAAGAAACTTTCGTCTTTTCGTTGTCGTTTTTCTAGTAAATTCTGCTCATTAGTGTTACCAGTGGACAATGGACAAGTAGAAGCATAAGTCGGGAGCTGAGAAGCGCAAGGAGACCCAGAAAATTTGGAAGATATTGGGAAAGGGAGTAGAACTTTCTTTGAAGTTGGTGTGAAATTGAGCGACCTTGGAAAACTAAAAAGTAGCAGACAAATTGTGTCATTGAATGTGTTGTTCGAAAACAAGAGCCTTTCCAAAAATAGTATTACAGTATTTTCATAACTCAAGAATGGAGAATGTGTTTCCAGAGACTGGCTAGTGTGGAGTGAAACAAATCAGGGAAAATAGTTCAGTGACTGATTTGTTTCACTCCACACTAGCCACTCTCTGGGAACACATTCCTCATTCTGGAGTTTGGAAAATAATATTGGAAAGGCTCTTGCTCCGTCACTTAGAAGGTTAATAGGCAGGTTGGGGGTAATTTTTCGAACAACACATTCAATAACACAATTTGTCTGCCACTTTTTAGTTTTCCAAGGTCGCATGTTACTTGCCATGACTCAGATTTAGGAACTGGTGTGTGTAAATTTGTTTCACTTGCACATATGAACGCATCATTTTTACTATTGTTTGCTTGTTCCGATTCAAATCTACTGTTATCAGAATTTTTTTCTAGACAGCCACAACCATCAGTATTCACTTCTAAGTATGAACTGTTTTCATTTTTGACAATCTGAACAGACGGGCTTGAGAGTGGTTTATTTTCTGCACCTTCACTAGCAACGTTCAATTTCACACCAAATTCAAACAAAATGAAGGAAATAAAAATGTATTCAAATTAATAATGTGTCAAGAAAGACTGAGTAACCTTAACTTCCTTAGTCTGGATGGCGATCTTGCTAGGTCTTTAAATTTTGATGATATAATTGATGATTTTGCATCAATGAAGTCAAGGAGAGTTGTTTGTTGTTGTTGGTCAGCAAGTCAGAAATTACAGCTGTTTAAGAATAGTGTTTTATGAAAACTAAACGAAACTAACGACAACGAAAAGACGAAAGTTTCGTCACGAAACATACTATGTAGGCCCTACTGAAAAAGAAGCGTGATGAATATAATATATTGTGCTAATGTGAAGTTTTGCTAAAAGTTTTTAGTGTGACAAAAGTGTAGGCCTATATTTTTAGATTCGTATCTGTGTATGGGGTTATCTTTTATTTATTTTGCAAAAAATTATTATGGCCAGAATAATTGGTAACTTGTCATTTTTAACTTTTTTTTTTTCAATGGGGCCCGAGCACAATGTTGCACAGGGCCCATAAAACCTGTCAGCGGTCCTGGCTGCAGTACTTCTCCAATGAGTGAATCTTTTCAAGAAATTGATTATCTTTGGAGATCAACTCATGGCATTCCAAATAATAAACATTTCTGTAATGTGTCTTTAGAGTAAGACTTGCTTTCACAACTTGCATCTGGAGATTATTCTTCTCAGAAGTCCAAAGTGTGTTCATCAGTGAGAAAACACTCTCGATTGAAACATTAGAGCCCACCAATTTAGAACAAAAAGTAACAAGAAGTTCAATATCTTTATAAGAAATATTTTCCTCCTTGAAATGAGAGAATATTTCATTCCACTTGTTAATCAAGTTTTTGTTAGAAGTGTCCCATTTCTTCATTATCTCTTCATCTGTATACATTTTAACATGGTTAAAATCGTTGGAAAAGGCTATCTTCAGATATGTTGTTTTTGGAAGAATTTTATTCACCTCAGTTGCACAGTCTTTGACAGCAGTCTAACTAAATGACAAAGACTTTATTGAAATCCATTACATTTTTGCAGACATTAAATATAGAAGTGGACTGATCAAATGTACCTAATTTCAAGTGTAAGTGACTGGTGAACGGTTGAAGAAAGAAACCTACAGTAACGTTTATAGGAAAGGAAAACTCAACAAGTTTTGATATGCACATCACCATATCTCTACGTGAGCTCCAACTGTCACAGTGACGATAATGAGGCGATGAACGATTTCTTGCCAAGCACGTTGGAGCATGTCTTCTGATGCGCTCCTGAAGATCACAAAGGTCTCTGACTGGGGTGGCGTACACTTTATCCTTGACGTAGCTTCAGAGAAAGAAATCAAGGGGTGTTAAGTCAGGATCAGCGCCAAGATGGTCTAGCATCATATTGGCGAACTCCACTCATTTGGGTTTGTCATTCGGCTCCAGACGTTGCATTAACTGCACTATGTAAGCATACAGTTTGAGAAGTTTGTGGACAATTCGTTGCAATGTGATTTTAGAACTTGAAGTTCCTGCAAAGCTCTTCTTAATGACTTCCGCGGGCTTCGCTCATACGCGCCCTGAACATTTGCAACCATTTCGTCATATGTTCTACGACCAACACCATACTTCTTCAACACCGATCCTGTAGCTAAAAATGTATCGTACCACTTCTTAATGCTTTTAGCAATTGGAGCATCTGGTTAAACACTCGCCGATACTCGTTTTGAACTCTAACAATTGATTTAAACTCCGCATATCACAACACAGTTTGCGTTTTCTTCTATGGTGCCGCCATTTTGACAATCAATACAATCTACGAAAAGAAACCGTGTCTGCGCACCATCTACCGACAGGATTCGAAACTTTTTGAGTTTTCCTTTCACATAAACGTTACCGTAAGGTTAAATCTTCAACCGTTCATCAGTCACATACAATTGAAATTAGGTGCATTCGAGCGGTCCACCCTCTATTTTGTGTCCATTCATTAATGTAGTCTGCTGCTGCTGAATAAAAATTTACAACATTCTGTTTGAAAGAGCTCGCTGTTATGAGGTTTCTTCTTATAGACTGAGCGCTTCAGCAAGTATTTCACTGTTTATAATGCCCTCTTCTTGTCTTTTCCTGAGCTTGAACAAAAGATTGTCAATTTCCTTCTTCACTTCAACAGCTGAGGTATCATCACGTTCAATTTTCAAAACAGCTTCAGAAAACATTAATCTGGCTTTGTAAGAAAATCAGGAAGGAAAAGTTCTCTCTTTTGTTAAAAAAATCATACTGCGTGGTTGGACATTTATCCAGGTTTAAGAAAGAATATCTGAGAGGTTTATACATTTATATCAAACGATTCAAAGCAGGCTCCAAAGAAACCCATCTGGTTTTGCTATGTCCAAGTACGCTTTTATATTGCGTCTCAGCAATTTCAGAGAACGATTTTAAATTTTCAACTCAACAGTAAACAAGTGGAAAAAAAACTTCAATATCTTTCCTATAACAGCTTTAATATCAACTAGTAAAATATCTACTGCAGTCTGTGTTGCATTATGGATGATGTGGGCTGCACAACCTAGTCTATATATTGTCTACCCAGCTTTTCTTACAATTTATAATACAAATCGTTTTCCCTTTTCTCTCTAAACCACCAAAATTGGTGTTAGTGTTGTCAGAACATGTTCCTATTATTTTATTTGAAATACTATATCTGTCAACAATTTTCATATGTTCAACCAGAATATCTGAAGTTTCTCCAGGTATATTACTAAATTCCAGTATTATTTTTTATTTTAAAATTGAGATGTTTGCATTATCTAACAATAATAGGCGTCATTTTTTGTCAATATGGTTTGAAGTGTCAATTGACAATACACAAAAAGGGAAATCTTCCAAACTTTGTACTATTTCCTTCTCGACATGTGGTGGTAAAATATTTATCGCCATAGCTTTACATTTCTTCTGACAACAAGTGAACTTCTTACCCATATCAGGGCGGGTAAATCACTAAGTGAGGGAATATACATAAGAACCCATAGTTCAGCTGACATAGTTGCAAATTTCCTCAACAGATGTCGTAACAGACGATATGGCTGGCAGTGACTGTGGACTTTATGTAGTAATGTGAGTGGAATCGCTGTTGTTTTTATGAGAATAGTGTGTTTTATGGGAATTAAGTGAGAGTAAATGCATGTGAGTATACCAGTTCAGCGTAATGTTATGCTATAATAGTATATTTATGACTTTATACTTTATATTGGACAAAAGGTTTAAGTATTAGTCAACTCTCACGATGCCCAGCTGTTTTGTGCCTGGTTGTAAATCAGGGTATGTGGCGGGAGATGGTAGACACTTCTTTAAACCCCCTAAAAATAGTTTAGATGAATGGAACAGGGTAATTCCGAGAAGTGACCGCTCATTGACAGAAAAAGTTCGGGTTTGCGTTGTTCACTTTAACAATGACATGATAGTGAAGGTAGACTCATTTGTAATACAAGGGAAAACAGTTGAACTAAAACGTGATAAATGGAAATTAACAACAGATGCTGTACCACACCAATTCCCTGGAATTCCAAAATATTTCAATCTTAAACCGAGCAAAAGAAAGGCTCCTAAAATACGAAATAATCAGGCTCATCAACATAAGAGAAAAAAGACTGAGGAACCCAAAATTATATCACAAGAATCGAATGCAGTAGTATTCGTCGATTACAAACAATGATCTTTCAGATGAAGTTATTCAACTTCGAAAAGAAGTAAAGTGGCTGCGACTTCTCCTCTCTGAAAGTAGGAAAAAGAAGCTGGGTTATGTAAATGAAATAAATAAATTAAGAAGGTTGTTAAGCAGATATAAAATAAATTTGTTAAAGGATAAACAAAAACTCGTGGTTCGTATTATGACTAAGAAGAGTGAGACATGTCCACGTGGAATGAGATATGAATCAGAATTTATCTTAGAGAGTTTGATGTTATTAATAAAATCGAGAAAAGGCTATGAACATTGTTTGAACCATCAGTTATTGCCATTGCCTTCACTTTCTTTGTTAAGAGAGCTATCCCGTGGGATGAAATGCGATTATGGTATTAATCCATATGTACTCTCAGCACTAGCCAATGATATGGAAGCAGATGATGACAATCGCTGTAATTGTGTTCTAATATTCGACGAGGTGAAATTAAGAGAATATATCAGATATAATTCGAGTAGCTGCAATTTTGATGGATTTGTTAATATGGACCAATTCAAAAAGGAAGAAGCCAAAAATGTTCTAGGAGATCATGCTTTGGTATTTTTCCTCGTCCCTTTAATGAAGAACTGGGTGCTGCCCATTGCTATTTATTTAAGTAAGAATGCAACTGACGGCGCCACACTAGCAAAAAAAAAAATAGTACAAGTCATTGTGGAACTAGAAAAGAACAATATAAGGGTGGTGGCTTTCACTTGTGATGGTAGTCAACCTAACAAAAAAGTGTAAGGAAGGAACTTGGAATTTCCGGGAAAATTAACCAGGTTAATAATTATGTAACCAATTCTTGTGATTCCGACAGAAAAATTTTTGCTCTTGGCGACATTTGCCATGAAATGAAGTGTGTGCGAAATAATTTCCACAAGTCAAATAACGTTGTGTACAATGGCAACATCATACAATATGATTTTTACAGGAAACTCCACTATTTTGACATATTGTCAGGCGATGGGAAGAGGCTAGCTCCACACATAACATCAAGTCATTTAGACCCCTAGGGCATTTCAGAAGATGAGCGTAAAACTAGCGACCCAGCTCTTTAGCAGGTCCGTGGCTTTGGGTATTAAATTTTGCAGAAAATTTGTGTACATGGATTTGGG
Organism: Periplaneta americana; assembly: GCF_040183065.1. Taxonomy (NCBI): domain Eukaryota; kingdom Metazoa; phylum Arthropoda; class Insecta; order Blattodea; family Blattidae; genus Periplaneta; species Periplaneta americana. The sequence goes on along the minus strand of NC_091121.1, from coordinate 121,836,260 downwards.
AACAGTGAAATGTTTACAAATGATATGAACGACTTATTCGATGCAATGAACTCTAAATTACCAATTAAAGGACTACAAAATGATGATAAGCAACACAGAGCCCTGAAAAAATTCAACGAAGTTCTCCAGCGCAACGATAATTCATTTGCATCGAGTCAGACCTTGGAATCTCTTAGAGTTACTGTGAAGAGTACATTTCACTTGGCTGAAAATCTTTGGGCGGCAGGTTATACATAAATATGTTCTAACTGCCAAATTAAACCAAGACCCTGCTGAAAGACATTTTGGTCTTATCCGAGGTTTGAGCAGTGATGACCATCCAACGTCAATCGATTTCCTAAACTTACACCAGCTCCAGTCCATCTACGTGCCAGTGAAAGGTGTATTGTCATGAAAGCAAATTGTGAAGATACAATTGATAATAAGTTGACGTCATTTACGCAGCAAATCCGAAATATGGTACGCATTAATGTTGAGAAAAGTAGGAACATTAAGGTGGATATCGAGAAACAAATCAGAGAAAAAATTTCACTGACAGACATTGAACCGGAGTTGACGCCTTTGGGTCCACACCTGTGGAGTAACGGTCAGCGCGTCTGGCCGCGAAACCAGGTGGCCAGGGTTCGAATCCCGGTCGGGGCAAAGTTACCTGATTGAGGTTTTTTCCGGGGTTTTCCCTCAACCCAATACGAGCAAATGCTGGGTAACTTTCGGTGCTGGACCCCGGACTCATTTCACCGGCATTACCACCTTCATTTCATTCAGACGCTAAATAACCTAGATGTTGATACAGCGTCGTAAAATAACCCAATAAAATAAAAAAATTGACGCCTTTGGATCTGTCATTTGATAACAGCGCAACAAGATAGCCAACAATATTCTTTATTATTTGCGTGAGTACCTACTTCACACAGCAGAAAAAAGATTTTTGCAATGTAAGGAATGTTTGAAGTCTTTGCAGAGAGAAGAGACAGAAATTAGTTTAGACTTACAGCATCTTAATACAGTAAGGGACTTTAGACAAACGACAAAATTTCTTAAATATCCTTCTCTGGCTTTTTATGATGTGATAAAAAGAATCGACACAACTGTTGACAGTAAGTTAAAGAATGACAACGCATTGAGGGGTGATGTATTTTCAGATTGTGTCGAAATTATGTATGAACTCCCAGTTTTTCGTTCTTTGTGTTGTTCAGAGGAACACTTATTTGTATATTTACCTCAACTGGTATTTCACTATATTAAAAGTCGGTTCATTTTCCGAGCTAGAGAAATATCAAGAGAGAAGAAATCTAAGACAAGTGCAAAATCCACGCGGAATCTCGCAAAACTTTCTTCTACTTTGAGGTAAGATTTCTTTCCACTCAATTCGTTTCGTAATTTGTTTAGTTTAGCTTCATAGAAATAATTATTCTCTTTTTAGGAAACAAAACACATGCATGTTTCCATACCTTGACGATGTAGCCTAGTAAGTGCAGAAAATATTCTCCCTCCCTTTAAACTCAGTCGAGCCAGGGCGGTTAAATCACATAGCTTTACGCGGAACGCCACACCAAACAGAGCTAGCACCACCACGTGGCGGAAACGGCGAACTACAACACTTCTCACACTTATTGTTTTACCCTCCCTGCCCATATTTTTTTCAATAGATTAGATGTACATACAAATCATGGACTTGAAACTCTGGTTGTGTTTTATTATGTGAAACACAAAAGTGGCTTCTTGAGCAGTCAATTCTTTTTCTTGGCTTCCTATAGATTTGTACTTCAAGAATGTAGGCAATATCTGGTACTTCTTACTTTTAACATGGTCCACAATATCTGTCGTACCTTCGTGACATGCTAAACACTGATCTGCACATAGTACACTCCACTTTAAAGTTAATTTGATCAAATTCTTTCAGGTATGAATATTACATTTTTAAATTATCTCTAACATTACATTTTCTCTTAGGCATGATTAGTTTCTGTCAAAACTAGTAAAAACAAAAGCACTACTACAATATTTTCATTATGCGCACACTGTCACTGTTACAATGTTCATAAATAATCCAGCAGTGTCAGTTTAAACAGAAAAAAAATACACAAACACGTGGATGATTATGGATGAGCATCTATTAAAACGTCTTTGTGTAGTGTCTGCGTTATGGACGAACTAGCTCCAAAGAGGCTAAACAGAATGACGCTCATTATACACACATTCAAATGCTGCCAAACTGCAACGTGATTGGCTACCTGGCAGCCATTACCGGAAGCAACAAAGCAAGTCACACAAGTAATAATTTTTTTTTTTATATTTAATATTGGTCGACCAGCAAACTTGCTATACAGACCACTGTTAAATGATGGAATATCACATGCAGAATATCATGCTGAGGTTGGCTCTAAAGGCTCCTCTAATTAATTTAAATTAATTAATTAAACATTTTTGTGAATTATGTGAACAAAAATATGATGATTTTCTGTGTTAAATTTATGAAGAGTCGTCAGTATCACTAAGAAGGATATCTTGTGGGAGTTTCCTTTTAAGTCGAGATGGCTGACAAAATCTTGCTCCAATGTTATATGTCACAGCTACAAGAACATCAGGAAGTTTGTTGAAGAAAGATTTTGACATTGAATGGATGTACTGTTCTAGTGGAAGAATTCCCAATTCTTGATGAAGTTGTTGATTTCTTACAAACCAGGGGGCATTTGTTGCAGTACGCAGGAAATTGTTCTGGAGAACTTGTAGGCGATGCATGTGAGTCTTACTTGCTGTCCCCACACTGGCGCTGCATAAGTTGAAAGAGGTCGTACAAGCGAGGTGTAGAGTAGCATTGAACAGTCCAATCCAATTTGTGAACGTCTATTAACCAAAGGGTATAATTTTCGAATTCTAGAAGAGGTTAGTGTAACAATGCGAGTTATATGGGCATTCCATGTAAGTTTCGTGTCTAATAGTATTCCCAAATATTTGACAGCTTCTTGACTAGAGAGCCATGTAACTTGTTCATTTAGAAGAACCAAAGGAGGTGGATTATGAATAGGCCTTAAAGAGAAGATTTTAGCTTCTGTCTTGGTAATGTTGAGTAGTAATCTCCAGTCAGAGAACCATTTAGACAGCTCCTGTAAGGATGTCTGAAGAGTGCTGATTGCAGTATTTAGGTTACTATGAGAATAAAAGAGAACTGTATCGTCAGCATACATAGCTATGTGTGACGGTTGTAAACATGGAATGTCATATGTGAAGATATTGAAGAGAAGTGGTGACAGTATAGATCCTTGTGGTATTCCGGCTAAAACTGGACGAAGCGTTGATTTAATGCTATCTATACGTACTGAGAACTGACGCTCAGATAAAAAACTTTTCACGATGCGTGTGAGATAGTCAGGAAAACCAATTCTATATAATTTTAGCATTAGATATCATGCCAAACAGTATCAAATGCTTGGGCAATATCCCGAAACACAGTGGCAGTATACTGTTTTTCTTCAAAGCCTTTTATAATGGATTCAGTGACTCTTTGCAGTTGGTGTGTTGTAGAATGTTTTGGACGAAAGCCAAACTGAAAATCTGGTATTATCTTGTTTTGGAACGTAAATTTACAAATGCGATGATGAATAACCTTCTCAAACAATTTCGATAGCGTGGGCAGTAAGCTAATAGGTCGGTAACTTGATGGCAAGTGCTTAGGTTTGTTAGGCTTATGAAAAACAATGATTTCAGCAAGCTTCTAGGCTCGAGGAAAATACCCAATTAAAAGGGCAGCATTGAAATTTATCGTCAAGTAAGTAAGAGCTTTGTTGGTGAGCTTATTTAGTACAATGTTGAGTATAAGATCATGGACTGGAGATTTTTTATTTGGAAGCCTTTGAATGAAGTGAGACAATTCTTGTGGAATAGTATAGGAAATTTTCTCTGGTACAGTCGGTTTATTAATATTTTCTATAAGTTCTTTTTCTAATTCAGAGCTAATCTGTTCATTTTTATTCTCGTTTGGGGTGAATACATGTTGATAATGAGATGCAAGCAAGTTACATTTCGACTCTGTGTCTGTGGCTATTTGAGAGTCTAACTGAAGTGTCGGGATGACTGTTGGCTCGCGTAGAATACGCTTTGTAGCGTACCAAAGAGTATTATCAGCTTCAGATAGAGATGATAAGTAAGACTGATATAATTGCAGGCGATGTTGTCCAAGATTTGTCTTGACTAATCGTATGAGATGATTCAGCTTCTTCCGCTGCCATGGTTGCCTCTCTCGTTGCCATAGTCTACAAATACGATGTTTTTCCTTAATTAATTGGAGTATGGAAGATGGTAAGTAGTAGCGCGTTAATGGCCGCTTGGAGCATATTGTAGAATAATTTACACATGAGCATATTGTGTCCGTAAAATGTTGAACATCATTGTCAATATCTGTTGCTGTTAGTGGATTATATTCTGTGACTAACATTGAGTCTAGAGTCAACTGAAATGTATCCCAATCAACAAAACCATTAATAAGGCGTTGCACTTTAGGTGTTACATTAGGAGACAATTGGAAAGTAATCAAAACTGGACAATGATCTGAATCAAGTGCTGTTAATGATGCAATATAAGTTGATAAATGCATATTCTTTTGAATTCCGATGTCAAGAATATCGGGAAGATTGGCGGGATTATATGGATAGTGTGTTGGTTCAGTTGGTGCGAGAATATGGAGACCAAGGTTGTTAATGCAGTTGTAAAGACGATGTCCATTTGGGTTCGTTACTCTGCATCCCCATGATGTGTGTTTACAGTTTAGATCGCCCACAAGAAGTGTTGAACCGACTGAGGGAAATAAAAGAGCAAGGTATGCAGTATTTAGCAGATATTTTGGGGGCTTATAAGCACAAAATAAAACAAAATCATGGTTATTTTGACACTTAATTTTGATTCCGACTGTTTCTATATCAGACGTATAAGGAAGAAGGACTTGATGATGTGTAATATTTCGCTTAATTAAAATGGCAACACCACCAGATGCAGTTGAAGCATTCCTATCATATCTATATATTTTATATCCTGGAACAGTGAAGACTTCATTTGAAGAAGGTGAGTTTCTGTGATGCAGGCTATCATAATATTATGTGGTGACAAAAAGGCAATCAGAGAAGATCGTTTCATTCTAATACCACCAGCAATCCAATTGATTATAGTGAGTTGATGAATAGAAATTTTATTATTTGCTGCCATTCTGGAAGTAAGATGACAGAGAAGAGATAAAGTAATCTTTAATTTCTGACAAGAATGGAGTCAATAAAGTGATAATGTGCGGAATAACCTTAGAGAGTAGATCGGTTAAGAGAGATGAAGTGGAAGATTCTGGAGCAGGTTGACTTAAAGGGCGATGGTGACTCTGATCAAAGGATCCTTTCACTGCATTTGCATACGTCTTAGATCGAGAATTTGCTTGAAATTTAGCGTAGATGGTTGAGACATTGAAGGATTTACTTGATGTTGAGAATCTTCTGTGCGTTGAAGTAATGGTTGCGAAGATTCTGGAACATCAGTCCGTTTTTCTTGTCTTAACTGAACACCACGTGAGAGTTTTTCCTTCAATTATAAATAGTGTTCACAGCCTCTGTAGTTAGCTGGATGTTGTTGTTGACAGTTCACGCACTTAGGCGGTATTGTTTTAGGATTTGGGCATTGAGAGAAATGATGAGCCTCTAGACATCGTACGCAGCGTGGTTCGAGTCAAGTAATAATTAGGAATCATTAAAGGTATGTGTACTATACTCATTGCCAAAGAGTATCAGAGAGAAGAGAATTTGAACCTATTGAATGTCAATGATTAACAAGAGCAGAAAATTTTAAATATCACACAAGCAACATTTTCTTACATTTTCGAGAAAACCCGTGACATCTAGCATCCCAAACACATTCTTTCGGGATAGGAGGATAGATTTTGAAAAATCAGGACAGCCTGGATAAACCAGGATGTCTGGGAGCCCTAATCATGTCCAATAACTCACAGTTATCAACAGTTCTTCGCTATGTCAAATGTGATGGAAATATTGAAGAAAGATCTATACTGCAACATTTATATTACAACAATGTGACTTTTATTTCTTCTTTTAACCACACACCCGTCAACAATGTGTATTCCACTCAACACAGCAACACAGTAGTCGTTATTGCAATTCACACAGCAACAATGACAATACAGGTGTATTATTTGAGAACAATGTACTCCTAATTTCAACTAATGTTCACAAAGCACTGTGTGGAGAACAAAATTGCCAGTTCTCAGTCCACAGTTCGTTCGCCTTCACTAGTTCTTCTAGCTCAATCACTCAAGTTCACTGTATGTCGAACCCAAGCCTTCCAGATAAGTTCACTGCAATTCGCACCCAAGCCTTCCAGATACAGTTCACTGCACTTCGAACACAACCCTCCGGATACGGTCCACGGCACGTCGAACCCCGGTCGCGAAGGCTGGCTTCCTTACTCACTCGAAGACTCAGGTGTAGACTCACTTTCGAAAACTATCTCAAGTTCACTGCACATTGAACTCAGAATCACCTTGCTCCCTGCTGTACAAAACTTGAAGGCTGACTGAAGGCTAGCTCACTCTCTAGTTACTCAGTGACTTCCATCGGCAACTCACGGTGTTCTTTATTTACCACGATCGTCTATATTGTTCTGCGTCGCAAAGCCTCTGGAAACCAGAACAATCGGCCTCCAGATGCTTCCTTAATCCCGCCCAGTCGCAGTCACTTCTCTTCCCCCTCACTCCATACTGCTCCACGCCGTCATCATATTCTTCTTTCCCCTCGCCCCGTAAAGTACCACAGCGTCCGCTGAAGCTCGAGTCTCGCTTTCCCCGCGCCTTCCCTCCTGCTGGATGCGCGCGCACACTCACGAGGTAACCAGACACGACTAAAATGTTCCAGATGGCTGCCACATTGCTCCCTCCTTAGGGCTGTACATACCGCACAGTCCCTTGGTAAATCGCTAGTCAGTACAGGTGCACCACCATCATCTTCCCTCTGGATTGTCGATGGATGCGATACACCACGTCGTTGATCTGGGTTACCACGCGGTAGGGTCCATACCAGACACCCTGCAACTTCGGTGATTTTCCTTTGGTCCTGGTTGGTCAATACAGCCACACCAGGTTGCCCTCCTGGAATCCCGCAGAGTTGGCTAATCTGTCGTAACGCACTTTCATCCTGTCGCTGGCAAACTTGAGGTGCTCTCTAGCTAGTTGATGAACTCCATTCAACTTCTCGGTTAGTTCTGCCACGTAGTCAGTCGCTGGCTGGTCGGTGCTGGGTGGCATGACAAACACCAGATCACAGGGCAGGTGCAGCTGTCTTCCGAAGACCACGTTTTCCAGTGTCATCCCTGTTATATCGTGGACCGAAGCTCTGAAGGCCAAGAGGAACAGTGGGACACTGGCATCCCAGTCTCACATATTGTTGGACACTATCTCCCGCAAGTGCTATTCCACGGTTTTGATGTAGCATTCCACCATGCCGTGGGACTGTGGGTGAAAGGGAGTGGTCCTGGTTTTATGCACCCCCAGTCGCTCGAACAATTCTCCCATCAGATTGGATTCGAATTTGCGGCCGTGAACATTATGCAGATCCCGGGGCATACCGAATCGGCAGATGAAGTTGTCAAGCAGTGCGTCTGCCACCGTCAAAGCCTCTTGGTTGGGAATCGCGTACACCTCTGGCCATTTTGTGAAGTAATCCATGGCTACTAGCAGGTAGCGATTCCCCCAATCCGTGGTCGCGAACGGTCCAGCAACGTCGATGGCAATTTTCTCAAAAGAAGCTACCACGTTGTACTGCTGCAGGTCTCCTCTGCTGCGTGTCCTTGGTCCGCGACTGGCTGCACATCATGTGTCACAGTTTCGGCACCATTGTTCCATGTCGGTTCTCCGATTCAGCCCGTAGAACCTCCGCCTTAACTTATCCAGCGTCATGTTGGCTCCCAGGTGGCTTCCAGTCACGCCAGCATTAGTCTCTCCAGCACTTCCTTCACCTTGCTCCTGGGCAGGACAAGTTGTTCTATTCAGGTCCTACCATTGGCCGACTCCCAAATCCTCTTCAGAATACCGTCCTTGACCGTCAAGGATTCCCACTGGGCTCAGTAGCTCTTGTAAGTGGTGCTACGGTTGGCGATATCGGCCCACACTGGTCTCTGGCCTGACTCCACATCACGCAGTAGCTGTCCAATGTTTGGGTCCTCCAACAGCTCTCTCCTTATGGCGGCGTTATCCCATCCTGGGCTCGGCTGGGCGGCGATTGCTCGGACTGCGTGGGCGCCACTTCGCGCTTCTACTTTCAGCCAGTGTCTGTAGCCATCCGGGCACGGGCGTCGTGATAAGGCATCAGCATTGGAATGTTTCTTCCCTTGGCTGTGTTTGGAGGTGAAGTTGTCCTCCTGCAGACATTGAACCCAACGGGTGGTCTGCCCCTCCAGATTATTGACGCACAATAGCCAGGTGAGCGCAGAATGGTCTGTCCTCAGAAGAAATTCTTGGCCATACAAATATTTGTGGAAATGCTTCAGGGCTTCCACAATGGCAAGAAGTTCTCTACGTGTCACGCAGTAGTTCCTTTCTGCCCTGGAGAGTGTTCAACTGAAGTAGGCAATCACACTCTCTTGCCCGTCCTGTTCCTGAGAGACTACTGCGCCAATGTCTACTTTGCTAGCGTCCGTGTCGAGAGTGAACTCCCTCCAGGGATATGGTATCCCGAGTACAGGAGCAGTGCAGAGCGCCTCTTTCAGCATTTCCAAAGATGACTCCGCCTCATCCGTCCATTAGAATTGTTTCTCTTAGGTCAGCTGGGTTAAAGACTTGACGGTGTTGGCATACCCAGCTACGAACCTTCTGTAATAAATGCAGAGGCCAAGAAAGCTTGTCCCTCGGTCTCGGCCATCACCTAACGGCTTGCAATTTCTCCGGGTCCGTGGCCGTCACTACTACGTGCCCCAGTTAGCTCACCTTCTTCTGGAACAGATGACATTTCTTCAGGTTCAACTTCAGCCTGGCTTGTCGTACGCTCTTCAGGTTCGACAGTTGATTGCCGAAGGTCTTACCGACCACGATGACGTCATCAAGGTACAGCAAAGAGCTATCGTATGTCAGGCCTCTCATTACGGACTGCATTAGTCTCTGGAATGTTGCAGAGACCGATCGGCATGAAGGTGAACTGCCATAGTCTCTGGCCTGTAGAGAATGTCGTTTTCTCTTTGTCCTCAGAATGTAACGCCACCTGCCAGTACCCTGACTTGAGATCCAACGTTTAGAAGCAGTCCTTGGTGACGTCATTCAGTCTTATGTAGTCCACGCAGAAACGCAGGTTCCCATTCTTCTTCTTCACCAGCACCACAGATCATGAGCAAGGGCTGTCGGGTTCCTCGATGACCCCTCAAGCTTCCATGTCCTCTAGCTGGTTGTGAAAGTCCCTCTGTTTAGCTAGAGGGACACGGCGAGTTTGTCTGATTGGGCGAGCATTTTCGATGTCGATGCAGTGCTGAACTTTCTCCGTTCTCGCGTATTCATTTTCAGATAGACTGAACACGTCGTGAAAATCTGTCAATAGATCGCGGACTTGTCTCCTTTCTCCTCTGCTTAGATTCTCCGCCAATTCTCGAGCCTGCTCTTTCAGTCATTGGTCTGAATCTGGACATGATCGGTGATGCTCCTCTTTATCTCCCAGAGACGTCACAGACACTATCGGCTCGACGCAACCCTAGTACAGTTCCACTAGGCACCTCCTTGTCTCGATTGGTGACATACAGGAACCTCAACGGCACCTGCTGGTTTGGGAGTAAGGATCTGACCATATAAACCCCATCTATTGGAGTTGCGAATCGAGGAGCAGGTTTCTCTAAGGCTGTCCTTCCAGTCGTGCCGTGACAACCATCTCGCAGCCTGCTGGAATTATCACATGATTCTCCAAGGTGAGTCTGCTGGCCATGGGTTGGTCTTCGACGTCCCTCAGGAACACTTCATGCTGACCAAAACGGAGGATACGGCGCCGGACGTCCACCGCCGCATTGAAGATCCGTGTGGTGTCGGGTCCCAGGATGTCTTCAGTGAAGTTGGCGACGAACGCCCACATCTCCAGTCTCCTCTTTCCCGAGGTCAGATCCAGGGAAACCTCTTTCTGGTTGGGCCAGCTCTCGCCTGAAGCAGTACGAAGCTCATATCGGTGTAGCGGCATCCTCCGAGATAGGCCACGAACGAAATCTCGCCTGGCGATAGTGAGCGACGCCCCGGTGTCTACCAGTACTCTACATGGATGGCCTCTTATTCATCCGTCAACAATCTGACATCGTCACATCTTCTGTTAACCGTCTTCAAGATCAGCCGAAGGGATGGTGATGACGGCGCCGACGTGTCCTCCTCACATGGGACAATTCTAGTTTACCTGTCTGTGGCCAGATCGGTCACAGATCCTCCTTAAGTGTCCAGGTTCACCCCAGAACCAGCAGGTGGGAACTCCTCGTCTCGTCGCTCGGGTGACATCGGTTGTCGTTCCACGACGTAGGCCGCCGCGACGCTCCTAATCCGGTGCGGTGTCGAGACGTTCGCCGTCAACTTGGCCGCTTCCATCCTGAGGGCCGCCGCCAAAGCGTTGTTGATGGTGTGATGCTCAGCCAAGAGTATTTGTTGTCTGATCTCGGGGTCTCGAACTCCGCCGCCGAAGATGTAGGTCGCCTCTCCAGCCATGAAGCTAGGAGGTAGACCTCTGAGGGCCTTATGGGCCAGTCGTTCTACCGCCATTGCAAAATCCTGGGGACTCGTCTCAGTGTTGGATCCTCGTTTTCAGTTTGGTCCTAAATGCTGCCGCATGTTGATGTCACCATAACGTCCCTCCAAGGCCTCCATTATTTCTGTGGCTTTTCTATTTTCCGGGACGCTGTGAAGTATATCTGGCGCCTGTCCCTGAAGCGCGGTCAGCAGCTGGGTAGTCTTCTCCACTGGCGTCCACCCATTATGTACCGCGGTAGCCTCGAACTGCCGTCGGAAAATTTCCCAAAACGATGTACAGTCGAACTTCGGCGTCTTCACATTCGAAAATCTGGCTGAAGGCGATGGTTCCACAGGGCCACTATATGGGGTCCTTAATTCTGTTGCCGTTTCTTCCATGGCCCGTCGAACCTCTTCGGCAACTATCTTTTTATGTTCTCTAGCCTGGCGATCCACTAATGCGAGTATGTGTTTGTTTCCCTTAGCATGTTTATCCAATTACTCACTCGTCTGCTCTTGACGACGCTTGAAAGAGCGAATTTTGCCGTCGAAATGGTCTACGTCCCTTCTTAGTTCGGTCACTGCTTTATTTACACTTGAAATCGGTTTGAAGTTCATCTTTCACGATGGTAACAATACCATCCATGTGAGTCAAAAAGTTACAAATTTGCGAAGTTGCCTTTCACTTCACTAATGTCGTTTTTCACTTCCGCGATTGCTTGCAGGATCTGCTGTAGGTTCTGCATTACGTCCACAATGTCCCATTTCTGACACCAATGTAACTTTCATATTACAACAATGTGACTTTTATTTCTACCTTTAATCACACACCCGAGAACAATGTGTATTCCACTCAACACAGCAACACAGTAGTCGTTATTGCACTCCACAGCGACAATGACAATACACGTGTATTATTGAGAAGAACAATGTATTCCTAATTTCAACTAATGTTCACAAAGCACTGTGTGCAGAAAAACTGTCAGTTCTCAGTTCGGAGTTCGTTCGCCTTTGCTAGTTCTTCTAGCTCAATCACTCAAGTTCACTGTACGTTGTACCCAAGCCTTCCAGATACAGTTCACTGCACTTCGAACCCAAGCCTCCGGATACGGTCCACGGCACGTCGAATCCCGGTCTCGAAGGCTGACTTCCTTGCTCGCTTGAAAACTCACGAGTAGACTGACTTTCGAAGACTCACCCAAGTTCACTGCACATCGAACTCAGGAACACTTTGCTCGCTGCTGTCCAAGACTTGAAGGCTGACTGAAGGCTAGCTCACTCTCTCGCTACTTGCTCACTTCCGTCGGCAACTCACGGCGTTATTTATTTACCACGAATGTCTAGATTGTTCTGCGTCGCAAAGCCTCTGGAACCCACAACAATCGGCCTCCAGGTGCTTCCTTACTCCCGCCCAATCGCAGTCGCTTTTTTTTCCCCCTCACTCCGTACCTCTCCACGCCGCCACCATAGTCTTCTTTCACCTTGCTCCGTACCTCTCCACGCCATCACCATAGTCTTCTTTCCCCTCGCCCCGTACAGCACCATAGTGTCCACTGAAGCTCGAGTCCATCTCCCCTTCCACTAGATGCACGTGCACACTCCCGAGGCAACCAGACTCGACTAGGATGTTCCAGACGAGTGCCACAATACATTTTTGTGTCGTAAGTAGTGGCCACAGGGCAGTTAGCTTGTCTAAGTCTTTATTCCACCACATGGAGGAATTTAAACGTGGTAATAAACTTGTGGCACAAACTTATAATGGGGCCGCTGTTATGTCTGGTGAGCACAATAATAGTTCGAGAAAAATAAAAACAGGCCATGTTTGTTGACTGTTACGCTCACAAGCTTAATTTAGTTTTGTAACAGTCAACCAGTCATATTAAACAGTGCAAAATATTTTTTTTTTCAGATAGTTACTACATTGTGTTTCTTTTTTACAAAATCACCAAAAAGAACAAAAGCTGTAGATGATGAGGTAAATAACCGCCTCTCAATAGTATCTGCCACTAAATGGAACTATAGAAGCAGAATGATGTAATTTTTCACCTCAAAATTTAACTTCTCACGCTCTTTCAGCCAATGATATTAGATGAAGTCATATGGAATGGTGAAACGAGAGCATGTGCCACGGGATATTATTATACTCTTTTGAGTTTTGGATTCAGAGTTTTGCTTTTGGTTTTTTCATCTGTGTTTCCACATTTGGATTCTTTGTTCAACATTTCTCAGAAAAAAATATATGATATTGCTTCCTGCAATAAAAAAATAGATGACTTCAAAAACAATCTCAGTTTGTTGCATGAACATTTCGAAGAGGCGATATGATCGAAGATTGAATCTGACAAACAGCAAGAGATTGCAATAAAGAGATGGACAATGGATATGGACGGAAATGAAATGAAAGCATGTTACCGATTATTTTACGAGATCATCGTTACAGTAATCACACAACTGATTAGTAAATTCTCGGACATTGAGCAATTATAATTTCTTTCAATACTTGATAGTACAAAATATGATGAGTATGACAAGGTTTCCCAAAACATACGTTTAATGCATTACTTAAACGTTATGGGTTATACTTCAACATGATGCTTTTAAAAAGTGAACTCTGTTATGTATATTCGTGTCCTGAATTTCAAAATAATCAGATTTACGAATTTCATTAAGATTTGTATAAGGTGGGACTTAGAGATGCTTTGCCACAAGTGAAAATGCTCAGCGAACTGATTTTGACAATTCCTGTGAGTAGTGCTTCAGCAGAATGCTCGTTTTCAGCTCTCTAGAGAATTCATACTCATCTACGCAATACTCAAGATCGAATAGGCTAACTGCTCTCTCCGTATTATCAGTGAAAAAAAAAAAATTCCTTCGGGAACTTCAGAAACACCCATTATTTAAAGACTCTTATTGACGTGTTCTTAGAAAAGGAGCCACGAATTGAATTGAAGTACAAGTAGGCGCAACACAATTTTTGGCGAATCTTCAAATACAGTTCTTTCAGAAAAGTTTTTCCTCATTTATTATTACTATTCCTATAATTCTATTAGACTTCGTATAATTCTATACATTGCATTTCTTTTGGAAGGAATATATTTTTTTCGTAAAATGTTAGTAGAACGCTCGAAAGGAATTAATCCTCTCCTCAACTGTGGTATCTATAATGAAATATGGATTAATATTTTGGGGCAACTCATCTAAAGCTAAACATATTTTTGCTTTACAAAAGAAAGCTATAAGGATAATGACAGGTGTGCATAAAAGGACAACATGCAAAACGATTTTCCAAAATTAATAAAAACTGACCTTACCATGTCCCACACTACAAAATATAAACTTCAATCACATTTAATTTATAAATTTAATTAAAAAGAGACACATTGTATTGAAAAGTTCGTTAGAGAAAGTAAACACCTCATATACAACTGTTTCATCAACGTGTTCAGTCTTACTACAGAAGTGGTGTAGTTTTTGTCCACGAGTTTTAGGCTTTATCATGGATTACATGATTTTTTCGATTTGAATTTGCCACTCTGAAGGAAAAAATTCAATTTGGCGCCAACAGAACATTCGGGAAAGAAGGACGGTGAATTGCCAGTGCTTTCTCAGACATACAGCTGTTAGTACTTGTGTGTTGAGTTCAAAGCAGTATCGAGTAGCAAACGTTCACTTGTTGCAAGTGGATACAGTGGATAAAGTGCCAGCTCAACTACGCACGAGAGAATTACTAACTGCTGGGTAAGAAATAGGTTTATAGGCTATTTCTCAAATGTGATAGGAAAAACTAATATGTTTAAAAGTAATTACAACACACCAGTTCAAAGTTTGAAATATGGACAATATGGCTGTAAACTTCAAGCATTTATTTAGGACAGAATATTTATCTCACAATCCATGATAATCAATATTTACGAGATGTTTATGTTGTCGGTAGAAAATACGGTCTCTAGAATTACATATTTCTATATGGATACAATATTGCAACTGTATCATGTATTTATATTACAGGATGATTGGTGGTAGACTAACAAGAGGACGGAAAAAAGATAATGAGAATAAGTAACGAGCAAGAAAAGAAAGATTAATGACAAAAATTTTTTAAAGTAAGAAATATGGCAATTCAAAAAATGTCAAAAATCGAAACGTGCAACTTGTGAAGACAAGAGAAGAAGTGCATTTGTGGAGGCAAAGAATAAAAACAGATCTTGATAATCACGCTGCTTACTTACAAGGACTCATTGTCAGACCGATGTCACAGATCGAATAGGGAATTTTTGAGGTGAAAGTACAATGAAAATAAAAATACCCGTACTTCATCTTTCTTTCCCATAGGCCCCTGTATGGCCGACAATTTTTTTTTTTTTGTAAATTTGCTCACAGTCGCACATTTCTTCGTCCTAGCTATTTCAGATTTTGTATAATAAAAGAATGTGTAAAATAACGCATGTTTTGCCTCTTGAGGTTTTTTTCTAGATGCGCCTAATCCGAGAAAAAAATGAAAACTATTAATGCTTGGTTTCTCCTCAACGCTTGACATGCCATACCAAGCAGTGGTCGTTAGTCAGTTATATACGCAGAACCTACACCCACTGCACAGCGCTTGTTTATGCTTGCTCATGTTTAGTGCCGTACATGTATATAGTCGTAGTGTAAAGTATGCAGGGAAATTATCTTTCACTTCCTGTCTCCTTTTGCATTTTGTATGGTGTTATTGTATGTCGGTATTCGTCTTAAAATACAGTATACAAAAGAAAATATGATAATGGGCAGCAATCCAATATATGCGTGAAGTGTTTTCCTCCAGGCATTCCAAACAAAAAGTGCGAATACAATAATTATAGCTTCCTAAAATGTTCTTGGTGTAGAGAAATTTTGTATGTTGTATGTTTCTATGATAATTTCCAACCAGGAGCCTGCAATAGTACAGCAGCCAATACTTCAGGCAGTTGTTAACAATAAGTACAGGTTAATGACATATTTTCTGGTGTATTATATTTTGTGCTTCTTTTATGTCTCATATTAATGAACATATATACACATTATGTAACAGAATAACGTAGAATTCAAACACATTAATTAATATACATAATATGAATTATTATATAAATTAATATACATTTTCTTACGCTTCACAAACAGTATTTATTGCGAATTGTTAAGACAGTCTTACTTATCGCGAAGTGTAGTATAACGATTCAATAACTTGAAAAGTATTCTAGCTCTCCCTCTCAATCTTGCTCTGTCTACACAGCACATGCACTGGAAATGGTATGAGTGAATTACAGGCTGTAGCGTGAAAGCCTTTGAAGGAAAGTGCTGACTGTATTTATGCAACTTCAAGACTGGGGTGCGATGCTTGTTGTCATCATACCGAGTTTCAATGGAAGAAGGACCTACATCCACTGTCAAAATAATACAACTTCAATCATTTTTTCAGGCCAAATGGGGGCCTATGGGAAAGAAAGCTGAAACACGAGTATTTTTAATTGATAAATGAGTTCTATTCAGTCAATACTTAACATAAAACACAATAAAACATGTTACAACAACATTTAAACAGATTTAAAAACGAACGTTTTCGCCAATTTTGATTGGCATCTTCAGGTCGTGTAGGTCGAATAGAACATGTTATAATAAGTGAACATTTGGTATATAAAGTTAAAAACAGAAGTTAAAACTATACTATCACTTAAAAACAGAGAATAGAACAAAGCAAAAAGCCACCACGATGTGTGTAGAAGCACTGTGTTGAAAGAGGCGTGTGTGACCCAAGGGAACAGCAAAACTTTTCTGTCATTGCAGGTACAGTTTTCAAGACTGATTTAAAGATGCTACAAACAGGAAAAATAAAAAAAAAAAATGGAAGAACGTCTTGAATCCATGAGGGCGGCGACACGACTGTTTTGTGACTCCAATATGTGAATTTTAAGAAAATAAATATGATAGTAATTAATAACAATTCTTACTCGTATAATGCATCATTAAAGGAATTTAATTATGTAGGCCTAACTTCAATAACCTACTGGTAGAAGATTGTTGGCGCAACAATTATTGTTATATAAAATTGTTAAAAGTGTAATTATTATGAGTAAGGAACTATTACATCTTATTAATTTTAATGCAGTGAAAATAAAATGAAGAAATACATATTTTAATCAACAATATCGGTACGGTATTACAATGCTTACTTTTAATTCAAAAGTTTAATTTATTTTAAATTCCTTATCTCTTAAAAATAACATTCCGGATTTTGACTTATCATTACACCATACTCTATACAAAATTGCTTTATGAACTTTTGTGCACGCCGTTTGATTAATATGTGTATTAAAATTTGTGATTTTTCGTAGGTATAATGTTTTTCTTTATCCTCAGACTTAATGAATTTATGAACAATTAAGCATAGTGGGACTTATTCCTGTTCTTTGGCAAAATAAATATAATTTTACAGTGCTCAATCTGTTATAGTAGGCTAATCTTCATAGAGGTTACATTCATTCACTTCGTACATTACAGTAGCATGCAAATTAATCCGAACACGATATATTTTTACATTTTCTGTCATTGTTGGCCTCACAGCCGCTCATACCGCTTTAATTGACATCTGTAGTACGTGTAATTACATTGTTGAAGGTCTGTCATTATTTTTTTTATAATATGTGACATTTTGCCTATCGTTTTGTACTTATAAGCATTTCAGTTGTGTTGAAGACTTAATACTGCAATCCTGTGTACATTCTGTCGTTTTCACAATAATAGATACAACTTCACGAAAACGGTCTAAAGTTATAACATTAGCAGAGCATTCTTCTATGACACAGAGGCAAATTGCTGCAGAATGTCACATCGGTTTGGCTACTGTTAATTCCATCATAAAACGATACAGGGAGACTGGATCCATCACACCCCAGGAAAAAGGAAACTGTGGCCGGAAAAGGAAGACTTCACCTGCAGATGATCGTTTAATTGTCAGGAAAAGTAAATTAAATCCTAGACTAACTGCTGTCGACTTAACCCGCGAGTTAATGGCTACCACTGGGGCGAATATTCACGTCACAACAGTGTGGCGTAGGCTTTTGGAAGCTGGACGAAGGGCTCGTAAGCCTATTAAGAAGCAACTGCTAACCCCTGTTATGTGCAAAAAACGCTTAATGTGGGCAAAATTACATCAACACTGGACAGTGAATGACTGGAAGAATGTATAGTGAGGATCACGTAAGTTCAGTTCCCAAACAGCAAATATTTCCGCCTTGTCAGTGTTGCCAACTGTTACCAGATATCACCACATGTAGTAAAATCACGATCCTATGTACTGAATGACTTCTTTACTCACCGTACTTTACCTTAATGTTGGAAGGTTATTCTAAATAGTTTCAATAATAATGAGAAATGTATTGCTATGTTCTATTCTTTTATTCCTTTACATTATTATTAGTATTAGCATTAATAGGTTACTAGACGTAATTATACAACAAAGTATAGTATATAATATTCAAGAATCAAATCTGTTCCAAGACCAATTAAATTATTGTCACTCCACTTCAAAGATTCCAGCGTACATATACTGTACTTCCTAAAGGTAGATAAATTAATAACCAATTGACTTTTGGTTGGAATTCGAATGAACTTCTGATTATCTTTTGAAATTAGTAAGGAAATGGATAATACAACTAGGCTAAAACAAATAATAATAAATAAACTTACAAAAATAATTTTGGTCCTTAAAAGCCATAAGTAATTTCACTTCTAGATACCTTTTTAAAGATTTCATTTGTTTGTAAATTGCTTAATAATGCTACACTTACACTTATTATTTCTGCAACTCCACATCTGTCATTGAAAAAATGTATGATACATAACTGTGAAGTCTCTTTTTGACTCTTGTGTCCTAAATTTAAATAAGAAAAAACAAATGATTCAAGAAATGTGAGCTGGTGAAAATTAAATACTCAATTAATAAAATAATTACTACCAAAAGAATATTTTATTAATTCTATACAAAAGATGGATTACACAGAACAGATGGCCAGAAATCATAGATTTATACACAACATACAGCATGAAACGATCATCAAAAAATGCTTTTTGTACACAATAACATCTTTCAAACGAAGTGAAATAGCCAATAAGTTCAATAAATATTATGCTAATAAGTAATAACTATAATTAATAATTATCTACAAGCTGTAAAAGGGAATAAAATAGTATATTGTTGAAATTAGGGGGTTATGGTTTATTACGTGTATTTATAATTTTAATTACTTTTTCTACATTTAATTATATTTTAATTTCTATTAGATTAGTTCGTGGTGTGGTTGTTAGTTTTATCTGTGTACGTCAGACTATTAAGGAAAAACTGAAAGAAATATTAAATCTACTATCTACTTTATATAACAATATTTAATCAAGAACTGAATATTACTATTAATTTAATAACATAAGACCCAAAACATCTCCAAGTCCAGACAATACACATGCTGATTTTCTTAAACATGTTGGCAAACAAGCAAACTCACTACTTTTATCTTGTAATCTCATCTAAAATACAATATCTGTCTGGAGAAAATCTATCATAACATCAATTTTGAAAAGCAATTATTCAACTAATATCTTTTCGAGTTATCGACAGATACCACTTACTAGTATGATAGCCAAAATTATGGAAGAGATGATTTCATAGATTGAATTGGTTCCTGGAATCTAGTAACTAACTTTCATTTTATTGGGTTGACTTTAGAGAATTGCATTCAACAAATGGACAGATTTTAAATTTTAGTCAAGATATTAGAGATATTTTAAACAGAAAACAAAACAACTTAACAATTTTAATTTATTTTCAAGGATCATATGGCTCTGTAGATATAAATCACTTAAGAAATTGCAAACTTAGGGTGTCCATGATAAAGTGTTACACTGGGTCAGTGACTTGATTATTTGATTCATTGTCACAAATATGTAAATAGAGACAGATTCATCTGGGCTTCCCACATTGCTGTTTTCAGGAATACATTTTCCAATATTAATGTCGATGGTCTAACTAAAGAAATAGATCTTATGATAATCTCATCATTTGCAGATAATATGGTTGTCTAGAACAAAAAATCACAGTCCACAAATATTAATAAACTGAGCCAAAATCCCAACAGACTTTTTGACTCTACTTGGAGAACTCAAACTTGCTCAATTAAGGGAAACTTTACTAATAAAACACAATCCCAAGTTATTTCAAAATGAATAGTATATAAGTTAACTTTAACAGATGATGTTAAGAAATGTGATACTTCTCCAGACATTTTAAAAATCATTAGAAACGATAAATGATCTGGTCAGTGAGTGACTACATACAGTATTTTTTATAGATGGATCCTGTTTACCAAACCATAGATGTAGTGGTGTTGTAGTACAATACCAGTATATTCCCTTTTACAGGGAATTATATTCAAACACTTGTTTGCCCCATTTTAACCGTGACAACGCTTTTTAGTTTTTTAAACATTCTGGTTATTGTATTGTGTTTGTGTTTAGTGAAAGATTTTAGATAAGGGCGCAAATAGCCATAGTAGCTGACGCGCCCTTTTTAAACGCCACTAACTAACTAACTAACTAACTAACTTCAAACACTGACTAATTTTGATAGTGAAAATTTAGATACACTTTTAAGCTTACAAAATCTCCAGTATCGACTTCATAAATCTGAGAAGGCTGTCATACTATCAGATTCAAAATCAGATGTTCTTGCTGCAATAATGGACGTAACAGCATGAAATCTCAATATTTTACAGTGTTTTAATATTTTAAGCAAAATGGTCGAATTACATCGACGACTGGTACTTCCGTGGATCCATGAACTTTATGGAGTGGGAGGTAATGAGGTAGCTGAAAGGTAGCAAAATTACTGTAAGGTTATCTATACCTGCATCTTACCACACTGTTAAAAGAATAACAAGATCAGAACATGACAATGTGGTAACAAAAATCGGAATGATTCTAAAGCAAATGAAAAAATTGCAATAGGCCATCCGGCATCCGCTCCACGATGGAGGAAAATCCTCAGAAGAAACCAACTAATCAGACCAAATGGGGGATCCAAACTACCCTCGAGTGCAGCTCTGAATTTGCAGGCCAACGAGTCTACTGACTAAGCTACATTGGTGGCTCCATTAAAAATATGAAGTACATGGCACTCAGATTATTAAATTGACAAACCTAAACAATTATTCATCAGTTAAACTATAAAATATAATACATAGCAAGCAAGTTAATTCAATTTAAAAGTATAAACAATTCAATCAGTTGAAATATACAGAAACTGATAATAAATATCATGCAAATTACTTCACATTACAAGCATAAACAATTCATCACTTGTGGTATACAGCCTACTATTTAATTTACAGCACATACAATTCATCAGTTAAGCTATAGACCTACAGTCTACTATTCAATTTACAGCATATATAATTCATCAATTAAGCGAAACAAAAATATAGTACAATACATAGTAAAAATAATACACCTAATTTAATAACTGAACTTCTATGAAAATCTACAGTGGCAGTACTCATATTATCACAGGCCATGATTGTCTCAAATATTTACAAAGAACTGATATTTCTGAATCTCCCCATGCCATTTCTGAAATCTCAATGAAGATATGGATCATTGTCTTGACTGTTTAACTTTACACAGCTTTCAATCATCTGGTTAAATATTGGAGTGCAAGATAACAAATGACATCAACTGCTGAACACTTGGTATCAATCAACCAACAACTTCATTACATTAAAGGGGAAAAAAAACTGAAAGAATTAATTGTATATAGACACAACACATAAGACAAGGCCGCTTCAGAACAGTAATTGGCAAGGCTCTGTTGTTTTAGGATTATTATGTAGATTCAATTTCACCTGAAAGAAAAAAGTAGCATCTGTAAGTAGTAGTAGTAGTAGTAGTAGTAGTAGTAGTAGTAGTAGTAATGATAATAATAATAATAATAATGACTGTAAAGTATGGAAATTAATATTGCAATGTAATATCAAAAGGTGATTTCACACCATCAACTCTTATCATTTAGTACAACAAATCTATTATATTCAGTTGCAATCACCAGTAGCTGTTCTTTCCTCCATTTTGTTGTTGGCTGATTTTTCACAAGTCTGCTATGATATGCAGCACTATCCATGACAATAACGCATTGCCCTAATGTTCTCAGGTCAACAACTGTGTTTGCACCCACTTCTCAACTACAGGGCTATTAATAGCATTATGGTAGTCCTGACTTTTCTTTCAATTGCATGAAAAAATTAAATCAGCACCTGCAATAAAAATTATACCTGGGCATATAATTACGTCACATGAATTCACAGCATTTAAATAAAGAAAATAAAACATAACATAACATGACATGAGATCCTCTTTGGTGAAAGGCTTTCCTACGTTTTTATTTAGTCAGCAATTTTTATATTTTTGTACCCTGATTTAAAAAATTACTCTTGCCAAATTTATGTAAAATATAAATCAATATAACTTACCGAGTATAAATCCACCTTTCGTTCCGGCATCTAATCTTCCACCCTCATTTGTTGGTCTATGAATAACACCATTCATGTCACTGGAAACTTCACCTGGTTTATTTCATGAATAAGTGGGTGATCCTACTTAAAAAAAACAGACAGAGAAAAGCAATTCACATTGACACTCTAAGAGACACAAAAATTTTAAAGACAGGAAAACCGTTCAAGAATTTTATAACTAACCTCTAGTTATAATATGAAACTATTAATTGCAAAACATGTTGTTCCCACCTGAATTCATTACTAGTAGCCTATAATAATTGCAATTTCATATTCCACATAAGTGTTAACCTATTTGTTAGTAAAAAATTCAATCACTCAATGTCTCACAATACATTGAAATTTACCATTCATAAAAATCCAAGTCTCATCCAAGAATACTACGGGTTTACGGTTCTCACGCTCCACATTTCTTATATATTCTCTTAAAAACGAATAACATCACTTTCTCATACATGTGTATAAGGATCCCCTTTGCTCCATAGAAATTTCATCTCTTTCAAAATTTTTTTCACCGATGATAAGGATACTCTAAATAAATATGTTTCATAATCATCATTCATATGTTCCAGAACTTTTGCTGCTGTTAGTACTTCCCCTGTAACAGTAAATGAAAATTATGCCATATTTTTATACATAGGCCTATGACTAATATCAGAATTACATTGCATAAATCAACACAATAATTCCTGTAACTTCCCTACCTTTATGTAACTTGTCATAAATAAATCTCGCAATTGCATCTTTCGTAAAATCATCAGCATCAGTCACTGAATGTTTACGTAGTCTATGTTTTCCTGGTGTCACGAGTGGGGTCCCCTTGTGTGAATTTATCACTTTCGTGGCTGTAGTAAACCCAAGCTGTAATGACAAACAATAACATAACACTTCTAAAAATTGTTATATCATAAAATTCATGCATGATACCAACATTTACAGCTATATGAATAGAAAATGATCAACATGTTAGGTTGGGTCTACGATAGGTTTAAGTAGGCTAATATTTAGGTAATTCTCCAGAAAAGCTACACCAAAGAAGGCATAATTTTATTTTGTTTAACTGATTTCTGTGATATTTACATAGTGATGAACACGTGGTTTTAGTGCACAGCCACAAATACTTTCAGCACAAAAATCCTTTGACACTTACCTGTATATTCTAATGCATTGTTGTAGTCCCTCCCTCAAACTTGTTACTAATTACCAATATAACATGCGAGAGGTCCAGGACGAAGAGAAATGGTTAGTTTCCCAGTAGTGCGTCCTCGTCCTCTCGAGTGTTGTATCTTAACAAGTACTTTGGGTGGGGTAGCTTTTCTGAAGAAACACCATATTTAATATTACTTAGACCAGTCATGAATAAATTATTCAGCCAGAGTCAACGTTCCTATGCTTTATAGAGTATGTTATATAGTTATTATATAAAACTGAATTATTTTTAAGCACCATAACAGGCCAACATTCATGTAATATTTGCTGCAATATCAAGTTAATAATTACAATATGACTTTTATTTTCTTCGGCCGATGTGGCATGTAAATTGTGATCTGAACGGTTAATTTAATACCAAAAGAGAAAACTGGAAATTTACTTTCGTGCTGTTTGATTATTTGTTCGTCTAATTTGTAAATGTATTTAAGCTATCACCTACTGCAGTATTACAGTATCTTAAATGTATTTAGTTTGGCAATATGAAAATCACTGACTTGATTAAAGATCTAGGCCTAATCTAAAAATTTGTTTTGTTTGACCACAACCATGAAATTATTAGTGCAAACTCCTAAAACTGAATACCACTTTGAAATGTATGCTTAAGAATACTTACTCCTAATAATTTTCCTATTCTGGTTGTAATTGCTGTCTCCGTTAGCATAATTCCTTCTTCATTATCTTCTTTCTTCAACTCATTATACACGTGAACTACAGATTTCTGAAGCGTACTCTGAATGCCACACATTTTCTTCCTTGGAGGAGTCACTGCAACACTATTTCATTTTTTTGACATAGTAATAAAAATCTAAACACGAAAGAAATTCATTAAAATTTGAAATAATATTTCTAACCATTACCCACGTGCATTATCACGCCCAAGTATATTATATTTATTCGTACTTATCTGACTATTCTTGAATTATAACTACAACGCAACACATAAAATAACTATTATGTATTAATATTAATACTAATATTAATTAATTATTAATAATTTCGAATTTCACTATCTTCCAGTAACCGGCTGAGAAATCTAGTACAATTTTAATTTCATGGAACTCCAGTACCGGCAAATATTGTCGATATTTGCCTCAGCTGCCAACATACCAGTTACAAAATCACTACCATTTATAGTATTTATCAGTATCGAAATTCGAAACGAAGTTGGCAAAAGAAAATTCAACCTTCAAACTAGAAAATCACCATAATCCACTAGCATTTGTAGTAATGGGGGAAAAATGGTTAGGTTTCACCCTTAGGGTATCAAGTTACCTGGTCTTCCCTATACTTTTTTCCGATGAGTCTCATTTCGAGGTCCACGGCCACCGTGTTTCTTACGTACGGAAAGGATCTGAAAAATTAACAGCAGCTCATCTCCAACAAGCACCCAAATGCCCCCCTAAAGTAATGTTTTGGGGTTGTTTTACACATGAAGGGCCTGGAGCATTAATACCTGTCAAGGGAATGATGAATTCTGACAAATATATTCACTTATTGGAAACCAGAATCGTACCCCAGCTGCAAAAATCATTTCCGGATGGCAGAGGTGTGTTCCAACAAGACCTGGCACCATGCCATACGTCTCGAAAAACTACAGAATTCTTCAACAAGAAGAATATTCAGGTACTCCCCTGGCCAGGCAATCGCCCGACATCAACCCCATTGAGAACTTGTGGTCAATTTGCAAAAGAAGAATGCAAAAAATGGATTGTTCTACAAAGGAGAAGATGATTTCTGCCCTCATTGGTGTATGGTTTCACGATGAAGAAATGAAGAATATTTGTGGGAAATTAGTGGAATCCATGCCAAATCGTCTGAGCTGTTATTAGGAACAAGGGAGGCCACATAGATTACTGAGGTATGTCTTAGATCCTTTTTTTTTTATCCCGTTTGAGTGTTTTTGCATAAGTAATTACGTTGTTCGGATTAATTTGCATGCTACTGTATGTATTACCCTAATTGTATACTGCAAATACAAGGCTTTTAAAGTCAATTGTAAAAATGTCAAAATCAAGCGAATGATCATTCAAACTATCAAGTACGCCAATTTCTGCAGCCTGCTTGGCAATATGTGCAATATAAATCTGTATTATTGCTATTTCCCTTCTTCAAACTGGCTTCAAATTATCGCATGACAAGTGTCTCCTTCTATCCCTCCAATATCTTTGGAATCTTTCACACAGCTGGCTTCCTCACTCGCAGTCGCCCTTACTGCCTCAAAAGAGCACCTGAGTTGATGACCACTAGTTTAGTGTATAACCAGGCAAGTCGTGTGCAAGATAATTTTGTAAAGTCAATCAGGGTCTACTATAAGAATGATGAAAACAGCAGATGTGCTCTGGACAAGAAGAATTACATTACAAGAAAAACAAAAAAATGCAAAAAAGATATTTTAACTATACCATGAAGGAACTACACGAGAAATTTATTACTTCAGCATATAGTTTCAAAGTCAGTTACAAAACATTTGCTTGCCTCAGACCATTTTGGGTTGTCCAAGCAAAGTCAGCATCAGAGACATATGCTGTTGTGTTATACATGAAACATGAAGCTACTAATTACTGCTTTGCATAATGCACATATTATTGCAGGAAAATCATGTTCTGGGGTATTTAAACCACTATATTGCACTAAAGTCACTGATGAATGTTTACAGAGAGTATGCAGTTCTTGTAAAAATAACGAAATCCGAATGTTACCAGTTGATGATCATGTTGCAGTAACATTCAAACCTTGGAGCACTGTGAAGGAGAAGAGATGTGTCGAAAAGACGAAACAACTGACAAAAGTGGTCCGCACAGTTCAGAAGGAAATGGAAGTACAATAGCAGAACTAAAAGAAGAATTTATTCGGCAGAGTGAATCATTCACTGAACATTTACATAGAATCACTCATCAATATAATGTCCTTCGAAACCTGAAAAGTAATGTTCAAGATACAGAGTTCATAATGCATGTAGGTTTTAGTGAAAAGTAACATTCAAGAATCAGAGCTCATAATGCATGTAGATTTCAGTGAAAAATAATGTTCAAGAATAAGAGCTCTAATGCATGTAGATTTCAGTGAAAAGTAATGCTCAAGAATCAGAATAAATAATCAGACAGTCAAATGAAGGTTCTTTTTATTTGTCAAGAATCAGAGCTCAAAATGCATGTAGATTTCAGTGAAACGTAATGTTCAAGAATCAGCTCATAATGCATGTAATTTCAGTGAAAAGTAATGTCCAAGAATCAGAGCTCATAATGCATGTAGATTTCAGTGAAAATTATGCGTGTAAATATGCTACAGAACCTCAGTCAGTTCAGGTCAGATGTAAAATTTTTCAAAAAGTTTTTGCACACTTTCTTCAAACTTAAGTCATTATTCAACTGCTATAGTTGCCCATTTGAAACCAATCATTAATGAAGCTCTAAAAATGTTTGCTTTAAAAATGTTTCCTCAAACAACTCATTTACACTTGACTAATGATGGCGCCACCACACAGTATCGCAACGAGACAATGTTTGCTCTAGTTGATGGTTACTTGCAGAAGATTTTCCCAGAATTTATAGAATTGACACACAACTTCATAGAGGCTGGTCATGGAAATGTGCAGCTGATGGGGTAGTGGGAATGTTAAAAAAATCAGGGGATAGGTTGGGAGGCGAACAAAGAAATGTACCCTGCTAAAAGCATTTTATTATATTCTGTTATATTCATGGTATAGATACAAAATTAAAAAAGGATAACAGAGCATTCCATGGTACAATGAAGGCGCATCAATATCATTGGCGTAAAGGTAATCCAAATAAGTTATTTTTTAATGAACTGAGTTATTATATTGTAACTTTTTAAAACAAAACAAGAATGTAACTTTATTCTTTTAACAATAGTCACTTTCTATAATTTAGTTTAAATACTCCCGTCAACAATGGGATTTCCATTCCACACAGTAACACAGTATTCGTTATTGCACTCCACAGACGACAATAACAATTTACTTGGATTATTGAGAACAACAATGAACTGTTAATCTTAACTAATGTTCATAAAGCACTATTTACAAAACATAACTGTCAGTTCTCAGTTCATAGTTCGTTTGCCTTGGCTAGTTCTTCTAGCTCAGTCACTCGAGTTCACAGTATTTCGAACCCCAGACCTTCGGAGACAGTCCACTGCACTCGAACTCAGGGCTTCGGATGCTCACACATCTGCGGACAATCTCAAGTCGAACTCCGGTCTCGAATCCGCACGCACGCACGCACGCACGCACGCACACACACACACACACACACACACACACACACACACACACCCAATTATCAATCACCCTATTAATCGATCGGCAGTTTATCCAACTGTCTTTCTCGCCCTGGTTTTCTAGAAGCCTTTAACATTACACAATATGTCATAGAAATGCTTCCGTGCACTTCCGGCAACAGGAGTAGTCACTTGTTACTTGTGGTAGGTGGTATTTTTTCCAACTTATAACATAGTCATTATCTTCTTTTAAAGAAATGCCCCCCATAACTTTCACACAATTGCAAATCCGTGCACCATTTGGTGCTTGTCTTATTGTTCAAGTAGCAGTACAGTTTAACTTCTATGCAAAATGTCTTCCATGACTGTCAAGAAAATGTGTTGTGCTTAGTATCGAAAAAAAAAATGTGCAAGTAATTGAGGGGTTTGGGAAAGTAGAAACAATAGCTCACGTCGAATCAGAATACAAGATTGGCGTTACAACCGTGTGCTATTTAGTAAAAAACAAGGATAAAGTGTATAAAGTACGAGACCTCTACTCCTATCTTTCTGCAGACAATCATCACAAGGATTCCCATGGCACTCAAAACTCGTTTTTTCGATTAACCATTCAGTCCACTCCCTTTATTACCACGGATAATAGAAATGTTATGTTTTATTTAACGACGCTCGCAACTGCACAGGTTATATCAGCGTCGCCGGATAATAGAGGTTCTACTGTATATATTATAGGGTGTTTCATAAATTATAGGTATAAGCAGCAGAGGTGAGTAGAGGATAATGGAACAAAGCAAAAAATCCCAATAAACACAGATCCGGAAACTTGCCATTTCCCAAATTTATCGAGTTTCATTATGTCTCCTCGGTACAAGGGCTCTGAAGTAACATAACATCCTATATGCGTTATAACATGTGCTCAATATGGCCACCATTCATGATAAGGCAATCATCAGCACGTTTCCTCATCCGCAATTATTTTTGCATACAGTGCGTTCTAACATCCCTGGTGTGTCTCTAATGCATTGACAACCATGACAATGCATTCTTGGAGTTAGCTAACAGTATCAACACAGCTGGAATACACACTTCATTTCAAAAATCTCCAAGCAAATAAATCCAAAGGATTAAATTCGGGGGACCTGGGAGGCCATGGTGTTGGTAAGCGATGGTCGTTACACTTGTTGTGGAAGCTTGTGCGTAAGAATTCTCGAACGTTCAAATGAAAGTGAGCCGGTGATCCATCATGCCTCTACCACAGCAACTGTCTGTTGCAAAGAGACAATTCGCCAAGAAGATCGCGTAGCTCATGTTGGAAAAAATGGAGATACACATGACCATTAAATATGCCAGGTAATGAATGAGGTTACAAATGAGAGACACGCCAGGGATATTCGAAAGTATACAATAATTGTTGATGAGGAAATGTGCTGACACTTGCCTTATGATGAACAGTAGCCATATTGAGCCATGTTATAACACTCTCTTCTCCTAGTGCATATCCGATGTTATACTACCTCAGAGCACATGTATTGACGAGACATAATGAAATCCGATAAATTTAGAGAATGGCAGGTTTCCGGACCTTAGTTTATTAACATTTTTGTCTTGTTTTATTCCCTCTACTCAGCCTTGCAGTTTGTACTTATAATTATGTAACGAAAAAAGTTGTGAGCAGAACTTAAGGTATGGATTCCTCATATGTACAAATATAGAAGAAAAAATGATTATATCAACATAGATCTGGAAATGTTTGGTTTTGAATAGGGCTTGCAAGTATGATCATAATGCATTCTAGTACGTTTGTTTACTGGAATTATTTTGATTCAGTCTGTTTATATTTCCTTAGATGAACTGTTCAATATATCTACCTCCTGCCTGAAAACAGGCCATAGCTCATCAAATCGAGGTCTGAATATGCTTTTTGTCTGAGAGTCTAGCAGAATCCACTGATGGAGAATTCATTATCCACAGAAGTCAAATACACCAACGACATTAATTGCTCCCATAAAAAGAAGTTCAATGGGTTGAGATCTGGTGAGCATGGAGGCCAAGCATGTTCAGATATCAGTGAGACGAACTGCACCTGTGTTTAGGCAGAAGGTCGACATTATAGATAGTTCACGTAAGGAAATTAAAGAGAATGCATTATAATAATATCAGCAAATAGACGTACTGGAATGCATTATGATCTTACTTGAAAGCCCAACTTAAAAACCAGGATTTTCAGACTCATGCTGATATAACAATTTTTTCTTCTAGACATAAGAGAAATCCATACCTGAAGTTTTGTCTACTTTTTTCGTTATACTCGGTATATACATATATTTCTTTTTTCTTTTCTAAATTTATTTCCCCTTACAAAAAGTGTAAATTAAACCCTGAATATGTTCAACGCTGTAAAGTAGATTGCTGCAACAAGAAAGAAAATAGTTCTTAACATTCGAAGACTTTTAAAAAACATCTTGAAAACTAAAAAGGCACTGGAGGTAAATTTCCATAGGGGCCATGTCTGTGACAAACGGAATACAAGTAATATATTGCAAGAAGACGAAGAAAAAGAAGAGCTAGTGCACCTGATGATGTCCACTCACCTCAGCCTCGCACTTCATCACAGTGTCGTCAACTTTTATCTCCAATAGGAGATCAGAGTTATGGTCCACACATTCCGTCTTAATCCCAGTCCCATGCAGATCCAATAAATTCCCGTCCTGGAGAATACAAAGACATCATCTTTTTTAGCTGCACTAAGGCCCTGCATGCTAAGCTTTACCACAAAGCCAAATTGTAAAATAACTCAATGTAGAACAAGGACCAAACCATAACATAGCATGTGAAACGTGTCACTTCTGAAAGCGAATAACATAACATAATAAGTGTAATGTGGGCTAGTTTATATTATACAAGCATAATCATAAGCTATAAATGTCTGTAAATATAATTTTTAATTGAAAAATTTATTAAATGGTACAACATCAACGTCATATTATAAAAAAGGTGACAATGGAATGATAGGATCCCTTTAATTGCACGAAATGTTTATATCGATGGCGCAATTCAAGAGGGGGGGGGGGGGAAAAATGATTTTTCGAGCTAGACATACCATTAAGGCGCGTCCACACTATGCCGATCAGCAGTGCCGCTCGGCAATATGAAATAGGTATGGACGTATTGTTCGGCCTGTGCCGACTGGCCGATTCGTGCCGAGCGGCTTGCCGAATTCAAACTGACAGATGTCGGTCTCCATGAAAGGAAGCCGAGCCGAATTGCATAGTGGGGACGTGCCGACCCATGCCGCGTGGCGTCAGTATGAATCAGTGAGCTGTAAGCAGTGTTTGCGCTATGGAGTGGTCCAACGAACAAGTTACCAAGTAACTTGATCTATATCGCAGTCGTCCTATTTTATAGGGTTATGAATATAAAGACTGTAATAAACGACATGATGCCCGTATGGAACTCATTCTCTTTCGGTGTTGGCAAAGAAGAAATTGAGAGAAAAATAAAACATTTTCTAAGCCATTTTGCCAGGGAAGTGGAAAAAGAGGACACCATTAAGTCGGGTTCCGATATTGATACCTGCTATGAAAGCAAATGGTTCTGTTATGATATTATGCTGTTCGTGAAAGACAGAAATAAACCAAGGGGAGTTACAGGCACAGAGGTATGTATAATTATATTCAAATTTCACTAGTTTTATAACACAGTATAGGCTGTTTTCTCATGTTTTACTGAAAGTCCAACTTCCCTTCAGGAGAAATAAAGTACTCTTTAAATTCATTTTTCATTGTCTGTGCATCCACTGTACTTCTTCGAGGCATCCTGGGAATATTAATGAATCCTTGCGAATTTGAATTTCCTTGTCTCCATACTCCCGGAAGAGTTTCACCTGTAGTCGCACATTCAGTATCAAATGTTCCAGTCGGATTGTAAATGGCCTTTGACGTACTCTTTCTGAGGAAATTGTGCAAATAAAGTATTGTTAGTATTACTTTTGTTGCTGTGTTCGGTTCCATTAACATTGGCTTTCGAAGTACTCGAAAGACGGAAGATATTAACCCAAAAGCGTTTTCTGCAACTCTACGTCCTCTACTTAATCGATTGTTAAAAATCCTGTTCTTGGATCCTTTGTTTTGCACTCCAGGAAATGCTTTCATAATGTTATGGGATAAGGAGAATGCATCATCCGCAAGAAAAACAAACGGAGTAGGAGCAGTTCTCCCTGGAAGGGCGCAGGCTGGTGCAAGATTCATTGTGTTAACTTCTAGTCATTTCTTGAATTTCGTCTCATTGAATACGCCACCATCCGATATTCTTCCCTGGCATCCTACACTTGCGTATGTGAAGTTGTAACTTGCGTCGATTACTGCAAATAAGACAATACTAAAGAAACTCTTATAATTAAAATATTCAGTTTCACTGTTGATTGGAGCTTGCAAATTTATGTGTTTCACATCCATTGCTCCTACATAATTCGGAAAGTTCCACTTGTCATTAAAATCCTTTGCTATCATTTTCCATTCAGATTCATTTTGGGGCATCTGAAAAAAAGATGATAAAGAAATATTAGCTGTTAAATATATATAATTTGAATTTAAAATAAAAAATTGGAGTTCTAAAACAATGAAATGATTTGATTATAAACAAAATGTTCGTTGTTAGGTTCAGAAGAACTCAGAGCTAGAAGAAAGACCTGATGTAGATGTTCTTCCTGAACATGAAGACCAGACACCCGAGCCATCGCCGCAGCCCAAAGATAGAGGAAAGAAAAGGGCATTTATATCACAAGAGAAAGGCTGTACTGCATCACAGAAAGGAAAAGGACGAGCAAAATGCAGCAAATCTTCGGCGCAAGATGAGGTACTTCCAATTATGAGGGAAATTAGGGCAAGGAGACAAGAAAGAGACGAGTACACTGTTTGCCGAAAACGTGGCAATGAAATTACGCAAACTCTCGTCACCGCATGCTGGTTCAACATATAATAAACACTACACTATTCGAAGCAGAGATGGGTGAAGTACAACAACCCACCAGGACCCCAATACCTAACCTCCATGAATTTGCAAATGCCAGTGTTTGGTTTTCCTCAAACACAATATGGACCAGAGTTTCCAAATCCTACAGTTACTTCTCTCTCGTGCGCCTCAGTGTCTCCTCTCACTGTTCAGTCCCTATATTCAGATTCTGTTGCTCCTCCCTCTACAGAATCTCTCGATCCAGAAACTACGGACAGTGATTCAATTGATAATATTCTCCTCAATCTTTAATATGTTCACTTGCAATAATTGTCAATGTAATTTTGTTTCACTGTGTGAATTTTCTAATAAATAAACCCATTATACAAATGAATGTAGTTTTATTCACTCACCTTAATAAAATTTTGTAGAGCTTCTATCTATCACACACTTCTTGAATAATAGTTGAAATCACTTGCTTCCAAATCTTAAAAGTATACATGAGAGAATGGTAGGAATCCCCTGTTGCAAGAAACCGTAACGTTACAGCAAGACTCTAATTTAGCAAGAATGGCTTTCCTGTATGAAGCATCACACTTGCTGATTTTCGGCCCAGTCATAGTGAGAAGAGTTTCAAAATCAGCACTGGACATTCGAAAAAAAATTCTGAAACCCCCTCCACATCTGTACTCGAGATTTAAATAATCTACATCGTCCAATATCAAACCTTTCATAAGATCACTTCCTCGATATATCTTTCGACACTGGATACTAGCACGTACCCAAAATGTAGGCTTTCGGAACTTACGGCGTTTGGCACTTAAAATTATTATTAAAGCTCCTGAGGCAAATAGAACGTGCTCCTCGTCGCACATTTGAGAAGCATCGTTTCAAAACGTATTTCAATTTTTTTACACGAACGACGAAAAACTGGATTACTCATAAACCAGAGAAGTTTTCAAAACACTATACAAAACCATTTTTAAGTACTGGTTTCACAGTTTACAAATATGACGACTTGGAACCATCAGACTTCACAGCATGAAAGATAAATAAATAGAAAGTAACAAATTTAGTTTCGTCCACTGGGGGACTTAATACGCTTTGAAACTATGCTCCTCATTTTCACTACTGATGCCGACTGATGCTGATCCATGTGTGGACCTACGAAGCATTTTCAACAAAGCCGATTGACTTTGCCACGTGGCAATGCCGATCCCTGCCGATCGGCATAGCGTGGATGCGCCTTTAGAATGGCAGAAAATTACTTTTCCTAGTTATCATAATCATTATCATCAACACTACCATCAAATCAAGGATTTAGGTCCAGTGGTTTGTTCTTGTCTTATTGTTCATCTAGAATTCTTCTAAGTAGACGACTTTGCCTCCGTTTTCTTGTTGCTTGATATTTTAAAATTAAATTTGGTAATCTATCTCACTTCATTCTTCCCACATGTAATCTCCAGTTGTTCCTATATTGATGTATTTTGTCAAGTACAAGTTTGACCTCAAGTTCTGATAATATATCTTCATGTGTCTTGTGATTCTGTCAAGTGTACTTCATTGTTCTTCTCAGGAATTTCATCTCTGCTGCAGTGATGCAGGATCCATCTTTCTTTCTGATGGCCCAAGTTTCACAGCCATATAACAGTGAAGGTATTGCTAAAGTGTTGTATACCTTTAAATGTGTATTTGTTTGAACTTGAGAGGTTTTTAGGACTTCATTAATTATTCCAATAATTTTGAGAAATTTCGTAATTTTAGTGTTAACATCCGTTTCATTTTCGCAAGAAATTAAGCAACCCAAGTAATTGAAGTTATTTGTTCTATTATGTGAATTAAAGAATTAATAAAGCATATTATTCACTTATTCCTCTAATTACGTATCGTGGAGCTAATTGGAGAAGCCAAATTGAATTATATAAAACAATGATCCATAGTATAATTATATATGGAAGTGAAAATTGGACTTTCACAAAAAAATCACAGAATGCAGTTGACAACTTTGAAAGAAAGGTGTTAAGGAGGATATTTGGAGCAGTGGTAAGGGAAGGAAAATGGAGAATCTGATATAATCATGAATTATACACCTTATACAATGATATAGCTTTGCCAACTTTCATACAAATCAGGAGACTGCAATGGGCAGGACATATAGTCAGGATGGAGAAGGGAAGGATACCAAGGAGAACTTTAGACGGGCAATATGGAGGAAAAAGACCTGTTGGAAGACCATGGAATAGATGGGAGGATATGGTTCAAGAAGATACTATCAGTTTCCTGCGATTGCAGAACTGGAAGGTGGCAGCAAGGGATAGAGAAGAATGGAGAGAAAGAATTGGCCTGAAAATGGGCCGAAGAGTCATAGATAGATAGTTCTATTATGTTGTTGTTTATTACTATTTTGCTTCTAACTGGATCTCTTCCTTTGAAAGCCATTGTTTTTGTTTTGCTGCTACAGATATTCAAATCATATTTGGTTGTAATTAATTTTAATTTGTGAACATATTTTTGTTAATTGTCTGAATTTCTTTGTTTCTTGTGATCTATATTCCTTTTATATCGTTTTCTTGCTTCCATACTGATATGATTTCATTAATATAATACATGTTAAATAATGTAGGAGACTAGGGACATCCCTGTCCAACTCCTTTGTTGATTGACAAATCTTGTGGAAAAATATGTCTATTTTCACTTTTATTTTATTGTTTTCATATATTCTTCTTGTTGCTGTAAATAGTGGATCAGGTATGTTTCTATTTCTTAAGATATCAAATAATATCAGTCTTCTAACTTCATTGAATGCCTTTTCACAGTCCAGAAAAGAAAATGTGTTTTTTGGATTGAACTCTCTTTTCTCTAACAACACTTGCAACACTTTTAGAGTGAAAGCTGTATCAATACAAGAACGTCCTTTCCTGAAACCATATTGTTCTTCTTCCAAGAAATTTTCTGCAAATGATTTTAGTTTCTTGTTTAATGTTCTGGTATAAATCTTATAACAAGATTCTTAGGACCTTTTCTGTCTCTTTTTTTGAATAATGGTATGACAATTGCATTATGCCATTCTTCTGCTATTGTTTCTTGTATGTAAATTTGGTTGACGAAATTAAGTAATCTCATCTTGAATTTTTTTAATGAATACAAGGTGAGCAAATGAAACGGACGATTTTAAAATTGTAATAATTATTGCACTGATTACTTTGAAACAAAACTTTCACTTAACATTTAAAGTATATTCAATAGCATTTACCTGTACCTCATGAAATTCTTATTTTCTGAACACTACATCCCGCATTTCGTTGCACACATTCTTCAAGTCTATGTCTGTGCAACTGGTCACGCCATCCTGTTGAAACCACGTGTCTCCAGTGATGAGAGGATTACTGGCAATTTTTGGAGACAAAAATTCTTTAATCATTTGGACGTATCACTGTGATGTTACAGTAACAGATTTCTCATTATCATCCTCAAAGAATTGAGAACCAATGATTCCAAATGACGCTATTGCACACCAAACTGTGACTCTGACATTGTGTAATGGTTCCTCATGCATTTCATAAGGGTTTGACCAGTATCTGAAGTTTTGTTTATTGACATATCCAGAGAGATGAAAATGAGCTTCATAAGGGTTTGACCAGTATCTGAAGTTTTGTTTACTGACATATCCAGAGAGACGAAAATGAGCTTCATCACTCATAAGCATATTGTGGACAATGTCTTCGTTAACATTTAGATCCATGAATTGTTGGCAAAAAGTCATGCGGTTTACTTTATCAGCATCTTTTAATGTCTGCACTACTTGAATTTTGTATGGATGCATGTGTAAGTCCTTATGAAGAATTCTTTGTATACTAGTGTTTGACAAGCCAAGTGAAATTGCATGATGATGGCCAGAACATTTAGGACAGTGGTACTCACTAGAAATTAAGAGAGAGCCAAAAGTGAGAAATAGTAATTTTCCGAGAGCCACAATGCATTTAAAATGTTGAAGCTTAACAAAATGCGTGGTTTTCAAATATTAAATTATTTGGTACATTATTATTATCGATATTATTATCATTATTATTATTAGGCCCATTATTATTATTATTATTATTATTATTATTATTATTATTATTATTATTTCAATACAAAGTAACAGAACTAACATTTACATATTACTGGTATTTTGGAGTTTAAGGCAGACTCTGTTACTCTTCTACAAAATCATATCAACACGAGCAGGTTGATTTATTGTTTTATTTCACTTGTAATCTGTTTCGAATTTGTAAATTTAGACAATGTAACACTGAGCTAGAAGGCACTCCTTAATAATCTCCACATCTGTAAATGGCTTAATTTGTACTATGAGGTACAATGCATTTGTTGTCAGTTCGTTCTAATATACAGCGGAATACATTACTTTCTGTTCAGATATTATGGACATTTTTAACACTTTCAGCTTGTCTATCCTTGACTGAGAATGTTTTGGATACTTATCATCAAAACTTGAATCCACGGTAATTGTGATGTCTTGACATTTTTACAGAAAACAAAGACATGTCATTGTTGAACAACTTCACTGCTATACTAGAATTAACGAAAGTTTGTACTTCTGACAGTTAACATTATGAGTAAGGTGGAGGTACGTTGCCATAGCAACGCCCAATCACAGTCCATTCCTCTCTCACTCTGCTGCCATCAACCTTCAACAAGCATGCGAAGTGTTGCCAGTTCAACAAAATATACGCACGTGGTTTGTGAGTCGGTTTTCTGTGATGACATTTCACTGTTTGCTCTTCTTAGTTTTATCATTTAATATTCTGCCTTTTTATCTTCTCAGTGTTTCATAGGAGGGAGGGAGCGAGGGAGGGCGGGAGAGGGAGAGGGAGGGGAGGGGGAGGTAGTTGGAGGCCAGTGCTTGGCACATTGTTGGCCACTTGCCTCCTGCTTCTTTGATTTTTCTTATCATGTCGTTCCTTTGTCCAGTCACTATGCTAAAATCAAATATTACGCGATTGACTGTTTGTTCCTGCTGTCCACATGGGCATATGGGAGACTCTATTATTCTAAATCTGTGGAGATATCCCCTCAGCTTCCCGTGTCCTGTTGTCATTGCTGTGAATTCCGGGGAAATTCACAGTGTGTGTGCATGTGTGCGTGCGTGGGTGTGTGTCTCGTGTGTTGTTAGACCTATTAGTGTTATTTAGTTTTTACAGTTTATTTTTAAGTTTAAATTTAAAATGGCACAGTCAAACCAGATAAAAGAGGATGGCCACGACTTCATTCTCCGAAAAGAAAAACTGCAAGGCTCAGCAGAGGAACACCAATTCGTGGCCAAGCCCGTGAAATGGTATGCTCTCTTAGGGCTTATTTTGAATTAGAAAGGCAGAATGAGGGTCCGCTAAATAATTGATGTTAATAAAGTGTTGGAGAGAACTGCTGTTGCTCTAAACATTTACAGAAATACTGTCATCAATATTGGCAAGGAAAAGTGCGAAAAAGAAAAGGAAGATGGTACACCAGTTGGGTCTTCAGATGCACTGCTGAAAACTCCCGGAAAAGTCAAACCCAGGTCAAAGACAGTCATGGACTTTGATTCATTTAAAAAGGATGCCATTTGCTGCCATTTCATATTACGAGCGGAAAGAACATTCGACTTTAGAAAAGCTCCATTGCAGCCTCCAAGAGGCAGGTCTTTTTCATGGCAGTGAATCATCTCTTTAAAAGACCTGCGGTTCGATTATGAAAAATTCCCAATCCGAACAGTGTTGATGGAAAGATGTGACATTGTAGCCTGTCGGTGCCATTACCTGAGAACGGTACAAAGGGAGGAGTTCGAAAATATCATTTGGCTGGATGAGACGTGGATCAGCGCTAATCACACGTTATCCAAAGGGTGGACTGACCGTACCTGCCAGGGCACAATGAAAGTACCGCTGGGTAAGAAGGGGAGAGTCATTGTCTTTCATGCTGGCAGTTCCCATGGTTTTGTCCCTAATTGTTTTCTGATGTTCAGGTCAAGAAAAACAGGGGACTACCATGAGGAGATGAATTCTGCCACATTCACTGATTGGTTTACTAATTCAAAATCTACCATTGTCATGGACAATGCTTCTTTTTTTTTTTTTGTCTCGCTGTTATTTATACTAGCTTTAACATCTCTGGTTCTATTGTTGTGAACTAGATGGTGACTGTATATGTATTAGTGATTTGTTATGAATATGATTTCGGTGATGAATGAGGCTGGTGATATTCAGGGATATTGTGGTCCGAATTTCCCGGCATTTGCCTTACGGTTGAGAGAAACCCCTGAAAAACCTCAACCAGGAAATTCAACCCGACCGGGAATCGAACCCGGGCCCTCTGCGTAAGAGACCAGCATGCTGACCTCTACACCA
Source organism: Periplaneta americana (assembly GCF_040183065.1). Lineage (NCBI taxonomy): Eukaryota > Metazoa > Arthropoda > Insecta > Blattodea > Blattidae > Periplaneta > Periplaneta americana. The sequence continues at coordinate 121,797,180 of NC_091121.1, read as the reverse complement.
CAGAGGTGGTCAATGCTTCTTATCACTCAGTGATATTGGAGAAAGCCCCAACAAATCAGTGGAGAAAGTCAAAAATACAGTCATAGGTAGAGAAGAATGTAGTTGAAAAGCATAATACAAATCTTGAACCAGACCTAAAGAAACAGGAATTAATGGACTTAGTGAACATACATAAACCCAGGACTCCCATTTATGCAACAGACGAACTGGCTAAGAGACATGTGGCACAGTGTTATCAGACTCCCCCCCTTATCATGCGCACCTAAACCCCATTGAACATATTTGGGCTCAAGTAAAGGGTTACGTAGCCAGAAACAACAAAAAAAATTACGATAGCTGAGGTAGAGAGACTTACCAGAGAGGGAATTCAGGAAGTCTCTGCAGCAGACTGGGTAGGAGTAGTAACTCACGTCAAAAATATTACAGAAGATGCATGGACAAAAGAGGGAATATTGGATGAATGTGTCGAGGAAGTAATTATCTCCCTCAATTGCGGTGATTTCAGCTCTGAAGATGGAGACCACGGACTTCTCACTTGGTGTAGGCACCTTATCATAAATGTATTATAATAATAATTACATTATTATTATTATTATTATTATTATTATTATTATTATTATTATTATTATTATTATTATTATTATTAACATCTTGAGTACTGGGTCGAGTGTTTTGACACCCCAGTCGCACATTAAACATTCTTATATAAATGATATTTTAAATGTGTGAGAGTTGCTTGATGTATTCATATTTCAATTGTTAAAAGTAAGACAATTAATTACTTTCCTTAGAAAATAAGTAATTAATTTGTACATGAGGTCTTCCGCGCCACTTTTTATATTTTTGGTATTGAAATGTGTTGTAGATTATCAAAGTTAGTGTACCTGTTTTACAACAGTGTTATTTAAATATTCAATATGTCGCACATTTTAACTTTATTCGTTCATTGTTGAGGCTCTCTGTCTTCCTCGCAAACAGTCAAAATTTGAAGTGTGGTTTCATTCCTGCAAATACAAATTTAAATTCATATTACTTGTTTACGAATTCATTTATTTCGGTATATAAGTATTTAGCCCATTGTGAATAAATGTACTTTAAAAAAGGAACAAAAATAATTATTTCAAATAATAATAGCACATAATTCGTTTATGTAACAAAATTTACCTAGTCCTCAGAAGGTTAATATCACAATTATTGTTGTTATTATTATTATTATTATTATTATTATTATTATTATTATTACTATTATTATTATTATTATTATTATTATTATTATTATTATTAAAGTGGTGGTATGGTAGTGGTAGCAGTGGTATTAGTAGTGTGATAGTATCGATCGATCAAAATTTGTTACGTGTAGTTCCGTGAACTTTTACTACTTTTAATTTTGCGACCATGTCTTTTAGTCAGACTGCTCTAATAACAATTTTGGATTCACGATACCTGCATTAGAAATTAGAATTCGAGCTTAATTTAATGCAACGTGAGATGAGATGTAGTTCTGAATTTGAAATCCGCTGTCCCGTCTGTCTCTCACTGCAATGCGGCAATAGTGCACTCCCCCCTGCGACTCCACACACAACTGTCAGAAGTACAAACTTTCATTAATTCTAATATAGTAATGATACAGAGTAACCAAAGTTTTCTCAAGTTCTACATTATTATAGAAATTAAATTTAAAAAATATTTCTCAGAAAATAGTAATAACAGTAATATAGTTGAAGAGCCACAACAAATATCTTTGAGAGCCGCATGTAGCTCACGGACCATGTAATGAATACCACTGGTTTAAGACTATGGATCATAGCACCTCTTAAGGCATTGATGTTTTCTGGGTTATGTACACATCAGACCTGCAAAACTGTAGCTCCCAAGAGCGACTGCTTTACTCCCCTTTCTTACCCCACCCACCTTTTCTACCAGTGGGGTCATGACGTTCTAATTACAGTCAGCTGCATCAACGCGCCGGCAGGTATACAATACACTATCAAGAATAAATTACACATGAACAGATAATAAAATCCTTAATAACATACCTTTAGAAAGTAAGAGAAAAATGAATGAGGGAAATAAATAAATTGAAAGACATGTAAAATAAATTTTTAAATGTATGTGTGCATATAATGTAAGAAGGTCTACCTATGTATATATCGTTCTATTACTAGTAAAGCCGATTAAATCCACTTTTTGTGTAAAGTAAGTTAAGTACAGCCCCCGACTTGTCTTTCCGTGCTCTGTATTCTACTAAAATGAAGTAAGTCCGAAATGTTGCATGCAGGTAACAAACCAACTACTTTCTTTGAAGAATTTATTATGATGTTTCGTGCATTAATGAAGTTTTAATTCCTGTTCTTACAAAACTTGTATTACTGGTCTTAACTGCTTTTACTAGTAATAGGACGATAAATAAATTGTATGTTGATAAGAGAGTAATAGCTATATGATCGGATGTCAATGATGTCATTCAACACTGTAACGCACTCCAGCCAAATAAATAAAATAGACAGACAGACGGACGGACGGACGGACGGACGGACGGACGGACGGACGGACGGACAGACAGACAGACAGACAGACAGACAGACAGACAGATAGATAGATAGATAGATAGATAGATAGATAGATAGATAGATAGATAGATAGATAGATAGATAAGCGTACTGCAGTTTAAAGAACTGGAACATGGCAAAATCTAAACCCATAAAGAAATAGTACTTCCAAAAGAAATGGGAATGTGATTATTTTGTTGTTAAAGACGAAAGAATAGGTTGTTTACTGTGGCCCATCCAATTTATTTCTACTCGTCATTTCAATATTGAACCACATTTCAACAAAGCCCATATGAAGAATTATGGAATGCACAAACTTTCGAGTAAATTCATTATTACGAACTGTATATTGATTATTTATTTATATACTGTTAAATTAAGGACGTCACTCGTGTTCATTTTGAATTGAAATTAATAGTGACTTTCAAGGTTCAGTACATATATGCTATAAATTTATGTTTCCTTTCGTGATAGTAGGAGGAAAGTTTTCGAAAATCTAAAGCAGGTTAACTGCAAAGAAATCTCAAAGAAACTACCGACAGGAAATCTAGCATAATTGTAAATCTTGAAACGAGATAACGCATTGTAAAAACATTGAATTTATTACAATCCTTTTTGAAAATTACATGCCGCCACTGATGGACCTTTGACGGCGAGAGAACTCTACGCGGAAGTCGATCATCCCCAATAGAAGTGGCGTGAGGCTGACGTCATATTTCCCCTAATTATGAGTTCTGCAGGCCTGGTACAGATCTTTGCTTACCTGGAGAATTCTTCTTTAATGCAGAACCAGTTATTTCAAAGTTCTGAATCCAGATTTTTATTGCATGGGCTGATGGTATCGAATCATTGTGATGTGATGCCATTGTGCAGCAATGAAATTATCGTTATTTTTGTAATATGCCTTAATAGTAAAAGCACGTTGTTAACCCATCCAACAATCCATTATAAACAAACGATATCGAATGAAGAATAGATTATTGCATGTAACAATTAAAATACCCGACAACAGTCGAAAAGACACGAATCTGAAAATCGCCTGTTTCATTGGCTCACCTTGTATAACTCGGACAGTATACTGTCTTCACGTGGGGTCTTTCCATTTCTCAATATTCTTAAAGCATCTTCTTCTAATTCATTCTTTGTTATCTCTCAATTTTAATATCTTCCTGACATAAAAAAATGTTGTTCTAAATTTTGGTCGCTCCTGAGGTTATTGAAATAATTGAAAATTTCTCATCATCTAATTTGCATTTTAAACTTCCACTTTCTCTGACATTTTGATTTACATGTTTTAAAACTTTGTGTTTGGTCTTGGTCTATATAGAACATGTTCAATATTGTTGTTAAGTCAACTGTCCGAAGAAAGGTCTGAATCTCACCAGTGATACCAAGAAGGCACTACTTATGAGGCAACTAGCCAGGAGATAATGGGGTAGGGTGGCCAGTTCCTTTTCTCCTCCATTGCATACATCGCCGACTAGCTACACATTACAGACTTCAGATGCATACAAACAATTGTTGTTCCTCTGATACATAATACTGTGAAGTGAGATGTACTGCCTGAAAATAGATGTACATATAAGCCAGAACCTCAATAAGAGGGTATGTTCAATGTTTGAAGAAAATTTATACCATGACAGTCTTTTTCTTTTCTGTGATGCTCGCCTCACCAAAGCAACTAGTCTTTTGTAATTTACATCATCTTCTATTGATTTTGTATGTAGACATTTTTTTATAAGCTTCTTTCTTCTCTGTGATCGTTTTCTTTATTTCTTCATCCCAGATTCTTCGATATTTTGGTCTATAATTAGGCCTCAGTCTTCTTAAGCTCTCTTCTGCTGTATTCTTTAAACTACTCTTCTTCTTATCACGTATTAAGCCTGGTGGCCTGTTACAGTCTCACTCCATCATTTCAGCAGATGGCCCAAAGATCTTGTTCCTAAAGGGCAGTAATTTAGTGCCTGACGTGGTATAATTCTTCAAAATGAATGCAAAAAGAATTGATGTTTATTTTAAAAAAACTGAGGAAAGTACTAATGTTGAACAAGAAAGGAGATATTTTCTTCTTCAACATCAGTACTTTCCTCCTCCTTTTTTTTTTTCTTTTTTTTTTTTTTTGTAAATAATTATAAATTCTTTTTGCATATAATCATCTTGTACTTTTAAGTGATCGAATTTTATACTTCTGTTCTGTTTTGTTCTGTCGGTTTCTATTATGTGAGTTTTTTCCATCTAGGTGGGAATGTCAATCTTGTAGGTACTTAGCATATAATGGTCAATGTCTAACTCACCCCTTCTGTATACACGAACATCCTTGATTATACTAATCAATTTTTTCATTTGTGGTAATGTAGTCTATTATAGATTTGTATTTCTTCTATATTATACTAATCAATTTTTTCATTTGTGGTAATGTAGTCTATTATAGATTTGTATTTCTTCTATACAATGTAAATTTGTGGATGCCTTTATGCTTAAAGAAACTGTTCATTAACCTGAATTCATTGAACACATAAAAATCAATCAGTAGTTTACAATTTCTATTCACTATGGGTTCTCCATTTGTTCCTACTGTCTTACCTACTCTCTGGTTACCGATTCTTGCATTAAGAGTTCCCATTAGTAAAATGTAGTCATTTGTGTTGATGTTATCTATTATTTCTTGTAATTCTTGACAGAACATCTCTGAGTCTTCCCTTCTCCCTTCCTATGGAACATAAAGAGCTAGGACAGTTATATATCCTCTTTTAATCTTCAATTTTACTTATAATATTCTATCATTCCAAAATTTGTAATAGTCAATTGTCTTACTTATTGAATGATGTATCCATACTATAACTTCAGACTGAGCTCTTACATTTTGTTTCACCCCACTGTATATTATGCTGTAATTTTTTGTACCATTACTGCCTTGTATTTTTTCTTCGTTTCTGTTACTGCAGCAATTTTAAGGTTTTTCCATTGTAATACTCAAACCAATTCTTCTACTCTGTATGCTACGCCTCTTACATTCCAAGTCGCATAAACCTCATCCTTGCATTTGTCATCAACTTTAGAAGAAATTCCCAGCTGTTTTCTTTAAGACTTGAAAGAAGTTCAGTGTCCCTGAGAGCGGTTTCTAGTCCACTCGACACGTAACTTCCTAATTCAATACATCAATAACTCGTAATGTTGCGTATATGCAACATAAAGGGACTAAATCCATATGGAACTGATCATTTATAATGAAATAACCATTTCAAGATGGCAACATATCGAAATGTTTCCTTCTCGATCTGTAAGATTCTTATTTCACCATCTCCTCTCATCTTGAGCATAATGTAGACCAGCCTCTAATGATGAACCCAAAGCAACTGCTCTGCCAGTAAATTGGTCTACTTAACTGACTTCATATGGGTGAATGATGTACATTTAAGTACCTGTCATTATTAAAAAAAATTTGATTTATTTTATTTTATGATTAATTTTAAGAAAAGCAGTCTTAGAAATCATTTCTTCGCCCAATTTACTGATTTAGACCAATTGACTGGCAGCTGTAGGGAAAATGGAACTCCTGGAGAAAACTCCTATATTACCTGGACCATGGGATTGCACAACAAAAGTTATAAATCGGGGTATGCTGAGGATCGCACTTAGGACTACAGGATTATAAATTTAGCGCTCTAGCCTCTAGATCACCATACCAGCTAGTCTTAAAAATTTTGAACTCAGTAAAGAAACTCAGGCTCCACATAAAAATCTTTAGGTGACATGGTAACTGGCATCCAGAATTTGTTTACCTCTTACTAGAACAATTTTCTAGAATTTAATATTCTATTGTCATTGTTTAAGAAATCTCTCACTGCAATTATTTATATTTTCCTAAGTAAAATTACTCTATCTCAAAACAATTGCTGTAAATTTACCAACAACTCAAAATAAACTTAGGAAAAAATAACTTCCAAATAAAATTCTGGGATCATTGTAGTTACTCCAAATTCTGTTAATGATGTTTTCTGTGTACTATAATTTTCAAATTAGAGTGATGGTAATTGATTTTTCAACATGGAACTTTAAAATCCAGTTACCTCAAAACTTTTAATTTTGAATTGTTTCCCTTTTTAACTGGTCCGCTGATATCCCTCCATACCAGCATTTCTCAAACTATGCATTGTGACCAACTGGTGGGTCATGAAACTACCCGTATGTCTACAAAACATTTTTTCTACGATGTGCGTAAAGTTGCATTTTACCCACTATCAGTGCTTAAAGCGAGTCTTTAAAATATTAGTGCCTAAAAGAAGTAAGTAATCACTTTAGGCACTGCTATTCATTTTACGCACTGCCAAAGAAAATGTAATATTCACTGTACAAACTTCATTCAGTAAGAAATTAATGCATTACCTCGATCTTTCATTATTTAAATACAAAGGTCACTTACTAAGTTATGGCAACTATTTTTTAGGCAAATGCGTTGTTATACAAACATTTCATTATATATATATATATATATATATATATATATATATATATATATATGAAAATACATAATGTACTTTACCAATCATGTCTATTATATGAGTTTCTCAGGAAGTATTGTAGACAAGGGAGAAGAGTAAAAATTAAGAAAATGTTATCTTATGTCATAATGTTGAGCACAATAGTTTGCATGCATATTAACACATTAAAAAAAGTCTGCACGCACACTAACACAGTTTGAACACATTAAGATCCTTCGAAATAATCTCCAAGGCAATCAACTGTTTGCTGCCAACAGTGAGGAAGACGACCAATACCATCAGTTGCTCCATTGTCCAATTTGGCAATCTCGCATCGCATTGCTTTGGCTATGTTTTCTCGTGTATGAAAACGTCTCCCACGCAATGGAGCTTTCAATTTCGGCATCAAATCGAAATCGCATGGTAACAGATTGGGGGAGTAGGGAGGATGCTCTAGTACTTCCCATCTCCAGCATCGTAAACGGGTCTGAACAATGGCTGCCGTATGGGCTGTTGCATTATCGTGAAGGATAATTGCATTGTCCAACAACTCAGGACATTTATTCCTGATAGTACGACATAGGTTATTCTGCAGATAAACGTCGTAGTAAGCTGCATTAACAGTCTGGCGATGGGGGACAAAATGACACAAAATAGTTCCTTGAATGTCATACGCTAAAATGACTATTAACTTCACCGGAGATGGATTTTGGACTCTGTGTTTTAGCGGCTATCCTTGATGATGTCATTCAGCAGACTTTTTACTCATCCACTTTGGAAAGCTGGTACCCATCATGCAACAGTTCTGTATGGCAGAGCACAATCTCCAGCTTCTACGAGTTGTGCGTGACATTCTCTCGCGTTTTGACCGCGAAGCACTGCTATTTTTAAGTATGCACGTTATTTTAGCCAACTCACATCCATACTTGACGAACTACAAACATCAACAATGAACCGACTGACTTGCGTGCATCCCTCTTCTACTGTCCTTGAATATCTACACCAAATAGCGGCATCTATAAGTACTATACATCCTAATATAAATGTTGCATATCAAAGAATGTGCATTGCGGTCCAGGATTCCGTGGAAAAAAAAAATAGTTGCCATGACTTGGTAAGTAGCCCTTGTATTACACATAACACAAATAAGTAACAAATTTAACATTCATGTCTACATTTTAGCCCTTACTATTCTAAAGTTACATGTAGTATTCACTGTAATAAGATTTATCAGTCATCTGTTTCTAACTACTTTCTTGATTATATGACCGGTTTAGACGGCCATGAAATCTTGAACATGATTAAAATAAAATGCCATTCCATGGACTTACTTCTCAACGGTTCTGAGTTAAGATAGCCATGACATTATAATATTATAACCTCTCCAACTTGAAATATTTATTTAATGTAAATTTGTGCTATCGTAGAAAAAAGCATTCTATAACACACATTCGTAAAGTTATATGGCCCTCGTGTGTTTGTGAAACGAGGTGATTTACACTCATGCCAAAAAGAGAATCTTTACGAACTTGTCTCATAAATAACTATTAAGAAACATTTTTTAAAAGTTATTATTATCAACATTCGATTAACTTCTCAGCTTGCAGTGAACATGGAAGTAGTAAGCCTGTTTGCTTTCAGTGAATGCGGAACTGAAAACAAAACTAATACAGCACATCTGCAACAATGGGAGATATGAGTCCATTCGCTCTTTTTAATTTAATTGAGATCGGTAGCAGTGTACTTGTATTATGCAATTTTAATTGCTAAAGTCAACAATGAGTTTTAATCAGCTTGAAATTTAAATTTAATAACGGAAAATAAAACATTACTACTAATAAAATTAAATTTTTCCTCAGTAGTCTCCTGTTGTGTCATTCTTCTTGTGCTTGTGATTTTATATAAAATTAGTTAGTTTTCTCAACAAAATAAAACCGCTATGATGGCCTTTGAAGCTACTGCAAAGAAACTGACATGCGGTGATGGGGTTATATGTTCTGCTGACAAGCAAATTTGTGAATAACTGTGATTGTTGCCAGGACAGATATCAAAATAATTTCTTTGGGCAAGTCTCTTTTGTTTCCGACCGTAAATAATAATCATTTTGCTATTATTCACACTCAGTCTTCAGTCAGCCTTTGTTCAAGATTTAGTGAATGTGTTTCCATCTTAATACTTAATAATGGATGTGAGGCTTAAATCGGGAACATTAAAAAAGAAAAGTACACTCGAGTGAAACTAACAATCCTGGGAGTGATAGTGAATCAAGTGTCCCTGCTTCGAGTTCTGACATAAGTGCGACTAATTCGGCGATTGACGCGAATAGAAAGAAGCAATATCAGAGTAAATATGACGTGAACTATTTGGGGTTGGAATTGACATGGTGTGGTGATACAGACGAACTCAAATCACAGTATGTATTATGTTATGAAGTTCTCTCAAATACTTCCGAAGGTACTTAGAAACAAAACATTCAGATGTTAAAAATAAAAGTGAAGGATATTTCGCTTGTGCATTAATGCGATTTAAAGTGGGAAAAATCTGTTGTATCTAAAGTAGGGTCACTGAATTGAAAGGCTTTGAAATTACCATATTTGGCTAGTTTGTGTATTGCTAAAGCTGGAAACCTTCATTCTATAGGAGGGGAACTGATCCTTCTTGTGGTTAAGGATATTGTTACAGAAGTTTGACTATTTTTTAATTATTGTAAGAATGAGTATGTGGCGTTGTTTTTTAGATAACAATTGGCTGGCCACATTGGCTTATATGGCAGACATATTTTCCAAACTACATGAACTCAATTTGTCCCTTCTAGGTCCAACCATCACTATGTTCAAAGCTTATGATAAAGTAAAGTCTTTCCAGAAAAAGTTCAGTCTGTGGTTAGAGTACATCAAAAGCAACAATTTTTCTGCATTTCCAACCTTAGATTATTTTCTAAGTGAGAATGATTTTTCGTTACTTTCTGACTTTTGTGATTCTGTATTATCCCATCTCTCTGCTCCTAATAATGAGATTAAAGTTCTTTTTTCAGAAAATTACAGTGAATTCAATTGGATTCGAAACCCATTCCTATATTTCGAAAGTTCAAACTTGTCAGTGAAACTAAGAGAACAGTTGTGTGATATTAGCTGTGTTTCTGACATTAAAACTAAATTTTTACACTCAGGTATAAGAACTTTCTGGATATCATTAAGGCATGAATATCCTGAACTTTCAAATGGGGCTCATCTCATTCGAAACATCATATCTTCGTGAAAAGAGATTTTCCACTTTAGTTCAAGTGAAAAGCAAGTACAGAAACAGACTTGATGCACACTCTGATTTACGACTCAAGTTAACTGCACTTGAACCAAACATATACCAGCTTATGCAGACATGACAGGCTTATCCAACACATTAGTTCGGTGAGTACAAAATATTTTAACATGTACTCAATTAGAGTAATATAGTATTTCTTTTATTAATATATAACATTCAGTATATTTCACATTTTCATCAGTGGCTGCAAAAGGGTATCTGTCGGATACATGGGGGAGAGCCATTAATCCTTCACATTGAAGGCTTTAAGGAACCAACCTGGACAAATACCCAATGTCCCATCCCTACCTTTCCGTGGTGCAACTGGTGGTAAGCATAATTTTACAAGCTGAACTAAAGGGAGGGGCTACTCATCAATTAGCACTTGTCAGCTTGATGAGTTAATGACTGAATTTGGTGTAATTTTCCTCTAACCAATACCTAATTCCCTCTTTACCCTTTCCTATCCAGTCCTCTGACTGAACTCTTACTTTCTTCGACCCCAACGGCATTAGAGCATTCGAGGCCTAGGGGTTCATTTCCCTTTCCTTCCTCCTCTTTCTACTTTTCTGTTCCTAGTGCTGACCTGCTATGGCACTAAAATCGTCCTCCAGTGGCTTAAGGAGGGAAAGCTGGTGATCAACAAGATCTCCCAGCTAGGTCCAATGGACCTGTCGACCAACAGCAGGTGTGGTCCTCCAGACATTCTGGGGGTTGTATATGAATGAAGTAGCCACCAAAACGTTAAAATATGGTGTTCACTTCAATCGGCTACAACTTGCCATTTTTCACTCCAATATGAAATGAGTACCATTAAGGTAAAATTATCCGGAGGTAAAATAGTCCCCCAATCGGATCTCCGGGCGGGGACTACTTTAATGGTACAGAATCAACTAAACATCTTACAATGGAATGCTGGCGGTATAACATCAGCCAAGAAGACTGAACTAGCCAATATACTCTCAGATAATAATATAGATATCTTCCTTATTCAAGATAGCAAACCTTAATGCTGACCAATTAAAATATTTTAATTTTAAAGGTTTTAATATGAAACTGTTACCCAAAGGTAGACAAATCAGTAGTGGAATTCTCGCAGGTACATCAAAGAAATTAATTACAAATTTTCAAATCATAAAAGAAATGGATAATCAAGACAAATTAGAACTAATAAAAATTGAAGTATGGAAAAATCAACAACATTTCAAAATCTACAGTGCCTATAACCCACCTAATAATCCCCTTGATCTAACTTTGTTTGATATACAACCTAAAACTATCATAATTGGTGACTTTAACGCCCACTCCCAACTTTGGGGCTACGATAATGTAAACCAACCTGGAAAAATGATCATGGACCTCCTAAATACTACAACCGCAGAACTTGTCTACAGAAAAAAAGATCCCCCTACTTTCATTCATTATTCTGGTTCTGGTACAAATCCAGACTTATTGGCAGATATTAATAAAACTGCTTGAGAGTGAGATGTATCGGACAACTCAGTGAGTGGTAAAGGGTCGAGTGAGTGATTAGTCTGAATTTCATATTAATAAATATTTTCCCCTCCTGACATATCTCACTCGTGACTCTGAGTTGTTACACACATTTTATCGCCTACACATAGCTGTGTAAGTTATCAATGTTTAGACTAGAGCTCCATGCAGAGGCAAGTCTTCGTCACATTCGGTTTGTAAATATACTTTTGTTTCGATCATAGAGGAGGATAGTGTGCAGTTTCAAACTTCATTTGTTAATATTTTGAAACAACACCATTATTCACTAAATCAGTTACCGGAAATGAGAAGGAGGAAGTATTTTCCTGTCATTGAAGACTTGAAGACAAATGCAAAGGAATTTGTAACATGATATTCACTGAAGCACAAAAAAAAAAATCTTATGAATGTGTAACAATATAATGTGATGATAAACTTACCTACTGTATATGTGTACGTTGTATAATATTAGTATTTCATTTCTAATGACTCGTCTGAGTGATACATACAACCTGTTCGATAATTCTACTCTATCTTCCTCCACTTCGTCCTACAGTAATGAAACTTCATAATCTTCAAGTAGGTGTTTAGTTACATTGTGCGATATAACGCAGCACAATATGATCAATGACATTTTCCATTGTAACTCTTATTTTGCTTCGGAGAATTGGAAATTGTTGCTTCACTTGGCCGAAACATCTCTATAGTCGCACATTCTTTCATTACTGGTATATGTTTATTGTAAGGTCTTTGCTGTGGAGTGATGGTAAAGTAATAAGCCAAGTAGCAATTCTGTGGCTCCAAGGCAAAATGTGTTAGGCCTCTATGCCATTTCTTTCACTTTTCAAGAGGGAGCATGTACAGATATAATTTGAACAACCTTATAAAATCGTAGGAATCATGTTTCATAACGATTAGACAAAAAAAATAATAGAGATATACATGTTATCTTTTGCCACAATAAAGATGCCAGCAGGATGCACACCATATCACAAAATCTCATTTTCAACAAAAATTTAAATATCATGTGTTGCCTTGGGACCACAGAATTCCATAGTCCATATCACCTAGAAGAAGTGCATTGGCATTATTGCCAATCATTACTCTAGAAACATCCGAATTTCTCCATATAGGCCTAATATAGAAATAATTATCCACGCTTGTGAATTCTTTCTTGACATTGCAGGTAGCTCGTACATTAAGGCTCGCAACACCTTTTTGTTTTGCTAAAATACTCATCGGCATGTTCATTTTTTTAAATAAAAATATTGGTATAATTCACAGCTTCAATGGTGTTAGGAAATGAATACTTCCTTTTTGCATTCTGCAACTCTTGGACAGTTGTTGGAAATTGAACGCAATTAAATGCTTTTAATTTCAAAGAATCTGCAACTTCCCAGCAGTTAGAATTTGTTTTATAAAAGAAAGCTATAAGGATAATGACTGGGGTACATAGAAGGACATCATGTAAAAAGATATTCCAAAATTTAGAAATGTTTACTGTACATTGTGAGTAGGTCTATACTCTTTCACTGAGTCCACACCTGTGGAGTAATGGCTAGCACGTCTGGCCGCGAAACCAGGTGGCCCCGGTTCGAATCTCGGTCGGGGTAAGTTACCTAGTTGAGGTTTTTTCCGAGGTTTTCCCTCAACCCAATTTGAGCAAAAGCTGGGTAACATTCGATGCTGGACCCCAGACTCATTTCACTGGCATTATCACCTTCATCTCATTCAGACGCTAAATAACCTGAGATGTTGATACAGCGTCGTAAAATAACCTACTCCAGGGTAACTTACGTTAGTCGGCAGACTCGCTAACTGCTGATCAGGAGCTGCACTTGGGCTTGGGTTAGATTTTTCCTTGGACTGACTACCTGGTTGACTTTTTTTTTTTTCCGAGGTTTCCCCAAACGTAAGGCAAATGCCAAATAATCTATAGCGAATCCTCGGCCTCACTTCATCTCACCAAAAAATTGTTTAACTCTTGTTTCGTATCTTGAAGCTTTAATGCTAACACAAGATCTATGGAATACAATGAAATGAAAAGTGACACGGTATCCTCTGGAACACCCATTTGAAAACCTGGATCGCTCACATACGAAAATTCTCATTTTCAGTTCATTATCAAGAGCTGTTCCTCTTCTCCCATTTGAATCTTGCAAGAAATTCCGCGCTAGTCACTGTAAGTTCTCCTTCTTAAATTTGTACAAATCTTTGTAACTATGTTTACAAGCTTCTCTGCGATGTTTATACCTTTTGTTCTGCGTTATACAACGATCATATACCTCGTCATTACGATTTTTTAACTTCACTCAACCGCTTTGAGTCACCTATTCAGTTAACTCAGAAAGTTGATAGTATAAACTCAATTATATGAGTGAGTAGTAACGTTTATTAATATAGAATAGTGACTTGTCTCTCGTCTGTTGCGTCATCGAGAGTTGTTACTCAAGGACCAAAGATCAGTGCCAGATTGATTGAGAGATAAGTATGTTTATTAATACACATGCGAGTTAGAACTCGGAATTGTCGAGTGATAACTAACAACTCAACATTATTAATATCTCCCATTACTAGTAACATCAGATATCCATCACGAAACCAAGAAAAAAATAATTGAAGACCCTGGATCTGGCCATAGAGTCATCATTGCTTCTATCCATCTTCACCAAAACCGAAGAAAAGAACCCTACAATAACAAAACAACATGGAACTTTAAGAAAGCGAATTGGAAATTATTTACAACAGAACTCGATGAACACCTCAAGGTCAACACACCACTAATGGAAAATACAAACTCAGATAGATTGAACAAATATTTCTGTGAATCTCTTCTTAAAATTGCAAAAAAGCACATTCCACGAGGCAAACCAAAACAATACACCCCCATTCTGGAGAGAAAACCTGAATTTATTGAAACAAGATAGAGATAAAGCAAGAACCAAAGCAGAACATAGCAAAACACCAGAAGATACTCAAGATTGGAGGAAAAAGACTGCCATTCTTAAAAAAGGAATCATAACAGCAAAAAAGAACAGTTTCAATAAATTTATTGAAAATGTTAATTACAGAACCGATAGCGCTAAAACATATAACTTTCTGAAGATATTTCCAATACACAGGAAAATACTAGCCAACCTATTATTCATAATAACAAAACACTAACAGATAGTAGAGATATAGCAAACGCATTTAATAAACACTACTCAAACTCTCACAGATTACATCCCAATACCAAAAAAACTGACAAATTTATCAAAAGAGAATTACATAAAAATAATAAAAACAATATTACTAGTACAAAACCTGAAAAATTTCATCAAAATTTTATTTCCAAAGAATTAACTCTAGCTATACAAAATTTAAAAACCAAGAAATCTCCTGGCCCCGACAACATTCATTCCGAATTTTTTAAACACCTGGGGGAAAAAGCCAAGTCTGTACTTTTATCCATTTTCAATTTATCATGGAACACCTCAATTCCTGCAGCTTGGAAAAAAGCAATAATTGTACAAATTCACAAAAAAGGGAAACCTGCTCATCATGTTAATACTTATCGATCAATAGCACTATTAAGCATGATAGCAAAAACCATGGAGTCCATGATCTCCAACAGATTAACTTGGTATTTAGAATCCCAAAATCTTTTATCACCAAGACAACTACACTCTACCAATGAACAAGTCATACGCCTTGGCCAAGAAATAAAAGACAGTTTTAACAAGAAAGAAGATACCTTGGCAATATTTATTGACTTTCAGTTAGCATATGACTCTGTTTGGAGAAATAAATTATTACTAAACTCCAGAAATTAGGTATCTCCACAATATGTTCAGATGGATATCAGAATTCCTTAGTCAACGATTCATTGCCACTAAATTCAATAACTCACTTTCTAGTTACAGACAAACATATCGAGGTCTACCTCAGGGCGCTGTCCTCAGCACAACTTTATTCAATATTTATATAAATGACTTACCCTCCCTATTAGAGGAATCAAACATGAAAACAGCACTATTTGCAGATGATATAGTTTTGTGGACTTCCGGATCTTACAGACATAGAGACAAAATTCAAAATTCTGCTCTTACAGCTCTAAATCAACTACATGAATGTAATACATCAAATTTGATGACACTCAATTTAAGCAAAAGTAGCTACCAAATATTTTCACTTGGTAAAAAAGAAAGAGAATTCAATATCCAATACAATGGCCAACACCTTCCTAGGACTTATGAATCCAAATATCTTGGAGTTATTTTCGATAGTAAGTTAACATGGAGCAACCATTTGAAATACATTTCTGAAAAAGCTCGTAAAAGATTCTCCCTTATAAAAAGACTAGCAGGAAAGAAATGGGGATGCTCTAGGAATACTTTGAACACTACATACAAAATGTTTATACAGCCAGTGCTGACATACTGCGGAGAAATTTTAATTACTTCACCTTTCATAAACGACATAAAATATGTTCAAAACCAAGCTCTCAGACTCATTACTGGTGGAATCAAAACAACTCCAATAGATTCTATAAGATTCCTCACTAATATTAACAGCATAAAAATGACAATAGAAAAAAAAGCACTGATTCAATATGAAAAACTTATCAGATTACCAGGAAACAATTGGCATTCATACAGTCCTCTCTGTAGATTGAAAACTAAAAAAAGTTTCATATCCATTGTTCAAGAATTAAAACAGAAAATCAATATCCCGAATTTAAAAGAAAACTTACAAATTAAACCAAACCCTTTAACTCTATTAAATATAGAATATAATCTAAATTTAAGAGAAGAAATACTGAAATCAGAAGTGGACACTGAAATACTGAAACAATTATCTTTAGAGACAATTAATATTAGGTACCCTCCACAAAACTGGCTTCATTTATACACCGACGGATCCTTGATCTCCAGAGAACAAGGTGCCGGTGCAGGTGTTATGTGCTGTCTCTTCTCACTTTATAGATCTCTTGGATATGGAACAAGTTTTGATGGTGAAATCATTGCAATAAGGGAAAGTCTCAGGAATCTTCTACGCCACATCAATAAATTTAGAAATGCAGTTATATTGTCAGACTCCAAAGCAGCTATTCTATCAACAGTCTCTAAGCACACACCTTTATCTCAAATAGCAGAAATAACTAAAATGCTCTCTCAATTAATATTACTCAATAAAAGAATTGTATTCCAATGGATACCATCCTATTGTGGAATCCTGGGAAACAAGAATGCGGATGCTTTAGCAAAGATGGGCAGCACTGCTACTTACAGACCTGTTACTAAATCTACGTATCACTCTGTGAAAAGATTTATTAAATCTACATACTTAGACTTCAACAAACAAAATTTGATAACACAATCCCAAGGGAAAAAATGGAACTCTCTGCATCAAAATCCACAGTTAATTCCCGATTTACCACGAAAATCGTCTGTAGCTGCATTTAGATTGGCAACAGGCCATGATTGGTTGGCCAAACACCTGCATAGAATTGGAATATATCAGTCCCCTAACTGTCCATTGTAGAACTCAAACCAAGAAATGGATTCGGAACATCTCTAAATCTGTGCTTCAGTGGCTGGTCATGATAATATCTTTGAAAAATATTGGAGTGCAAGAGGTCAAATGACTTTATTGTCAAACACCTGGCATTAGAAAACAACAACATTTTCATCAGTGATTAGAGTGTACTAATTTAACTTACAGGTCACGTGAAGTTTAATATCATTCAAGGTGGGTCCCGGACTTAAAAAGTTTGAGAACTACTGCTCTATACCATCCGAAGAAGTACAATTTTTGTATTCACATGGAGGTCATAGCTCAAAACTACCATTTCTGACTGAAGCCCTTTTTACCACGCTCCACAGATGTATAAGGATTGTGAATATGATTGAGAGTGAAATAAATGTAATAGAATTTATGTATTGCATTATTAGTGATTATTTTTTCTATATTTCTTTATTGAATAAAGACAAGTATTCACAATGAAATTACTGAATTCCATCTGAATTGATGGAAGTTTCCAAGTACCCGGTACTCGTTACATAAGCTGTCAAGTCAGCCACTGTTGTATAATCATAAAAGATGTATATTTTCTCTGGACCAAAAATATATTACAAACTGACTGGAATCACATCTAGTAACAAACGATTAAAATTCTATTCAGAAAGGAGCCACTGTGTAAACACAAAAACGACCTATGTAATGAGAATCGGGTATTAGGAAACTACCGAATGGAGAGCCACTAGTTTGGGTCTATAAAAGAATTAAGAAATATAATTCATGCAAGAACGTAAGCCAATTCCTACAGCAAACAGCACAGCATTGCAAGAGCCTATTCCGTTGCTAAGTAACTGATGTCAGAATATTGTCACAAAACTCATTGCCATTGCTAAGCAAGTGACGCCAGGCATTGAAATTTACGCAAAATTTTATTCTTCAGAACCTTGGATATGAAATTTAACAAAATATCTGAATGATGAATGTTTCAATGAAAACACAGTTATAGCCTTTGGGAGTCTAATTCTAAAATATTGATATGATTTTTTATACATTATTATTGTTTCATAATGTGTTATTTGCAATTTGACACATTTAAATGTACTTACATAATACACTTTATCGACCACAAAAATCTCAACATTTATCGAACAGTACTGCATCAAGAGCACAGAAGCATGTTATCTGTATTATGATGATTTACTATAAAATAAACCCTTATAAAAATTCTGCTATAATAATGAAGGTATAATAAATTCATTTACGATTTACTCGTAATTACATTATTTTTAGTACTGTGCCAAGATTTCAAAGTGCTCCATGATTGCAGACGTCAATTTCTTTTCAGAAAGTACCCCATTACTGCAGTCAGAAGATAACTATTTTTAGTGTGTTATTTTACGACACTGTATCAACATCTCAAGTTATTTAGCATCTGAATGAAGTGAAGGTGATAATGCCGGTGAAATGAGTTCAGAGTCCAGCATTGATAGTTACCCAGCATTTGCTCTTAATGGATTGCGGAAAAAGCCTGGAAAAAACTGAACCAGATAACTTGTCCCGACCGGGATTTGAAACTGGCTTCATGGTCAGAAGCACTAACCATTACTCTACAGATGTGGACAGAAGATAACTACCTACATAATTCACAATATTTCTATTTTTCCTATTATATGTGAGCCATTATCACTGTTGTCACTTATGAAATGAGAATCTGATATACATGTCCCTTCATTTTTGACAGATCTTTTCTAAGACACTTTATCAACTGCAATGGTTATCTAGCATCTGAGTGAAACGAAGCTGATAATGGCAGTGAAATGAGTCCAGAGTCCAGTGCCGAAAGTTATCCAGCATTTGTTATCAATAGACTGCTACAGGCATAGCATTCGTTCTAGACGAATGGAAATTTTTAATGGAAACTTAGATGCGAGTTACTCACCAGATGTGGACGGGCAGCGGACAGCATACTTCATAACCACTGCAGTGTCAGACAGCAGTGTCAGACGTCATCAATAACACAAACATTATTTTATTTACTGGAAGTACAGTTGCTACTTGACGAAATATAATGCTGCCATTCTGTTAATTTTTTTAATCCCTCATTATTACCTACCAGTATTAAATGTTATTTAAAAACAACTGCACTCCGTGTTTACAATATGTTGATGCATGGACAAAGTACACTCTTTACCAAATATAATAGTGACATTCAATTAATGTTTTAAATGTCACATAATAATACACACATTTTACGAAATCGACAATTAATCATCCTTCATTTCTTCCATATCTGACATGTCTTCATCTTCATTTTCCATTGGATTATTTTCACATTCGTTGTCTTTGTTGCTGCTTTCCATCCATTGTCTTCAATCAAATCCTCTCAATTCTTTCTTCCATGATGCCATCTTTCTCACAATACTCTCGTTCAATTTCCTCCACTTTACGACATACATTTTCCCACTCTATTGGGCCAATTTCTTCAAATCTTTGCCGACACATTATTTCGGCATTTTTTACTTTAAAAGTGATATTTCCACTACCAACCCTTTGCTTAATGTCTCCCCAAATTAATTCAATGGGACTCAGGTCCGGATGGTAAGGTGGGAGTCCTAAGGCTGTATGATTGTTTTCGGCTAATATTTGGTCAATTAAATAAGTCTTCTGTGTTGGCTTATCGGCTAAGATTAAATTATACAACTTTGTTTTGGTACTGTTAACATCAAATGGGATGTTATGTTTCACCAACCAGGCTTGCATATCTTTTCTTAAGGAATTTGAGGTTGGGGATTTATCCAGTTGTGTATTATGATATGAAGCACTGTCAATAACTAGAACAGAGTTAAGAGGTAAATTTGGAATTAACATTGTACGAAGCCATTTGGTGTAGTTATAAGTGTTCCTTTCTCTGTGAAAATCTCCAGTTTTCAGTTGCGACCTGTAAATGAGGAGAGCATTTGGCATAAACCAGAATCTTCCACCCGCATGGACGATTATAAGTCGCTCTCCTTTGGATAGAGGAGATATCAATCGGAGCCACTATTGTCAGACCAACTCTTAAAAATGGTGTGACTGCTATGTACGTACATCTCGTCTTCATACACTATTGGCCGTTCCTCAGCTATGTATTTGCGAAGAGAAGTCAGATATGTCTCTCGAAGTGAATGAATAATGTGTCTTTCAACTAGAACACTTCGATTGGTTCTTGTTTTTTTCCACCGAAAGCCTAAGTACTTGATTATTGTTCTAAGACTTGTGGGTTTACCTTGAAGATTGATAGTGTCTCTTAAATTCTGTAGCAGTCTTCTTATTGTTGGTGTTTACTTTCCTTCTTTATAGAAATTGTATAGGGAGTGACGGATTATGCATTTATCGAAATCATCGATGTCAGTGATTCTTTTCAGGACATTGTGTTTTTTTTCCAGGAGTGTCGAAAGACGTCCCTTCCTCTTCATGTTTTTTTTTCTGTCTCTTAAAATTCTGTAGAAAGACACCCCAGTGGCTGCAGCAACTCTTTCTTGAATTTCCGTCACTTTTTTTAAATACTCAGGTGAAAATCGGTATTTTTCTTTTGCCTCCTACTTCATGTAATCGTAAACGTTAGCAACAATCTCTAGACTTTGTTTGTGCAGTGTCTTCCCTTTCAATTTTGAAACTATAGGAAGCATAATGAAACTAATTAATTATCACAATTGAATCGCCCCATGCAGAAAGGGCTTCAGTCCATTAGACCTGGTTTTGAGAAAACTAAGGAAAACAGTCTGTACTTTGTATTCCTTTCTGCATATAACTCTCATTCTGACGCTTCAGTTTCTGTCTTTCCAAGCATTGGACTGAATTCCTTTCTGCACAGGCTGATGGAACCATCCATAAAGATATGATTTCCATTGATATCTCGTTTTTTCAAAATTTGTGACTGAAGCCCTTTCTGCATGGAGCGATTCAATTACAAATTAGTAACACTCGGATCTATGTCACACAAGAATATACTGGGGACTGTTCACTGGCACAGTCTGAGCAGATAAACAGAGTTTGTTGGTATGGTCACGTGTGTGGGGGGGATTTACTACGTAAGCGAGACTGGCTAGGCCCACCGCTTGGATATGATGACCAAGGCCATTCTTCAGAATCCTTTGCAAGACCTATAATTTTTCCCAACCAGGATTTAAACTTGGGCCTGATTAGATCTATATCACATTCCCCTTGCATTATTTTTCCTTCCTTGTAGCGTTTTTTGTAACTTCTAATAATTGCCAAGTTGAATCATGTTTTTCCCCAAGTCTGACCAAGTTGTTTCCTTATTACAGCATATCAACACATTCACTTAAAAATATGCTAGTTACTATCACAGTCGTCAATTATGAAAAACAGATAAACAGGCGTTTCTTCATTCTTCAAAACTGATCCTTATATGGAATTTACATGTTCTTCCTTTGGATGGTTTTTCCTTAGCTATCGCCATTCTAATGACTTTCAATAAATGCCAAATTCAATGATGTTTTCTCCTTGACCAAGTCACTTAACATGTGTTACAGGGTAACACACAAAATTCGAAGCATTAGCAGATAAATAAAATACTCGTCAACGGTTTCCTTTATTTCATTTTTACCATTGTTACACTTATAAATATGAAGTTATATTGTAATCAGAATACTCTATTTTGTATTCACTCCATCAACAGTAGCTAAAACGTCAAAGAAAGCACCAGTTGCAACATTGTTTTACTTGGTTATTTAATGATGCTATCAACTGCGAGGTTATTTAGCGTCAATGGAATTGGTGACAGCGAGATAGTACTTGGAGAAATAAAGCCAAGGATTCGCCACAGATTACCTGACATTTATCTTACAGTTGAGGAAAACCCCAGAGAAAACTCAACCAGGTAATCAGCCCAAGCAGGAATCGAATTCGCGCCCAAGCACAACTCTGAATCAGCAGGCAAGCGTCTTAGCCAATTGAACTATGCCAGTGGCTTAGTTTGCAACATCACAGAACACCTCAGCTAATTACATTCTTGGATTTTACGATTCAAGTCAATGTTTTAAGTGACACTCCTGTAAGAAATGTATTCTGATTTAGCAAATGTTGGCCAAGGCTGAACTCAGTTCACTTCAGAGGTGCCATATTAAAATTCATCTGCCTCATTCTGTGCATTTGACAGCTGTCCATGTGGCTATTTATTCAAAATAATCTTTTGCTAATGAACTTACAATCTGTATTACTTAATAAGTACACAAAATAAAAGAAGTTGTAATGGTTTATAAGAAATATTGCATTAGAAGCTTTTCACATCATAAATTAAACCAGCAAGCTTCAGCCTATACATCTTAAACTATTCGTACAAGCTCTAAATATAAAACATACTTACACGAAGAAGACGAGTGGGAAGACCAAAGAGACGTTGGAGAGACCAGTTTGATGTATAAAATTCTGGAGGCGGAACAGGCCATTGGCCTAAATCTTGAAGTTATTGATGATGATGATGATGATGATGATGATGATATGATGACGACGACGACTTACAAATTATAACATGATGGTATATTGGTGCTTTATATCCTTTTGTAAAATTAAATCTATTACATATGAAGACATTATTACAAAAAAACTCTTGTAAAAATTGCTATTTTTCAAGAGAACAATAAAAATAAATAGAACACATGTCAGCTGTTTCCGTACAACTGGTGTTTATCTTTGTGGCTATTGCACCTGACATGTGTCATTTTTGGAGTCAATAAACATTTGAAATAGTAGCAAATGTGCCCTGAACTCAATTTCATTAAAAGTGACCAGGGCTGTTTTTATAATAATATCTTCATACACATTAACTGGAGAATATTTATCTTTCCGCATATGACACAGTGTTATACAACTTATACATGTAGCAATAACAAAATATATAGCAAAGCCTTTCAATTTACCTTCAGTAAAGGCTTTTTGTCTTCTGTATGTGTAGCATCACTTGTATGTAAATCCAATGGGTCGATGCTGGGTTCCATCTTAATCATATCCATCACAACTGAAAGGGGAGATTCAGAAACTATGTCATTTGCAGAATCTGAGCTGTTTTGGAAGCCCAATTCTTAGTCGTAAATACGTATTTTATGACAATGTACTCAACACGTTTCAAATTTAATTATGGGTAAAGCCACAGTATTTGTGTTTTACATACAGGACTTTTTGCAATACATTTTATTGAATTGAAATATAATTTACCATTTTTTAAAATACAGAATTACATATAATTCAGAAGAATGCCTTTCCTTACATTATATCAAAGTCAGGAACCAAAATATCATTTCAATGCAAGACAAAAAAAATTAACTGGTTTAATTCCACTTCATTTTTTCTGAAACTACTTATAATTAAAAATGCCTTTTGGTGCTCGGTATAGCTTAACAATATATACTTAACATGTGATATCAAATCAGAGGTTTTTCCTTACAAGTTCCAGCCACAAAAATCTAATTTCAGAGAAGTGTAAGTTACGTATGGGAAAAGTGCTTCGTTACATATGGGACACACTGCCATTAAATTATTCAACTTAACGTAATAATAACTAAAATGATGTTTGAAACTGTGCCTTACATAGCCGAATTTTGAATTTGGGATTCAATCATCTTAATTTCGTCAGATGGAAGTGCAAACTGTCCACGACTATTTACAGGCTGTGGAGCACATTTAAGTTTTAATAAAATCTCAGCTTTATTGATTGTATCCTTCTATAACTTTTAGGCCACACGAACTTGTTAAAACCCACAGGTTTCATGAAAGAAATAGTTACATCATCATTGTTAATAGTTTCTATTACACCTCTATATCATTTTCATACAGGACAGTAACCCATTCCCTGGTTTTTAAGTCTTTACAAGAACCAGTCGTCCTGACAGACGAAGTATTAACATCTTTAGTTGACACCTGCACCTCATAATTACCTACATTTTTCAGACATCTTGAAGCATGAATGTAGCCACATACCAAGGTTTCCACTGGACAGTGGTAAAAACTTCGAGCATTAAAGTAAATAGAGAGGGCGTTCAATACTACTCTACCGGATGAACGTGGCACCAAAATAACAGCTCTCTCAGATCAGCTGATCTCGGGCAAAACATTACATAGTATGCTGTACGTATATGCAGTTTATTACAATGATTGTGGTTATGACAGCATATCCTAGAATGTATTAAGATAAAATGTTTCGGTAGATCCTAATTGAACAAGTGTCTTGCTTTTAATTGCTTGTTTTATAATAAAACATGAAATAACTTAAAGATAATCCTGCTATAAATGTCTTATGAACATATAAGATACTTTTACTGTCGACGTTTTAGTAAGGAAATTGAAGTTAGAAGTTACTGAATATGTATTAAGTAAGATTGAAACGAAGGAGTTGACAAAAGGGAGGACACTACTGTTTAAAAAAATTTAATCATGGCAATTTCTTTACGACATTTGACAGTACTTTGCATTTCTTAGTCTGACAAGTACCCTTCATTTGGGGGGAGTGAAAACATAGGTTATGTAACTTTTATTGATCTGAAAACTGTAATAGTGTGAGAAAGTTGTGTCTTACAGAAATATTAAATATAATAGCTTTGATTTTGTGATTAATATCTTGACGGCTCTACCGAGCCTTATATTTTAGAAATTATTCGTAAATTCGGCAAGTTTATTTACTAGTAAAACTAGAATATAGGCCTACCGTGTCTTTATATAATACTTTAATTCGCAGATTAATAAAAAATATAATTATATAATCCCATAAAAAGGAATAGGTCACAAACTGGCAGCTACTTATACAAAGAGTAATGGAAAAGAAAATGATTTTTCGCTCTTTAACATAACATGAATGTTTGAAAAAATGTAACGAAAACATGCTAACCCATTATGTTTCAGAGTTTTAAAATTCCCTCGGTAATTATACGTAGGTAATAATGAAATTGGATGTCTTGTAAATTATACTTAAATCCTCACAAAAGACCTTATAACTAATATATAATAATAATAATAATAATAATAATAATAATAATAATAATAATAATAATAATAATAATAGGCTAGGTAATGTTAAAATGAAAGCTTACAAATGAAGTCATGACACAATAATTATTTATATACAAACTAGACGAAAATAATATTTCTACGTTATGTCACATAAATTGGGTATTTATACTGGAATAAAAACACTTTAAATAACAGTGTAGGCCTAACATTTTTTTTATTTTTATACAATGTATTCTGGTTTTGTTTCAAACCTGGATAAAACTGCTCTTGAATCAATTCATGTTCTTATAAATGATCTATGTTTTTTACCCATAGTGGAAGTGGATGCTTCAGTCACAAGCTTCGTGCACCTCTTAACTAGCTCAGTGTGACAAGCAAATAAAGAAAACTTCAACGCCGAAATTTCTAGATCATTGAGTAGTACTTCGATGCCATTTTCTTGACATAGTTTTGAAAATTGATGGTGCTGTAATTCAATTTTCGGCTAAACTAACACTTAGGTAGTTCTCTTTGTACTGAGTTTATACACCTTGCATATTCGAATCTGAGAAAGGTTAGGTTTGGTTACTTTAGGCGTTTGTTATGCCTTGCATATACGATCAACTGCATATCCACACAAAAAAAATTCCGGTGGATTATACCAAAATTCCTTCTAAATGAAACGATTTTCACTTCCAAAATCAGGGAACTACCTCAACGCTAGTTTCACCTAGATATCTTTCAGTCCATCCATAGACGTATAGCCAAGGTGGGGGGGGGGGAGACGAGCGGGTGCTATTATATGCCATTACCATTTCTACAATTTAATAGGACACTGTAGTTACTTTGTTGAAATAATCTCAGATCTATTGAAGATTCGATTGCAAAACTGAAACAGGAACACGAAACGAATAGGGTAATTTAGTAACTTGAAGTAAGCCTAGGCCTATTTGTTTTTCTGTATTTGAATTCGTACGCATAATGATGCGCATTCGATAAAGACACACAAATCTGCTCCTTTTTTTAAGATAAATTGCTGGCAGTGAGCAAATCGTACACGCACTGAAGTTTTCCGAAATAAACATCATTAAATAACGTTATCGCGCTTTAATACATTGCAGTGAGGTTATTAATATTCATCAAGTGTAACCACCTACGAAATATTATCGTTATTTCTAATTTTTTTGTGCCGAAATAAATCCAAAACACTTATATTCCACTAGACATACATTGGCCTTTCTATATCCCATATCGTTTCTGCCCTAGATCAGCTGATCGAACTCTGGTGCCACTATCCAGCAAGCCTTGCCCCTTCTATCTCTCGCCCGCTGGATCGCATCGAAGCTGCGTTAAGCTGCCTGCTCATTGCCCTCTTGCTACATTGGTTACAGCGAACCACGGCCGACTTGATGCTCGCTTCGCTTTTTTGTATACGGTCTTGACCGTTGCTTACGAGATTACACAAGCTGGCGCATAGAGCTTGAAAAACGAGTCTGAAGTGGTTCCCTCGTAATGCCAATTCCGCCGCTCGGAGCGCTGTTCTGCCCTATATATTCATAGCAGAACACTTAAAAGACATTGACATTTGGGACATTTAAAGGACTCACCATTGCTTATTAAATGCTTCGTACAATATTTTATGGACAATAGACGTAATTTCCAAACTTCTACTCCTCAATTATATTACAATAAAAGGCTGTCATTCTTGATATTAAAACATATTACATATAAACTGAGGGACTGTCTGCTCTGTACTTCAGTTCATACACCAAACATTTCCGGAAATAAATTAACTTGACATCTTACATATACGCACTATAGCCTACCTTTTTCACCTAATATTATTAATATTGTTATTAAATAAGATATTGCAACTAATTAAGGTACTGCATTATCTTTAATTTCCTTGAATTCATAATTAAGCATTTGCAAGAAGGCGTAACTTTTCCCTCTCTTTAAAAAAAAATACGAACGTCACAATAATTGAGAAGTATAATTATTACGCGATTTTTTCTTGCAGTGGTGAAAATATTTCTATAGGCCTACTGATTAATCTATTGAGCATAGTAATAGAAAACGCTGTAGTATTCTTTTCTGAAGCCAAGATTTTCGCAAGAACTGAAATGCGACACATGTAAAGATGAAGAAATGTCCCTCTTTCTTTTGGGAAAACTTGTGAAGCCACTACTGGACAATATTGCCAAAGATATTTCCAGTAAATACGAAGTGACTAGGAAACTTAATCAGAAGCCCCTAAATAGAAAAGTGCTGAAAGTGCAATAAACTGGGCAATTTCTTAATTACATATAGAACACTGGAACTGACTATCTACAAGGACCCTGGTGTTATAAATATTATGATTATTTCAGATTGTGATACAGTTATAAGCGTACATTCCTAAAACTTAAAACTAACAATGAGGATGCCCTATGTTATAGGAAAGTTTTAAACGTGTACATTTAACTTTTTTATGGATGATTTCCTGATCAAGATTTTCATTAACTATGTGCCAAACTTTTGAAGTGAAGAGTGCAGTAAGAAACTGTTGGATATCTGATCAGTATTTTAATCATGTGCTGGTTACAGTACATTAGATGTCTTCTTGAATATACCTGATGAGCAGGGAACGGATTTATATGGACTAAAAATATATGAAATATGTAAATATATATGTAGTTATTTTTACCAAAATATGGAATTAAATATGGATTTTTACCAAAATATGGAATTAAATATGGACTTAAAATTATAAAAAAAATGACTATGTACGTTAAATATTGGTACATTTTAATCAAACTAAACAAAAAATATAATGGACGTACCTTATCTTCCAATGTAGTTTCAACAAAACACAATTTTTATTGTCTGTTACCATAACAATAGGTTACAAACATTTCTTTCAAGTGCTGAAAAGTGAATCTTCTTCTATTGTCTCTGAGGATAGATTTATACTGACTAAAAGAGCGTTCGACGTCACAAGAAGTAACTGGTACATAATTCAATTTCACAATGTCTGCTGGGGATAAGTCCAAGTTAATCTTCACTGTTGATTCACCACTCATCACAGCAACAACCTTTTGTAGTTCTTCATATCCAGGGTTTTTTGAAAGTACAGTGTCCACCTTAGCTCTTACTGCATCTGCAACTTTACCTCTACCACGATTCAGTTGTTCCACAGTACTATTTATAATTTCAAAACTTTCAGATAGTGAAAGGTGCCTATTTTGGAGACTTTTGAGCGTTTTTATGATGCATGAAAATGTATGCTGAATGTGAGCTAAGTCATTCTTCACACTTATGTCACAGGTAACTGTTTTCGCAGTATCAATTGAGACTGCATCTTCAGAGTCCAATGCAAGGAGAACATTGTTAATAGAGTCTATATGTTCGGCATAATATTCAACTGCTTCTAGCCATGTACCCCATCTAGTTAAAATTGGCTTTGGTGGCAATGGAATTTCAGGGTACATTTCTTTCAACACGTTAACTCTACTGGGAGCTTTGAGAAATACTTTTTTCACTGATGAAATCAACAAATCTACTTTAGGGAAATTGTCTCTGACCACTTCTGCCACACGATGAAATGCATGCGCCACACAAGTAAAATGAGTCAATTTAGGATGTACAACAGATAATGCTTGTCCAGCTTTGACCATATAAGGGGCAGCATCGCTAATAAAGAATAACACATTATCGTACATAATACCCTTTGGCCACAGGATACCCATAGCTTCGTTGAACAGTTTAACTATAGTTTTGTTATTGCACTTTTCTAGAACATCACAATGTAAAAGAATTCGTTCAGAATATTGTTCACTTAACAAACCGATAACTACATTACCAACAAGTCTACCTTCTTTGTCGGGAGTCTCATCAATGGAAACCCAAATTGAACTATCTTTAATTTCATCTCTTATCTTCTGTATTGTCTCATCGTAGATGGATGGAGCATACGTCTTCCTAAGTGTTGACTCATCCGGGATTGTATGTTGAGTATATTTTTCAAGGAATTCCCTGAAGACCTTATTCTTTAGTTTGTAGAGAGGAATATCAGCAGAGATGAGAGAACGGCACAGGTCGATGTTAAACTCAGATCTTACATTCGATGTTGTTGGTTGTGTTAAAAACAATTGTCTCTGCTTGGAATTTAGTTGTTTGTTGGCCTGATGTTTACTAGTTGTAATGTGTTGTTGCACCAGGAACTTTTGTGTAGATGATACTGCACACTGACACAAATTACAAAATAATATTTTATTGTCAGTTGATAAACCATCTTCTTTAAATTCTGAAATGTAACTTGTTAGTTTTGATTTTAAATTGACTGAATGACGTACTTTTGGCATATTTACCGTCTTTATAGTATGATTTACAAAACTGAACCTATGTGTACTCTGACTGGCATTTAACTGTTGAGCTGCACAACTGAAGTCTGTTAAAAATTTTAAATTAAATTAATACAGTTTTGTAACTTACTTTCCCATTGTTGATAGGACTGCTAATTTTCAAATAACTCTGATGTTAAATGGATTACTGAACATGTGTTTAAATCTCTATTGTTGAAATGTATTTTTAAAAGTTAATGGAATTTTGTTTTGTTTTATTGTTAAACCTAATATAATATTTACTGTTTTATATGAAATATGGAAAATATATGGAAATTAACGAAAATATGTACTAAACTCTAAAATATGGAAAAATATGGAAAATAAAAGTAGGATTTTTCAACCCTACACATTGTGAAACATAAAGATAATGCAAAATATAAATTATATTAGCTTTATAAGTAAATATGTATTTACATATAAATCCTTTCCCTGCTGATGAGGTATGTATATGAAGTTTGTATCGTCAGTATTCAAGTAGCCTACTTATGTATGTAATTTTTATTGTCTGTAGAGAAAAAATTTAGCTTATGTGATAGTATGAAATAATCTCTCACGAAATAACAAGGAAGAGAAAGGTGCTTAAATTTAAATATTGAAAACAGGATGATAAGAAGAAAATAATTTTTACTTTCAATTATTAATGAAATATGGCCACTCACCCACCATTCGCAGTTGATTTCTATGGTTACAGGTCTATTCTTCATATTCTGTAGCTTTCAAATAATTTCTAAAATAAATATTACGCCTACTTAGCTCTTGTAAAACGAAATTTTCACTTTCACTTTCAACGGAACACTCACTTATATTCAGTTCTTGTATCTTGCAGTAAATTATCCATTTGTGATCATCTTTCCAATATAACCTCCCATTGAAACGACCACTTAAAATCATGAGCTAGAATTTATTATTTTAAAAACATTTCCACGTACATACTGTTATAATTGTTATGAACCACAATACAAAAGACAACACTGTGAAATTGGATTAATTTACCAAGATCAACATCAATACCGGTAGTATAAAATCACATATAGGCCTAGGCTATATTATTTCATTACTTTATGGTATTAATTAGAAAAATTAATTTTGAAGAATTTACAAATATGCTGAAATAATTTATGACACCTCTTATAGAAATGTAAAAATATGTATGTACATTTTGAAACAATGGGTATAGCACCACTTGAAAATGTTGAGCACTTTAACAGTAACTTGTAAATTGTTCCATCACGTTGTCTATAGCGTTCATTTAATGTAGCACTTTTAGAATGAACGTGGTTCACATACATAAGAAGAAATGACAATGGAATGAGTCGAAGACATACAGTTTTCTTTAATCTTTAGCAAATGATGAAGTTGAATATATACTGTTACTTCATATCCTAACATAAGTAGAGTCGCCACCATAGATGTAACACCTCCGTAACACCTGAAATGAATATAAAATAAATTAATGTATTGGTAATGATACAAGAATAAAAAAAAATTAGGCTAGACATAACCTCACAAAATTACAAACACATGCTAAAAAAAAAACTTTACGTATCCGTATATAATAAAACTAGATATTCTAGATATAATTTGATTCACACGATAACCACCTCAGCCTATTTCGCAGCAGCCATTATTAGTTACCAGTTTGAGGTGCATTACCTAATCTCATACTAACCTTGTTCAGTTCTCTAACCTAATTCACTGAAAATTACGTAACAATACACATTAATTACCTAATAAGTACAGCATGAAGATAATTCATTATTTTGTCGGTATTTTCTAAAAGAGAAAGGGAAAACAGTAACAACATTATCTTCAAGTTTACATCACGTCGTTCACATTTTCATTAGGCCTATATCAGTAATGCTTGGTAAGTGAAACAATGCATGAAATTATTTTACATTTCGGGTCACATCATTCGAGAGTCGGAAAATGCAATTCGCCACTTTTAACATAGCATTGCTTGTTATATGAGAGAACTTTGACATTTACCTTAACCGATAAAGATACGACCTATTGGTACAGAGTTCTTCACATAGCAAAACACAGACAATTTTCGAATATAACTTAGCTGAACAAACTTCAAATAACACTGTAATATGCTTGGCATATTTGTAATATTCGTACTCAATGAGTAATGCACAATTAATCGAACTATTTTCACGATGCACAATGCTTTGTAATGGTACTATTCATCATTTCATAGGGCAGAGAGGCGAACCTAGCGGCAGAAATTGTCATGACTCACAAAGACCTACTCTCGATCGTGCTATGCGCCAGCTTGTGTAATCTCGTAAACAACGGCCTTGACAATAGTAATCCTATGTTGAAATTTGATAATTTCTCAATGCCACCACGAGGCGCTGTCTGCCAAGGTGTGGTGTCCACAGGACAAATACAGTACTCAATATGAATTAAAATAAATGATTAAAGAGTAATAATAACAATTATAAATAATAAATAAGAAAATAATAAGTATTAATATGGTAAAAGCGCGAGTTTAAAAGCAGGGAAGGTAACACATAGTAACCTGTTTAGTTTAAGTAACATGATGACAGAGGCGTAATTTTGTAGTTCATTCACTGAGTAGCACCCTTAGGCTAAACTGCGATGTTTTAAAGTAATTACTTGTGTAATTATTTACCATAACTTGTACTAAATTTTATAATTTCACTCACTGCACCGATACATTCCACTTGATATTGCAGATTCAAGAATCATAGTTTCAAGATTTTGCGACTCAGTGGATTATAAGCCGCATTCTTTGAAGGAACAAGCTTTTCAGTTAAAGCTGCTGCAATGTTATCTAGAAGTGGCCTAAAAAATTTCACAGTAATGATATTAGCAAGTCGTTTTTGGCCATCTTCATCACAAATTGGCATTGCAAGAGAGGGCATCTACACAGTAACGGCTCAATTTCTGAACACAAATTTTCTAATATATTCTTGTGTGGTATTCTCATTCGATGATTAAGCAGCTAATCTAGAATCAATTTTGCATGAATACTGCCTTCATCGGCCTTTTACCCTACATTTTCCAGTTCTCTATGTAGGCCTAACGAATCTCTTTTAATTAGTTGGAGTTTTTCGGTTGTTATTGTCATCTCATCTTGCTTCTCTAGTAACACCTGATTAAGTTGTTTAATTTTCACATGCAATCTGTTAATTATTTCTTTTTAGCTCCATAAAGTTGACAACGTCTGTTTGCGTCGCTTTATGGTCATTTTCAACTGGCAAGAAGGGAATGTCATTAACTGATGCTGAGTCACTCACAACATCTTGTTCAAATAGTGAAAAACCAATATTACTAAAAGATTTGTGTTTCTTGGGTGGAGGGAGATCAGTTTTAGTAACTGTTCGTCATGGTCTTCTGATATCTGTCACTTAATACCTAGGATAATGAGGGAATATTATTGGCACAGCATTTGGTTTTAATAGTCTAAATTTCCCATTATTAGATTAATCTTCTTCCCTGAAATGTAAACTACAAACGACTGAAGTTGGGGAGTTGCTTTAGGAAAAAGGCTTGGCGTGAAATCACTTTAAGGCATTTTCGCATCTTTCCCTTACTTACTTACTTACTTACTTACTTACTTACTTACTTACTACTTACTTACGGCTTTTAAGGAATCCGGAGGTTCATTGCCGCCCTTACATAAGCCCCCCATTGATCCCTATCCTGAGCAAAATTAATCCAGTCTCTATCATCACATCCCACCTCTCTCAAATCCATTTTAATATTATCTTCCCATCTACGTCTTTTTCCCTCCGGCCTCCCAACTAGCACTCTATATGCATTTCTGGATTCGCCCATACGTGCTACATGCCCTGCCCATCTCAAACGTCTGGATTTAATGTTCCTAATTATGTCAGGTGAAGCATACAATGCGTGCAGTTCTGCGTTATGTAACTTCCTCATTTTTCTCTAATTCCATCGCTCTTAGCCCATATATTTTCCTGAGAACTTTATTCTCAAACACTCTTAACCTTTGTTCCTCTCTCAAAATGAGAGTCAAAGTTTCGCAACCATACAAAACAACCGGTAATATAACTGTTTTTAAAGATTCTAACTTTCCGATTTTTTGACAGCAGACTAGATGATAAAAGCTTCTCAACCGAATATTAAGAGATATTTCTCATGTTTATTCTGCGTTTAATTTTCTCACGAATATCATTTATATTTGTTACTGTTGCTCCAAGATATTTGAACTTTTGTCCACACCTGTGGAGTAACGGTTAGCGCGTCTAGCCGCGAAACCAGGTGGCCCGGGTTCGATTCCCGGTCGGGGCAAGTTACCTGATTGAGATTTTTTCCGAGGTTTTCCCTCAACCCAATATGAGCAAATGCTGGATAACTTTCGGTGTTGGACCCCGGACTCATTTCACCGGCATTATCACCTTCATCTCATTCAGACGCTAAATTGCCTAAGATGTTGATAAAGCGTCGTAAAATAACCTACTAAAATAAAATAAACTATTTGAATTTTTCCGCCTCTTCGAAGGATACAACTCCAATTTTTATATTTCCATTTCGTGCAATATTCTGGTCACGAAATATAATCATCTTTCCCTGTCACTCGGAAATTCGTGGAATGATATTGCTCCTCCACTTTTTTATCTATTCGAAGTTCACAATGGTACACAAGAATACGTCATTTTGAATCATATCACAATAACTCACATACCATTAGAAATAAGCGCAATATTGCTATAATCGTACAAGAAAGCATACACACATTCCTCAGTGAACCTTGGGAGTCAGTGCCATCTGGCGGGAATTTCATATTTTCTCGATTACAGATCTAACACAGGGATCAAAATGAATTGTCAAGGCCGGTAGAGGAGAAGCGAAGCGAGCATCAAGTCGGTCGTGCAGCGAACAAGTCTGTTTTCAAATTCTGACGCTAGAGTGCACCTGTGGCCGTCCGTTGTTATGAAGGGTAGCTGTGAAGGTGTGAAAGTTAACACGTGGTGATTGTTTAAAAAAATGGTGTATTGCTGTATACCGTTTTGTAAATCTCAAAAAGGTAAACGAGACTATATTGGAATTTCATTTCATGAGATACCTTCCCACGATGTATCGCGAGAAGGCGATAGGAAGGGAAGTAAGTGGACACCTTCGATCGTTCTGTTGTGTGCAGTAAGCATTTCACAAATCAAGATTTTAAAGAAAACTGTAAACTAAGACAATTAAAAGCGACATCAGTACCAAGTGTGTTTCCTGATTATCCTACCTACAAACAACAGCCAACATCTAGAAAGAGGAAAAGTAGAGATTCAAGCACGACTCAGCCAACTTCGAGAAAGAGGAGGAGAGATTCAAGTACAGCACGATGTCCTAATACTACAGAGGAAACGTACTCCGTTGTAGAAAACAGTGAGATATTGTTATTAGTATTAGCAGTATTATTATGGCGCCAGTACTTTTTAAGCATCATAAAATTGAGATTTTGTCATAATTGTATAAAATATCAATAATTATAAAATAGTGGAAGTATGTTTTATTTACAGTATTACAGAACAATATGTTTAGATTAATATTAATTTCGTCATTTTGTTTCCCAAGGGGTTGCTGAATCAACGCAAGAAGAAGAAAGCGCCCAATGTAATTCAGAACCCTGCGATTTCGGTGTCCAAGTTAATGTAATTAGTAAAGGTGAATTCGACCGTCAAAAACAATTAAACAATAAGGTCCGACTTAAGATATATAGACTGCAGAATTGCAGAAGAAACTACAGGAAGCAAGGAAAATCTAGGATGAATGTACAGAAACCAAGTCCCTTAGGGCAGTAAGAAAAGCTGCAGAAGAAGGGAATCATACGGCCATTTACATCGAGGACCAGATCCAAAACTTCGAGAAAAAACGACCTATATGGTCAGAAGAAACCATTCGATATTGTATTTCCTGGCGAATTGGATCACCTAAAGGATATGAATTTGCGCGAATTTCAAAAATAATACAAGCTCCTTCGCGTAGTACTTTAGATAGATATCTTGGCACAATTGAATGTGGCGTCGGAATTTCTCCCCTTATAAAACAAAGACTTCAAGCAGAGGCTTCAAATCTGAACGACATGGAAAAAATATGTTCCATTATTTGCGATGAAATGGCTATTAAGGAGCGTCTACTCTACAATAAAGAAGAGGACAAGTTTTTTGGACTTGTGGAGGCAGAAGGCGTTTACGACGAGGAAATAGGACAAACTCCCGTCTTAGCAAATAAGTTGCTGTGCTTCGTAATTCACGGATTGTCCAAGAAATACACTATCCCAGCAGCCTATTTCATGGTCAGAGCATTAAATGGCAATGAACTCTTTTTCTTAGTCCAGCAAGTAATAAAAGTCGTCGAGTTATGCGGCTTTTATGTGCTACGCCTTGTGACAGATAATCATCGAACAAATACTTCTATGTTCAAGAAATTTGGTGACGGTGAACTAAAACCAAGTGTAGTACATCCATGCAACCCACTACGGCAGCTTTATTTTTCTTTTGATTACTGCCATCTGATGAAGAATATCAGATCGCAATTTTTAGACCACGACATGACAGACAGCGATGGCATAATTAGTGCTAAATTCTTAAAAGAGGTCTATCGAATGCAGAAGAATCTAGTAATGAAACCTATCCGCTATCTCACTCGAAAACACCTCGAACCTAGTTAATTTGAGAAAATGAACGTTCTGCATGCTGTGCAAGTATTTTCGCCAGCAGTAACAGCAACCTTAGAGTACATGAAAAACAACAATTTCTGCTTGATATCACAAGTGGATTTTTCGGAAGCTGGCCCAACAGTGAGGTTCATGAAGAATGTATACAAATTCTTCACTGTGCATGACATTAGTTATAAAACCCAACACTTAAGGCGAAATAATCCGGACAGCATGATGTTTTATTCCCCTGCTGATGAACGTCTTCGGTGGCTAAGAGATGACTTCTGTAAATACATTCAAGAAGTGCAAGAGTCATCTAAAGCTCTGAAAATGAAAGGGCTGACTAAAGAAACGTATGATGCCATTATTTTCACGGTGGAATCTACCGCCTCATGTATAATACATCTATTGCAGTCTGGATTTTTTTTATGTGCTGACGAGAAATTTTTCTGGTGATCCAGTTGAAGCAATGTTCAGCTCAGTAAGGATGGGAGGAGGCAGCAACGATATGACTGATTCAGGAACTGCTCAGAATGCCATAAAGAGGATTCTAAAATCCTATTGATTTCAGCTGCAAACGCTAATGTTGCCCATAAGCAGAATTCTGACATTTGTAGCAAAATTACCTCCATTGAAGAAGACGATTCTCATTCAGGGACATTAATTATGCTTCCTGAACATATTAATGTATTGCTTGAAAGTATTCCCAGTATGTTTGTGAATGTCAACTTGGAAACAGCAACTCAGGCATTAGTATATGGATATCTGGTGCGGGTAATTGAAGAAAAGACTGAGTGCAGTTCTTGTGTGAACAACATATCTATTCCGGCAATTGAGAATTCGTTCGATGATCGCCGAACAGTTTAGATCAATAAATTTTCAAGTGTTCGAAGAAGTTCACGGACTGGCAGACAATGACAGTACAAGAAGAATAGGCATGATTGCCATCCCGCCAAATAACAACAATGGCTACATCATCGATCCCACAGTTAGATTTGAAAAACAAAAGAGCCAACCTGAAGATGTAAAATAGGGGAAAAAACGACATCTATGTACGTACCGTTCCATATTTCATGGACAAATACGGTCTACAACAAATTGAAGTAATAGGCCTTATGGTTGGAGCGCGCGGAACTATTCCCGATTTCTTCTTCCAGACCTGGCAACGTTTCAGCCTACAGAGGAAGGCAATTGATGACATCGTTCTTGCAGCTCTGAGAGGATCAATATTTATACTCCGCAATCATCTCTACGGTCAACAATGAACTTCAACTAATTAATTAGTAGCTGCTTATTTATTCAGTCATTTCTTGTCATTGTTGTAAGACTCCCTTCAACTTAAACATATGTATATTATTTATACTTCCAACTGCCTATTGCTCAATATGCTCTGTCTCTGTGGCAGCCTGTTAATACAGGGAGCTGTTATCTTTTAGATAAATAAATAATGGAAATGATAAATCATTTGAATCGAGGAGGGCTTCGATATCCCCAACACCAATTTGTAAGCCTAATTATAGGTTTGCAACGGTTTGTGGAAGCCGCATTACCTTATTTGAAGTCAACTTGTCTTCTTAAAACTATAACACAATATGTTCTTCCAGCAATGTGTCAGTCACCTATACTCAAGTGTTCTAATGAAGAGGATCATCAAACAATAGTTGCACAGATAATAGTGCAAAAATTTGTGAAACCCATGCCTTCCAATGTAGGAAAAAACATACAGACAGGGTGTTTCGTTTTTCAAATTCAGTGAAACCGCTGTCCAGAAAAATACTGAAATTATAACTCTTCTTTGACAATTCGCAAACAGCGGTGGGGACGTGCTGCCACCTAACGACAGATTCATAAAAATGAAGATACTACCTGGAAGTGCCGATCCTAGATCATATATACTAACAGATAACTCCTTTATATAGACTTTCGAGTTAGCAGTTGGAGGCCGGCTTGATGTAGTTCAATAATCGTTAACAGATGGCACAATGACCAACACCATCACGAGACACGAACTCTGAACCGGTCTGGTCGGTCTAAATCGATTATTTCTTGCTTACGAGATTATCTCGTATGTACTGTCGACAACTGATGACCATGGATAAATATTATTGGCCTTTATGACCTTGGAAAGTTCGGAACGAGGCAGCTATAAATATAGTTGTCACGTGGGCGAAGCGAAGAGATAAGATAAAGTACGCCTTTGTATTGAATAGAATACAATACAGTCTCTCGGCGCAAAGCCAATCTACCTATATAGAATATGTAGACCATGTTATAAAGTTATCCGTCGGCTAAATTATGATTCGTTATCTCTTCTGTTTTTATATATTTGTCGTGAATATTATTTATATTATCAACTGAGTGTATAACATAATTTATCCGTTAATTGATATTTTACTAATGATAAATCCAAAGAACAATGGGAAATAAGGGACCAAACACTGAAAAATAAAGAAAATAAGAGAATTTGACGTTCATAATTATAATGTTGTCGGAGTTTCGTTATACTTTACTTTGAATTATTTTAACTTGAACCACAAAAACGTATGAAAATTAATGTTAACATTACCTAATTAGTTATGATAGTAGTATATTAGAAAATTTGTGCATGTAGCCTGATTACAATATATAAGTAATACTAACCTAACCTAAGCAATAGTAGTCTTGTTTATTTCATACATGTTCGTATAATTATACAAAAAGAAGAATAATCTAGTTTGCAGCCTGTGATGTCTCATTTACAGTATTACATAATATACATATTACGATATTTACTAGGTACTTTAACAATATATAGTTAATAATATTATAAAATATACAGGCCTAATCCATTACCAAGAAATACCCCTTCCCTCACATTTTCAATACTGTTTACCTCAAAAGGCCTTCACACCTTATTAGACACTGGATTAAAATAGTCATGTTGATGTAGGCCTACAACATTACATTTTTTTGTCACTACTCCTGATCCCATTCTAACAGTTTCAGGTTTTGTAATTTGTAACAATACTAACAATACTGATGGTCATTCCATAGTGACACACATAACATTTTCCAAGTAACTATGATCTTCACAGGAAATTTAAATACTTAGGAGTTTATGAAAGAGACATCACTCTTTTAACATAAGCATTCCAAAATATAAACAGAAAATCTTAATGAAAAGGAATAATTAATCATGTAAAAAATATGAATTATATGGTGTGACGAACATTTCCTTGCCACTTAATTTATTATCAAAATGGAAAATGTTCATATTATTGTGTCAAATGACATAAATAGTTGTTTTCCAAAGAATTAAGACACTTGTGTAGTACATGTAACTGCTGACATACTTTAATGAAAAAAAAAACAGTGCCATTAACAAATAAAATATTACGAATTATATTGTGACACACGAACATTTCTGCCAAGTTGATTACTATTTTTTTCCGTTGCATATCGAGATTTATACACAGTGCCTACAGTTCTTATTATACAAAGCAACACTTGATTACACTAAAATACACATTCAGATTTAAAATGTCCTTGGTTATTTACAACCATATGTGGTGATATCTCCTGTGTAATATCATGTGATGAATACACCAATATAGGCTATCTACTTTTCCTCCCATTTGTAATACTTTCCTTTCTTGAACATCACGGAAACTTTAAATTCACCACCACAAGCTTTTGTAAGTTCCTCTGCTTATCCGACGTCTTTTTTTTAATTGATTATTTAACGATGTTGTATCAACTACTAGGTTATTTAGCCTCGACGGGATTGGTGATAGTGAAATGATATTTGGCGAGATGAGGTTGAGGATTTGCCATAGATTACATGACATTCGCCTTACAATTGGAGAAAACCTCGGAAAAAACCTCAACCAGGTAACTTGCCCCAATCAGGATTTGAACCCGGGCCCACTCATTTCACGGTAAGATGTGCCTACCATTACTCCACAGCAATAGACCGAACATGGGTTATGTACATTAATTCTTTTGACTTTCGGTTAGCTTTCTTAAGAATACGCATAAAGAAATGTAAGTTAGTGCTTTCCAGGCTATCCTTGTAATATTAGTGACTTATTTCAACCAGTTTGTTACTAAAATATATACTGTACCTAAGTGTTTACTTGTGACACTGGTGATCCATTTAATTGGTATATGAGACGAATTTAATTTTGCGTTTTACAGAAGGATACATATTGACTTACTTTTGCTCACATTGATTTTAATTTTATTTGTTGTAGTCCCGTTTTCAATAACGTCAAGCTAGTTTTGCAAGGCGGTGATATGAGAT
This sequence comes from Periplaneta americana, assembly GCF_040183065.1. NCBI lineage: Eukaryota > Metazoa > Arthropoda > Insecta > Blattodea > Blattidae > Periplaneta > Periplaneta americana. The sequence goes on along the minus strand of NC_091121.1, from coordinate 121,756,561 downwards.
TTATCACTAATTTTTTCTATATATTATACATCCATCCACGAATAAGCTTGCCTAAGAAGTGGCATTTCTATTCAAATCCTGCAATAATTTTCAGTAAATATTTTGCACCGAGAAGCTATTATACATTTAATTTTACTTCTGAGACCAGTGAAATATATGCCAATTTTATTAGAAAGGTGCATGTATAATTATCCAATAGTATGATGTTATTTGCAACAAAAACTAAAGGGCATGAAAGAAAAGAAGACAACATTAATGCTGTGGTTCTTAGAGTTCCCATAGAGTTACACGTTCATTGTCCACTGAAAGTTGTATTTCTCTATTGAAGTGTAAAAGAGAAACTCTCATAAATTATGTCAGAAACAAAGAAAGGCACCTCCCAAATATGTAGGATAATTAATTTAATAATGTTATTACCGGGACTTGAAAATAGCAATCATATGTAATGGGTGGGGAAAAAATACTTTTTAATCGCGTTTCTATAGTTCGACAATGCTGACTATTCAGAGTTTTGCCTGACAGGTGAGCTACCATAAATTCCTTGAAGTCCTAGTTATTACTGAAACCAAATGTGTGTCTATTGTCAAGAGTCCATTTTATTTATACTTGTTAAGACATCATTCATAGACTAGTTACCGCTTTCAGTTTTGATACTACATACATTGAAATTAATCTATTATTTTTCGTCCTATTTATACATTTATATTGAATGATTCGGTCTATCTTCATAACACATCTCATCAACAATACTGGATAAAAAGAGTTGAATTAGCTTCCATGCTGCGTTGTATTTATTTTGTAATGTTCCTATAGCAGAAATATTAAATAGGAATTCCTTAAAACAGATTTATATTCACTCCTATGCCTTTATATACAATACCAGTACATATATTGTATTTCTTAAGATTTGGTTACTTTATAAACAGTATGTTAGTGCAAGAACTCTTTTTTTCATATTTAATAATTCTGGCATGTGTCAATAAATATGCTTGAGACCTCTGTCTCTCTGAATTACTCTTTACTAACTGGAAACATATTTCAAATTTATATTTTAAAAACGTATTAAAATATTCTCACAATTTAGAGCATAACAATTCCCGAAATAATCATCCTACATTAAATTATTAAGATAAAAATGATTCAATCTATCGCTTGTAACAATACCTTTATGGTCCTAATAAATTAAGAAATAATTCAGGTACATCCAACAGATTTATTTTAAAATGGCCTGCAGTTATTATTTTGAATTTTATTGTACCTTACAAATTTGAGTTAAGGTACAATAAAATTTAATCAAGCTTCAAACAAAGTAATTCCATCTTTCCAACAGGGGGACAATAAATACTTAATGTAATGCTAAACTCGAAAAACTTATTGATGCAACTTAATTTCATATTCTATACCACTGGCACCAAAAAAAAAAGTGTCCTATTGTTCATACTGTTTCAAGATGAATAGTTTCTTAGTGTTTGTCCATTCCACTTTTTTTATTGTCCTTCCCATTTCTATTTCTCGCATTTTGAGTAGGTACTTCACATGTAGTATATGTTTTACTTTAATACATATAATGACCATGAAGATATTTGGATATGTCTTACAAAATTCTTGCTGAAGACCACTGTGGTAACATTCTGCCGCATCTGTAGTTTGTACATTTTGAAATTTTCGTGCTTCAGCTCAGAATTCAGGCGGGGGGAGGGGAGGTTGATGTGCCAATGTAGTTTTCCAGAATATAATAATATTCAAAACATTCTCTAATAGGAGGGGCCTCTGATATTAGCTCTGCAAAAAATCTGATACTGGTACTTCTGTTGCTGGTAAATAAGAAAGAACGAAATATAAAAATTTTTAACCGCTTTTCGAATTTCAGGTGCTTTGTGTCTCAGCTGCTGGTTTGATATACTGTTTGTTTCCTTTAATTTTCCAGAGCAAAAACTGTCCTAAGCGAAATTTACACTCTGTAATTTTAACACTGGAAACATTTATTTTGGTAGCATTGTGTGATGCTATTTCATAATATAACAAGAGCTTTGAAATGATTAACTGCTAACTACTACCTGGGTGAAAGTAGCACTGAAGCGGTTCCTGTGAGTTCTGAAGTGAAAACCGTTCAATTTATAAGGAATTTTTTTGTGGAGATGCAGTTGATTGTATATGCAAGGTGTAAAAGTGCCTAAAACTAACTGACCCCAGTGCTGTCATGGAGGCCACACGAGGCCATATATCGTATTGAACCTACAATTTTTTTTTTAATTAATCGTATGGGGAAATGAAAATTTTGTCTGTAAGGAGCCATACGGCATATGGGTGCCTACGTTTTGTACGTGGAGATCTATACAGATCTTAGATCATCTCTGGCTGTTCCTACTGTACCTACCGGTATTTTGTTTGATGTTCATAAACAAAAAATTATCCACCTCTTTTCAGCACTGGAATCCAGAATTATATAAAATAATGGTTGAAAAACGAGAAGTGCTGCAAATATACACTCCAGGATTCATCGAGACAAGTGTGCATCAATGGTGGTGCTACATGATGTATTCTTTAAATCAAACTTGTGCAATTAAATTGTAAAGCAAAACAATTTTACTTCTTCTTTAATATTAAAAAAAAAAACTAAATGACAATTGGAGAGATAGAGAGAGGAGAGTAAAATATATTTCAAGGGAGAAAACAAGGGGTGGGTGCATGGCCAAGAAAAAAATTACCATGACAGCACTGACCAAACCTAACCTGTTACAGACTCATGTATGCAAGGTGAAGAAGCTGAGTATGAAGGAAACTACCTCAGCGCTAATCAAGATTTTCAGGTATAACTCCCTGCAAAGTTGATTTGAATAATTTCTAGGGAAAAATTGTTCCGGGGCTGGGCATCGAACCTGGGACCTTTGGTTTAACGTTCCAACGCTCTACCAACTGAGCTACCCGGGAACTCTACCCGGCACCGATATATTTCAAGGAAGAAAACAAGGGGTGGGGTGCGAGGCATGGTGCAGCGCTAGTTTAACTCTTATAGATGAACTATATATATATATATATATATATATATATATATATATATATATATAAAGAACTTCAAGTGTCAATATTGTCTCAAAGGTTTCTGTGTAACAAACTTCATTTAGAAATGTCCATCTGCGATTATGTTAACTGCAGAAGAAGGAAGAAATATTGTCGTAATATGAAGTTATTCAAATTTTCAATTAAGGGCAAGGAAAGGCTACAAATATTATTTTTGATTTCACCCTTATAAATTGAACGATTTTCACTTCAGAAATCACCGTAACTACCTCAGCACTAGTTTATGTAATTTAAGGACCAGTATAAATGAAATTTGATTAAAGTGAGAAAGAAATTCGTAAGGGAGGCGATCAGGAGGGATTGAGGTTGTCTACTAATTCGTTACAAACAACCATTATAGATTATTTCATTTGACTAACGATGATTTGTAGAGAGCAAAATACCTACAGTAGGGTAAAGAATCTAAATCAGTACGTATATGAGAACGGATATAAAAGTGTCAGGAAAATAACAGAATTACCGTATATTGCAATTAACTCTGCATTGGCAGAGAAACCGCACAGGGTATCGTAAATCTGCTGAAAATTAGAAAATTGTGTAAAAAAATGCATTCAGAGCGAATTTTCCAGCCTGATATCATCTCGCCCACATTATGGACATAATTCAATACCGTAAGACTGATATGAAACGAATACTAGAACAATTTGTTAACCAAAGACGATGTTCAGTAGTTGTTTAACAACATACAGAGCAAATAAAAACACAAACGCTTTTCTAGCAATAGTTCAGATGAAAAGAAAATGATTAGTACGACCGCTTATTTGTAAAAAGAACACTGCCACTGCCAGAAGCAATATATCAGGCCTACGTTATGAACACGTTGAATTTAATGTGGACGAGAAACGTACAGTTATTATTTATCTGCTTCCATATCGCATCATATAATACACCTGTAAAATGAAAACATGTAGGCCTAGCAAAGAGGAAACATGTTTGGGGGGGGGGGGAGGGAGTTGTAATTCTTCCCCTATCGGATAAATTTCAGAAGAGGAATACCTGCTTTTCCGTCATATTAAAAAATTGTAATCTTGTGCACACAAAATAAATTAGTGCCTTTTCGTGAGCATCATGATGTGCATTCAACAAACGCAGACAAATCTGCTCTTTTTAGTATTTTGTGTTAATTGTTGCTAGTGAGGTATTGTATACTGAAAATTAAAAACAATTAGATATCGTACATCAAATGATGACAGATTATATATTGAACGCAAACAACATTATATCAGCCATGTACCAAAATGTCATCTATGTGTGTTGATGAATTTGGGTAAAACAAGCTTCTGTATGCTACAATTTAGTAACATAACCTCACATTACAATGAGAAAGAAATTTGGAGATGGCATGACGTAAAAAAGTCATCCCACAGTCGTATTACTCTATGTACTTTCAGGTACTCTGCCATCTAGTGTTGATTATTGCAAGCTCATTTCTCGACACTAGCGACGCATAGCGTCCGTTATTTTCCAGTTGCGTCTTAATTTAATACAAGCTTGGGCAATCTGTTTTATATATGATCTAGGGTGCCGATGCAGCTTCGATGGGATCCAGCGGGCGGTGGTACAAAGTAATGAGATTTGTGGATATTTTGTTGCCACATAATTAATTAGTTGGTAGTGCCGCCTAGATAATTTGGGACGCTAAAATGTAGGATTGCCTGTAACTTAATGTACCATTAACAATAGATACTTACCAATTGATTTATGAGGCGTCAAAAGTTATGCTCTTGTACCACGAGGTTATATTGTAGATATTGAATCCGTTGATAATTTTGAAATGAAAGTGATTGCGTATGGGGAAATTGAGGTTATGCTCTATTAAAAGGAAGTAATTAATTATCCCATTTTGATACTTTGTAATGAACTGTTCAGCTTTGGTATTTTATAATAAACTGTTCAATTTTGATACCTCATAATTAACTCGTCAATTTGCATACTTTACATTCAACTGTTCAATTTTATATGCATGCAATTAGTATTGATAAGAAACACGTAATTTAAAAATCACTCACTCAAATTAGCAGCTCCACTGGATCATCTCTATCTGAACCTTCTAACGCAGGAATATAATATTGTGACTGTGAGGTCCCCGGGGTAGTAAGTTATTCCTAGCCTGTCCACTTTCATTTTGTACGTAGTCAAGGTACCTATTTTCTCCAAAACCTGTGGTGGTACCTGATAATTCTTGCAACACTTGTTCACATGATCCAGACCTGTCCGTATTGTCAGAATTGCATCCATTAATTCTATCTCCATCCGTTTTCGTAGACTTCACGACATTTATCATACTAAAAAAAAAAAATATTCTCTTCACTTGAACATTAGACCAAGAAAACAGTAAGATCCAGCAATTCTTGAAAAGGATTTATATTAGATGCGTCCCTGTAAATGGCTACTTCGCTCCAAAATTCAATTGTGTTCGTCTTTATATTGCACTTTACGTAGCCACTCTTTACGAAACAGTTGCTGATCTTGAGGCCCGACATCTCAATTATTTACGGATAAATAGCACAGAGAAAGGTTTAACGATATTGTACCGGTATATTTATAAAACGAGTAATAGTTAACACTGTCATGGTCCACGTCTTGCACAAATAATATTCTTTAAGCAATTGAATTTAGTTAGTCTGTATGTAATTTCTAATATATTATGTTATTAATGTTTTTGTTGATCATGTGAAGTACTAGTGCACACCGACAGCAGATGTTCGATGTTTAACGTTTAATTAGAATGCCACCATACTTACATTTTTTGGGTTTGCTTGATTATAGCATATCGTTATTGTTTTTATGAGAATTTATGTTGGCTAGATTGTAGAATGGAGTGAAGTGATCTGAGACACTGCCATCGTGATCTAGACCAGGCCGTAATGCAGGTTGTGTGACGTCACTCGATGAGTCGGGCTTTTCTATTTGAGTATACGGAGCTGAGTGAAATATATTACTTTAATGCGTGTCGGCGCTCAATTTTATTTAGTGTAATGTGTGTATAAGACCCCTTCACACTTCTTATTGCATAATATGTTGCAGAAATAATTACAAAACTGTGTTATTTTAATGTGAACGGAGTTTTACATGGTAACATAACCTGGTTGCATCAACATTTTAAGTTTGGAATGGAAGCTATTTTGAGATTTAATAAAGAAGAATTATTTATATTGTGATTTTAATTTAGCACATCTACCTTCCTTACTTGTAGGTACAAAATTTACCACAGTCCCTCCTATGAAATTAGTGTATGTACAGTTGTGTGTTAATCTGGTAGGTTAGATAAATACAATTCATTACAACCCAGTATAGTAGGGAACAAATAAACAATACAATTACATTTTTATTCAATGTAATATGTGCATAAGTTCCATTAATGCGTTGCATAATGTGACAGGAATAATAAATAAAACTGTGTTATTTTTATGTGAAGAGAATTTACCATGTTAACATAACCTATCTGCGTCAACATTTTAGGCTTAAGTTGAGAACGAAAACGGTTTTGAGATTTAATAAAGAAGAATATATTTTTAGGATAAACTTCAGAACGCGGTTACCGTCCTTACTTATAGGTAGAAAATTCACCACAGTCCCTCCTATGAAATGTACATACGTCATATTACTTAGTAGCGCTGAGGTATAGTTCCGGTAATTTCTGAACTGAAAACAGTTGAATTTATTTTTTGTGGAGATGCATTTGATCCTATAAGCAAGGCATATTAAAATCCTGAACGAACCGAACTAGTTTGTACATGCAAGATGTATGAATACGAAGGGAACTACCTCAGCGCTAATTTAGCCCTAGTAACATATTAAACTAATCAGACTTCAGACTGGAGTACCGTCTGAAACGAATAAATACAATTGAAGTGTAGACAAATTGCATTTATAAGTTATACGTAGCGTTATGCTTAATTATAATGCATAATTGCGAATATGGAAATAAGGCAAGTACTGATAGAATAAACATAACCTATAACTTCAACACAACAAAATATGCGTGCGATGCAACTGAAAATTGTTGAAATGTGCATAAATGAATGTGCAAGAATTTCGTAATGAAGCATGAGTGCTTTATTTCAACTAATTACAATTCTAGATACTGTAACAGTAATGAAAACTATAGGGTATAATTTTTCGTAATATACTATATGTATCTCGTTTTTAGTTCAAATTGTGTATATTATCAAACGTCGTATTATTTACTCGTATAATGTAGGTTATCCACAAATAAAAAGGGCGCAATAATTTAAATTTAATAAGACAAATACGGTAAACTAACAATAATGGATTAGACAAGAGTAACATCGGTAACGCTGCACTTAGGCCTAATCACAACTTACTTTACATGCCAGTCAATGTTTGACTTTCAGGTATATATTATTACACATATTTAGCCTACTGTTTATAAGACCAAAATTTCATTTAACCACATAAGGGCGCAATATTTAATCGAAATAAAGGCAGGTATTACACATACGAACTTTGCCTGCAACAACGTAATTTTCACACCAAAAATAATATTATACCTTAAATTGCAAGTAAATTGTGTCTCAAGTGTCTCACAATCACTGTTAAAAATTTTACTGACGCAATTACACTGCATTTCAGAGAAATATATGTTATTCTTCATGTACTGCAACTAAGTCATATGGTTGAAAGACCGCCTTTCGCGATCAGCTGTTAAGGGAGTCACGTGGTCTGCCTTACGGCCTGTATTAGATCACGATGGCAGTGTCTGAGAGGATAAAAAGAAGTGATATTATGACGTCACTTTTTGGATGGAAGTGGTTAGGTTGGTAGATTTGTAAATTTTGTTCGTGGTGGTATTCATGAGGTTTGAATGGCGTACCGCAACGAGTTAGATACTATAGAGAGGACAAAGATCTCAGAAAGTTGAAGAAAATTGAACATTGGTCCGCCATGTTTCGGTTAGTCAAAACAAAGGGGCGTGGCTCGGATGTTGTAGGAAATGACTGTGATGAAGTTAGTATTATTGTGAATTGAGTTACATATTAAGACTATGTTAATAAGTAAAAAGTAAAATACACACAAAACTTTACGTTTTATAACAGCTGTAGGCCTATGTTTTATTACTTTCACTAAATATAGCCCAGATATTAAATGACAAGCTATACTCGATGCAACCAAAGCAAAGCACCTAAAGACGGATGAATTTAATCGGCAGAAGAAAAATAAATAATTTTTTGACTTCGTCACAAATTTAATTACCTTACAGCTAGTCTAACCTAATATGAAATCATGTAATTCAGTGCTCACCAGGTGATTTCAAGAGAGACGACGTATGTAACTAATAGGAGTAAAATATAGTAAAGGTAGTGGCGAAAATTAAAAAAAAATATCCAGTAATTAAGTTATTGAGAAAAATTCATTTGAAATTGGAATTAACACAGAGAACTTTTGAAAACTGAAATTATTAAAACTACAAATAATCTCTTAGCATGCAACATAATAATTAAAGAATGACACTAATAGAAAGTTACTCACGATCATATCTCACCACATTTATTGAAACGATAAGATACTTACGATTAACATTGTTATCAGAAACAACAGGACCCACAGCTAGGTACACTTCTTTTCGCGTGATGAAGACATCATGTAGTCTAATATAGTTTGAAACAAATATTGTCGCGTGATGGAGACATCGTGTAGTCTAATATAATTTGAAACAAGCATTGATCTCATACGTGTCTCGCAACTAAGCAGAGGCTTTTGCAGAATAAAACTGTTCTTACATTATTTTGAACAATAATGACAAATTGTGTGTGATGCAAGTGCTATCTTTCCTCTTTGATAACAAAAAGAGCCCTAACGCATTAATAAAAAGAAAGTTGGAGTAGGCCCTATAAACACAATAAATACTAAACTCTTCATGGTACAAACTTATTAATACAGATATTTCGCTTATGCTGTCTGTCTTATCTTATAATTCTCTGCGGCAATGGTACCTGTATTGAGAGGGTTTAATTATCCAGCAACGAATATTATGATTTACGGTACATTTCATTTAAATCCGAGGGAATGAGACATTTTTGGAAATTTTAAAGTCTTAATTATTACTTTTTCATTTATAAATCAGCTTTTTACAAAACCTATAGCGAAATGTTTAAATTAAATATTGATGTATCTGAAAAATATAATACACGTACCAACTCGTTACAGTGTGCCTATGATAAGCACTCCTTGCGGAGGCTGGCGGTACTATAGACGCCATGTTTTTTAGGGAACGATCCATAGTACTGTTGGCCTCCGCAGGGAGCGCTTATCAGAGGTCTTTAGCCTCTCTATAGTATCTAACTCGTTGGCGTACCGGTTAAGGATGTGTTTGGATCTGAGTCCCTATTTACACTTGCTATTTGTCGCGCAACATCAAGCGCTTTCTGTCGGCTATATGTAGCATCATCTTTTACACTTGGCAGATTTTTCGTCCACAAGTCGACGCAAGTTGTTGCGCTTTCTGTCGGCTAAATGTAGTATCACCGTTCACTCTTGGGAGATTTCTCGTCTGCTACTCGAGGCTAGTTGTTGAGCTCGAGCAACGTGTGAAAGATGTGGTGAGCCTTTTAAATGAACAGAATGGATTTTAACAATAAAAAGTAGCTGGTTTAGCTTCTGCAGCTTCAAGTGTTTGTTAGCTTGCACTAATGAGAAGAAAAAAAGAGAGAGAGAGAGAGAGACTGGGAAAGGAGATGGAGGTCCAGAAGGCAGGAGAAAGGGTTATTCCATGTTCTCAGTAAAGATTTCAAACTGGAACAAAATTGCCCAATAGATATTTATTATATTTAAATGAATTGAAAGTTTAATTTTTTCCTTGCATATTGACCTCTGATGTTCTTTATTTTTGTTTTGATGTCGGAGGGAATAGTATTGGGACGAACAGACTCCAAATTTTTACAAATAAACTCCAGTGCATTTTCCCTCCGAATCCTATTGTGATAGTCCTTATTTGTGATGCCATAAAAGTATGGAAATTCCTCGCAAAGCTTGATTAATTTCATTACTTGGTTTTTGTTCCACTCTGACATGATGCTACAAAGCGCACGGAAAGAGAGAAACAGCTGATTAAAAGTTGTCTGCTACTGCTTTTCCGAACCATGTTCGGGTCCTGTCGCGTCAATTCGGCTGGCCCACCTAGGAAATGTCGCACAGAATAAGAAACTGCTTCTACTCAGCAGATGTCGAAAGGAACGAAATCCGTACTGCGCATGCGCCCGCGCTGTAAGTCGAACGACAAATAGCAAGTGTAAATAGGGACTGAGAGGATAAAAAGAACGTTTGGATGGTGAGCATTTTATTTGTTTCTTTATAAGGATGGGTTTTCGTCTGCTTGGGTAGTAATTATGTATCGAGGATAATGTTTAATTTATTTATTGTAGATATATGTTTTTATTTTTGTTGGTTTTGTATATATGGTTGTGTGTGTGGATCTGTTCGTTGTTTCTTTTTAATGTTTTTATTTGGGGTTATATTGTAGAATGGGATATCGTCAATTTGTTTTTTAATTTTTTTAGCTAGTTTTATTTATTTATTGTTTTGGTTTACGTCGGCCATGTTGTGACGTCACTGCGTTGTGACGTCATAGTTGACGAAAATTAAGCGATATCCTATAGTAAATGAATCCCTATTTTATTTTCAGAAACTTCGAAGATTAAAAACCGCTAGTATTCCTCCTAATTTTAAACCGCGAGACGGTTATCCAAAAAAGCTAGATTTAGCGGGAAAACCGCAGAATTGGCAACACTGAACCCAAACCAATTGGATACTATCACCACAATCTTCGAACATAAAATAGACAGAAGGGGCAAGGTTTGCTGGGTAGTGGCACCAGAGTTCGATCAGCTGATCTAGGGCAGAAGCGATATTGGATATGGAAAGGCCAGTGTATGTCTAGTGGAATATGAGTGTTTTGGATTAATTTTGGTACATAAAAATTAGAAATAACGATAATATTTCATAGGTGGTTATATTTGAGGCATATTAATAACCTCACTGCAATGTATTAAAGCGCGATAACGTTATTTAATTGTGTTTATTTCGGAAAACTTGAGTGCGTGTACGATTTCCTCACTGCCAGCAATTTATCTTTTAAAAAAAAGAAAGCAGATTTGTGTGTTTATTGAATGCGCATCATCACGCTTACGAATTGAAATACAGAAAAACAAATAGGCCTTAGCCTACTTCAAGTTACCAAATTACCCTATTCGTTTCGTGTTCTTGTTTCAGTTTTGCAATCGAATCTTCAATAGGTCTCAAGTTATGTCAACAACGTAACTACAGTGTCCTATTAAATTTTTGAAATGGTAATGGCATATAATTGCATCCGCTCGTCTCCCCCCCCCCACCTTGGCTATACGTCTATGGATGGACTGAAAGATATCTAGGTGAAACTAGCGTTGAGGTAGTTCCCATGATTTTGGAAGTGAAAATCGTTTCATTTAGAAGGAATTTTTTTGTGGATATGAAATTCATCGTATATGCAAGGCATAACAAACGCCTAAAGCAACCAAACCCAGGGGCGTAGCGTCCATGGATGTGGGAGATGTGTTGCATACCCTGCAATTTCCTTCAAGGTGACTCTGAATTATGAATTATAATATTGTAACATATAATCGTTTTCGGACAGATCAAGTTTTCCCAGAATGTTTGATTTTGAATCGCACTATGTTTTAATCACCTTGAACAGAAGGCGCGACCATTAGTAAGAATTATACTGTAACTCAGAGATGTCCAAAAGGTGATTCGTGAATCACTGTGTAGTCACTATGCAACCTGCAATGTAACCCTCTCCATTCGCCCTCCTTCCCCGTAAGGCACCCTGACTGCCATAGCGTGTGCTTGATACAATAAACAAGGCAGTGGCGGCCGTACCGGGCGTATAAGGTGGTTTACAAATGTCTCTGTCCAAGCCTTCGACCTCCAGATTTAATGTATAATGAGAACTAAAGTGAAGATTGTGATAATATAACATGTTTTATATGTACCAAGACAATTTCCGGCATGTTTCGAGGGAATGTACAACGTCACTATGTTGCACGGCATTCACAATATGCTGAGTTCAAAAGTATTATTGATTATTATAAATTAATATTATTATATTAGCGTTATTGGACATTATATTTACTGTTATTATATTATTATTGTTATTATTATTATTCATATTCTCTTATTATTCCAGGAGTAGATCGGGCAAAAGAACTGAGTAACCTATTAAGTAAGCATGCTCTGCATACTGACGTTCCTACATCTGACATGACAGAAAAAGACTCTTGTTAGTTACATTGTGTCATGGGAAATAGCCAAATGTCTCAAATCATTTCAGGAAAGGGAGTTTGTAAAAACATGCATGGTTAAAGTTGCAGAAATTTTGTGCCCCAAACAATTGCAACACTTTCGCAATTTACTCCTTTCTCGACAAACTGTTGCACGAAGAATTGAAATCATGTCTAATGATATATCTAGGCAGATTGATGCTACAATTCATAACTTTATACATTTTTCTCTCCCTTGTGATGAAAGTAATGATTTGACAAATACAGCTCAATTATCTGTATTTATCCGCGGTGTTGACAAACAGCTTAATGTTGAGGAATATTCATTAGACCTGATTCCTTTAAAAAATAACACCACTGGAGAAGAATATTCAATGGTCTTTGCTCGTGCGTAAATAAACATAATTTACAGTAATCGAAGCTAGTGTCCATTGTTGCCGAGAAAAAGTGTTTAATTGGCAGACTAAAAGTGTTTCTTAACGAAAAAAGTGTATCAGATTTCTACAAAGTACATGGCATTCTTCATCAAGAAGCCCTTTGTGCGAAAACTTTGAATTTTCAGCACGTCATGGATGTGGTGATACGTAATATAAATAAAATTCGAAACAGCGTAAAGTCAAAATGTAGGACCCACATTACGGACGAACATCTTCGTGACCAGTTACGGTTGGCAGTGTGTGATGCAACTCCCGATTTCAATGCAATATTGCTTAAAAAAAAATATGTGAAACTGAAGAAAGCTAATTTCAGCAGAATGCATTTCATTCCTTATTATACGTAGACATAAATATTGGTTTATTTTTACATCTGACTAATAATGATTATGTATTTAATTTGAATTCACATGGGACTTGTAGTTCCTAATAATTGTTTATTTCCAAAGTATTTTGAATCTGTTTAATGGTTTATACTACGAGTAATCATCATACTGTTCCTATGTCTGTAGTTTATGTATTTACTACGAGTAATCATCATACTGTTCCTATGTCTGTAGTTTATGTATTTACTTGTATTAATTAACAAATTGTGATTTTGCATCAAGCGAAACTAGACGAACTTCCCCAGTGATGTCTAGCGTACAATAAACCCGCCACTGTTCTAGTTAATATACCTGTAGCTATCCACGTCTTCAACCCTTCCACCCGAGGTCATGAGCTTATAAAAGTAGCGTCTTGCAAGTGATTAGGCGCAGACGATCCTTTTGGACGCCCTGTAACTCTATGGGCACGGCCCGCTTGATGTTTAAAAACATTTCGCAACGTCTCAACGACATTGAGGAAACTCGTGCAGAGAGCATGCTCGTGACCCCGTAGATGTATAGCGTTGTAATACATATTGTCGTATAGGCATGCTTGTGTTATAATATTATTTCCAGTGACTTATAAAGAATGATGAGTGAGTTATTTGTTCCAAAATGTTACTCTTTTCATTTGTGAACACTGAAGACTGTTTTGAAAGCTTAATTGTTAGTGTTGAAATAAATTATTTAGGTTAAGATCATTGTGTTATGCGCTTATTGGCTCAAGATATGTACGCTGACAATATAAATCCAAGAGGTCACGCAGTGAGTGAAAGGGAAATTGTTTCGTGTTCATTGTCGCAATGCATCAAATATGGAAACAAATTGTTGTATAATCGACAAATTGAAGGTAAGGAGCTTCCAGACTTCAACGTTCTGTGAAAAAGAAGACGTAATTAAAGCAGGCCCTTCAAAACCAGTACTGAATATCACTACGAACATAAAAAAGTGTGTAAGACATTTTAATGTAAAGATTTATGAAAGTGAGTCGTGTCTGTGAGGTTGTAAGACTTTGAACAAACTGTTTTACTGGTCTTGTCTTCTCTTTTCTAATGAAAAGGCCGTTTGAAATACGGGGAAACTCCAAGGAGAGCCACCGGCGTAACTCGGTCGGCTAAGGTGCTTGCTTGCCGATCCAGAGTTGCAATAGGGCGTGGGTTCGATTCCCGCTTGCGCTGATTACCTGATTGGGAATTTTCCAAGGTTTTCCCCAACCGTAAGGTAAATGTCAGGTAATCTACGGCGAATCCTCGGCCTCATCTCGCCAAATATCATTTCACTATTACCAACTTCATCAACGCTAAATAACCTCGTAATTGATACAACGTCGTTATATAACCAAGTAAAAAGAACTCCAAGGATAGTAAACGTGAGTTTATTAATTTTATTTTTATTGCATAGTCCTAAACTAAGTTTATTAAAACACTTTTCAGTGTGTCTATTATTTGTCGATGTTTTACTAGGTACGTAATACTTGTAAATTTGTATTAGCAAGGAAGATAGGCCTATATGCAGTGTTTATACTACATGATAATTGTATTCGGTATATAGGCTATGCTGGATACAGATATGGGAAATTCCATTTTCAAACTATATTAACTGGGTTACATACCCCAGTCTGAAAACCAGGCTACGCCACTGACCAAACCTAACCTTTCTCAGATTCGAATATGCAAGGTGTATAAACTGAGTACAAAGAGAACTACCTAAGTGTTAGTTTAGCCGAAAATTGAATTACAGTACCACCAATTTTCAAAACTATGTCAAGAAAATGGCATCTAAGTACTGCTCAATGATCTATAAATTTCGGCGTTGGAGTTTTCTTTATTTTCTTTTCACACTCAGTTCAGAGGTGCCCAAAGCTTGTGACTGAAGCTTCCAGTTCCACTATGGGTAAAAAAAAAAAAAACGTAGGCTAGATGATTTATAAGGACATGAATTGATTCAAGGGCAGTTTCACTCAGGTTTGAAACAAGACCAGAATACAATGTATAAAAATGAAAAAAATATTAGGCCTACACTATTACTTAAATTGTTTTTATTCCAGTATAAATACGCAATATATATATATATATATATATATATATATATATATATATATATATATATACCGTAGAAATATTATTTTCCTCTAGTGTTTATATAAATAATTATTATTGTGTCATGACTTCATTTGTAAGCTTTCATTTTAACAGTACCTATTATTATTATTATTATTATTATTTTATATTTACTTATAAGGCCTATTGTGAGGATTTAATTATAATTTACAAGATATCCAGTTTCATTGTTACCTACGGTTGGTATAATTACCGAGGAAATTTTAAAACTCTGAAACATAATGGGTTAACATGTTACGTTAAATTTTTTCAAACATTCATTTTATGCGAAAAAGCGAAAAATCATATTCTTTCCCTTCCTCTTTGTATAAGTAGCTGCCAGTTTGTGACCTATTCCTTTTTATAGGCTTACATGATTATATTTATTTTATTAATGTGTGAATTAAAGTATTATATAAAGACACGGTAGGCCTAGGCCTATATTCCAGATTTATTAGTAAATAATCTTGCCCAAGTTACGAATAATTTCTAAAATACAAGGTTCAGTAGATGTTAATCACAAAATGAAACCTATTATATTTAATCTATTACTAATAATAAATCTGTAGCCGAAATTATTCTGGTAATTTTCGATTTTCCAAAAATAATTCGTCCTAACATATATAATTAACCACCCTGAAACCGAAAATCGCTTTTTTGACATTTTTGTTTGTATGTCTGTCTGTCTGTTTGTTACCTTTTCACGCGATAATGGCTGAACCGATTTCGATGAAAATTGGAATATAAATTAAGTTCGTTGTAACTTAGATTTTAGGCTATATTGCATTCAAAATACATTATTTAAAAGGGGGGTTATAAGGGGGTCTGAATTAAATAAATCGAAATATCTCGCTTATTATTGATTTTTGTGAAAAAAGTTACATGACAAATATTTCTTTAAAAATCATTTCCGATAAGTTTTATTCTTTGAAAAATGTTGATAGGACTGATATTTAATGAGATAAATGAGTTTCAAAATTAAAATAACTGCCATCTAAGGCGGTGTAATGAAATAAACAAATGAATTAGTCTATAAGGGGCCTTGGTCAACAACAATCGAAAGCTATGAATCATAGCCTACACAGAATGTTTCTGTGTTTGTATGAAGTAATATCAGAAGCTAAATTAACCGATTTTTGTAATTAATTACTATTTCACCATTGGTAAGTGTAGTTTCTCTATATGGACTTAATGCTATAATGTTATTACAGTAACTTCGGAGTGAATTGAGGACAGGTAAGATTAAAATAGCTTCTTATGCACAAACAACTTGAGAGGCTATTCTGTGTATTCGTTTCCTGTATTTCTTAAAATAATGTTTATCTCAGAGAATTAACGAACCACAAGAGTGTATTGATTTAGTATGCAGTAATAATATGTTAGCTTAGCATTCCATTATTTTATAATCCAAATTTTAACTATGCTCAATTGAATCGTGTTAAAATACATAATATACATATGCATTAAATGCAATGCAAAAAATTGGGTAATGAGCCCAGCAGATTATGTTGCGCTGTTGTAAAATAAAATTTGTTCCTCCTGAGATTCAACAGCCCCCATAACAAATTACAAATTAAAAACTTACTTATCGGTGAACATCCGTTATCAACACATTTTTTATATAATATAATTATTTAAGTTATTTGAAGGGTTCAGAACCATAGTGGCCCAAGCGCCATTTACTGAATACGTAGAAAACAAGGGTTAAAATTAAGTTATTATCATAATTCAATGGAAACATATAGCAAGTAAAATAAAGTATACACATTAAATCTAAATTATATGTCCGTCTTCACTAAAGTATGGATGCATGTAATAAAAATTAAGAAACATATTAAAGGAATTGTCATTGCACCAAATGAGTGGTCTCTGGACCAAAATGATCGCATTTTAATTATTTAAATACAATTTAAATTAAGTAACATTAAACGATTTATCCTTCTATCAAACACGAATCTTCCCTGGATCAAATGTCCTATTTTAATTATGTAATTACTTTATATTTATTTCTAACGGGTGCAGCGGAGCTCACGGGTACGGCTAGTATTTCAATAAGACACAACTTTACTTTCTCACACTATTATAGTTTTCAAATCAATCAAAGTTACATAACCTATGTTTTCACTCCCCCCAAATGAAGGGTACTTGTCAGACAAAGAAGTGCAAAGTACTTCCAAGTGACGTAAAGAAATTGCCATGATTAAACATTTTTTAAAAACAATAGTGTCCTTCCTTTTGTCAACTCCTTTGTTTCAATCTCACTTAATACATTTTCAGTAACTTCTAACTGCAATTTCCTTATTAAAACCTCGGCAGTAAAAGTATTCCACATTTTCATAAGACATTTATAGCTGGATTATCTTTAAGTTATTTCATGTTGTATTATAAAACAAGCCATTAAAACAAGACACTTGTTCAATTAGGATCTACCGAAACATTTTTTTTTATCTTAATACATTCTAGGATAGGCTGTCATCCGCAATCATTGCAATAAATTGCTTGTTCGTAAGCATACTGTGTAATGTGTTGCCCGAGACCAGCTGAGCTGAGAGAGCTGTTATTTTGGTGCCTCATTCATCCGGTAGAGTAATATTGAGCGCCCTCACTATTTACTTTAATGCTCGAAGACCACAGTCTAGTATATACAGTTGCGAAGCTTGGGATGATTGTTTGCATATCTCGCGATAGTTGCTACCCGCTTGGAGCGCTGTGAATACTAGGAACAATAGACTGTGTCACTGCCATCGTGATCTAATACACGCCGTTGGAATGCTTAAAGAGTAAGGTATATTTCTCTAATATGTGGTGTAATTACATTAATAAATTTGAAACAATGATTATGGGACACTTCTGACATAATTCACTTGCGAGTTAAGGTGAAATAGTATTTTTGGTGTGAAAATGACGTTGTTCGTATGTGTAATACCTCCTTTATTTGAATTAAATATTGCGAAATTCTTGTACATTCATTTATGCACGATTCAATAATTTTCAGTTGCATCGCACGGATATTTAGATATGTTGAAATTATAGGTTATGTTTACTGTACCATTACTTCAATATTCGCATTTATACATTGTAATTAAGCATAAAGTTACGTATGATAACTTGTAAGTGCAATTTGTCTCTATTTCAGTTGTATTTATTCGTTTCTTATGGTACTCAAATCTGAAGTCTGAATAATGTACTATGTCAGTAGGCTAAACTAGCGCAGAGGTAGTTCCTTTGTACTCATACTCCTTCCATATACGAATCTGTAAAGGGTTAGGTTTGGCTTTTATTATGACTTCCTTATACGTTCACCTGCACCTCCACAAAAAGTCTTATAAATTCAACGATTTTCATTTCCGAAATCGCAGGAACTACCTCAGTGCTAGTTCCACCGCTTTACGAGTGCCGCCTTATTGGCCTTCGGACACTTGACTAAAGAACAGCTGTTGTACTGCACTATAGAGTCATTCCACGTCAAATCGCACAGCAATAAAACACGACCTTCTCGGAAATGGTCGAATTTTTTTTCATGAATTCCAGACATCAAATAAGGAGACCCGTATTTTTTTTATTTTCACAATTATTAATTATTTGTGTAGTTATGAATATTTGAAGTTACGCAAATTATGCGCGCACTGTTACATAAACTCGCTTGGAACTTTGTGTCTACATATAATTGAGATTTGCGGTTTGGCGCACTTGAAAGACGAAATACAACACTTTTTATTGCTTTAGACCTATCACAAATAAATTTAAAATTTGGCCTATTTTTTTAATCATTTCTTTTTCAAAGCAAAATTACTATATTAAATAGCCAAGTTAAAAATCTGAAAAAAAAAAAAAAAAAAAAGACTTGTTCGCTGATGTATTATCTGTAAACTACTGCATTTATAAATATGGGATCGGCACCCATACATTTGTAACAATTTATTTTTCGGAGGCATGCACGCGCTCGCGATGCCCAGCTAATGAACTGCTTGCAGCCATTGGCTAGAAGGCTGCCCGTGGAAATTTCCCGTTGCATCTGATGTCACCATACTAATCATCAAATGATTAATACCTTAAGGAACAGTAAATATCTTATCTAAAATTATTTTATTATTGTCAGCTCAGGGGGCAGTCCTTCACAGTTTATACTGTAATATAGCCAAGTGTTTGATGATAGCAAGACTGGGTAAGGCAGTAAACTTTATGGCAGTAAACAGATGGCAGGAGAGAAAAATAATCAGTTTGGGTTTGAATTTCGCGCAGTGACGTGACTTCTATACAACAAGAGTGATGGTAAAGATCGCGTAATATATAACAAGTGTTTAAATTCATTTACCTTCCTAATCACGCTTTTAAAAAGAAAAGTACACTAAGACGCGTAAGCCGCGACTTATTGATAAAGCTCAATTTAAAGGAGTCTTTGAGTGTACAAATATGTGATTTGTTCCGTAAAAATTAATCAATTTCCGCATAGGTCAGGTGAAATTATATGTGTAGCCGGTAGTTCTTGTGATATTAATAAACATAAATCAAATGAAAGTGTGCGGACAGAGAAAGTGATTATCCCAGTATTTCTTCTAGCAGTTCTATGGATACAGTGCTAGAAATCAGTGCTATTGAGGAATTAAACAAGAGTTTGATGTCAATAGAATCCCCTATCAAGAAAAGAAAGATACAACAAAACGACACCCCCGTGAAAAGTTTCAAAAGTAAAAGGCTCCCTAGCATGTTAAGTTTTTCATGTAGAAGATGCATCATCATCCATTCAAAAGTCAGCCATATTTTATTTTTGACGGAATGCAAAGAAAATACAACCTGAAAATTACATAGTTATTACAGACGTTTCTGAAAATTATTCATTTTTAATACAAGATTCGGAGAAACTGCAGTTAGTGTCCCGCAAGAAATTTTTCAAAGTCCAATGATGGGACACTGCGCATGTGCAAGACACAGACAAGTAAAGGAGCTACCACACCATAGATAAAGCTGGTGCTCCTACAGTAACATGTACTTAAACCGTTTTAGCAGGTACGTTTCACAATAGCTGAGACTCAACATAACAAATGGCGGCAGTTATATTGCATCGTTTAGGGCCGTTTTCTCCAAAGATAGTTAAACTTGGGATAAATTAAACCCGTTCAACTTTACTATTCAATTTAAACATGCTTCCATTTTCTCCATAAATATCTGACAGCCCACCCGTTTAAATTAATGTTGGCACTAGATGCCCATGGCTTCTCATGTGTTGGCTACACTGAATAAGTAGCCAATCAGAGCCAAGATTACTGATGGCGTGTCAGGTTTTCAATATGTCAGCCACAAGTCACGATGTCAGTTTACAGAGAATTAATGCTATAATCAAATCAACGCGAATAAAGAAGGAATGCATCTACTAGTTTCACAAATAAATAAATCATTTATACCCATGTGAAGTGTTGTGTATCATTTAATCAGCTGTTTTCTTGAATTTATTGGAAAGCGTTTTCGATTCCACTTTTCTCTGATAGGCAAGATCGTACAATAATTTGTGTCTTGTGTTAATGTGCATTATCTGGTGGCATGTGTGGATCCATTTTAATATAAAAATTCATTTCCTTTAGTTTATTCGTTTCCCTCCGAAAATCACGATCTTAATTAATTTCAAGAAGACAACTTCCAGCTTTTTAACGTGTTCGGTAACCCACTAAATTAGGCCTACCCAATGTACCCAGGATCTTGATAATTCTAAGGGAAATAGCTTTTATTTTTAACATTGTAGTATGTGACCTTATCTATTTATGTAATATTCACAGGCCCTAATTTATAATTGGCTAGAATGGGCAAATACCCAGAGCAAGGGAGCAAGAGAAAGTATTTTAAAGTAGGATGTTGAAATAATTGTTAAATACATGCTCAATGAAAATTAATATTTATAAATAGTGTAATAAAAGCAGCTTTTTGTTTGGTGAATTGGCACAATTATTGTTTAAAATTTTTGTTTGGCTATGGAAGGGATTAAGTTAAAGAAAGAGGTTAGGGTGCCAACATTTGCTCTGTCCTGTTTTCCAGTGACCTAAACCCAGGGCCTAAATATTCATAATAGGTGTCATCCTCTTGCATTATTTTTATTTCAGTAAACGGCTGGTTGTACTGTATGATTGCTCCATCGTCCATTATGAATTTTGATCAGATTATCATAAGCTGATTAACGTACACTGTAAGGTCCTGTGTTTAGTCATGGAGAATTCAGGGAAAAAAGTAAGAATTTTAGTCCAGTAGAAATTGATTTACTGCTCTCTTTACTTAGTACAAAGAAAGATATATTAGAATGTAAGAAAATCGATAGTGTATCTTTAAAAGACAAAGAATAAGCTTGACAAGAGCTAGCAGAAAGTTTCAATGAAATTAGTGGAACTGTAGTACTGGTAAGAGATTAAAGGGGAAGTATGAAAACCTCAAAAAGACCTGTAAAAGGAGATTTTCCGAAGATCAAAAAATGCACATCAGGTGCAGGTGGAGGTCCGAATCAACCGAACTTAATAATAACTTATATTAAAATAAAAGAGATTATTGGCACAATACAACTTGAGGGGCTACCATCTGTATGTGACTCAGATTGTCCTGGCCAGTCATCACTACTCGCATCTGTGGAGCATCCATCTGCAAACATTGGAAAAGCACAATTTCCTCCTCAAATCCAATCAATTCAAAATTCCAATGTAATTCCCTTTTCATCTGTGAATCTGTACAAGTCTGTAGCTTCTGAATCCCAAGCATTTGTCGCAGGTGACGATTCAAATCCCACTGATCAGGTAATTGAAGATATATACCAATAGTATCTCAGGATAATATACAAATTAATGAAGTAGAAGCCATTCCATGTAGCAATCAATTCAGTATTCGGGACCTGAGGGAACCTACTTCCACTCCACTCCTAGTAAAGAAGAAAAGACCATCACTAGACAGTTCATTGACAGGAAAGAAACTTATGGCATTATGGCAAGAAAAACAAGTTCTGCAGTTACAAAAACAAGCAACAGAGGATCAAATTCAGTTCCAAAGGATGGAGCATGAATTTAAAGTACCGGTAACATAAATATGAAAGAAGAACATAGAGTGAAGATGAAACTCACAGAACTTCATATAAAAAAATAAGGAGTTTGATCATGAGATGAAAAGAAGAATTCTTGAACTTGATGTTAGGAATAGGGAATTGGATCTTAAAACAAACAGCTAACTGAAATCACAAGATTTTGAAGTAGTTATGGTGTTTATTTTGTT
Source organism: Periplaneta americana (assembly GCF_040183065.1). Lineage (NCBI taxonomy): Eukaryota > Metazoa > Arthropoda > Insecta > Blattodea > Blattidae > Periplaneta > Periplaneta americana. The sequence continues at coordinate 121,734,065 of NC_091121.1, read as the reverse complement.
CAAGTCTATATGCTCTTTTTTATTTAAATTAAAAAAATTAATCTAACATATTAAATCACATTAGGTAACTTATATACTGATAACTTCAGTTTTGTGGTGGTTGTAATATGTTATGATGTCATTTTGATATTTTCATAATGTCATTCGGTTTATATCATTCACTGTATTAATAATACCATATTCAACATATCACATCAGGTTATCATGCTACTTAAAACAGAAGATATTTAAATTTATGTAGCATCTTAAATAATTGAATAACAAGTTAATCAGTAGGTAGTTTAACTTAATTCCAATTGAAAAACGAAATTTATTGCATGTTATCACCTATCACATAATTTATATATGGCTTATTTATAATATAGTAATAATACATGAGAAAAAAACAGTAGGCTAAGCCTAAGTATAACATGACATCAAAATGTTCATAAATCAATTGTTAGTTTCATTTCTAATTATTTTAATAGACATGAACATAATATGACAGTATATTCCCTCCAACTAATTTCTTATACGTTATAAAATAAACACACTGGATATTTCAAGTAATTAGTTACTTTCTTTCATTGAAATCCGACATTAATATAATTTTGATACAAATGCAGATTTATTTCAACTTGTAACATCACTGCGTAATTAAAATGAAGTGGGATTTTTACATAAATTGTGACTGCACTATAATGTGTTAAAATATTTGTGTATCAGTAGTAATATTTTATACAACACAGTTACAGTTAAGTCATGTCATCATTAGATTTTATATTATGGCGGTTGTGTTGCATCTAAAGCTACACCACACAAGATAATATGTTAGATTTAAAAAAATAACAATTTTAGCTTAATAATTTATGGTGTAAGTTACTGGTACAGGGTACTGCTTAATTTTCAGTGAAGTAAAGTTATAATACTTTTGAAAATATCCAAGTTTAACATGAATAATAAACAATGTTACATGTACTACAGTGAATGAAACTTACTTTATGTTAATTTCGTCCCTTTGTTTCACTGATGCACAAACAAATTTTAGTCATGAACGTACTGATGGATAAGGTGCTGGTAATGCTTAATTTCCAGTGAAGTAAAGTTATAATATACTTTTGAAAGTATGCAATTTTAACATGAATAATAAACAATGTTACATATACTGCAGTGAATGAAACTTATTTTATGTTAATTTAATCTCTTCCTTCACTGGTTCACCAACAAATCATGGAAGTACTGATGGATAAGATAGTTTCGCCTGACATTATTTTCTGCTACATTTGGGTGGTTGTTAGCTGCTTGAGGGAACTTATGCACAGCGTTAATGGTATCCAGCTGGTCATCAGTAACAGGAGGTATATTTTCATTCTCATTGCAAGCTATATTGTGTAAAATAGCTGTTGCCACAATTACACTTTGAATTCTGTCCAATTTTAGTCTGATTCCAGTAGTTAAAACAGGAAATCTTTTCTATACCCCATAGCTCCTCTCTACTCGACTTCCAGTCCTTGTGATGGCCTCCTGAAAAAGTTGTTCCTCTGGCGTGTGTGTAATTGTCAGTGGTGTAATGAGATAATTTTGTACAGCATATCCACTATCTCCAACTAGAATGGCTGCACCAAATTCTCCATCTTCAAATCGCCTCTTAATTTTTGAAGAATTAAAAATATGTGAGTCATCAGATGAGCCTGGCCACCTAGCCACAATGTCTCGAATCAACAAGGAAGAATCAGACAATTTGCACATTAATTGAAACAAATTCCTTGCGATTTCTGAATATTTCTGTATCTCCTCCACCTGGTGATTGTATTTTCACATGTGTTCAGTCAATTGCACTTATATAGTTAGGAAAACGCGAAATCGTATAAATTCCGTGCTTAACCATTGCCGTTCCTTTAGGTGTTGTTGGCATGTTGATACAACGCTGTGACAAATGCCCTATAGCTGTAGAAACTTTTACAAAGACTGAGAGAACAGAGACTGGAATTAGAGTACAGAGAGTGGACTGAGAGGACAGAGAATGATCTGAGAGTACAGAGAGTGAACTGAAAGTACAGAGAGTGAACTGAGAGTACAGAGAGTGGACTGAGAGGACAGAGAGGAGCCTGGGAGGATAGATAGAGCACTGAGGGATATGGAGTAAGCTAAGAGAACAGAGACTGAACTGAGTGGCAAGAAGGTGGAGAGCGAGGATGGTGAGTAGACTGAGAGACCAGAGAGTGGACAGAGGGGACAGAGAGTAGACTGAGAGGAAAGGAAATGGACAGAGATTACAGAGAGTGAATTGAGAGTACAGAGAGTAAACTGAGGGGCAGAGAATGGAATGAAGGGACAGAGTGGACTGAGACGACAGGGAGAGGACTCAGACAAAAGTATGTAGCCTGAGAGGATAGGGAGTGGACTGAGAGGATAAGGAATGGGCAAGAGGAGTGGGAATGAGCTAAGGGAACAGCGAGTGAACTGAGAGAAAAGAGAGTGGACACAGAGAATGTTGAGTATATTGAGAGAACAGAGAGTGGACTGAGAGGACAGAGAAGGGGCAGAGATTACAGAGAGTGAATTGAGAGTACATTGTGTGGATTGAAAGGACGGAAAGTGATACAAAGAAAACTGAGAGGATGGAGTGGGCTGAGGAGAAAAAGAGTGAACTGAGAAGACGCAGATTGGGCTGAGAGGAGAGAGAGAGAGAGAGGACTGAGGTAGTAGAACAGGGAAAGGAAACAGAGTGGACCGATATCAAAGAGAGAGTACTGAAATTACAGTGAGTGAGCACAGAGAGGACTGAGAGGAAAGAATTCTGAATCGCAGTTTCCCCAATTCACTCTCAGTCCACTCTCTATCCTCTCAGTTCTCTCTCTGTACACTCAATCCACTCTCAGTTTTTCACCCCACTCTGTCCTCTCTGTCACCTGAGTCCATATTCTGTACTCTCTGTCCTCTCGATCCACACTGTCTCTCCTCTCTGTTCTCTCAGTCCACTTTCTGTCACCTCTGTCTACTCTCTGTCCCTTCCCTGTTGTCTCAGTCACTCTCTGTCCTATCAGTCCACTCTTTGCCTTCTCAGTCCACTCTCTGTCTTCACTCTGTCCTCTGAGCCCACACTCTGTCCTCTCAGTCAACTCTATCCTCTTTGTCCACTCTCTCTTCTCTCAATTCACCCTCTGGTCCCTCTCTATTCTTTTAGTTCCCTCGCTATCCCCACAGTGCTCCATCTATTCTCTCAGTCTACTCTCTGTCCTCTCAGTCCACTGCCTGTCCTTTCATTCCACTCTCTGTAGGCCTACTCACAGTTCACTCTCTGTATTTTAGTCCACTCTATGTACACTCAGTTCACTCTGTCACTTTTGTGCCTTCTCTGCCCTTTGCCTTCCCTCTGTCCACTCTCTCTCGTCTCAAAGTTCAGTTCATGAAGGAAATAGAAGAGTGAGAATAAAACAATGACTGAGAAGACAGTGATGACTGAAATTTAGTGGATGGGGTTCAATATGTAAGGTTTTTTTAGATTTAGATTTTCCAGCAAACCCTTCATACCCACATTAATGAATTTTAATTTTAAGGATCTCGAACTAAGGAGATAACATGCTCACTAGGTTCAAACTACAGTCCGATATTTAATGGACGGGATTCATTATGTATACAAGTTTAGGTTTTTCCTGCAATTCTTTATTCCTACAATAAGCAATTATACATTTTCAGGGCTCGAACTCAGGACCCGTCATTGGGTTAAAACTACAGACTGTAATGTTGCGGAAGATTTGCATTGTGTATACCAGTTTTTAGTTTTTCCCGAAATGTTTTATTCCTTTAATAAAAAATTATAAATTTTCGAGGCTCGAACTCAGAGAATAATACCGTCATTGGGTTCAAACTACAGGCTGTAATTTGGCGGAAGATGTGCATTGTGTATACAAGTTTTAAATTTTTCCTGCAATTTTTATGTCTTTAATGAAAAATTATAAGTTTACGGGGCTCAGACCCAGGAAATAATGCCGTCACTGGGTCCAAACTACAGACTGTAATTTGGCGGAAGTCGAGCAGTGTGTATACAAGTTTTTAGATTTTTCCTGGAAATTTTTATGCCTCTAATAAACAATTATAGCCTACACTTTCGGTATTCGAACTCAGAAAATATTGCCGTCACTTTGTCCAAACAAGAGACTGTAATTTGGCAGAAGATGTGCATTGTCTATACAAGTTTTCAGATTTTTCCTGAAATTTTTTATGTCTCTATTGCGGGAGATCTTTAGGTCTCTAATATAGGCTGGGAGCTGCATCCGTCCCGGTTGTGAAGACCGTTTCGGTATTGCAGCAACCATTGCCTTCTTTATGCACTCCATCAGGTCACTAACTGACCTATATATCCCTGCCGGAGTGACTTCAGGGGGGAGTGGTGGAAGCGTAGCGGCTACCTGGTCTTGGAAGAACACCCAGTCTGCCGCCTTGTAGTTGAATTTCTCAGCGGTTGGGGAGAGTTCGACTGGGTGCATGATCTCCATTATCACCGGTAGGTGGTCGGACGGAAGATCATCCAGGGTTGTTAGTCTCGCTCTGGTTGTGAGACCTTTCACCAGAGCGATGTCCAATTTGTCAGGGAGTTGATTTGCAGCATCCAGTACGTGTGTGGGTTCCCTAGGGGCCATCACGACGTATCCGTTTCCTGTAGAATTTAGAAAAAGCCTATCGCCCTGCCGATTGGAGCGTTGATAGTTCCAGCTAGTGTGCTTCGCGTTGAGGTCGCCGGCGACTACGAATCTATCGGATAGATTTGTCACTATATCTAAATCGCGTTCATTTAGTGTGCCCGGAGGACTGTAGGCAGCCATAAGCAGAAAGGGGAGTCTGCCTAAGTAGGCTCTAATAGCCACTGCCTCTAATGTTGCTAGCTGGGGAAGGAGATACTCACAGTGCGCGTTCGAAGAACGAACGAACACCGCTACACCTCCGCCTCTTCCTCCGCCTCCGCCTGGACAGAAAGTCGTGGGTTATATAGATGTTGGGCTGTCTCAGGTGTTACGGGATTGGTGGCGGATCAGCCAATCCGGGGCCGGTAATTATCATTCCTCGTAAGTTCCGCCCTTCCTGTGATTCTTGTGTGAAGTTTGGCGGGCGACGAATCCTGTTCCGCCGGTTGGAATCAGTTGCTGTCTTCGGTCCGTGATCTTCGTGACCTTGATTGTAAGAGGGCCTAAGCTGGTCCAAGGCCGGTGTCCATGCCTGACTGAGCTGTAGTCCTCTGTCTCTGTTAAAGTTGTTTTTCTCCAACTTAATCACTATGGCCTCCTTGATTGTACGATCCCAGTAGTGGCTTGATTTGTTAATGACCTTGGTGTGGTTAAATAATATTTTATGCTCCTTTTCTATGCTGTGTTGCGCCACTACAGATTTCTCCGGGTAATAGAGCCTCAGGTTCCTCTTATGCTCTTTGATTCTGTCTTCTATTGTGAGGCCAGTCTGCCCTGTGTATACTTCGCCGCACTCACATGGAATCTTGTAAATCCCTGGTGATCTTAGGCCCTGACTGTCTTTAACCTGACGTAGATGACTTCGGATTTTGCTCTGTGGTTTATGTATGGTTTTGATATTTAGCTTCTGGAGGATTCTGCTTATTTTGTGTGAGACACTCCCGCAGAATGGAATGAAAGCTTTCTTTGTCGGTTCTTGTTTGCTGTCTAAGTCTATTGTGTTTCTTCTCGTGGTAGCTTGTTTAAGGGCTTTGTTGATGTCTCTCCAGCTGATATCCCGCGAAAACATATTAGCGAACCAACGCCGAGAAAGCCTCAAATCATTCATTCGTTTATGATGTCTGTACCTGGTCTAAAACCTGCCTGGGAAGGGGGAATATGTTCTGATCCATGAATATGTACATTAATTGTTTTAAGTCCAGTTCCCACAGTGTTTGTTTCTGTGATGGATTTTATGCTGGGAGCGCTGACGGCTGCCCTGCATGCTTGCTTGCTGGAAATCCTGCCCCCTGGTGACTGCTTTGTTAGCTATCATGGTGAATTTCGAGATTAGGTTGCTCGCTATTTTTCGTGTTGGCTTGCAGGCTGGAACCAAAGATGTTAATATAGTATCACTGCTGAAACTATGTTGCCATGTTCGTTGTTTTCCAACTACATCTGTTTTGTTCTGTAGTCCTTAGTTTCTAAGAAAGAGCAATTAAGTATGGGACTTTAGATGTTTTACACTTCTAATTTAATTATTTTATTATAATATTTACTATTGTTAATGTAGAACTTTATTTTCCACTCACGGTTTAGTTTCTTTCTCATCATAAGTGTTGTGGCAACAGATGAAGTAGCAAATAATTTTCAAATTTGAACTGTAAAAGAGCCAGCTGCATATAAACAGTACCCAATGTAGTAACAAACACGGAAGCTAGCAGCAGCATCAGAGCATCAAGCTTGCTGGCCAGCAAGGAAACAAGCAAGAAATCAAGCACCGTGGGAACTGGGCTTTAGTATACGTTCTAATTTCTTTCATATAGTTAGTGTAGTTACCCGGGTTAGTTAGCAAATACTTTTATTCCCAAACCCCATAAGAACCTAATTACAATCTGAAATTTACAAAACATGTACAAAGTGCTCACTTCAGATCATCATTACAGCAACTTAGCCTGCATACAGAAGTCATTTATGAATCGGGAAATATTGTTAGCTTTTGCACAATGTCTTCCAACCTCACTCATGGTCCTCCCGCTATTTGGAACCAATTTTTGATATGATCAAAGAAAAAGAGCCTAACATTACAAACATCCATTTCTGGAGTAATAGTGCCTCCAGCGAATACAGGTAGAAGCAGTATTTTTACTTTGCTTGCAAAATTCCTTTTGAAAAAGGATTCTAAACAGTATCTTGGAACTTCTGGTAGAGTGGGCATGGTCGTGGTGCTCCAGATGGAGTAGGAGGGACCATAAAGAGATGTGCAGATCAGATTGTAGCTAATGGACATGACATGACATTACCAATACTAAGATGTTCTGCGAGATGGTAGCACCAAATACAAAAATAAAACTGTTCCATTACCTCCAGAGAGAATTAATGGGACATATAAAGAAAACAGTGCCGAAAACCATGAAAATTCATCAGATTATAAGTTCTCAGTCTTACATAATGAAATGCTGTATGCTTCACTTGCAACAGAGAACATTGAGTCATGCCGCGTCAAATTACACAGCAATAAAACACGACCTTCTCGTAAATGGTGGAATTTTTTTTCATGAATTCCAGACATCAAATAAGGAGACGCATATTGTTTTTTTTGTCACAATTATTAATTATTTGTGTAGTTATGACTATTTGAAATTACGCAAATTATGCGAGCACTGTTACATAAACTCACTTGGAACTCTGTGTCTACATGTAATTGAGATTTGCGGTTTGGCGCATTTGAAAGACTAAATACAACACTTGTTATTACTTTAGGCCTATCACAAATAAATTTAAAATTTGGCCTAATTTTTTAATAATTTCTTTTTGAAAGCAAAATTACTATATTAAATAGCCAAGTTAAAAATCTGAAAAAAAAAAACTACTACATTTAGAAATGTGGGATCTGCACACATACATTTGTAACAATTTATTTTCCGGAGGCATGCATGCGCTCGCGATTCCCAGCTAATGAACTGCTTGTGGCTGTAGGCTAGAAGGCTGGCCATGGAAAGTTTTACGAAATCCCCCATTGCATATAATAATTGATGTCGTCACACTACAATACAAATACATTCATTCATCAAATAATTAATACCTTAAGGAACAGTAAATATCTTATTTAGAGTTATTTTATTATTGCCAGCTCAGCTAAGAGGGGGAGCCCTTCACAATGCTCTATGTTTATACTGTAATATAGCCAAATGTTTAACGATAGCAAGGCTGGGTAAGGTAGTGCTGCTTATGATTAGGTTTTTCTCCGGAGCAGTTGTTTGCGCTCTTTCATTCGGAGTCCTCTGGTTACCTCCGATTGATGCTGCACAGGTTGTATAAGTGCTGTGGTGAGACATACTCTTTCCGCTGAGCATTCCTTTAATCGGATCAGGTAGTGATTCGAGTCCACTGACATCCGCGTATCTTTTAAAATAAGTTGTAATTTGTTGTTGCTTATTCTCTCTTTTATGTTTATCTCTCTCTCTTTCTTCGGCTCTTTTTTTTTTTTATTTTTTTGCTTGAAGTTCTGCGTTAGCTGACAGATTTTTTTATAGTTTTGAAATTCATAGTATATATGGAAAGGCGTATTGTTATTGATCAAATTAATAACATTAAATCTAATTGCAAAACTAACGCAGAAATAAAGCTTTTCAGTAGCTAATGTAAACATTTATACTGTAGTTATCCTGGAGACACTCGTTTATTCGCAAACAGTTTCTGTCAATTATTATTCTAATCGGTTTAGTCTAATGTAAAAATATTAAGAGAGTTTAAGAATGGAACAAAATAAACGTGTGGTATCAGTGGGTTAAAGTTTACTGTCCAAAATAATTTATTCATATTCTTCACCAGACAGGATAGTGATCATTGTGTTAAAGGGTGTCAGTATTTGAACTGCCTCTTCTGAAACGCGCCACTCTTTCCCTGTAATAAAAATATAAGCAGATATCAACTTAAGGATAATTGTAATTGTATTATTACCACACGTTTCTTTAGTTCCATTCAGAAACTCAATATTTTAATCTAAACAGTAAAATATAACTCAAGTTGTCTTTTAAATATTTCATATATTTTTTATTGCCTCGAAAGTTACGTTTTAGAGAATTTTCAAGATTTTTTTCTATACTGTGAGCCTTTGGGAACAATAGTACTAAAAAAAATTTAAATAGAAATCGTATCAAATGCTTTGTGAAATTGTTTTTGTCGGCGCTTTCATCAAGTTCGTGACTGTGCAATCGCTTCAAATGGTCTAACATATTCGAAGTTCACCACCCTTAGAGTAAATTCACTCACAAAGTTTACAGCGTACGACTTTATTATTATCTTCAACTAAATTAAAGAATTTCCATGCGACCGATATTCGATTTGGTGCCATTTTATTCCACTCACAACCACCGTCAGACCGTACGCGTCGGCCGTCCTTGAGCTAACTGTCACTTTGCTCCGAACCACTGCATCCCTCTGTATGTCCCCTGTTCCAACTTCGATAGTACCGGAGATCACCGGTGGAGAGCTTTATTCGTAATATCCGATTCCTCTGCGGTAGTAGTCACGCCGATGAACAGCACTAGGGTAAGGTAGTAAACTTTATGGCAGTAAACAGATGGCAGGAGACAAAATAGAAGAGAAAAATAATCAGTCAGGGTTTGAATTTCATGGAGTGACGTGACTTTTATACAACATGAGTGACAGTAAAGATCGCGTAATATATAACAAGTGTTTAAATCCATTTGACCTTCTTAATCACGCTTTTAAAAAGAAAAGTACACTAAGACGCGTAAGTCCTGATTTATTGATAAAGCTCAATTTAAAGGAGTCTTTGAATTGCGAATATGTGATTCGTTCCATAAAATATCTATCAACTTCCAGATATGTCAGGTGAAATTATATGTGAAGCTGGTAGTTCTTGTGATATTAATAAACATAAATCAAATGAAAGTGTGAACAGAGAAAGTGATTGTCCCAGTTCTTCTTCTAGCAGTTCTATGGATACAGTGCTAGAAATCAGTAATATTGAGGAATTAAACAAAAGTTTGATGTCAATAGAATCCCCTACCAAGAAAAGAAAACTACAACAAAAATGATACCCCCATGAAAAGTTTAAAAAAGTAAAAGGCTCCCTAGCAAGTAAAGTTTTCCATGTAGAAGATGCATTGTCATCCCTTCAAAAGTCAGCCATATTTTATTTCTGACGGAATGCAAAGAAAAGGTAAAACCTGAAAATTACATAGTTATTGCAGACTTTTCTGAAAATTATTCATTTGTAATACAAGATTCAGTACAAGGTATACATTGGAACAAATACCAAGCCACAATACATCCTTTCGTAGTATATTTCAAGGAATAAGCACAAAAACCAAACTGAAAATTTGCATGCTAGATACCACGATCACTACACATTGTTTCGTAAGTAATTAAATTTCCGTGAAACTACTGAAGATCCCAATGTGATTTTTTCTGGAATTATTAAGAATACTTCTGTGCACCTAGTAGGCATTTTTTTAGATTTTTAATATGGCTATTTCACATTTGAAAATTGAATCATAAAAAAGTATCTGTAATAATTATATTAAAATTAGTTAGTAAATGTTTAACAAAAGACAGTACTTTAAGCTTTTAAATGCATTTTTTCTTTGAAAAAGATTTTAACATTAATATCATCAGAAATATGACGCCTTAAATGTTGCATTGAATTTTAACATGCAATATTTTAAAAACATGTGGACTTAGGAGGAAATAGAAATACACCTGTTGGTTTATAAGACCCATAGAGTTGGTAAAAATAATATAAATGGAATCAGAAATATGAAGGTCAAAATTTGTATAATTTTGTGTGATTTGACGTGGAATGAATGCATTGCAACTGTCATCAAATGGCGACATTTAAATTTCCTTATTTATTTAGATACCAAAAGAGAAGGAAGAGAAGGATATCCTCTTTAAATTTAGGAAAGAAAATCTTCACAAAATACATTTTTGTTGTTAAGATGGCAGTTTTATTTATATTTTATGTAAAATAATATTTTGAATTGCAAGTAAAAATATGTGCATCATATATGTAGAGAAATTATTATTTTTATATAAGAAAGTGAAAATAAACATGTGTTCCTTGTATTTCTGTATATGATTGTGTGCATGTACGATTGTGTGCATGTTTGTATTTATGTGTCAGTAAATGCATATTTTGAAATAGCATTCAGAACTGTAGTAATATAAAGCCGACAACATTGAAAAGATGACTAACTCTGAACATTTCAGTTAAATGCTCTGATCAGTATAAAAAATGTGTGCAATAAACCAGTTCACTTAAACTGAAGTGTTTCAAGTAATTTGGGGAATTTATAATTTTCCATATTTCTGATCCTCTGTATTGCTGCGAACCCAGAGAATCACCCATGTATTATTTTTTAACAACTGATTCATCAATCATTGCATTTATTTGTATACATTTTATCACTGAATGTTGTTGTTCATTATTGAAAAAAAAAAACTTGTTCCTAATTATGAGACATATAATAGGCAAGAAACTTTTCCAAAATGTCGTGAAAATATTGAATTTTAGAAATTTATTTTCCATGTACGAACATGAAGTCTAATTTTTATTTCCAGTGCAATGAAATCTACATACAGGGCTTTCATTTGAAAACTTCCCAGTCTAAATAACTAATTATTAAGATTGAATTCAATTTAAACAAAAAGCACATCAATTTAGATATTGATGGGGAAGTCTGAAACCAGGCTTAATTGAATTTTAGATTTCACCTCCCCATCCTCGAGCCACACCCACTTTGAAATTTCAAATGGCACCTCTATATTTTTATGCTTGAACCAGCCATACCCATGCGCTTCTCTGAACTTTTTAGAATTAAATATTGACAAATATAAATACAGTTTTGTAATTAATCAATAATAGCTTTTTGTATGTTGCAAGTTGTTTGCTCCTGAATCATTTTCAAAGTTGTATTTAAAACTGTGAATTTAACTGTTATTATCATGCAATACTTCCTGGAGTTGTTCAGTCAACTCTACTATTAAGATTGATACTATCCCAGTCGGGAGGTTTTTTCCGGGCTTTTCCCTCAACTCAATATGAGCAAATACTGGGTAACTATCGGTGCTGGAACCCGGATTCATTTCACCGGCATTATCACCTTCATCTCACTCAGATGCTAAATAACCTAAGATGTTGATATAGTGTCGTACAATAACCTACTAAAAAAAGTAAAAAAAAATGATACTATATTAGACCTAATAGACAATTGGTCAGTGTCTGAAATGAAATATACTTGTGAGAACTGAAAGCTCTTACCCTCAGCTGGAAGAGGATTTCCAATTAAATGATAAGCCTATGCTTGAACTTTAAATGATGGCGTAGAATTAATTTTATGTATTTTCTTTACACCAAACGATGCCACTTGAAATAAGATGTTGTACTGTCTTATATTATATTATTTAAAAAATGTGTTGATAATGGATGTACTCAGATAAGTAAGTTTTTAATTTGTTGTGAGACTCTTCAATCTCAGAAGGAACAACTTTTACAACAGCACAACATAATCTGCTTGGCTCATTACCCAATTTTCTTGCACTGCATTTATTGCATAGTTTATTCATTTTATCTATTTTAACACTATTCAATTGAGTACAGTTAAAATTTGGATTATAAAATAATGCAGTGCTAAGTTAACATACGATTACTGCATACTAAATCAATACACTCGCTCTGTTCATTAATTCTCTGAGATCAGAATGATTGCAGTGCATAAATATTATTTAAAAAAACACAGGAAACAAATATACAGAATAGCCTATCAAGTTTTCTGTGCATAAGAAGCTATTTTAATCTTACCTGTCCTCGATTCACTCAGAAGTTACTGTAATAACATTATATCATTATGTCCATCTAGAGAAGCTACACTTTCCAATGGTGAAATGATAATTATACAAATCGGTTAATTAACTTCAGAGATTACTTCATACAAACACAAGAACATTCTCTGTGTGTTAATAGCTTCTGTTTGTTGTTGTCCAAAGCCCCTTATAGACGAAGTCATTTGTTTTTATTTCATTGCAGCCCATTAGGTGGCATTGTTATTTTTAAACTCATTTATGTCATTAAATATCAGTCCTATCAAAACTTTGCATAGAATAAAACTTATCGGAAATCATTTTTAAAGAAACTTTTGTTATGTAACATTTTTCATGAAAATAAATAATAAGGGAGATATTTCGATTTATTTCATTCAAGCTGCCTTATAACCCCCTTTTAAATAAAGTATTTTGAATGCCATATAGCCTAAAATCTAAGTTACAACGAACGTAATTTATATTCCAATTCTCATATAAATCGGTTCTGCCATTATCATGTGAAAAGGTAACAAACATCCAGATAGACAGATATACAAACAAAAATTAAAAAAAAAAAAAAAAGATAATTTCGGTTTCAGGATGGTTAATTATACATGTTAACACCAATTATTTCTAGAAAAGCGAAAATTACCAGTTAAATTTCGGTTACAGACTTATTATTAGTAGCTATAGATATGAAAGAACATTCAATTGTTTGGAGTGAAAATGGCACTCCAGACAATTGAATGTTCTTTCATATCTATTACCTGCATAGAATTGGAATATATCAGTCCCCTAACTGCCCATTGTGCAACTCAAACCAAGAAATGGATTCAGAACACCTCAAAATCTGTGCTTCACTGGCTGACCATGATAATATCTTTGAAAAATATTGGAGTACAAGAGGTCAAATGACTTTATTATCAAACGCCTGGCATTAGAAAACAACAACATTCAATTGTTTATGCACCTCATTCATTTATTTCTCATCTTTTGTTTTATATCGTTGCCTGGCAACCTCGATTGTTGTTACTGTTGATTAGATCTGAAGCTACAAATACCATTGAACATTTCTTGTAATAGTTATGTTCGTGTATTAAATTATTGTAAAATGGTGAATATCCTTCAAGAGAGAACAGAAATCATGTTTATTTATGGAGCTGAAAACCATTTTGCTTTCAACGAGAGGCATCCTGAGAAAAACGTAAGTTACCAATATGTCATAGATTTGAAGAAACTGGTTGTGTGCAATAAAGTAAATGGCCAACCTAGAAAACTCGATGAAACTGCGCAGATTGAAATACTAGGTCATTTCATTAATGAACCCACCACCTCCATTCCAAATGTAGCTGCTGTAACAAACATATCATTTGGTTGCATACATAAAGTGCTGAAAATGAACAAATTTTTCCCCTACAAAATACAAAGTCACCAACAGCTTAGCGAACACGATTTTTATACAAGAGTAGAATTTTGTGAACAGATGTCTCAGAGAATCGAAGATGATGCTGATTTTGTTCTTTGAAACCATTATTATATAGTAAATACAAACGTTATGTACTTATAATGCTGTTATTTGTGTATTAAAATTATTAAAAATTTATAAGAAATGAACCAATCAGAGTTGGAAAACGAAATTTACGACACAAGCTACTAAAAGTGTACTGAATATGAGGAAAAAATATGGAATCTGAAATCTCTCCCAGACATTGCGATGTATAGTTGTGCAAACTTGAAAAAAAAAATGGCGAAAATTTAAGACCAGAATATTTCTTTGCTTTATTATATATATATATATATATATATATATATATATATATATATATATATATATATATATAATATCAAATTTCAGCACTTTGTCATTGTATTATGTGATCCTCCTGTGGACAACTCTTGAAATTTTGGGATATAACTGTTTGCCTAATTTGTACTGTAAAAAAAGCTCTTTCAAATGATGTATGAGTAAAATATTATCATTAGTCCTTTGCTTTTAATGAGGAATATTCAACATCACATTTTGTATTCCATTGCTGATTTAAAAAAAAATTTGACAGCCCTGGCATGCAAACTATTTACATTTCACGATTTTCCTTTCCTTTCAGAATTATGCATGTTATATTTAACTATTATCCTATGATGCCCATTTTAGTGATCCTTGGTTTCATTCATGATATAATTTTACTAGTAGCATTAATAAGAATATTGTTCTAATAATTGTTCACTTTATAATTATATATATATATATATATATATATATATATATATATATATATACATACATACATACATATAAAGGGTATTTCAAAAATACGGGGCATAATTTCAGGTATGTATTTCCCACATGTAGACAATCAAAATAGTTCATTACAACATGTGTCCGGAAATGCTTCATTTCCGAGTTATGGCCTTCACAACATTGAAATTCACCAGAAAGTTTTTCTTTTCGCAGGTCGTTGTCATTACAGAAGATATTCAAAATGTCCACCTCCTGCTTGAATACAGACCTCACATCGATGTCTCATTGACCTGCGAACACGATCCCAAACTCCAGGAGTATTGTGTATGTCCTCAGAACATGCCACAATTCGATTCTGAAGGGATTCCAAATCAGACACCGGAGACGAATAAACCAATGATTTTAAATGGCCCCACAAGTAGAAATCGAGAGGGTTCAGATCAGGTGAACGTGGAGGCCAAGCAATTGAGCCACCTCTACCTATCCATCGATCAGGAAACCTTCGATCCAAGTACCAGCGAGCCATACGACTGAAGTGTGCAGGAGCGCCATCATGCAAGAAGCGAATGTGTTGACGATTGATCAGTGGAGTGTCTTCTAAAACATAAGCTATGGTGTTTTCCAGGAAGTTTGTGTACGCCTGCCCCGTAAGTCTGTTCACAAGTACATGCGGTCCAACTAATCGATCACCAATGATACCGGCTCACATGTTGAGGGAGAACCGCACCTGGTGATAAGATGGAACAGTTGCACGTGGGTTTTCATACGCCCATACATGCTGATTGTGGAAATTTGTTATGCCATCTCGTGTGAACTGTGCTTCATCTATAAATAATACTAAGGCAGGAAAGTTCGGATTTACACCACACTGCTGCAAGAACTACTGACAGAACCTAACTCGTGCAGGGTAATCTGCTGGTGACAGGGCCTGTACACGCTGCAAATGATAAGGATACAATTGATACTCTTTCAACAGTCTTCAGACAATCGTATGAGGAACATTGACTTGCAACGCTACCCTTCATGTGCTGATAGAAGGAGTCATGTTCACAGCCTCCAGAATCTCCCCCTGTACTTCTGGTGTTGTAGATCTTGGTCGTCCCCTTCCCAAACCAGGAGAGTTAAATTTTCCATACTCGCACAGACAGTAATGGAGACGTACAAATGTCTTCCGATCTGGACATTGTCGCTGTGGGTACCTCTCCTGGTACAAACGACGAGCCAGCGCAGCATTGCCGTCCGCCTTACCGTACATGAAGTGTATCTCTGCCAGCTCTTGATTTGAATACATGTCGCACAGTCTAACGCCTACACAACACTGAATGTAACCTTCGCCTCGGAATGAACTGTCAGAGTGCCCTCTTAATGTCTCCTTTGACAGCAACGACCTGCGGAAAGAAAAACGTTCCGGTGAATTTCAATGTTGTGAAGGCCATAACTCGGAAATAAGCATTTCCGGACACATGTTGTAATGAACTATTTTGATTATCTACATGTGGGAAATACCTGAAATTATGCCCCGTATTTTTGAAGTATATATATATATATATATATATATATATATATATATATATATATATATACTCACACACACACACACACACACACACATTGATGACAGTCATGCAACACTTTTTTTTTTAATTGGTTTAGTTCACATGGAATGACCCAGTGATCAACTGTTGAAGAGTTAACATATGTCATTACAATTTAGTTTTTAATCTAACCAAGTTGCATATATTTATGCCTCTGACACTATTATCTAATTGGTAACTCTTTAAAGAATCAATTAATACCAACTTTAACCCCCAGTTGTAAAAGACACAAAAATAAAAATTTATTTAAGTATAAAATTTCACTAAATGATTCACTATCGGGACATCAACCCTAACTGCAAAGAAGGCAGCATGGCAAGGCAGAACAAGCGTGTTGGGTGCTGTGTTGCTAGCCACCCTTCTGACCCCTCCTTCATGCAAACAAACCATCTTCCAATAATGAAATCGAATTTATAGTTTCTTTATTTTCTGCAGAAAAGCAATTTATTGCCTGCACATGTCTCGTGGACAACAGTGGACAGCGTGGATTCTAGCTCTGATTTTAAATGCAAAGTGGAAATGGAGGACACTCCAATGCTAAATACATTATCTGTTGTGAAGTGCGAACCAGAGGTGAGTGGAAATTATTGATTCCTTTCTGTCAACGCTTTTGCTCTAGAGTTCCTCTTTTGCCACTAACAACAGTTTAACTCCCATTGCTTTGCAGTGCATGATTAATCCTTCAGCATTATTGGCACAATTTTAGTTAATCGTATTTTACCTCAGAGGACAGTGATGCATGGTATTAAGTTTCGGTTATATAAAAATTCATGTTATTTATGTCATTAGTTGCAGTGGGCCTTTGTGTAACCTTATTTAGAACTTTATAATATTGTGTCTTTTATTTCACACAACAATGTTGCTTTTATTCACAACAATAATCACTTTCTATAATTGAATTTAAACACTCCCGTCAGCAATGGGATTTTCACTCCACACAGCAACACAGTATTCGTTATTGCACCCCACAGACGACAATGACAATTCACTTGGATTATTGAGAACAACAATGTACTGCTAATCTCAACTAATGTTCACAAAGCACTATTTACAAAACAAAACTGTTAGTCCTCAGTTCACAGTTCGTTTGCCTTGGCTAGTTCTTCTAGTTCAATCACTCAAGTTCACAGTATATCGAACCCAAGACTTGCAGAGTCAGTCCACTGAACTTCGAACTCAAGACTTCTGGAGGCAGTCCAATGCTCTCGAACTCAAGTCTTCCAACTGCGTTGCTTCTGCCTGGGTGCTGCTCAAGTTCACTCACATGTCAAACTCTAGACTTCTGGGCGCTGCTGAACTCGCTGTCCAATACCAACAACTGACCTGCTCCTTCTTCGCGTCTCCTATTTATCACTAAACCATAGTTTCCAGAAAGTACGATGCTCGAAATTTCTACTTCTACAGACTTCTGTTCTCGCTGCTTCTTCCTGGACAATTCTGTTTGGGAGGTTTCGTCCCCCCCCCCCCTTCACCTTGCACAGGGAAGCACCTGCAGCTTTGGATCCCCTTTGCTTCATACCACACCGCAGCGGCCAGCGTTTCGACTCCCCTCAATGCCGCGCCCCCCCACCCCAGTGCTCTGCGGAGCTCACTTCGTCTCCCGCCAGTGGCATATACTGGTTAAAGGGTTTGGGCTACCACTGACCCTATTATTACACAAAATATATTTTTAAATCCCTATAATAAAATTCCTTACATATTTATGTGAATTCCAGACGTCTTGATTGGGACGAAAATACGTTGATGACTTCGTCCTTGAAATTACAGTTGGGCCACTTGCAAAGTTTCTGTAGAAATGACTTTTCAATGGATATTAGTGCCAAGCCGGATAAACGTTCTTGTGTATGAGTTGATCTACAGTAGGATTTTATTCTCTTCAACGCAGAAAATGTTCTTTCTACCGATGCTGACGTAGCTGGTATTGTCACAATTAATGTTGTCAATTTAAGGACTTCAGGAATAACTTGGTTCAGCTGGTTTTCATATATGGCAGATAATATTTCATGGATAGGTTTGTTCGAAAAATCAAAGACTTCTGCTGAATATATTACACTTAATTCATTTTTCAAACGTACTTGATCAAAGTGACTGTTATAGGACTGAAATAATTTGTTTAGTGCCTCATTCGGGAAGTTTTCTCTATAAGCAGAAAAATTTTGAGATTCTAGAAGATGTGTGAACTGAAGCTTTCCATAATCAGAAAATCTGTCAGTAATTTCCATGTGCATACGATCTAGTATGCTGTAGTACAGCTGCTTGTATTTCAATTCATCATCTCCTTTTCTTCGCTTTAATGGTGGTTCCATTGTATTGGCTGAAGAATTTTCATTTTCCATATTACTCCATATGGACGGAAACCCACTACGTCTGAACTCGGATATAGTATTTTTTTTTAACTTTGATACCTCTTCCAAGTAGTATGCTATGTCTAGACTTTTTGTCTGAAGAATATTGTAGAGCACATCTGTATGTGCGAACACACTAGCATAGACTTCAAGAAGAAATATATTCTGAAACTGTGTGAAAAAATTCAAATATCCTTGAGCCTGCACATTTACAGCATCATCCCAGTTTTCTTCAGAGTCATTACAAATGATATTTTTAAAGAAAGCAGTCCGTTTTTCTCTGTATTCCTTCACTGTATTTACAAGCTGAGATGTAAAATTCAATCTAGTTGATGCTACTTTTGGGAGTTTCTTGTTCATAAATTCCTTGAGTTTTCTGATCTTTTAGGAGATGATGAGAAAAATGCAGCTAAACCCGACAGTGTTTTGAAAAAAAATGCGGCATTCTGGAATGGATGAAGTAGTTTGTTGCAAAACTAAATTGAGAACATGGCTGTAACAATGGACAAATAGTGCTTGAGGATACTTTTATTGAACTTTTGTTTTTAAGCCATTAATATTTCCCGCCATAACTGAAGCACCATCGTATGTCTGTGCAATTAACTTATTGCCGACATTGTATTCTGCTATAACACCTTCCACATGCTGAAACAAACAGCAGCAGTTTTGTCCGAACTGACATTTGTGAATCCTATAAACCGTTCTTGAACATTGGCAGTACTGTCGACGTATCTTAAAACAGTGGACAATTGACTCTGATTAGAGCAGTAACTTGTTTCATCAACAACAATGGCCACAAAAGGTTTTATGTTCTTTATCATAACCCCACTTATAGCAAATATTAAGTCATTCTGAATTGCGAGAGAAGTACCACGAAATACTGTTGAACTCTCAAGATGATTGGTCAGTAAATGGTCAAATTCACTTAAGGAACTTAAATATTCAATATAATTTCCTATATTGTCTGATTCCACACTCTCGTTATGACCCCGAAAAGCCAATTCTTGTTTTCCTAGAAAGCAGACTGCGTTAATAAGATGCAGTAAAATCTCCCGTTTTTTTTTTTCACAAGAGCATTGTGTTGGTTGATGTGTAGAGCTTTTCGCTTATCTAGCTGTAAATCAATTCTTGTCTTTCCAAAGTTTGCAAAGTTCATGCTACTACAAATATGAGCTTTTGATTTGTCGTATTCTAGGACTGCCGTTCGAAGGGAGTTCATATTAGAAAACCCCTCTTTTGACCACACATTAGTTTCGCGGCTAAATAACAAACATGGCCAGGAAAATAGTTTAGCCAGTTTAGAAGTACCACACAACCAATTCCACTTACCATATGATGTTGAAGTGAAATGGCGTGTGTACTCTCGCTGTTTTTCTTTTACGTCCATGGACAAATTTAACTCAGGAGTTGGTCTTTCCATTTTCACAATTTCAACTTTCTCGTTGTTATGTACGACGGTTAAAAGGCACTTTTAATAAACCTTCTATTACACAGTCATTTTCAACACAAACCTCTCCAGAAACTTGTTCTGCCATATTTTTCACAATATCACTTAATTGGGAAATTAAAAACTTAATAATTCACAATTAATATAATCCTTAGACACTCGAACAAATCACAGATTTAAAATAATGCACTGCAAGAACACAATCACATTCAATTGCTAGCGTACTAAGCATATTGCTGCTTCGTGCCTGCGAAGAAACCGATCATGAGAGCGGCAACTCGCCCGCCTACAGTGCACAATGGAAACAGGAGGGAGTGGGGGGGACGGGCAGTTGTGCGAAGGACAGCGTGAGCAAAATGGTCACAGGCTATCTCACGTAGCAAGCGGTTTCTCCAGCGATGCCGCCTTGACAACTTGTTTCTTTTCGAGAGCAGAGAGCGCATATAAATCTAACAATTACTTTAATTTTAATTACTATGGTAAAACTAATAATACAAAATTATTACATTATGTTATATTATAAACTTTTTCTTTTGTAATTTCCTTGGGCTACCGCCGGTAGCCCCGGTAGTCCGCAAAATACGCCTGTCAGATGCGCACTCAAATCCCGAGGCAGCTGTCACAATATATCACGCTATATTTCTCAGACAAAGATAATTTAGAAATATCAAAGATAAATTTTCGATCTATTTATGTTTCTGCAGATGTCCATAAAAAGAACCTTGCAAAAAGATCTTCCAAAATAGAAATTTTGATCGTATCTTATCAATACACTCTTTCACTGATGATGTTTTATATTTAAAACTAAGATATACTTAGTAATAATGAAAACATTCATAATTTTAATACAAAACAGAAATCAAATCTTCATCTAGCTCTCTGTTAATCTAAACAATTGGTTCCCAACCAGTATGTCACGCAGCCCCATGGAGTGTATCGCGAAATTTTGGAATTGAAAAATAAATTTTATGCCATCCAGAAGGTCTCTTTACAACGTATTTTTTATTTACAACGAAGTCTTTGATATGGTATATTTTATTTTGACTTTACCAATGAAACATGAACACCTGCAACAATGTTCAGTTTAATTTTTCTGCCTGGCGATAATTCCAATGAAAGTTGCTGTCATTTTGTAATGCCAGGCATTTGACAATAAAGTCATTTGACCTCTTGCACTCCAATATTTTTCAAAGATATTGTCATGGTTAGCCACTGACGCACAGATTTTGAGATGTTCTGAATCCATTTCTTGATTTGAGTTCCACAATGGACATTTAGGAGACTGATATATTCCAATTCTATGCAGATTCTTGGCCAAACACTCATGGCCTGTTGCCAGTCTAAATGCAGCTACAGACTATTTGCGTGGTAAATCGGGAATCAACTGTGGATTATGATGCAGAGAGTTCCATTTTTTCCCTTGAGATTGTGTTATCAAATTTTGTTTGTTGAAGTCTGAGTGTGTAGATTTAATAAATCTTTTCACAGAGTAATACGTAGATTTAGTAACAGGTCTGTAAGTAGCTGTGCTGCCCTTCTTTGCTAAAGCATCCGCATTCTCGTTTCCCAGGATTCCACAATGGGATGGTATCCATTGGAATACAATTCTTTTATTGAGTGTTATTAGTTGAGTGAGCATTTGATTTATTTCTGCCATTCGAGATGAAGGTGTGTCTAGAGGCTATTGATAGGATGGCTGCTTTGGAGTCTGACAATATAACTGCATTTGTAAATTTATTGATGTGGCAGAGAAGGTTCCTGAGACTTTCACTTATTGCAATGATTTCTCCATCAAAACTTTTTGTTCCATATCCAAGAGATCTATAAAGTGAAAAGAGACAGCACGTAACACCTGCACCTGCATCTCGTTCCCTGGAGATCAAGGATCCATCGGTGTATAAATGAAGCCAATTTTGTGGAGGGTACCTAATATTAATTGTCTCTAAAGACAATTGTTTCATTATTTCAGTGTTTACTTCTGATTTCAGTATTTCTTGTGTTAGATTTAGATTATACTCTATATTTAATAGAGTTAAAGGGTTTGGTTTAATTTGTAGGTTTTCTTTTAAATTCGGGATGTTGATTTTCTGTTTTCTTCGAATGAAAGTGACCACCTGCAATAATGCTTAGTAATTCGTTTAGTCTACCCACTTCGTAATAAACAGAATTTATAATCGTCGGAATATATTGGTCAGTTTCAGTATATATGTGTGAGCAAGTGATAGTGCGACTATTTTATCAAAAGTGCCTTATTTAGATTTTTATCTTGGACAAATTTTTAATTCGAAAAAGACAATCTGAATCAAGTTCTGGTTAGATGACAGCAGTGCTAATTCAAGTAATGTGAGCGAAAATTCCCTTCAGGTTCACAAAAACATACTGCATTTCATAAATATAGTGATGAATACTTGTAATATGGTTTTACATGGCGTGGTGATGAATATAAACAAAATCCTGAGTGACATATGAGAAAATGTTTTGTCAAATCAGTTGATGGTGCCAAATAAACTGAAAAGACATATAGAAAGTAATCATTCTCATGTAGCTTCAAAACCAAGAGAATATTTTGAACGTTTTTTGAAGTCATAGAAAAAATTCTCTAGTGCATTAGTAAAATGCATTTTTGTTTCTGACAAAGCCTTGCATGCTTCATATATAGTTTCTGGATTAATAGTCCAACAGAAAAAACCTCATAATATTGACAAGGAACTAATATTACCAGCTGCAGAAAAAATTGTGAAAACTATATTTAGTGATGCTGCGGAAGAAGAAATATCCAAAATTCCATTATCGGATAACACACTTAGTCGCAGAATAAAACAAATGTCTCATGGCATTAAAATTAATGTGAACAGTAAATTAGTGGGGAATACTGTTTGCTCTACAGTTGGACGAAAACCATGACACAAGTGGTAAATGCCCATTAATTAGCTTTATTAGGTTCGAATATAATTTAGATATTGAACAATTTTTATTTTTCCAAGAACTCGAAACCACTACTATAGGCAAAGATATTTCTGATTTTGTTAATAATTATTTTATTGAACATAATATTTGTTGAGAAAATTGCATCTCTCTTTGCACAGATGGAGCAGCGTCATTAACTGCGAAAATTAAAGATTTTAAAAGTTTTGAATAGGCAGTGAACCCGACTATAATGAAAACTCATTGTTTCTTGCACAGGGAGGCATTAATTATGAGAAATGTTGAAGGGGGACGTTTAGAATCTGTGTTCAGTACTACTATTAAAATGATAAATTATGTAAAAACAAGATCAGTTAAGTCTAGAGTGTTTCCAAAGTTTTGCAAGTCTCTGGGGGCCGAGCATAATAATTTATTGTTGCACACTGAAATCCGTTGGCTTTCTAGGAGTAAATCAATGATGTGAGTGGTAGAGCTTTAAGACGAGCGTCTTATTGCTTTTGAGGACGAAAAGCCAGAGTATATTAAATTTTTGGAAGGTAATTTTTGGAGTGCAAAACTAGCATATAACTTGTCGAAATTTTCGAAAGACTGAACTCTTTAAATGCAAGCAAGCAACAAAAAGCAGAAATTATTATTTCAGCCACAAACAGAATTAAAGAATTTTACAAAAAAAAAAAAAAAAAAAAAAAAAAAAAAGCTGAAGTTTTGGGACTCTTCAGTTATAGCAGGTAAATTATTGCACTTTCCTTTAGTTGAGAGTTTTGAAAATCGACTTGTGGAAAATGAAGAAGAATGCCTGAAGGAGTTAATATCAGAACACCTAAATGCATTACAAACTTCAGTAACAAAGTATTTCTCTAGCTCGTGTTTCAGAGTTAGAATGGATGATTTCTCCTTTTGATAACTGTGGTGAAATCAACATTGAAAATGGCATCAACCTGTCAACGAGAAAAATGAGTTGCTAGATTTGTCATGCGCTTTTACTATGAAAACAAAATTTGTAGACAATTCAGTGCAGTCTTTTTGGATAATATCCCATAATAGCAAAGAGAGTGATACTGTAACAATTTGATACCGTTTTCAACGTCATACTTGTGTGAATTAGCATTTTCTACCATGAAAATAGTGAAATCTAAACAAAAGAACAGACTGCTGCATCTTGAAGATGATTTACATGTTGACCTATCAACCATAAGGCCACGTATAAAGAAATTCTGTGCAACCCATCAAGCACAGACTTCACATTAATTTAAGTAGGTGAGTTTTCAAAAACAATAATAAAAATCTTTATCGGACATCCAGCATAGATAGGTTCGGATTTTTTTACACATACCTGTGTTTTTTTCTAATGCCACTCAAGTTGCTGCTTGTTTTTTTTTTTTTTTCGATTGCGTGTTAACATCGACTTATCTACAACACTGGATGTCCGACACTACATCCGAAGTTGTTATCAGTGCTTTTTTTCTGACGGAACATGCTGGAATGGCGTTCCGGTACTTTTTTGTTACATTTTTCATCATGGAACTGAATAACTATGTTTTTAATATAATTTTTCTTTGAATTCCCCTTAAACCTTGAAAGTCTTAGCTGGACGAAAAGGAGGTTAAAAACGACAAAATTTCCGTGCAATGAACAGTAATAATCTCCCCATCTGCTATAAAATATTCTACACAGAGTTCCACAACCTTTTCCTCCAGAAGAAAAGCACTGGTTGTTATTATTATATTATTATTAATAAAAACAAATAAGTGTGTCACTATATCGTGGGCATTCAGTAAAGTGTGTCACCAGTCGAAAAAGGTTGGGAACCACTGGTCTAAGCTGTTGTGAAAAGCTGCTGCCTGATTGTTTTGAAATGCCAAGAGGAAAGATTTAGAACATAATTAACCGAATTTCTGCATATGTATTCATTCCTTTGACTCTGTTGATGAATTGACTATGCTTGTAAATTGAATTAATTTGCTTACTTTACTTTGTATATTTTTGTATATACAGAGTCCGCCAAAAAAAATGTATACACTCTTTAAGAAACGAAAACTATTTATTATGTGTTTGTTGTACATTTAAATACTGATCACACATGTAGTACTGTCTTCAGTTAAGCACATGGTTACTTTATATGTTCAAAATGTTCGCCATTGGCAGCCAGAAACATAACGCAACGACGAGCAGTCGCCGCAGCTACGTCAGTCAATGTTTCAATGGAGATTGCTGCACATACTGTTGTAATCTCCTGGCGAAAGACCTCCAGCATGCACAGTTTACATCGATAGACTTGATCTTCCACAGTTCCCCATAAGTAAAAATCCATAAGGGTTAATTCTGGCGACCATGAGGGGAACTCAGTGGGCCCTCTTCGTCCAATCAAATGTCCTTGCAGATTGTCATCCAGGAAAGCTCGTGTGGCTAGATGATAGTGTGGTGACGCCCCTTCCTGTTGGTAGAAGACCTCATCATCAGCTCCATAAAGCGCACATACACCTGGTAAAATTGATGTGCGTAACATTTCGAGGTACACTTCTCCAGTGATAGTACCATCAAAGAAAAAGGGTTCTACTAAATCCCTAGATCAGTGGTCGTCAGCACTCGCTGAAATGGGTAGAGTGGATGTGATGCAAGGAATGATGCTCTGTCATGCAGAAGGGATAGGGAGACAGCATACCTGCCAGCAGGCACGGTCGGTTACATGCTGGTGCTGTAAGAGACCTGCGGGTAAGAGATGCTAGCCAGAGAGTGCAGTGTGCTGACGACTGCTGCCCTAGATGATAGTCCACACCATACATGGACCCCTGGTAGATTGATTGCCTTATCCATATGAACATGAGGATTTTCTGGTGTCCAGTACACACATTTATGCCAATTCACTGTTCCATTAAGCTTAATCGTCCTCATCAAACCACACTACCTTCGTCACAAATTGTTTGTCTTCAGTTACCATTTGCTGATATCATTTGCAAAATTGCATTCGATGATTTAGGATCGTCATCATTAATTGCGTGCAGTAATCGTGGAATGTAAACCTTTCACTACTAGCTGTCAGAATTCTTCGTACACTTGTACTGCTGATCCCCACTTCACGTGCACATTTCATAGCACACTTCCATGGAGAAGTAACAAGTCTTTCCAACACGAGACCTGATGAAGCAGGACTTATAGCTGTACGCAGTCTTCTCAATCTTCCTTTGTGAATATCACAAATCTTTCCATGTGCCTCAAACTTGTCAATAATGCGTTTAATTGTTAGGCTGGTTGGGGGTTCTGTTTCGTACTCTCGCCTCCACTACACCTTAACAGCATTATCAAACCTCATAAACTACCCTCTCACTATCGTGATGAAAATACTGACATCTATTGAGTGGAAGACCATACTACAGTATACTCGTAATTAAAATCAATTGACTGTGTCAATATCCCGATACAGTCTGACAAAGGGTGTATACATTTTTTTTTGGCTGACTCTGTATTATGACTTGTTCCACAACTCAAAGCTGGAATGTTGATGTAAAGTTTATAGAACACAATAAATGCAATATGCTTTCCCGCATGCTGTTTTTTGTT
This sequence comes from Periplaneta americana, assembly GCF_040183065.1. Classification (NCBI taxonomy): domain Eukaryota; kingdom Metazoa; phylum Arthropoda; class Insecta; order Blattodea; family Blattidae; genus Periplaneta; species Periplaneta americana. Next base: position 121,707,483 of record NC_091121.1, on the reverse strand, counting down.
AGCATTGACTGCTGTCCACTTGTTGTTAATGTTTACATCCTTACATGATTGAAGTGTTTCGTGCAGTTGAACCTCATTGTGGAATGATTGTCTTATGTGACTTGTCACTTCAGCCCTCTACTTAGTGATACCTCGGTATAATGAGCAAGTTTATTATGTTCCCAAGAACTAATGGTGATGTCATTGAGAGGAGCTGTGTGCTTACTCCTGTTGTACAAATTGATGTGAGGAACATTGTTTTTTCTTTCATTTTGTATGCAAATCGCCTGATTTATTCCTTGAAGTAATTGGAGCTACTTTATTTTATGACATTGTTGATACATTTTAAAGTTGAGTTAGGTGCAAATAGTTATTCTAGAAGTGTTCAAATAACTTTCTGGAGTGTAGTATAGTGAATTTTTCAAGAAAATTTCATGTTCCAATCTTCAATCCTCTTGTATTAATCTTCTCTATTATATTTATTTTTTTCAGGCTGAGCCATTTGAGATGGTAATAGTAAAGCAGGAGATTAACCTGGAAGACACAACAGCAGAATCTGAAGTCATTACTGGAAGGTAAGTGTAGTGTGTTTGGTTTCACTCCTTTGGATAAATGATGACATGGTGCATTGTTGTGTGTTACTCTAACTGTGATACCTCGTGCACTGCCCTCGTGGCTGTGATAAAACATGCAGCACAATAAGTACGAAAAGCGTTAGTGGGCTTCAGTCATTGGTCACTATTGAATATAAGGTGACTTTGCCATTCTAACAATATTAAGTCAATTACTCGATGAGGACATACGAGGAATCTGCATGTAAATGGTGTAATATGGTCTTTAGTCTGATATGGCAGCATCTAGGGAAAGATTTTAGATAGCAAACTTTGTATTATATATCTTGGGGTGTTCCGTTATTTTTTTCTTCAAAAGAAAGTTATATTGAGTAATACACTTTTTTTATTTTGATCAGGCTGTAGTCGACAAAATCAAATGAACTACAACGGAAGTCAGTAAGCAAAAAGCTAGCTGCAGTAAACTAAATTGTTCTTACACTCTTGTGATAATAATGATTTCAAATATTTTGTAGGAAAATGTCGACTTTATCTTGTAGTAGTAACATTTTATACGTGTGACTTTGAGCTCTTCAATTCATTGGCCCTCTGAGCTCAGAAATATCTTTATTCAATAAATGGGCAAGTTTAAGTCGATCACTACTTATTGTCGTAGATTTTCTTTGATTTGTAACACGCAAACCCTTCCTCATTACTTTCATCACTCTGTAGAGTCTGCGATGGTGTCTCTCCAGTGGAGGATTTATTGTAGCATGACATACAAATATATTGGCTCATATTTCTAGTTCTTTCTTAATGAAAAATGCCTGTAGCCTATGCAGACTCCACCACTGATAGTAATGGTTAGTATGCCTGACCATGAAACTAGTGAGCCCGGGTTCAAATCCTGGTTGGGACAAGTTATCTAGTTCAGATTTTTCCGAAGTTGAGGAAAAAACCAATTGAAGCAAAATTGCTACTTAACCTTCGGCATTGGACCTCAGAATCATTTCACCATCATAGTTAGACTACACTTAAGTCTCCTCTTTCATCATCTTTGTTTCTGTCTCATATTTCGGGTTGCTACCGAACTTGAACCCCGTGGTATGTGCTCATTAGTTGCTAGTAGTAGTGCTCTCCACTGGTGCTCATAATGCTCGTGGGACTTGGGATTGAGGGACTGCGGTAATGCCTATGTGTAAAGGAGGAGTTCGGAAGTGGCTTGCAGGGCACACACACCATCCTATTCCAAGTAATACACTGGGCCAACACAAGCAAAATACATGAGAGGGCAGTCCCCACCCGCACTCCTCCCTTCAAGGGACTCTAATAGAAGAAGAAGAAGAAGAAGAAGAAGAAGAAGAAGAAGAAGAAGATGATGATGATGATGATGATGATGATGATGATGATGATGATGATGAAGAAAAAGCACATATAAGACTTTGGGACAGGCTAGTGTGTTCATGACTTGGAGCAATTTTTTCATTCCACATGCTTGTTTGTTCCTTATTCAACAATGGATTTAAATGCAAAATTTATTCCGAAAAATGTAGGAACTGACTATACACCAGTTCCGCCCAATTGCTTTAAATGACTTCAATAAGTAAAAACTTTTTTAATAATTTTTATGAAATGTTTAGAGTTATATATTAATTGAGTTTAGTGGTTGAAAAAAGGAAGATGCATAATAAATGGTACCTGGAAAATGAGACTGCAGTCAATATCTTTAGCAGTGCCATTATGTTTTAAGTGACTATTGAGAGCATTCTGACATATTTTTTCCTATGACAGTGTATTCGACATGTGCGTCATTTACCCACTGTCCCCTCTTGGAGGAACACATCACCCTTGTGGACCCTTTGCCACAGAGTGTTGCCCATAGGAGGTTGTCTGCAGCTCGTCAGTGTGTTGATTATGATGATTAATAGAGCAGTGGTAGAATGCCTAGTGGGAAGAAAAGGGGTTCCAGGTGAAAAGCTACAGCCTAACATTGTCTTTGCCCACCACAAATTTCACGTGAACTCACCAGGACTCGAATTGGGGTTAGCAGCTTGGAAAACCAATAATCTACCCTTCTGCCTAACCGTCCACCAAGATTCCAACAAAAATGAATAAATTATTATCAACATATTTCTTCATTTGCAGTTCATTCGTTGTTTGCACATTTTTGAGTTTCAGTAGATTCGTGTCTTCTCTCACTACTACACAGTGTCGGTGCTTTGCTTTAATGCGCTGATCTGGAATGTAGATATTAATTACTAAATAGGAACCAAGTTAGCTTTGACTTAGAGTAAATATACTCTCGTTTAGGTATTACATTGCAGTGCACTGTCAGACGAGGCATATTCGTCCAAGTTAATGGGTGTAATATTGTACTCAATTCAAATTTAATACATCTAGTAAAAAGTCAGTAAATATTAATTTCAAATGAAAACCACAGGGGAAAAGGGAGGTAAGTCAGAATTTACCAATTTTATACAACAGCAAAATTGAAAGTTTTAAACCAAATATCTTTTCTTTATAAAGAACCCTTACAAAACGGACTTCTGTCATAGGAAGGACACATATTTGTTTATCCTAACCCAAATGATGAATGAAATTAAATCGATACATATATAAAAATAATACTAAATTCTATCTTAATGTCACATATTTAAGTGCAAAAAGGAGGTAAGTCAAATAAATCGATGTATTTTATCTGAATGTTACTTCGTCAAGTTCACTCCACTCCACTAAACTGTCATTTTATGTAATTTAATCACTTTTTCACTCATCTTGGCCTTACTTGGATATGTGTGGTAGATTGGTGTAGTAGGCTTGAGCCTCTGCAGACCAAAATTTCTTCAGTTCCTGGAGATCATTGAACTTTTCTTCTGATATGGGTAAAAGACCTGTAACAATTAAACAATCAAACAATTAAACATTTCTTCATGTGATACCTTAGCAAACTCTCGTTCACTGAGATTAATATTTTAGCCCGATTATAAAGTATTTAAGTGATGAGGATCTGTGAAGCTTACCTTCATAAGCTCTTGGTGGATGTATGAATTCGTTGGGCTCCAAATATGGTACAGGATTTCTGTTTGACCTACTCTCACGCAGACTGGTGGATACCCATGCTGCGTTGTACATTTCTCTATGAATGACCAGCCGAGGATGTTCTGCTTCAACTTTCAGCTCTTTTCAATGTCTGGCGGGAAAAGGCACTTCTTGATGTACTTGTTGTTTAGGAAGCTACTCCAGTATCTGATCAGCCCATCATCCACCTCTATAACTGTGAAGGGTTCAGGCTTAAGTCTTGCATTCTGAAATATGCTGATCCAGTCTTGAGGAACTTCTGTCACAGTTTTTATTTTTATCAATCCCATATCCTTGTCACATTCCAAATAGGAATGTCCTCGTATAGGGAATGTTACCAGAAGTGACCAAAGAAGTTTTCTCTCATGAACAATGTAATGTACATATTGGAAGAGGATATAGTTTTTATTTTGACCTCCTGCAGAGTCATAGAAAATGTTTATGTGTTGGACTTCAGGGCTTAGAATATTCTTTATATATTCATTAAGAAAAGATGCTACCTCACTTGCTCCCTTTCTGCCACAAGTTTCAGGGTAAACAGTTGGTGAATATTGAAAGAGAAATAACTTAATTGTCGCTTGTAATACACTATATTTGTACTAATATGGGGGCAGGGCAGATTCTACGTGTTGATACTTCCTACTTCTCATTTTTGCTTCTCTTTTGCGATTATAGATAGTTTCAATCTTAAGTATATGAACCTTGTTCTGAGTTTCAATATCCTATTTTCTGCCTTCCTCTTAGTCTCCACTTATGATCCATATATCTTTAATGTCGTCTATCATTTGATATCTTCTTCTGCCCCAAACTCTTCTCCTGTTCACCATTCTTTCCAGTGCAGCCTTCAGTAAGCAGTTTCTCCTTTTTCTCGTTCCAATCAGTTTCAGCATCATTCTTTTTTCACTCGGGTCATTCCATGAAAATGAGACATTTTCACGAAAAAATATTTTCTCGAAAAGTAAATTGTGTGTTATATAATTTCATTCCTTAGAAGTCAGATTTCATAAATTTGGCAACATTGCTTCTTTATCATTACGTATTTCCATTATATCAACGACGAAAACCGCGTGATAAGTGCAGTATAAAGACTCTTAATATACTGAAACTTTTCCTATGTATTTTCAAGTTAAGTTATAATTTCTTTACACTAATCTTATTTTATGATGAAGTACTGGTCCTTAGCAACAACTGTAATACAAAAAAAAACTTTGATGAAAGTGTTAATTGCGTAATTAGAAAGGTTTTAAAAAGGCATTATGACGAGTTCGTGTGTTACAGGAAAAGTTATATTTGTTTGTATATCTTTATAACCTTTCGATATTTTATTTTTTGTCAAACGGAAAAATGAGACTCATCACATGTCAGTCAAAATTGAACATAAACACTATTGTGAAATTTGGACGTTTTATACGTGAAAAATGCGTGACATACCGGTACGTAACATTTCATGTGTGACACACGAACATAAAATATACAAGTAGGTTACTTTCGTGTGTCACATGGATGAATCGGATATCCAGTTGCAGTTTAAACTGTACATGAATATAGGCCTATGATAAAGCTTTCAAAGAAGAAATTAATTTACTGCTCTTCTCAATACGAATATATTTTCATATAGTAGTATGCATATTTGTATTTCTGTGCTGATTAATAGTAATTACCGTACCTATACTATTCGATTTAGGCCTATAACTAGACCAGCTGTTAAATTTCATTGTGCAAGTTGGGTGATATTGACCAAGTAAACTTTCCTAGAATTAATTGCACAACATAATAGATTTTAATGTGTGATGATATTTATTAAAATTATTCTTCATTGTAACGATTTAAACAGCTATTTAAAAAGAGAATCCATTTTGAATATTGCGTACACCACTTTTAACACTTGAATATAATTAATTGATGAACTAGTGGACGAGTAAGTCCACTAGTTCATCAATTAATTAAAAAGAGAACGATAAAACACCAATATAATGTTTTATTGCTAATTGCTAATTGCTTTGTTACTAAAACAGGTTGCTAGAAAAATGGTCTCTTTGTCAGCAGCAGAAAGAAAAAGACGAAGCCGAGCAAATCAGTCAGTGCAAAAAAAGCTGAAAGGGAAGCAAATAAGAATCATATGAGAAAGGTTAGGGAGAATAACAGAACTAACTCCAAAATACAGAAGAAAGAAAGGGAGTCAGCTCGGATGCGAATGAGGGCTCTGAGAAAAAGGAGAAAGGAGGAAACACTGGGTGCCAAAAATGCTACAATACAGTCCACATCTCCTGCTTACAAATCAGCAAGAAGTCTTCAGAGGGCAGTGAAGAAAGTCGAGGATGCCTTTCCCAACAGTCCAAGGAAACGCAAGGAAGTTGTGAAAAAGCTAGCATTTATTTCTAATATAAATGAAACAAAAGAAAACTTTTCACAAAATAAACTTTCACGTGCTTTCACTGAAGATGTTAAACAGAAAGTTGTGGAGTTCTGCTGAGTTTTCAGTTCAAAGTGTGTCATGGCTCGCTGTATGCCGTCACGTGGCTAGTCGATGAGCCTAGACAATTCAATCTTCCTACACTTCCGCAGAGGTGTATTACTTATCTGCCAGAGAAGTTGCCTAGCAAGTACAGCGTTCATTCAGAAGAGTACTTACCGATACGTACGGTAATGCCGGTAGTGGCAGGAATGTGAACTGCTTCGAAACATGTATTGAGGTGAGTTTTTTCTTACTGTCGGGATATGAGGAGAGGGTTAAGATGATTACTTACATATTTGTTGACATTTACTTCGACGGTCAACATGGACACGGAGCATTTGATTTGTATTGTGGAATGTTGCCTGTACGCAACGGATGATAACAAATACCCTGCATACGACTTGGCCACGCAAAACATAGTTCGAAAGAGGTTATGGTAGCACACAGACCGTACAGGCTGCCATCTGTTGCTACGACGTTCAAATTATACCGTACCCGTTCTCAAGTTCAGATTGAATGCCTTGATTAATAGGCAACTTCTCTGACACAAAAGCTGAAACTCGCTTCAAATCGCTGACTCATCAACAGTGACGTCATGACACACTTTGAAATGAACACCCAATATTTTAAAGACAGCTTCTCGACAATTACCTGGCCATAAGGATTCAAAGAAATGTATTGACAAATACCCAGGACAGAAATGTACAATGCAGAAGAGACTATTGATGTTCACACTCAAAGAAGCATATCAACTGTTTTGTGAAGAACAAAACAGCTGGGACTTGATACGTTTTTCAAAATTTTCCTCATTACGTCCTGAATGGGTGCAGCTCATTAATACTAACAAGAACGAAATGTGCTCTTGTATATATTGTGAAAACTTATCCAAACTTTTGAAAAAGGTAAAGCATGAAACTTTTGACACAAGTTCTGTAAAAAGCTTCATTCGCTCCATTGTATGTGACTACAGGAATGAAGACTGCATGCGAGATAAATGTGAAGATTGTAAAGAAATAATATCAATGTTTCTAGAAACCATCACATTTTGTATCTCTAATGAGCCTATAAACAGGGAAGAGTCCAGGCCAATTGTTACAGTGGATCAGTGGATTGAAGGGAAGTTGAGAGAGAAATCTTGGGATATTATAAAAGTGAAGCATGTTCTCAGTAAGCAACTAATAAAAATAAAGGAACACCTATATAATATAACAAAGCAAGCACAGGAATTGCAGAAGCAGAAGGACCAGCTGGAGTTAGATACCGTGATAATGCAAACTTATTTTGCAGAGAATTTTGCTATTAAGAGTCAGAATGAAGTGATGGCAGCCCATTGGGTTAATGATCCAGCTTCATCAGTAACTGTCTATACTGCAGTGCTGTATTATAGACAGAGTGAGGAATCCAATGAGCTGCACTCTCAGTGTTATGCTGTTATTTCTGATGCTCCCAGACATACCACGTCTGAGGCTAAAGCTTTCAACAAAGCTATTCTTGAAGATTTCTGCAACAGTACTCCTAATCCTACGAAGAAAGTAATTGCCTGGACTGATGGTGCTGCAGCCCATTTTAAAAATAGATATATGATGGCAACAATGTCAAATGACAATTATCTTAATGGCATTGAGTATGAGTCATGGAATTTCTTTGAGTCCTATCACAGGAAAGGTGCGAATGATGGAGTAGGAGCGACAGTCAAGAGGTTCGTATGGCAACATATTTTGAATGGAAGAAAAGTTGTTAAGAACCAGAGAGATTTTTTTAATGTAATACAGCAGTTTAATATCAATGTGAGATGCCTGTTTGTTGACACCAATGAAATTAACATCACTGAAGATAAAAAATTATTTGCAACAATTCCACTAATTCCTGGAATACATAATGCACACTACATCAGCAAATTGGGACATCTGAAGGTAGCTGTATTCAGAAACACTGGTGAACATTCACCGCAAATCATACTATCACTGTCCTCAGAAGAAAAACAATTGACAAAGAAGGAGACAGCTTGCAGTATTGACAAGAGTGAGAGTCTTCAGTTGCAGGTGGGGGATTGGTGTTTAGTCATGTATGATGGGGTCACTTATCCAGGACAGTGTGTGACAGTGAAGAATTTGAAGTATCTGTGATGGTAAGGGATGGAAAGCATTATAAATGGCCTGTAAAAGTGGACAAGTTGGTGTATTCATCACAAGACATTTTGCAAAAGATATTACCACCTGTTATTGTAAATAACCGTGGGCATTTCAAGTTTGAAGACTTATTTTAGATGAATAAATGTTTCTTAATGTAATGTTATGAAAAGAGATGACATTATTAAGATAAATGTTCAATATTACAGATAAATTTGTTTCTAGCTTATGTAAGACGAAATGTTCGTGTGTCACAGTTCGTGTGTCACAGCATTTACCTAATTATTACACTTTATAACTAGTGTTAAAATGTTTACAGAAATTTCATTACAGCATTTATGTGTTAAACAATGTGTTATCTTTCATCTGCAACCAGATTTAATTATATATCTTCATTTGGCACAAGTGTAGAAACATTTTAATAAATATACCATTTCTTATTGGCAAGAAAATGTTCGTGTGTCACAATATATGATATGTAATATTGTGAAGCCTGTAATTAATTCTCATAACTAGGAAATTATGCCTGCATTGTGGGCTCCTTTCACTAATAAATACCTTTACAACCTTTCCTCAGAGTCTTATAGGTAGTTCAATATTAGTTTTAAATCACTGCATTGGCATTGAAAATGTTACGTGTGTCACTATGGAATGACCCACGGTCCACTCTTTCCAACACAGTTTCGTTTCTTATTCTGTCTGTCCATTTCACACACTCTGTTCTTCTCCATGTCCACATTTCAAAAGCTTCTATTCGTTTCTCTTCACTTCGTTGTAATGTCCATGTTTCTGCCCCATACAATGCCACACTCCACATAAAGCACTTTACTAGTCTCTTCCTTAGTTCTTTTCGCTAGGTAAAAGATCCATAAATTAGTTTGTGCTTCATCTTACCACCATTAGGCGAAAGTTATTGAATAGGAAGAAAACAATGAAGGCGAAATCAAATTGACCATTCAGCATTCAGTATCATTGACTGCTGGATGCTCAGATTTGAGAACGAATTTAAACTGTTTTCGTTTTTCAGTTCAGAGTATGCTTTGGGTAGTGTGTGGTGTCTTTGTCATTCTCCTTCGTTGCCAATATTGCATCCCAAAACAGAAAGTGAATGCCGGGAAAATACATATTGCAGATAGTATTTAGAGTGACAGAACTGTTCTGAGGTGCAGTGTTTGTGATATTTCAATAACAATTGATGAAAAACACCAATGTAATCGTGTTAAGCAGCATATAGGTAGTGCAAAACACGTGAAGAATAAGGAACTGCACTGCAGTAAAGGGGAAGTGTGACAGCAGTTTATTGGCCAGGCACTGGCTTCTTGAAAATCATGAAATAAAAATGAAATTTTTACTAAAACAGCAAAGACATTTGTGGCGTATGGTATTCGTCTTTCCAAACTCAACAACTCCATTATAAAATTGTATTTGCAGAAATACACTAGAAAGTTTGTTCCAAATGAGAACACTTTACGAAAATCATATCTTCAGCTCTGTATGAAGAAAAATTAAAACAAGTCAGGCAACTGGTAACTGATAATCCTGTATATTTTATCCTAGATGAAACCCATGCTTTTGAAAACCTACTTTCTAAACAAAATAAATAAATACAGTGTGATACAAAATTTTAACAATGCATGCCTTGTATTGTGGCTTGTAGACTTTATTTCCAGGACGATAATGCAAGCAAGATGTGTGGATGAATTACTTGAACATACTAAAATTACCAGAATGAAGTAGTCAGCACGTTCACCTAATAGAACACGCTTGGGACAGGCTCAAGTATACATTCTGATGTCGCAATCCTCCAATACAGACTGTCCAGGAGTAGCTGTTGAGAAATGAGTTCATCTCAATTAACAGGTCTTTGATGATCCTGTTAGCAGCATACATGTAATGACACATCAATTCATGCTCAAGAAGGTGTTACGAAATACTGATTACATCTGGATTGAATTTTCATCAACAAATTAGTGTTCACTTATTAACTTGCTCAATTTGTTGGTTTTACGTATGTTTGTGTATATTATCTGAGCTTGATCTACAAAAATCAAGAGAATTATATTAATTGTTGAATTAATTCTTGTTTTGACATTGCTGAATGGGTTTATTATTTTCATTCAATAACCTGCAACGAAATTTGGAAAACTTAGCTCTTTCCAAATCTGGAAACCTTAGATGTTTAGAATGAATGCATGAAAATGGGAATTACCAACTGGAGGAACTAACAAAAGACAGAACAGAGTGGAAGGGTCTTGTGAAATCGACATGGAGTTGACATGCTCCACAATGTCCTTTGATTGATTGATTGGATTGATTGATTCCAAACTTTTTTGTGATGTGTGTATTTCAGTTGTCCATCAGCACTGGAATAGCAATGTTATGTATGTGCAGATCTTCTTTATAACTTTATAATAGGGTCAATCATATGCATATTATAGATTGTTTTATAACAAATTTAACTTACGCATATCCTGAAGAAAATTGATGTGGGTTGGAAAGAGACGAAGCTATGAAGTAATATTAATATAAAACAATGAGTCACACTCAGGACAGGAGACAAAATGTCAGAGGGAAGTGGAACAGGAGAGAGGTTCGACAATCACGTACCCTGTTCAATGTCTGCTTGAAGGATTTAGTGAAGAACTGTTTTCAGAACATGGGAGTGGTGATAGTAGGAGTAAGAAAAATAAAGTGTATAAGATTTGCTGATGATGTGACATTGTTAGCAGAAGAGGAAACGATACTAAGGGATATGCTACTGTTGTTAAATGACAGCTGTGTGCAGTATGGGATGAAGGTTAATGCAAACAATATGAAGATCATGTTTATCAGAAGAAATATAAAGAAGGTAACGTGCGATTCGATATGGAGCAGTAGAATAAGTGGACAGCTTCAAATACTTGAAGTGTACTATAAATAGACAATCATTAAAATATGTAGCTGCTGCACAAAGGCATATGCGTCCTGGGAAATGACACTGCACTGGCCCATAGACGCGTTATGCATTCTTTCCTACTCTATACTCCCCTCGACATTTAAATTCATAATCTTAGGATCGTCCAAGGACACTGCCACACACTTGCATACATGCAACAGTGAATGGTTTGGCATCGTAGTCTGGTTGAATGAGTTTTCTTTGTAAAAGTTCCTTTAAAAGCAGTTCTTCTTCTTATGCTTGAAGGAAGTTCATTGAAACTTATCCCAATGCAGTGTCTCCTTCAAGAAGTTCTATACAAAGACCTAAATGAACATGTGAACTCACAAAATTGTAGATGTTGGTCTTCCGAAATAACCTGAAATTGCCCATGAAATCCCCCATTTCGACTAAAAGATTGGTGTGTGTTGTCCGATGAGTTGTGACAAGGATCTTGGATAATGGAAGCTATGGTTTGTCTCGTCAAAAATAACATGATAGACATTAATAACTATTTACTAATAACAAAATATTAAGAATAATACAGTTAGACCATTAAAGATCAACCAATATTAACAATTACTTGACTTCCCAAACAATTTAGGAGAAAATCAATATTAGTAACCTCATAAATTCTGAATGAAAACCTACATAAATTATACATATGACTCTCTAGCCTTAAATTCTTGGTAATAGTTCACTAGCTGGTACTACAGGGTATTACTATGAAAAATATGACATATCGTAACAGAGAAATTAACAATCATCACTAATTCCTTCTCAACCATTACAGTCCTCAAAATCTCTCGTTATAGTTCATTAATAATGAATATAGATGAATTCCCCTAGGCACTACACACATAAAAGTCCAAATTGATCAAATTGACCTCGTCCTCGTTGACGCTGATGTCCAGGAAACGTGAAGTTGCCATGCAACAACCACTTGAACATGGCTGGTTCCCTCGAGACTCGAATATGGATATGTTAGTAGCCGTCATCGCTGCAGTAAGTTCGTCACCGAGACAAAATCCCTATTTGTCTCAATGATTATCCACATATGAAAAGTCCTCAAGTCCTCATGTCTCCGAGCGAAGTTCAGTGCTTGAGTCAGTTGCTGCACCAGGTTATATAACTGCTCTCAGCCAAACACAATTACTGCCGTTACATCGGCCAGACTCGAACCACTGCTGTCTCAGTCGTCTCACGTATAGCTCTTTTGCCTCCCTCGACGAGACTCCATCTTCTGACTCCACGGTCGGACTTCAACCATCGACTCCCACCATCAGACTGCGTCTCACGACATCCTTAGTCAGACTTTCCTGGTCAGACTCCCGCTCTTGACTCCCCTAGTCAGACTCCCAGGTAGGACTTGGTCGCTTGACTCCCACCGTCTAAACTCCCACTCCGCAACTCCCTGGAAGGGGTTACAAAAGCAAACGGAAAAATATTTAAATCCAGCCAATCACCATCGTACCCTCAAGGTAGAGTACAAATTTAATGAAACAGAAAGCAAAGAGAACAGTCAGGCACAACCTATCGGAAATATTATAAACTAAGTTGGGGTAACATATACCCCACCTATTGTATATCAGAGCAAACAACGGGGAAAAATTCGGAAACTGGATGTACTAAACACTAATTAGACTATACGATGAAAGAGAAATGGAACGGAGAAAAATTCTCTCCGGCACCGGGACTAGAACCCGGGTTTTCAGCTCTACGTGCTGATGCTTTATCCACTATGCCACACCGGATACCACCCCGGCGTCGGGCAGAATCGTCTCAGATTAAGCTCCAACTCTTGGGTTCCCTCTAGTGGCTGCCCTCTGCACTACGTCAGAGACACGTCTGAGACCATTCTGTCCGACGCCGGGGTGGTATCCGGTGTGGCTTAGTGGATAAAGCATCAGCACATAGAGCTGAAAACCCGGGTTCAAATCCCGGCGCCAGGGAGAATTTTTCTCCGTTCCATTACTCTTTCATTGTATGATGACGCAGAATATCTGCATGGAAATATCATATGTACTCCGGTACATTAAAATTATATATATATATATATATATATATATATACTGATTAGACTACTATTATATTAGATATAATTAATCGAAAGGAATTTAACAAATAAATCAATACCAAGAGGAATATATGGTAAAAACAAATTAAGGTAAGGGGAAAAGGAATGAGAAGGGAAAACGTGACTTATATGCATCACTGAGTGCAAGTGGAATAAAAGATCAGATTTTTTATTATCTCGTCACACTCTTCCCATTTAACCCTACTGGAAGGAATGGTGAACGAGAGAAAAGTTCGAGGCAGAAGAATTTATCAGATGATAGAGAACATTAAGATATATGGATTGTATGCAGAGACTAAGATGGAAAATAGAAAATATTGGAGAATGGTAGGTTTGCAGTGAAGGATCTCCCTTAGGTAGAAAACTATGAATGAATGATACAACAAATTGTTTTCAGGCAATATACATTTCTTTTTAATTTACGACAGCCTGCCTTATCATAGACCACTGCTTTATATTAGCAAGCCATTTTGCATTCTCAATCGAAAGATGGCCAATGGTCCAATTACGATATTGTGAACCTCACGATGGTTGTTCACATTTCTGAAATAAATTGTATTGAGCAGTGTGAAATTTAACATCTGTGATATTACAGATTCACCTTTCTACCAAATTATTAGTCTCAGAAATTTATTACCTTGCAGAATCACCTTCCATGACTAGCTTAATGTAAGTCGAAATTTTTCTATTTATTATTTTGAATAGTGCGACTATGATGCCCATCTAGGTGTTAAAGATGATTTGTACCAGATTAATATTATCATACATACATACATATCTGCCTATGGGCAGGTCTTTCACTGCAAATCCAGCATTCTCCAGTCTTTCCTATTTTCTGCCTTCCTCTTAGTCCCTGCATATGATCCATATATCTTAATGTCGTCTATCATCTGATATCTTCTTCTGTCCCGAACTCTTCTTCCATTCACCATTCCCTCCAGTGCATCCTTCAGTAGGCAGTTTCTTCTCAGTCAGTGGCCCAACCAATTCCTTTTTCTTTTCCTGATCAGTTTCAGCATCATTCTTTCTTCACCCACTCTTTCCAACACAGCTTCATTTATTATTCTGTCAAGGCGCAAATAGCCATAGTTGCTGACGCGCCCTTTTTAAACCCCACTAACTTGAACTCTTATTCTGTCTGTCCACTACACGCTCCATTATCCACATTTCAAATGCTTTTATTCGTTTCTCTTCACTTCGTCGTAATGCCTATGTTTCTGCTCCATTCAATGCCACCCTCCACACAAAGCACTTCACTAGTCTCTTCCTTAGTTCTTTTTCCAGAGGTCCGCAGAAGATGCTTCTTTTTCTATTAAAAGCTTCCTTTTGACTTCCTGGCTGCAGCTCATGTTACTGCTTGTAGTACATCCCAAGTATTTGAACCTATTCACTTGCTCTACTGTCACATTTAGAATTCACAAGTTTACCTTCTTTACTTTTCTTCCTATGGTCTTCGTCTTGTTGGCATTTATATTCATTCCATACTGTTCACAGCTGTCCCTTAGTATCATCCCCTCTTCTGCTAACAACGCCATATCATGAGCAAATCTTATGCACTTTATTTTTCTTCCTTCTACTTTTATCCCTTCCATGTTATGAAAACAGTTCTTCACCAAATACTCCGAGTATATGTTTAAGAGGATAGATGATAAAGGGAATCTTTGTACTCCTCTCCCTATTTCACTTCCTTCAAACATTTCTTCTCCTATCCTGACTTTGACTCGATCTTTCATATATAAGTTACTGAACAGCCTCCTGTCTTTCCAATCCCACCTATTTTCTTCAGGAGGTCCATCAGTTTGTTTCCAATCCACTATGTCAAACAGCTTTTCTAAATCCACAAATACTATATATACTTCCTTATTCTTCTCTAGGTGTCTTTCGCCCATTGCTCATAGTAGTCCAATTGCATCCCTTGTACCTTTTCCTTTTCTGAAGCCAAACTGCTCTTCTTCCAACTGTCCTTCCATCTTAGAATATGAACGTCGATTCAGTATTCGCAGGAAAATCTTCGCCGAGTGCGATATATGAGGCTGATAGTCCTGAACTCCTTACATTTCTTGGTATTGACATTAATATTTAAACTGAAATCCTCCATAGAATGTGAGTGTGATTCTGTAGCTTGCTTTTTAGTTTTAGTGTTTAAATGTGATTTCCTGTACTCTTTATGTTTGTGTGAATGCTGATTTAATGTGACTTTTACTGACATGTTATATTGTTTGATAGTGTTACAGGCACCTTTGACAGCACTGTGTCATCAGATTGCAAAGGAGAAGACAAAACTGTTTGTCAGGTTACCAAGCATTCTGTTTCATCGGTAAACATTTTACAAGCTCATGAAGGTAAGAGGAAATTCAAATGCGATGTCTGTGAAAAGTGTTTCTCGAATGTGGATATTTTGAAATGCCATACATTGAAACACACAGTTGAAGGAAAGCGTTTCAATTGTGATACTTGTGGCAAGTGTTTTACACAGCATGGACATCTGAAGTACCATGCACGTCTGCATACGGGCGAAAAGCCATTTAAATGCGATGTGTGCGGAAAGTGTTTTTCGCATTCAGGTTCCTTAGTATATCATAAACGCTGGCATACGGGCGAGAAACCATTCAAATGTGATATGTGTGGGAAATGTTTCGCGGATAGGAGAAACTTAAAAAGTCATGAACGCCACCATACTGGTGAACGACCATTCAAGTGCAAAGCATGTGGAAAGTGTTTCTCGCATTCGGGTTACCTGAAGAGCCATGAACGCCAACATACAGGCGAGAAACCATTCAGATGTGATACTTGTGGGAAGTGCTTCTCGGATTTAAGTAACCTAAAAAGCCACGAACGCCAGCACACTGGCGAGAAACCATTCAAATGCAATGTTTGTGAAAAGTGTTTCTCGCAGTCGAGTCATTTAAAAAGTCATGAACGCAAGCATACTGGCAAGAAACCGTTCAAGTGCAATGTTTGTGAAAAGTGCTTTTCGCAATCTAGTAATCTAAAACTACATGAACGTCAGCATACAGGTGAAAGGCCATTCAAATGCAACGTTTGTGGAAAATGTTTCTCGCAGTCTAGTAATCTAAGAAGTCACGAACGTCAGCATACTGGTGAGAAGCCATTAGAATGCGACGTTTGTGGCAAGTGCTTCTCGCATAGGTCAAGTATAAAAACTCATGTACTGAATCACATTGGCTAGAAACTATTAAAATGCGATGTTTGTGAAGGTGCTTCTGTCAGCAGAAGAGTTTAAATAACTATAAGGTCAGTGTACTGTTGAGACATCTTTCTCATGCGATGTTGTGAGAAGTTTTTTTTAGTATCCGAATCTAAAAATCGTCAACGCAGCATCACGCATGAAGCCATGCAAATGTCGTATTGGATACCGTTTCTTCATGTTGTCTGGATTGTTTACGGACTTGTGTCACATTAGAAGAAGACGTGGACGCAACATTATTGGTCAGAAACCAATGAGGTGCGATGTTTGTGGAAACTGAATCTTATAGTCGAGTCAGCTAGAAGTTCTTGAATACTGGCTAAAATCAGTTCATTACGATATCTGTCAAAATACCTTTTTCTCACTTAAGGAGTTTGAAAAACCATATATTCAAGCATATAAAGTAGTTTTCTCCAAATGAGATGTTTGAGCATTGTTTCTTTGGTTCTGAATGTCTTAAAAGCAATGTACACCTGCAAACAGGCAATAAGCTATTCAACTGCGAAGTCTGTGTAAAATGTTTCTCTTAATCGGATAACCTAAGTCGTGAATTGCATCATACAGGTTTCAAGACAGTGATACATGATATGTGAGGAAAATATTTGAAACATACTGTTAATTTTCAAAGGGATGGACTTCACAATTCTGTCTCTGGAAAGTGATTCCAGCGTCAGAGAAATTGAAAACACTTGAATACGAGCAAATTGCAAGAAAATGATCAAAATAAACTGTTTTCTCTCATTATTCGTGATTAGAGTTGCCAACTAACCGATATTTCACCAGCCTGGCCGAATATTTTGGTGGGTCCCAATAAAAGGCCAGTGACCAGTATCAACCTGTTACCTGCCCTATTCGTAGCCAGTAATTTTATACCGTGAGTTTTAGGAATTGTAATAGGCCTAAAAGCTTTTTTCAAACAAGCTAAAAGAGATTTTTCTCTTTCGTGGTATAATTTAACCTTTAACTTTGAGGAGCTAAAGATGTGGATATTTTAAAGTAATTTTTAGTCCTCAAATTTGGTTGTTCTACATCAAAAATGGAATAAAATTTGTTGAAAAATAAACTAGATATCAGCTGGATGAAGATACACTCCATGATTCATCCATTCATAGTGTTCTGCCTAAGGGCAGGTCTTTCACTGCAAACATACTATACTCTAATCTTTCCTATTTTCTGTCTTCCTCTTAGTCTCCGCATATGATTCAGATGTCTTAATGTCGTTTATGATCTTATATCTTCTTCTGTTCCGAATTCTCCTCACGTTCATCATTCCTTCCAGTTCATCCTTCAATAGGCAGCTTCTTCTCGGCCAGTGACCCAACCAATTTCTTTTCCTTTTCCTGATTAATTTCAGCATCATTCTTTGTTCACCCACTCTTTCCAAGATGGACTGTGCTCATTAAATGAAATGACTTCTTGTTGTTAAAGACGAACATTTGAGAAGTGTTGGAAGATGGTGTAAATATTTTGAGGATGAGGGTACCTCAAACACGAACAAGAATGGTAGTTCAGTAGGCCTACGTATTTGCTATTCAGGCAAATTATGCTTTTGTAGAGCATGTATTCATTATAATGACTAACACATGGAATAATGAGGGGAATTGTTTTAGATAGAAATAGTAGAAGCTGAACTTTGTATAAAGAAAAACCGTAAATTTAGTTTAGTTATAGAAGAAGAAAAAGAAGTTCTTAAATCTGTGGTTTCAGACTCCAAATACAAGTTTAAAAAGTGAATTTGTAATACTGAAGCAAGATTGTTGTCTTAAAAATTTTTTATTGCCCATATCAGGTATCACTAGTATGTATGCAGTTCAAAGAAAAGAAACATTCTCCTTGGCAGATTCTATATTTGAGGAGCTTATTATTTTCACATCTCTTGTCCACCTGATAACGAAAATGAGTTTCCTATGTCCAAGCATAGATTTTTACTGTCCTTAGGCCTATATGCATCTTGTTTTCGTCAACAGTCCACAGTGAGTGAATGAAGGAGAACAATCTTTCAACATTTGTATTTTTACCAGGAATTCACATAATGAACTTTACCAGCTTTTTTAATTCGCTAGCTTTTACCTACACTTTTAAGAGGTCCACCAAGACTTCATCTAAATGTTTCGATTTCAGAATATCCCTGAATTCACTCTCTTCTTTGGAATTCGTAACATTTTCCACAATTATGATCTCATCAAACAAGTAAGTTTCCTTCATAATATGAACTGTTTTATGAGCAGAATAATTTCAAGGGAAAAAATTTTTCGGGGTCGGGTATCGATCCTGAGACCATTGACTGAACGCACCAACGCTCTTACCAATTGAGCTACCCAGGAACTTCACCCGACACCATCTCAATTTTTCCCTTTATGTCCACGTAACTCGAGTGGGCTGACAAGATACCAGAAACCCACATCAAGTCCACACAAACTCTGTGTGACTTGAAATTGTGGTTTTCTGTTAACGTACTTACAGTAACATATATACTATGCAAATCTAGCTTTCAGGTAAAGCTCCCTGTGAAGCAGACTTGAATAATGACCAGTATGTTTTACGTCTCGAACTATGGAAGGGAAGTTCTGGGGGTGCTGAGCAGTTGTTTTACATAGAAGTAGATTGAGGTTATTAATTACACCAGAGCAGTGTTGATAAATTATTTATTTTATTATTTTATTCAGGCTATTTATTTATTTAAACTTTTGGAGTTAAAGCAATCAGGTCGTCTCTACCACACCACCAGAAATATAAATACTATTACAAAAAAAAAAACACACACACACACAATTGCAGAGAGTAGTACAGCTGAGCTTATAAATTCACTTGTTTCTAATCCTAATTCTGCCATCAGCATTGACAAACGTTTTGATGAGGTGGTGCTCGTGAATCTTGTACTTAAAAAAAGTGAAGAAGGTGAAAGGTAAATAAAGGTACTCGAACACGGAACTGAAAGTTGTAAATCTGTGTGTTTAAATTTAGAACATATAAAAACGAAATGTAACAATTTTGAGAAAGTTTCAAAATTTGTGTACTGTTTCAAAGGAACTTCTGCACCTGGGGAGAGAGTGTTTCCATTGAACAAAGTCATTGGATATCCGGAAGGAATAGATGCCAGGTAAATAAAGTAAAAGCATTGCTTCAGATTAGTCACTTCAGAATTTTCATGCATGGATTTCTTATGACTTAATCAAAGGAAACACTCGCACCCCCAGAAGAAAAGTGCCATAACTCAATAATGTCAACTTTTCAGGAGAGTGTTGCGATTTTATAAGAATTTCTTTTTTCTTGTGAAAGAATATGAATTTCTTCATGTTATTTATAAGACTTTCACTTGAAATAATGTTTTAAAAGTATTGAAAATTGCATTTTTTGAACTTACAACAGTTTTCTACTGGAACAAGAAGCAATAATTACCTAAAAATTCTTGGAAAAATAACGCTTCTATACTACGACAATTTTCTACTGGGTTCCAGTGAATTATTATCTTTATACTACTGCTTTTTTGTTGAATTCATTGAAAAAATGCCCAATGTTAATAACATACAAAGACTATAAAACGATAAATTATACAAATTCAAGACTTCATTAATACAAAAGGGTTTATCACCAAAGAAAATAAAGTAATCTTAACAAAGGACACTTTTTGACAAAATTCCAACAGGCTTATCATGAAGCAACAGCAAAGCATCCTACTCCAAGTCACTACCAGTTGTGTGTGCATTATTTGCTTCTGGCAAATTTTTGTAGTGATAATAGTACTGAGAAGGTTTCAGATTTCAAACATAAAGCTCTACCAGGTCTTTATTCTTTTGACGATAGTAGATACGAACTTTCTCGTAGCTATCATCATCATCAGCAACAGCAGCATACTCTGTTTTGAAGGAAAAGACCCAGGGTAGTCTTTGTTCACTTTCAACATCTTTATTTCAGCCCACTTCATCTTCCGTCCCTTTTTACCCAATTCTTCTTATGATTACTTTTTCAGATCAAATAAGTTGTTAACGTCCATTTTACTCTGTAAAAACTTAAATTATGGTTTATTTAATGACGCTCGCAACTGCAGAGGTTATATCAGCATCACCAGTGTGCAGGAATTTTGTCCCACAGGAGTTCTTTTACATTCCAGTAAATGTACTGACATGAGCCTGTCGCATTTAAACACATTTAAATGCCATCGACCTCGGCCTGAATCGAACCTGCAACCTCGAGCATAGAAGGCCAGCACTATACCAATTATGCTACCGAGGCAGACATTTTACTCTGTAAGATTGTAGTGTTTTCTTAAGGAGTTTCACTACTTGTACCGACTGACTAGGCACATACAATATTGGCCCACTTTGAAGGACACCCTATAAATTGTTAAACAATAATTCCCAATCCTGTATTGTATATCATTCACTTGTGAGAATACTCACACGAAATCTTGACCGACCTCCTCAGGGATTACTTTCCTTCTCTTGGAAACATAAGAGTGACCAGTGTTTCTTTGCATTTTACTTTTAATTTCCTTCCAGTCGTCTTTTCTTCTTAGTGGCGATCTCGACCTAGGAACTTCAGTTTAATGATCATTTTCTCTTCTTGTCATCAATATGATGATGAGTAAACCCTCTCCGAATTTAATAGTGGAGCATTTGGTTTCAATGCTCTGTCATTATAATTAACAAATGCTGAGGTATCTACATCAGTACTTGCTTCGAAATGTAAATAAAATTACTTACAATTATTCGTATACGTAAATATTCTTTATTTGCTATCTTATTTTGTTATGAATACAATATTCCTGTTTCATGAATAGAAAGATATATTATATATTCTTACAAAAATACAGCAAAATTTGCTAATTTCTGAACAACAAAAATATAGTAAAATTAAAACTAGTAATAAGAAATACGAGTCTAGTGCATCCACAAATGAGTATACAAACTCATGTCAGTGAGAGTTAGTATTAAAATCTAAAATTTAATTATAAGAGGAGAAAGAGAAAAAAATGAAATAGATGTTAGTCAACATAAAAGTTGCTTTCCAGCTTCATTTTCAGGCAAGTATTCAGTATATTCTGGTAGAGATACTTTTGTTAAAGATGTGAGTGCTGGTTCTTCGCTTAGTAAGTTATTACATTTAGAGACGAACTGTCTGACACCAATATTTGATAAGTAGCGCAACACAGTTCTGTTCAATTCCATTGTTAGTAACTGGAAGACTTACACTATAAATCTGAATTTAAACGTTTAATGTTTTCAAGTCTGACCAGCTAGCATTATCTTTATATATTTGTTTCGTGTATTTTTATTTCATTATTAGTTGGGAGGGCGGAGGGAAAAAGACCTTTGGGGAGGCTGAGACGTAGATGGGAAAATAATATTAAAATGGATTTGAGGGAGGTGAGATATGATGGTAGAGACTGGATTAATCTTGCTCAGGATAGGGACCAATGGCAGGCTTATGTGAGGGCGGCAATGAACCTCCGGGTTCCTTAAAAGCCAGTAAGTAAGTATTTTATTATACATTAAGGCTATTTTTTTTCCGCATAGTTTATGTTAATAACGCAAAAATTAAAGTTGTGATCTTTTATAACGCACGAGATTAATAGTTCAAGTGCAAGTGCAAGTTTGTGTAAAAGGTGCAAAAGGAAAGTGGTGAATGGAGTTAAATGTATGGACTGTGAAAGTTATTTTCGTAATAGTTGTGCATCTTTCATAACTAACATCAAGATCTTGGATGCCAATACTGTCAAATGTTGTGATATGGAAGAAGATAATGATTGTGACGAAGTTTTTTCTAATATGTTGAAAGGAATAACGAATAATGAGGGTAAAATTGATATTAATATCTTTAAATATATTATTAGGCAGAAAGATTGTATAATTGATGAACTTAGGGAAAAAGTGAAATTGCTTACACAACACGTAGAGTTGTTAACTATGGTTAAGGATGGTTGTTCACTAAAACAAACGAAAATAGACACGAGCCCTAAGTGTGATAGTAACATTAAGGTTGTCCAAACTACAAATGAAAATCGGGGTGCTTCGACTGTTGGTTCCAATTCGGATCCTAGCAATGGAAGTGATATAAATAAAGTTTCGTTTGCTGATGTTGTAAAAGGAAGGAAGATGAAGACAGGTAAACAACATCAGAAACTTGCTTTTTGTGGTACAAGTACCGTTAGTAATCTCAAAGTAATCTCGAAAGTATCAAGAAATAAAGCTGTTTTTGTAAGTAGGTTTGCACCAGATGTGACAGAGTCTGAAATAAATCAATATCTGCAGTCTCGTAACTTAAAGCCTATTAAAGTAACGAGATTAAAAACAAAACATGATTCTTATGCTTCCTTCCATGTTGAAATTGATGAACAGAATTTTGGTAGTGTGTTTTCAGCAGCGTGTTGGCCTGAAGGCTGCTTTGTGTCAGAATTTTACGGTGTTCTTAGAAATGAGCAGTTATTCCAGGCACCAAATAATAATCAGATACCGTCTGAGTGTCAAGGTTGTAAGTGGTATAATCGCAATGACTGGAGTATTATTATGGCGAACGTGCGCAAGGTACTACACGAAACAAATGAAGCATATATGCATGTAGCGATGAGAGAAAGGCTGTTGTCTTTAAGTTGTAATGGTTTCATATATGAAATCGTGGACGTAGTTTATAGATTTAACACCAGAGTCGCGTTGAAACGATGCTCTAGATATCCATACAGGTACTGCAAAGGAATAGAGTTCGAGCCCCGTAAAAATGTAATTCTTTAGAGCAAGTATCAGTATGAAAAATTGCAAGGAAAACGTCAAAATAGAATATACAATGAGCCAATGACACGAAATATAATTCCATACCGTGGATAATCCATGTCCATACTTTCAACCCAGAGAGTGCATTATATGCTGAGTTCGAGCCACGTACGACTATAACAGGCCTCCATACAGTAAATAACAGTAGGTCTGCAGAGGAAACTCAGGAATAATGTCGAAATTAGCATACATAATGAGAATATCGATAGTTTGAACTCAAAGAGGGCAATATTTCCCGACTTCGAACCTTGTACACGGTCTTATAAGTCAATAGGATGCACACCTTATGGCGAAGACTGGCTGATTTGATGATGTAAGACTTACGGTGATTAGTCTGAATGCTGAATGTCATTGTGATTGTGAGCAATAAATTAGTACCGTAATATTTTTTTTATAGGCGGCCAGGTAACTCAGTTGGTAGAGCAGCTGGCTACGGACTGGAAGGTCCGGGGTTCGATCCCAGGTGGTGACAGGATTTTTTCTCGTTGCCAAACTTTCAGAACGGCCCTGCGGTTCACTCAGGCTCCTATAAAATTGCGTACCGGGTCCTTCCCGAGGGTAAAAGGCAGTCAGAGCGTGGTGCCGACCACACCACCTCATTCTAGTGCCGAGGTCATGGAAAGCATGGGGCTCTACCTCCATGCCCCCCCAAGTGCCTTCATGGCATGTTACGGGGATACCTTTACCTTTTTTATATTTTTTTTTATAACTGGAAATTAGACGTAAAATAATGATGAGAAGTATGTTGTACGAATTATCTATGAAATAGAAAGAGGAAAAATGTAAGACACTTTAATGCAGAATTATGTGGTGGCAATCCATCGTTAAATAAGAGTTGTAGAAATAAATGAGCCGTTCAGAGCAGAAGTGGTGTAAGTCAAAAAAAATTTTTTTACAGCAGCTGGAGACAATACTCAGTGCCTTATCTGCCACAAACGTTTGAAAGAAAGAAGAAAACATAATATAATGCGTCATTACTAGTCCACACAGAGATACGATGGTTTTTGTTGTTGAAGATCGCAGTAAAAAGGTTCAGGAGTTGAAAGTTGCATTATTACATGAGGTAGGGTACGTTAGAATTTATTAATCTTCAACAATTTAAATAACAATTTAAAATGGGCGATGAGGGTTAAAGTAAACATTCTGTAAAATACACTATCTCTGTCTATATGTGTCTCCCGCCTGTCTGTCCGTCTCTGTGTGTTTATTTGTCTCCCTCTGTCTGTCTGTCTGCTGTCACAGTTTCTGTGTCTGTATGACTCCCCCGTCTATCAGTCTCTGTGTCTCTTTGTCTCCCTCTGACTGACTGACTGTCTGTCTGTTTGTCTCCTCTGTCTGCCTCTCTCTCTCTCTCTCTCTCTGTCTGTGTGTGTCTGTTTGTTCCCCTTCCGTCTGTCTGTCTCTGTTTATCAGTCTCTCTTTGTGTCTGTCTCTCTATCTCTGTCTCTGTGTGTCTGTTTGAGGTTTGACTACCTCTATCTGTCCGCCTCTGTGTCTGTTTGTCTCACTCTCTCTCTCTCTCTGTGTGTATGTGTGTCTGACTCCCTTTGTCAATCTGTCACTGCCTCTGTCTGTCTGACTACCTCTCTCTGTACTGTATTGTATTTATTTACATTCCTTGGTATGCTTGCAATATTCAACATGTCAAAAAATTCTTAATAGTACTAGGTAGGGCCAATATAGTCGTAGTTATAGTCGCAATCTAGTTAAATTATTTACATAAGAGTCTTAAAATATACTATACTAGTACAACACAAAGGTTTAGTATCAATACTTAATACAACACAGATATATTCATAAAACAGTTCTTGAATGTCATATATACACATACAGAATAGAAGGCATGGGAAATTAAATACTTCTTTAATTTGGCCCTAAATAATCTTAAGTTTTGAGTTTGATTTTTATATATCCATAGGGAGACTACTAAAAATTTTTACTGACATATAACGCACTCCTACTTGATAGCATGATAGACTTGGCGATGGACTATGAAAGTCATATTTTTGATGCTATGAACTGTTGAATTATTTACAAACTTTTCACGATTACATACGAGGAAGTTTATTTACTTACTTACTTTCCTACTGACTTTCAAGGAACCCGGAGGTTCATTGCCGCCCTTGGTCCCTATCCTGAGCAAGACCAATCCAGACTCTATCAACATATCCATTTTAATATTATCTACGTTTCGGCCTCCCAACTAATACTCTATAGGCATTTCTGGCTTCGCCATACGTGCTACATGCCCTGCTCATCTCAAACGTCTGGATTTAATGTTCCTAATTATGTCAGGTGGAGAATACAATGCGTGCAGTTCTGTGTTGTGTAACTTTCTCTGTTCTCCTGTAACTTCATCCCTCTTAGCCCCAAATATTTTTATAAGCACCTTATTTTCAAACACCCTTAACCTATGTTCTTCTCTCAAAGTGAGAGTCCAAGTTTCACAACCATAAAGAACAACCGGTAATATAATTGTTTTGTAAATTCTAACTTTCAGATTTTTCGACAGCAGACTGGATGATAAAAGCTTCTCAACCGAATAATAACAGATATTTTCCATATTTATTCTGTGTTTAATTTCCTCCCGAGTATCATTTATATTTGTGTTGCTGTTGCTCCAAGGTGTTTGAATTTTTCCACCTCTTCAAAGGCTAAACTTCCAATTTGTATATTTCCATTTCGTACAATATTCTCGTCACGAGACATAATCATATACTTTGTCTTTTAGGGATTTACTTCCAAACCTATCTCTTTACTTGCTTCAAGTAAAATTCTCGTATTTTGCCTAATCGTTTGTGGATACGAGGAAGTTTATTAATTAAAAAAATTATTGACGAGTCGGATGTCGATAATTTGATTTCCAGTATTAAGAAGATGTTTCTGAAAGCCCCATCAAAAATTCTGAGGTTTAAATCCATTGCACCAAATATACCTCTGCCCCCCCAAACCTATCTTAACGAGAGGGGGGATATGGGTCTCAGCGGCACTTTACTACACTTCAAATTTCCTGACTATAACTGAGGTGGTGAACGCTCTGGAGGATGAAGCATCTTCAATTGTAGCAGCCAAAAAACTTCTCAATTCTTCAGAGTGAAAAATGATTTAACTTTCATTGCGGCCAAGTTTGGTTTCCTGCCACAAGTGATCTGCCAGCTTCAAGAAAGAGGGCAGCCTTTGACTAAGACAGTGACAATTGTGGATGATGCAATGCTAAGAATAGACAGTGTACCAGGGAAACGGGGTTCATTAGTTAGGAAAAAGTGTAAAAATGTGTTTTCCAAAAATTTTGATCTTGATAAACTTAGAAAGATTTAAAAAATTCTATAAGGTGACAATTCTATTGCAGTTGAAATGGATCCTATAATGATGGATACGGAAAATCTGTTCCACAGGAAATTATACGTACACCAAAATGTTCTCATACAAAATTGTGTGAGTTCTTGGCAGTGTGGCAGATGGCTTCTTCTTGCTCACAGGCTTGAGGGAAGGCCAGTAAGGAGGGGGTATCAGTTCTCTACAACTCAGTAGCAGGATGTGGGGTTAACTTGCATGCGTTTGTGTGTTGCATACTACTTTTGTGTAAAAGCGCTCGTACAGAGAGTTCATTGAGGTCATTATTTGCAGAATTAAAAGAAAAACAGTTTCCAGGTAGGTCATATGAAACAAAATGGGCTCACTAAGATAGGACATTGACATTGACACCACATTTACATATGAAAATAGCAGATTGTGGCAGACAAAATAGAAAATTTCAATATTCATGGTATAAGATATATCCTCGGCTAACAGGGTGCTCTGTTACATTTAAGTTAGGCCTATATTCTGTTTGGGGGTGGAAATGAGTGGTCATCATCTTCTTGTAGGGTCTGTGTCACAAAGACATTTGATATAAAAGCCGATAAACATCTGCTGTATAAAAATATATAAGGTGAGCAGATTTTTTCAGCCAACCAAGTATTTACACCTTAGCT
The DNA here is from genome assembly GCF_040183065.1 of Periplaneta americana. NCBI lineage: Eukaryota > Metazoa > Arthropoda > Insecta > Blattodea > Blattidae > Periplaneta > Periplaneta americana. Next base: position 121,680,351 of record NC_091121.1, on the reverse strand, counting down.
TCGCCACTGTTAACTTGTCCCTCAATGCTAGTACATATGAAACTGTTTCCTGTGCAGCATTGTGCATTAATCACTCTTTCTTTGCAAACACTTTGTTATGGTGGGCATCATGTCCAAAACCCATCATTACTAATTATGCTATTTCTGTATTTTTTATATTGATGTTGTAAACTACTTGCGTATGCAATGCGTTTTCAATATTCTACCATTATTCTATTCATCAAATTTAGGGAAATAAGTGAAGCAACTTTCCTAAACGTTGTCATGCAATAAGGTATAACATTATACATTAGTTTCTTCATAAAGGACTAGGGCCTGATTTACAATTTCAGAGGCCCAGAGCTTAATTTTCTTCATGAGGCCCCTTTTCGTGTATGACAACTAGATCTATCTTATTTCATTTAAATTCTGTCACCTATCTCCTTCCACCATGTATTTATTTCACAGAGGTTTTAATTAATTCTCTATTTTGAGGAGAAGGATTAAAAATAAAGTGATCCCTTAAGGTATCAGTGATTATGGCCACAAGACAGGTCAGAGCTGATTGCATTGGTTGTAGTACTTGTGCTGTCCCTTGTTTCCTCTGGTGCAGAATTCAGGAGTATGAAAGCAATGTTCATTTTTCCTAAATTATGGGCTTAGCCTTATACAAAAAAAAAAAAAATACCTTGGCTCTCCACAATTTAGTAGCTGTGGCGAATTGTTGTCTTTGTATGCCAAAATCTTTAGTAGTCTATGTTAAAACATTCTTAACTTTTTGAAACTAGAGGTCTCTGTGTGTAAAGGAGTTACTGCTAGTACCGGTAACATATGAACGAACATGTTTGCTCATTGATAAGCGTTGTTTGTCCTGTTTTTAAATTTCAATAGCTTTCCATTTTATTTTATTGGCTCCAAACTCAAATTTGCTCGGGAATTTCATTTTCAATTATGAACATTCCTATAAAAACATTTCAAGACTACCACTATACAACGATAATGGTCCTATACTAACAGAAATTGTAAGCTGCAAGGAACACAAGCACTAGGCACTGGTTTAACACTCAGTACAATACTGACAATGTTGTCTACTTTGTCTACTGTTACAATTTGAATAAATTGTACATGATAACCAACAAGTTGAACACATTAAACTCTGCAATCAACTTATGATTCTAAACTTAAATCAATAAACTGATTTTTTATGCGTTTTCTAACATAATACAGTAATTCATTAAGTAATTACTTATTTCCTCAATTCTGATTTTCAGTTGGCAGCGTTATTGTCTATTTCATTTTGCATAATTCATTTAAAAAAGGCTTGTTCCTGGATTTTGAGGCCCCCAGAATCATGAGGCCCTGAGCAGAGGCACCATAGGCTCTATAGGCCCCTCACATATGTTTTCCTTGTTTTCGAGGAAGGGCCCAGAGGCTTACACTGCAGCCTGAGGCTTATTGTGCTTTATCTCTCTTGTTCTGTGAATGGTATTTGTGGACGAATGATCATGCTCATGTAACATGTGTAGCATGCTGCACTGCGAACTTAACTCAGATTATGATAGTGATGATAATAACATGAGAATAAAATGATGGCGAAATGTGTCCTAGGTGGAAGAAAAAGAATTAACTTTTTTATCTGCCATTCTACTATCTGACTTATTTGAAGGATTTGTCATCTAATCTGCTGTCAAAAACTCTGAAAGTTAGAATTTATAAAACAGTTATATTACTGGTTGCTCTATATGGTTGTGAAGCTTGGGCTCTCACTTTGAGAGAGGAACATAGGTTAAGGGTGTTTGAGTATAAGGTTCTTAGGAAAATATTTGGGGCTAAGAGGGATGAAGTTACAGGAGAATGGAGAAAGTTACACAACGCAGAGCTGCATGCATTGTATTCTTCACCTGACATAATTAGGAACATTAAATCCAGATGCTTGAGATGGGCAGGGCATGTAGCACGTATGGGCGAATCCAGAAATGCACATAGAGTGTTAGTTGGGAGGCCGGCGGGAAAAAGACCTTTGGGGAGGCCGAGATGTAGATGGGAAGATAATATTAAAATGGATTTGAGGGAGGTGGGATATGATGGTAGAGACTGGATTAATCTTGCTCAGGATAGGGATCAATGGCAGGCTTATGTGAGGGCAGCAATGAACTTCCGGGTTCTTTAAAAGCCAATAATTAAGTAAGTCTACTATCTGGCCTGTCTCTGCCACCCTCTGTCCTCTGTCTGTCTGTCTTCGTTGTCCAATCTGTACTCTTGGTTTTTTTCTGGTGCCCTCAGTTCACTCTCTCTCTCTCTCTTATCTCTGCCCTCTCAATCCACTCTCTTTTCTGTCCACAGGAAATAATTCCATGACTCGATTCACACTGTGGCCTACAATGGTATGTGTATTTGTGCTGGAGACTTATGTTTACATGATCTGGAATTTTTTTTAGCAAATTCTACAAGGGTCAAACTTGGGAAATAAATCCTAACTGGGTTGAAACTATGGCATGTTTGTATTCTGGTAGGAGGGATTGTAGTATTACATTCTGCAATTTCTTACATAATTCATACCTGTACTAACCTCTTATCAGTATACAAGGATTGAATTCGGGATATAATCACAGTCTGGTATATACAGTCGCGAAGCTTAATACGTAATAAATATGCAAACATTGGGTAGTTGCTCACCACTAGGGTCGCTAACCTCATTACAAGCAATGCAAAATAGTACCGTCGCAGTCTATTGTTTCTAGCACCCTTAAAACTCAAGCTTCGTGACTGTATATAATAGACTGTGATATAATGTCTCACTGATTTCAAACTAAGACCTGTTACTATTTGGTCTATGGCCATTATGTTCGCAAATTAGAAAAAATATATAAAAAAAATATAGTTTACCGCTCTCCCTTCATACACATTATTGACTTATAAGTGTACAAGGTTCAAAGTCGGGAAATAATGCCGTCTTTGAGTTAAAACTATCGATATTTTCATTATTTAAGCTAATTTTGACATTATCCCTGCATTTTCTTTGCAGACCTACTGTATAGAGGCCTGTTATAGTCGTACAGGGCTCAAACTCAGCATACAATGCACTCACTGGGTTGAAAGTATGGGAGTATACTTCGTGTCATTGGCTCATTATAATTATATTCTATTTTGACGTTTTACTTGCAATTCTTTCATACTGATATTTGCTCTAAAGAATTACATTTTTACGGGCCTCGAATTCTGTTTGCTGTACAGGTATCCAGAACATCGTTTCAACGCGACTCAGGTGTTAAATCTATAAACTACGTCCACGATTTCATATATGAAACCATTACAACTTATTTCCTTTTCTAATACAAGACAACAGCCTTTCTCTCATCGCTACATGCATATATGCTTCATTTGTTTCACGTAGTACCTTGCGCACGTTCGCCATAATAATACCCCGGTCGTTGCAATTATACCCTTTTCCCTTTGTTGATAATACAATTGTGCCAAATACGAGGAAATATAATTATAATAAGTGGTATACTAATGAGCTCCATAATCTTAAACAGAGATGTCTATTATTTTATGATTTATATGTTTATCAAGGCATTGATGAGTTTAAAGATATCTATCATCAAACTAAAAAATTATATAAAAGAAATTTAAGGTGTACAAAAATTAATTACTTTTCAAATTTAATTAATGCTTCTAATAATAAAACCAAAATGACTTGGTCAATTATTTCTAGTCTTACAAACAGCCAGTCTAAATCTAAAGTTTCTTCATCAGATATTGATGCTGACCAATTTAATAATTTTTTTATTGATAAGATTAATTTTATTGTTAATAACCTCACAAAAAATCACCAAGCTCAAGATTTTTTAGTTAATAGAGTTAAACCTATTCAGACATTTGCTTACCCAGATAAACCTACTGACCTATATGTAGGACGGCATATATTTTCTCAATTTAAATCTATCTCTTTGACTTCCTACAAGTTGGCAGTCCTCTTGCTAATGTTATAGACATCTATTTAGTTGTTGATGAGACAGCCGATGTTGCAAGTGTTCATATCCTAGTATACTTGTGTTTGGAAGTTGTCTGTGTCTTGCCATGACAAACACTTTGTAAGTGTAATTTATTTTATTTACTTTTAAGTGGAACTAGAACTTTGTAATTTTATTTGTACACTGATAAGACATGATTACAACGTATTATTAAGTAAAATTGCAATTTATTGTGATTACTTCGCGTCTATAATAAGCTAAACTGAAGCGACCTATATGTAGGATGGTAGGATGATCCGCATACATTTCTGTTAAAATAATTTTGTCTTTTTGATATTTAAAATTCTGTAATCCAGCAATATGTATGTTACATAGTGAATAAAAGAGCAGATTTTCAAGAGCACCATGGCTGCAAACAATTTATCAAGAATAAACTCATCAGGTATGGCTTCAAATTTTGGCTTGGCGCTACAGACAATGGATTCGTCATTTGGTTTGAGCCATATCAAGGGCCTTCGATCCCAATAAAAGAAGATTATCAACATTACGGCTTGGGAGGTTGCATTGTGGTACAGTATTCTGACGTGTTAAGGTTTGAGCACCCTGATGCAGCCTATCACTTTTTCTTCGACAACTCTTTCACCAGTATTCCTCTATTTGTGGAGCTAGGAAAGCGAAAAATCAGAGCTTCTGCTACAATTTGAGACAACAGGAAGTCAAACTGCCCCTTGGTGACTACTCTTGAGATGAAGAAAAGATAGAGAGGATCTTATGATTTCCAAACAGCTGAAGCAAAAGTTCTCGTTTGCAAGTGGCACGATAACAGTGTCGTTACTGTAGCATAAAATGCCGTGCCTGTGAACGCACTGCAAAGTGTCTCTAGATATTCAAGACTTGAGAAAAATAAAATTCAAATTTCTCAGCCCGGAAATATATCTATCTACAACAAACACATAGGTGGAGTTGATTGTGCAAATCAGAATATATCATTGTATAGAACTATCATTCGTGGTAAAAAATGGTACTTCCCCATAATCATGCAGTGTATTGACATGGCTGAGCAAAGTGCATGGCTTCTCCACAAAAATAATGACGGAAAGCTGGATCATCTGGCATTCAGACGACAAATAAGCGCTCAACAAAAAGAGGCCCAAGCAAGGCATTGCGAATGGAACATGCAGATTCGAGATACAACATGCTCGAACATTTGGTGCTCTAACAGAACTGTCAAACCAGGTGTAGAGTGTGTCATCAGAAGACTTCCTGTAGGAAGGAAGTGTGGCATTGGCTTACATGTCAAGTGTTTCTTGTATATCACACTAATGTGTAGTAAATATTCAGAACTTCCCATGTATGTGACAGTATATTTAAATGATCACTGTGATTAGTTAATTTTCATTTTCAAGTTAGAATATTGCACAATTTACCGCTGAATAATATATGTGGATTTATTATGTTGCAATTCACAGTAATGAACACTGAATGTTGATATTATTACTTTGCTCACTTCAGGAGTATATAAGAGAAAACAATTTGTTTTTACAGTTTATAACATATTATCACAAGAATGAGTTAAAGTATTCAGTCTAAAATTACACTGTTGCACTATATTATTGTAGTTTTGATTTACATTGAGATCACAACTCGTTTTATCTGCATTCGCTCCTACAATTTGGACAACTAATGCATATTGCCCATACGTTCTCCCTATATCCTACCGACCTATATGTAGGACGCCACTTATTTCAAAACCCAATGCCATGATTACACAGTGGTTGTTAAAAACTATATAAACGAATATTTTAAATACATTTTATAAGATATGATGAAATCCCTAGTGAGAAAAGGTTCAGGCTTATCTGGGTTATTTTGGTGTTGATGAAATTTATGATGTTATTTTAGGTATGAACAATAGCTCTTGTCTTGATGTGTATGGCATTAATTCTAAAATATTGAAGATTGCTTCGGTCTACATTATTGAGCCTCTTGCCCATATTTTTAATTGCTGTATAGACTCTGGAGTTTTCCCTGATTCTTTTAAGTTTGTTAAGGTAATTCCTATTTTTAAAAAAGGTTGTACAAATGAGATATCTAATTATAGACCTATAAGTATAATACCTACTTTGTCGAAGGTTTTTGAGATTTTGCTTAAGAAACAAATCTACAATTACTTTGAATCTAACTCTTTGTTCACCAACTGTCAATATGGTTTTAGGACTTTACATAGTACTGTGGAGGCGGTGGTGTCCTTTGTTAAACGTTGTTTTGTGGGTATTGAAAATAGTTATCATATTAGTAGTAGTTTTTATGATTTCTCAAAGGCTTTCGACACAGTTTCTCATGAAACTCTTTTACTTAAGCTTAAATATTATGGTTTTAATGGTCTTAGTGTAAAATTTTTAGCGTCTTATTTGAATGATAGGCATCAATCTGTTTTGGAAAATGGTAAAAGGTCACAGTATCAGGTATTAAAACATGGTGTGCCTCAAGGCTCAATTTTGGGACCTTTATTGTTTATTATTTATGTTAATGATCTTCCCAACTATATTCGGGATGGATGTTCTGAGTCTTTCATGTTTGCTGATGATTTAGCCGTTAATATTATTCATATTCATATTGTCTATGGAACTTGCTGATGTATCAAGTAGGGTTGTTGATTGGTGTAGTGCGAATAACCTTATGATTAATTCTAACAAAACTGTTAAATTAAACTTTGGTATTAATCGTCTTACTACTGTTAGTAATACTGCTGTTAGGTTTCTGGGCATCTTTCTTGAGCCTAGAATGGGATGGAAATCTCATATTGACTATGTTGCTAAGAAAATAAGTAAAGACCTATATATGTTAAGGTTGTTAAGGAATAATTTACCTAACAAGGTATTGTTTACAATATTTCATAGCCATATACAAAGTCATTTACATTATGGTATTATTCTTTAGGGGTCACCATACTTCTGCTCAAGCTCTTTTCATATTACAAAAGAAAGCTTTAAGATTAATTCATGGAGTATCAAATACGACTCATTGTAAACCTCTTTTTATAAGGTCACAAATTTTGACATTGTCGTCTATGTATGTATTGGCCTGTCTCTTTTACATTCGGAATAACATTAATAATTACATAGCATGTATTTCTGTTCATAAATATTCTACAAGAAATAATACAAATTTATATATTGACAAATGTAAATACAGTATTACTCAAAACAGTTTTCTATTCTTTGCTTTAAAATTATTTAATAGTCTACCTGTTAATATAAGGAATCTTCCATTCCGAGTGTTTAGGACACGAATTAGGACTATGTTATTGGCAAATCCATTGTATGATGTCGATGAGGTTTTTAATATTCATGTATCTTAATTTGAATCCATTGTATGATATTATGAATTTTAAATTGTATATGACATGCCATATATGTTCCACATGTTTTTGCAAAATAAACTATCTATCTGTCTGTCTGTCTGTCTATCACAAACACAGAATAAGAATGTGAGTAACAAACAGATTTTTTTCCACTATGGCAACAGTGACACTTTTTTAAGACAACATGAAGGCATAAGAAAATTAATTGTCGCATCTAAGTTACAAAACTGCCAACAATAAAAGAATCGCTCTTGAAAACTGTTGTAACTTTGATACCACAGTGTTCTACTTGATTTGAGAAAAAGTATAAAACAGAAAACTGAAACATTGCTTACAAAATTGTAAATTTGGCCAAAAAATATGGCAGTATTCTAGGACGAAAGAACATAAAAGAACACATTAAATGACATACATAACTATTTTTTTTTTTTTTTTTTTTTTTTTTTTTTTTTTTTTTTAGTTACGACACTTTTCTATTTCGGGAACGCACTTATTTTCTAAAGGAAGCAGCCTACATTCTTCTCAGAAGTAGGAGAATAATTTTAAGGTGTTCGGGAAAAAGCACCTAAGTCAAAAATGGTATCTTTATTGCATTAATCAAAAGTGTAGGTTATATCTCACCTGCAGTCATAAAAACTTAAGTCAATATTGAAGTATATGAAGGAGAAAAATGGATTCAGAAAAAAAAATCGACCCATTATATTTTGCCTAATTTATTGTAAGACAAAAACACATAAGTAAACTTAAGAGTTTATACCAACAGCTTCCCACCGACTTAGGTGTTTAGTTCAGAACAACTGAATATTAGCAGAATTATCACCTCACTGAATACCAGTACATTATTTTTCCTCATTGCCCACACACTTCAACCTACAGGTCACTGATAAGTGGCATTTCTGACATTGACCATCATCTCAGCTCCTAGCACATGCAGATGTGAAGACAACAGAAACAATATGTATATCAGAGGCAAATTGTGTGTTTCTTTGGCTTTATTGAATTTCAGACAAGAAGCTAGTCGTATTAACTATGAAGGTAAGGTATTAATATAAAATTTGATTTTCACATATTTGTAGGTCTACTAATGAATAATATACTATGTTACGGTATATAAATTCATAAAGAACAAGACTTTTGCATTGACACTGCCTAGATGGAATATTCAATGTACCGGTAATTAAAACTGAGAAAATATTTTAAAGTTAAAATAAAATTTCAGAAAATATTATTATTATTATTATTATTATTTTATTTTTATTACTATTACAGATGAGACTACAGGTGAAATTTCGAAATCAACCAATTTTAAACATGAAGCAAAAGTCCTAATATGAAGATAAGTGATTAATATGATATTGATATGTTCTATATTAATAAGTATATGTGTTATGCTATAATGCTACATCAAATGTTACATTGAACTCAGTCCCCAGGGTGTTCACTTATTAAGAACAATAACTTTTTGCATTCTCATAGCCTGGATGGAAGATTGATTATCATTCAAACTTAAAATACGTATAAGTGATAGCAGTTTATTATTATTATTATTATTATTATTATTATTATTATTATTATTATTATTATTTCAGGTGAGGAGACTGCAGGTGAAGGTCCGAAATCAGTTACAAAGAATGAATTTTGGCCAACTGAGAACACTTCTGTGATGGCTAGTAAATCTTTCTCTGAAATGGAGACCAGAACTTTCGTAAGTTTAGTTGACTATGATAGTAGCCTATAAGTAATGATTTTTCGTTGACGACTATGGTAATGATTCCACCTTTAATCCACCAAAAGTAATAACTAGTGATTGTTCAGATCAAGAGGAAAGACAGTTCCCACTTCAAAGAAATTCAGAATTGCAGAACGAAGTCAGAATTTGAAGAACGATCCTAAATCATGGCAAAAAAAAATCCAGAGGAAAAAGAATTCTGAGAAAAGGACATAGAAATTTAGGAAAAGAATATGATACTGCCAAGGGTAAACTTATTGAATAACGATGCATGAAAGATTTGCCACAGTGTAGAAATAGATACTTACTTATGGCTTTTAAGGAACCTGCAGGTTCATTGCCGCCCTCACATAAGTTTGCCATCACTCCCTATCCTATGCAAGATTAATCCAGTCTCTACCATCATATCCCACCTCCCTCAAATGCATTTCAATATTATCCTCTCATCTACTTCTCGGCCTCCCTAAAGGTCTTTTTCCCTCCTGCCTCCTAACTAACACTCTATATGCATTTCTGTATTCGCCCATATGTGCTACATGCCCTGCCCACCTCAAACATCTGGATTTAATGTTTCTAATTATGTCAGATAAAGAATACAATGCGTGCATTTCTGCATTGTGTAACTTTATCCATTCTCTTGTAACTTCATCCCTCTTAGCACCAAATATTTTCCTAAGAACCTTATTCTCAAACACCCTTAATCTCTGTTCCTCTCTCAAAGTGAGAGTCCAAGTTTCACCTGGTCGAGGTGAATTCCACCAAGTTGGTGACCGGGGGATGCAATGGTGGCTCTCATGCTATTCTTTTTGAACATTATTCGACTATCACCACCCACCCCTTTTCATCACTCTATTTCTCTTCGATGGCCACCATTGCATGTGGAATGCCCACCACATCATCACAGCCATTTTCATCCTTGCAATCCTGCTGTACGGATTTGCCACGTCCGCCTTCAAGACGGCATTTGTTGAGAATGCCTGATTAGGCCTCATTTCTTCCTCTACCCCTATATGGAAGTTTAGGTGCCGAGCCCAGCAATTTAGATGGCCCAGTGACCGACTCTGCTCGCCAGAGCAGATATATCACTCCAACATGTTACTGATGACTAATGGTTGTCGCAGTGTTATCAACCACAAGACCCCTGAAGCTGTGCAGTCTCGGATTGCTCCGGCTTTGGTAGGTGAGTTCGGAGTTAGCTGAGTAATCCTGCGGTTGTGTTCATTGTAGAGTGGGGAGCCACAGGCGGTTATTCCCGTGGTAGGGGCATAAAACTGCGACTCACCTCTGGTGTAAGACCTGCCATTAGGTGTGTAATGTCCAGTTTGAAGGGTAACTTGCGTGAGGTGGGTTGCTTGGGATTGGGCTGTGGGGGTCTTCATAGCCAGCACAGACCACAAAGAATTTTTAGGTGTCTTTTTTCTTACGCCCTCCCCCAGTGGCATGCTAACGCCGATGGTTCCGTGGGGGGGGACCAGATCAATATGTCCTCGCGCTCCTCTTCTCCCCCACAAAAACAGCAATAAAAGAAATAGAAGTTAGCAAAACACAGTACAACTGGTGGTAATATGACGAATACTGCAATGGACTTGGACCCTGAGAAAGTAACAGTTAAAATGCCGCCTCCAAATTTATTAGGATCACCTTGGATGGAACCGAAAAAACTATGAAAAACATCAGTCCATTTTACTTGAGACGCGCGCTCGATGGACTCGTTGGCAAGGTCAGAAATTATGCAACTCGACTCCACAATGGCAGTCTCCTCATTGAGAGTGCATCTGCAAAACAGAGTGAGATGCTGTTGAAAGCAAAGTTGCTGGGGTCATACCCCATCAGAGTTGAACGATACTCCTCGCTGAACACCACGCATGGAGTTGTGCATACGAATTCTCTAGATGGTATGTCCTATAAAAACACCCAATTAGAGCTGGTGGAACAGTCCGTGTCCAAGGCTTACCATTTACTGCGTAATTGGGATGGACGGACTGAACCCCTGAGCACAGTCTTTCTGACCTTTGAAACGTCTCTCTTGCCAGCATACATCTTTGTCGGGTACGAGCGTGTTCCTGTTCATGCGTATGTGCTGAACCGAATGCGGTGCTTTAGGTGCATGGTTCGGACGTAAGCAAAAACGTTGCACTAACAATATCATATAATAATAATAATAATAATGATTTATTTTAGCTTGTAGAGTTAAGGCCATAAGGCCTTCTCTTCCACTCAACCAGCAAAAAGTGTGCAAAGTGCGGCGGTGTTGACCATGGGGATTCCCCATGTGCCGGCGCCGAGCACTGTGTGAATTGTTCTGGGGATCACGCCTCTAATTCCAAAAATTGGCCAAAGTATATGCTGGAGAAGACGATTCAAGAGCTTCGAGTCCGGGAAAATATTACGTTTTTCGAGGCTCGTAAACGTATTTTAGATAAAGAAAAAAAGGCAATGGAAAAGTCGAATGCATCTGCTGCAGAAAGCAACAGAGGGAATTGATGTCACTACGCAAACGCCACCTCTTACAAATATACCTGGGAAGCGAATTGAGATCGTAACCCAGACGTATGTATATGCTGCCACTTAGAATGCTGAGTCAGACGACACCTGTGGGCTTGACATCAGGCCTTAACATTCCTAAGAAGATCACTGCCGTGACAGCAAGAGAAGGATTCCAGGCCTGGTAGAACACCAGAACGTCGCACTCCTAGTTCGGGTGGCGGGTCGAGATCACGCTCTCGATCAAGATCACGATCAGGAGTGCGACGAACTGCAAGTGAGTCACCACAGTCGAAGACTAAGCAGTCTCACTCGAAGGCAGCAAATCATACAAGGGATGATCCCCTGTGAAGCCACCATCATAATTTAGCTCCTCGTGATGATTTATATTGTACAATGGAATATGAACGGCGTACACAGCAGATATACAGAACTACAACAATTGATCTATTATGAGAACCCTGCTATTTTATATCTTCAGGAGACACACCTCCGACCTGAACACTCCCTGAATATTTCAGGATACAATGTTTACTGGTACGATCATCTTGCCGGTATTCGGGCCAGTGGAGGTTGCGCCATCCTACTTCGGCAAAGTATCTTTTCCTCTGTCATCAGTATTAATACACCTCATCAGTGAAAGGGTTGTCCAAAAAGATGTTACCACTTAGATGGGATTTACTTTTATTTGAATAACACTATGTACACAAGTCCAAACGAATTAACACACCATGTACACAAGTGCAATGAAGCTAGTGCACTCCATCGACCTGTACTCCTTCGTTCTCAATGCATGTGCGAAGTCTTTTGACCATACAGGCCAGCTCTTTCACACATTTCCATAGGTATAGAGCGGACAACTGTTTGTATGCATTCTTTAAGGTCATCAATGTCAGTAGGTTTTGTATTATACACGCGTTCTTTCACCATTCCCCATAGCCAGAAATCATAGGGTCAAATCTGGTGACCGTGCTGGCCAAGCCAAAGGTCCACCTTGTCCAATCCAACGTCTACCAAATGTTTCATCCAGGTAATGTCGAACCATTAAGAATAAATGTAGTGGTGCACCATCTTGCTCGAAGTAATCTGATGTTAAGATAATAATAATAATAATAATAATAATAATAATAATAATAATAATAATAATAATGGTTTATTTTAACTGGCAGAGTTAAGGCCATTCGGCCTTCTCTTCCACTCAACCAGTATGATAGAAAATTACTACAATGCTGTGGATGAGGGAAAGATTATCGATAACAAAATTGTGCAACATATCTAGGTAAGACTCTCCAGTTACAGTCTCACCATTGAAAAAATATGGACCAAGTACTCCAAACTTCGAAATATCGCACCATACGTTAACTTTCGCAGAGGATCATGTGTGATTTCTGAGTTCATATGTGGTAACATCTTTTTGGACAACCCTGTATAGCGGCTACAGTAACTTTACCTAGCATCCAGTTTTGAAGAGTTTGTGTCTATATGCCCTCTGATATACCTTACACAGTTAATGATGTGGAACATATTCTACCGCAGGTACCAAACCCATATTTGTTACTGGACGATTTTAATGCATTTCATCACTCTTGGGGCTCTAATTCTATCGATGACAGAGGAAATAAAATAGCGGAGGTATGTACTCGTCTCAATCTGATTACTCTGAATTCCGGGGAAGTAACACATCTATCCTTGACTTACAAAACTTTTTCCATGATAGATATCTCCATTTGTAGCCCAGTTTTGTCCACGCATTTCGAGTGGTCAGTTATTCATGACCTACATGGTAGGGACCACTACCCCATCCGAATACATATATCCGTTTTACGCCCTGCGGAATCTCGTTCTCAAAACTGGGTTATTAAAAAGTCGGACTGGGTCGGATTTTCGGAGTCCATTTCATTCGATGATAACAGGCATGAAAGTGTGAACTCCGTAGTAGACTACTTTTCAAATGTGGTGATTCAGTCGGCAGAGTTATCGATCCCCCGGTCGTACTGTAGGCCAAAACGCTAATCTGCCCCCTGTTTTTTTTTATTTTTTTAAGTAGGTTATTTTACGATGCTTTATCAACAGCTTAGGTTATTTAGCGTCTGAATGAGGTGAAGGTGATAATGCTGGTGAAATGAGCCCAGGGTCCACCACCGAAAGTTACCCAGCATTTGCTCATATTGGTTTGAGGGAAAACCCCAGAATAAACCTCAACCATGTAACTTGCCCCGACCGGGAATCGAAGCCGGATTGACGCGCTGACCGTTACCCCACAGGTGTGGGTCTCCTGGTGGAAAGATGCCTGCAGAGATGCAATCCGAGACCGCAAGCGTGCCTTACGTCAATTTGAGCGCCATCCCACCCAGTTTAAACGTCTTCGAACCAAACCTCGTCGCACTGTGTGCGATGCTAAGAAGACGTCCTAAGCAAACTACGTCACTTCATTGAAAAAGAACGTCTAGCTATGGGACAAAGTCCGCTGAATAATGGGGAAACGTAGTTATGTAATTCTGGGCCATCTGAACAATGGACCGTAGAAATTGCTGAAATATTCGCTAGCTCATTTGCACAGGTAAGCAGCTCAAATAATTATGACCCGGAATTTCTAGAACTCAAAGATGCTGCGGAAAAATGAAGCCTCAATTTTAAATTAGATAACACAGAGTATTACAATACACCGTTCACATCTGAGGAGCTGGAGGTGGCACTAGACACATTCCCTGACACCTCCCCTGGCCCTGATAACATCCATAACCGCATGCTTCACCATCTCTCACCAGCTGGAAAATCCTTCCTGTTGACAATGTAGAACAGAATCTGGACTGACAGGATATTTCCAACTTCTTGGCGTTCCGCCATTGTTATCCCAGGCCAGAAACCGGGAAAGGATCCATCTTTGTCTGGAAGCTACAGACCAATATCTCTCACCAGCTGTGTATGTAACGTTATGGAAAAAATTATAAAGCAAACGCCTGATGTGGGTACTCGAACTGGAAAACCGATTATCTAATATCCAATGTGGTTTTCGTAAGCACAGATCAGCCACAGACCATCTTGTTCGGCTTGAGACCGTCATTAGAGATGCTTTCCTCACGAAGGAATATCTTGTGGCAAACTTCTTTGATTTAGAAAAGGCTTACGATACTACATGGCGTTATGGAATTCTACAAACTCTGTATGATTGGGGACTTCGTAGTAATCTACCAACGTTTATTGCGAAGTTCATGGCAGAGCAGTGTTTTCGAGTTCGAGTAGGCACCACACTTTTTAACTAACATCTCCAAGAAAACGGCGTTCCGCAGGAGTCTGTATTAAGCATTCTTTTTTGCTTTGCGATCAGTGGAATTGCCCACTGTGTGGGTGGAAGAGTATCTTCTCTGCTGTACGTCAATGACTTAAGTTTGTACTACAGCTCTCGATATCTTCCATCTATGGGTCATCAAATTGTGATCACAATAGGCTCTTTGCAATAGGTTTAAATTCTCCACTCTGAAAACGCAATTTGTCCACTTCTACAACCATCATGGACTCCATCCATATCCTGAACTGCGTCTTAATGGAGTGAGTTGCAATATACAGACTTGGGCCTTATCTTTGATTATAAATTAACGTGGGAGGCGCATATACGTGATTTCAGAAAGTGTTGTCAAAAATCGTTAAATATTTTACGCCTTTTGTCAGGGGTTTGCTGGGGTGCAGAGTGCATAGTGCTTTTACGTCTTTATCGTGTTCTTATCCGATTGAAACTGGATTATGCGTGTTTTATTTATGGCTCAGCAAATAAGTCGAAGTTACGTCTCTTAGACACTATCCATCATCATGGGATAAGACTCGCTACAGGTGCCTTCCGAACGAGTCAGATATATTGCGAAGCGGGAGAACCATCACTGTATTGGCGATGTAATGTCTTATTGTGCTCATATGCTATTAAGCTTCACTCGCAGCCTGAGCACAATTCTTACGACTTCTTTCACCATTCATCTCTTTATGGCTGATATAGTGAAAATCCAGAGAGATTTCGTCCAGCAGGTGTGAGATTTCGTGAACTGCTCTCTGAGCTCAACATCTGCCTTTCATCAGTTCGCACACTGGAATATACGACTCCACCGTGGATTATGAGATATCCCATGTTTTATATTAGTCTGAGCTGAAATTTTAAGAATTTTACTCCATCTTTTGTTTATAGACTTCGTTTTAGTGAACTTTTATCACAGTTCCCAAATTATTAATTAGTTTTTACTGACGGATTCCGGATAAATGATTGTGTTGGTTGTTCCTTTGTTGGAAATGGACAGATATTTAAATATAAATTGAGCCAATACACCAGTACTTTTACAGCTGAAATATATGCTTTTTACAGGGCTTTATTGTTTTTAATTAGACAACCGCCAGGCAAATTCCTTATCTGTTCTGACTCTTTAAGCGCCAGTGTCTGAATTCTGATGATCGCTTGTGTTGAGAACCCAGGAACTTTTCCACACTCTCCTAAGCTCTGATTGTGAGATTGGAGTAGTGTGGATTCCGGATCATGTTGGCATCTCTGGTAATGAGGGATGGTGCTATGAATGGATCTGAGGTGTATTGGCGTGAGAGGTGGCAAGATATTCAAAATTACCTGAAACATACAATATGCTGGCAGTGGGAAGGAGAATGGTCTGCACAAGAGGGAAACAAATTACGAAGAATAAAGAATACTGTCCGAGTTTGGGATTCGACCACAAGAACGTCACGACATGAAGAGGTTTTACTCACCTGGTTGAGGATTGGCCACTGTTATCTGACACATGGCCATCTCCTACATGGCGAGCCTCAGCCGGAGTGTGATATATCCACTTACGGTGGAACATTTTCTATTGCATTGTAGAAAATATGACAGTGTCTGTCGGCAATATGGAATTTGCCCAACTCTACATGATGCTCTTGGATATGATTTTAATTGTACAAATGCAGTTCTGAGATTTTTAGCTAGTACAGAACTTGACAGGGTGATTTAGCTTTTTATTGACTCGTTTTACTTATCCTCAGGACCCCTTTACATCCGCAGGTCACCTTTGTTGTTTAGTATATGTTTTTAACAAACTTGACATTCAGACATTATACATCCGAGTATTTTAGAAATACGCCAGATAATTTATTTCTGGTGGCATTTGTTTTATTATTCTATTGTTTCTCTTTAAATACTAGCTAGGGTCTAAGAACTACTCACTTTTATGATTTTTATGCATCACCTCGTTGAAACTGCATTTGCGTACCTTGTCAATGGTTCTCAGTTCTTTTAAGCATTCTGATTATTGTACTGTGTTTCTGTTTTGTGAAGGATTTTAGATAAGGGCGCAAATAGCCATAGTAGCTGACGCGCACTTTTTAAACCCCACTAATTAACTTTAATATTTGTCTGATGAGCATTTTCTTGAGTGTTCTATGCTTCTCCTTTCAACTGGTTTGTAATGAAACAGTTTATATGTTATTGTAAGTAGGTCTATTCATTCTATGTGTTCTCTACATTTATTATTGTAGTCTTCTGTTTATTGAGATATTTAATTGTAATTTTTCTCGTGTAGCATGGCTATACTTTTATAAATAATATCGGATACAATTTATTAATTTCTGCGAAGTATGAGGGTCATGGGAACTTTACATTATTGTTGTTATTGTTGTTATTATTATTATTATTATTATTATTATTATTATTAACTCTGAACAATTTTAAATTAGGTGACTACTGAAACGATTGTGAAAGAACCACAAAGAGAAATAATTCCCTATCTAATTTAAAATTATTTATTTTTTTTAATTTCAGAATTTGTCTCTTCCAAATGTTACAAATTAATCGATTTTCCAGCCACCGGCGTAGCTCAGTCGGCTAAGGCACTTGCTTGCTGATCCGGAGTTGCTCTCGGACGCGGGTTCGATTCCCGCGTGGGCTAATTACCTGGTTCGGTTTTTTCGAAGTTTTTCCCATTAATGCCAGGTAATCTGTGGCGAATCCTCGGCCTTATCTCGTCAAATACCATTTTGCTATCACCAATCCCATCGACGCTAAATAACCTAGTAGTTGATACAGCGTACTTAAATAACCAAGTAAACAAATAGACTTTTTTCCCATATTCACATATTGACGGTAGCACACAGCAGCATAACAACATGTTGTAACTTTAAATTCTATGGTTTAGTACATATATTAATTTCTACGGCTTTCAAGATCAAAGCATTGTAATATTGAAGGCAAAAGGCTTAAAAACATTGCATTATTGTGAAACAGAAGTCTTCTATATTATGTTCAACCAATTCACAGAATTATTTTAGTTGTGTTGTTCTGAGTGTAAATACATTTGTTGTAAGAAAAAGTGGCCGCTCTCTAGAAACAAAGTTCCCTTCGGGTATCTTCGCTACAATTTGGAGACAGGCAATGTTACATGTTATTGGACCACACTGCCTGATATCTAAAGTTATAATTAAAGTAGTCTGTGTGTTGTTTTATAGCTTAATGGTATTCCGGTCTGGTATTCGTGAGGTCCTGCATTCAAGTACAACATAGTGTCTTTTATGTTCTTCTTTGTTTTGTTTTTAAGAGAGAGAGAAAATATACTTCGGAATATGTATGATAAGAACTTTCTTGTGTTAAATATTATTAATGTACAGGAGCAATTATGTATATAGAAAATATACATAATTGCTCCTGTCTCTTTTATGATTATTTTAGTAATTAACATCAGGTGCATGAATGTATTATGCCATGACTTTATCATTATTTATTATGATATTATGGCTGCAAATGGGAAGAAAAAAAGATTTTATTCTCAACAAAAATATCTTTCGTGGCAAAAACAAAACAATCTTACTGGCGTCTGCTTTAGAACATTCAAACAATTAAACGTTCAAAAAACGAAACAAAAAGCCACGATTCAATATTTAGCCTATCTTTCCCATATCTCGATCACATCTTGCAGTCCAGTGAGCATGGAATCTACTAGTCTTTGCTAATAGTGACTGTTCTCAGACACATTCCAGGCATCCTGGACATACAAACATAAGTGTTGTGCTCATGGACAGGTATTTCACTGCAAACCCAGCATTCTCCAATCTTTCCTATTTTCTGCCTTCTTCTTAGTCTCTGCATATGATCCACATATCTTAATGTCGTCTATTATACTTCTCAACCATTGACCCAACCAATTCCTTTTTCTCTTTCTAATCAGTTTCAGCATCATTCCTTCTTCACCCACTTTTTCCAACGCAACTTCATTTCTTATTCCATCTGTCCACTTCACACGCTGTTCTTCTCCACATCCACGTTTCAAATGCTTCTATTTGTTTCTCTTCATTTCTTCGTAATGTCCATGTTTCTTCCCCATACAATGCCACACTCCACACAAAGCACTTCACTAGTCTCTTCCTTAGTTCTTTTTCCAGAGGTCCGCAGAAGATGTTCCTTTTTCTATTAAAAGCTTCCTTTGCTCATGTTTCCAGTTTTTCTTGGGAAGGATAAATGCGGTAACTTCCCATTGCTTTCCGCACACCACTGTCTCTTTCGCATCTTATTAGATCCCAGGGTCCCAAGCGTGGAGATTAGGAGCGTGGATTTGACTACTTGGACCCTCCGGACTTCACCGAAATTCACTGCAAGGGTTAAAATATGTTAGTTCTATCAGGATGTTTGACCCGATCAGAGACCAGGAAATCCCAATTTGCCTTTGCCCCCTGCATCCTGGACTATCTTCTATAAATCATCAGAAAATCTTGGAGGGGGATTGGGCCAATTTTTCCGCAAATGTTTCTATGCTTGAGGCCTCGTAGTTCAGTCGGAAGAACGTCGGAATTTAGATGTCAGCGTCTCAGGTTCAATTCCTCGTCAGTTCTTTTCATTTTATTGTCATTCAAGATAGTATAATGTAAAAAGAAAAAACTAACACCAGTATTGTGCAACTGTATTGTTTCAAACCTAATATTAAATTTATGTTATTTATTTCGCTAAAGAACGATAACTGAATATAGGTAACTTGAAAATTATTTATATCGCTAAAGCACGATAACAATATAAATAACTTGAATATTATTTATACATTATCACTAAAGAACGATAACAGAATATAAATGAAAATATCGGTTTAATTAATATGATATTATATAATATATAATTACTTAAAGAAAATAACCTATTTTACAAAGAAAATGGTTATTTATATTATAATTACATAAAATAAAGATTATTTATATCGCTGAAGGACGGTTAAAAAAATAGAATGAAAACTTGAACAAGGCCCGAACTCACAACCTTTGAATCATTAAGCAAGCACTCTACCGCTGGTCTACGAGACGCAGACATGGAATCATTTCATAGTTCCGGAACTGCTTCTACAAGGACATGCATCGTGTAATATCGCAGTGACACAAAGTAGAAAATATTCGCTGTTCACGAGTGCGGCCACTTTTTTTTTTGGCAACTGTATATGGAATTTATAGGCAATGCCTAAAGTAGTAATACTATTTTTTTATATTTTACTATAGCCAGCACATATTTCCTTGTGTGCGTCGTAGCAACTTCAAAATCTCTATCAGAGTTATCCAAATGTAAAAGTTCTTCCTACAATTAGACATTTTTATCATGGAAACAAGAACGATGTAATAATAATAATCATCAACGTACAAGGGGGAATCTAGAAATGTATGTGGTAACACAAACACCAAAGGCAGGTGCAAGTACTAGTAATGGTGTTGAACGTTGCTACAAGTGAGAATGAAAGGAATAAAGATGTGAATACCAAAGTGTGTGTAATTTTAATATAAATCTCATTATGAAGAACATAAAAACAAAATAACAGCTTCTCAAAGTATCTAGTTCTTGCTCTCCTGCAGGTTTCAAATGTGTAAATGACTGTACCGGAATATTATGTGTGCAAACGAAAATGATTATTTAAAAGTGCTTTCCTAGAAAAACATTTTCCACAAATAGTACACTTGAAAGGTTTCTCGCCAGAATGCGTACGTGCATGCAATGTGAGAGTACTAGATTGCACAAAGCACTTCCCACAAACATCGCATTTAAATGGCTTGTCACCAGAATGCGTACGTGTATGAGCTATTAGAGTACTTGACTGTGCAAAACATTTCCCACACACATCGCATTTGAATGGTCGCTCACCAGAATGCGTGCGTGCATGAGCAGTGAGGATGCAGAATTGTACAAAACACTTCCCACAAGCATTGCATTTGAACGGCTTGTCACCAGAATGCGTTCGTTCATGCACTGAGAGTGATCCCGCCTTACAAAAAGATTTTGTACAGATACTGCATTTATATGGCTTCTCATCTGAATGCGTACGTGCATGTATTCTGAGTGTTCCCGACCGTGCAAAGGATTTCTCACAAATATTGCATTTGAATGGTTTCTCGCCAAAATGCATTCGTGCATGAACTGTGAGATCACCCGACTGTACAAAACATTTCCCACAAACATCGCATTTGAATGGCTTTTCGCCAGAGTGCGATCGCGCATGCACTATAAGATAACCCGAATCTACAAAAGATCTGTCACAAACATCGCATTTGAATGGCTTCTCGCCAGAATGTCTGCGTGCATGGACTTTGAGAGATCCTGCTCGTGAAAAACATTTCCCACAAACATCGCATTTGAATGGCTTCTCGCCCGTGTGCGTACGAACATGAGCTTGGAGATGCTCTAATCGTAAAAAACATTTCCTACATGTATCGCATTCAAATCTCCTTTCGACGACATGGGTGTGGGTGCGTAAATGCATTCTGTGGCTTTGAAGAGACTGTAACAACTTGCCACAAATATTACACTTAAAGGAACTTTCATCTGGTTGACAGTCAGACTGTGACTCCATGTTCTTTTTTCTAAGGAATTCATCATAAATCTTGGGTCCAGGTGTACTTTGTGTGACACGATTCTCTGAGGCATACTTTTCCGGTCTTATGCTCTTCATCCATGGCGTTTCATTGTCGTCAGTGTCCAAAGTACTGTAATCGAAAGATCCCATTAGTGAAGTAACAACCATCACTGCAACAACTGCAATCAACATCATCACTAAAAAACGTGCACTGTTTAAAATGCTACTCAACTCTGAAAAGATTGTGAGGATTTTGCATCGAAGTTTTCGTAAGGAATATTGGAAAACTCTGATACTAGAAGTGAGACTAGCAGATTAAGGCAAAAATACAGACACTGGAAAAAACAGTAATTAGAGTGGTCGCATGAAGCTGAAAAATATGAATCAGGCCTTGAAAATTTCGCTTGTGTTTACTAATAACTACAAATAACGAAAGACGCTCATTGATAATTTATTGGTTTTTGTTGGAATCTCGGTGCATGGTTAGCCACAAGCTAGAGCAACGGTTTCTCAATGTTTTTTAATAATGTACCACTATTTCTAATTCAGGACATTAGTTGTAACACTAACCAAATTTATTATGTGAAAACGTCATGTATCGCTCTCGGGGTCATTCTATGCTCTAATACCAACAATAGATTGATGTATTTAGGCGTATTTAATTAAGAAACTGTTCCTCTTTTAATTTATTAGAGTGTTCCATAAAATATCCAGAGTGCATATAGGCATGCATAATAGTAAATGATTAAATGCAAAAAAGAAAAAAATAAATAAATCATAAATACAAAATATTCCTGTTCAAGCTAGAATCTCTAACTGAAATAAACGAACGCAATATCAGTGTGAAGCTTGTGCTTCTTTAGCAAAACTCAACTTCTTTATATCAGGTTTCAATTGAGTTGATTTGAGTCTAAAGTCAGTTTCAACATTAAACTTGTTCCTGTAATAATTTCTTAAATAAATTAGAGAAGAGAACTCACATTCACAAAGGTAAGTAGTTGTGAACACCATATCAAATTTTACAGCTTTTTCTGAGATGAGAGGATATTCATTTCCGGTATTAAATCAATGCTCTTGATCTCTTTGTCTCAGACTTCCACCACAAGAAAACTCTCTTTCTCAGAAGTAATTACGTATGGATTCTGGCAAAATTTCGTCAATAGAAAATGGGTCACTAATCCAAAATTCTAAAGTTAAGTTTCCAGGAAAACATACCTTGAAATCTGTGATTAGGTTCCCACAGTGCTTCTTTATATTCGCTGTCAGTTCTCTATTAAGGAGAATATTATTTTCATTTAACAAAGTATCCAACAATGGTAAGGAACGTGTTTCTACAATATATTTCTTTAATTACGAACCCCAGTTTTTATAAGTGCCGTGATTTTGCTCAACCAAGAATAAATAATGAAGTGTTTGCACCTTGCAAACTCTTATTCAACTGGTTGAGGAGGAAAATATATATTTGCCAGGTAGGCCAATTGGACAAGCCAAAGTTCATCAGTGAACATTTAAATCTGAAAAACTTAAAACTTAGTTGAAACTTTAAGTGTTATAATTTTAATGAGGTTATGTACCTTATAATAGACGGGTCCCGTTTCGACATTAATGAACAAGAACAACTACTCTGAAGAACTAACTACAATAAACTATACAGCACAAGACAACGGATATAACCCTAAATAATAGACACACTAATAAAAAAGGCAAAACAAAAACATAACAAGCCTACACAAACAACACACAAGAATAAATACATAATATTAACATATCACAATACATACAATATCGCAACTTCATTCAGAAAACTAAAATACAAATAGCATATAAAACAAATAACACAACAGAGAAATATCTAAATAATCACATCAAACATACAAAAAAATATAATTTAACGGGGATTTACAAATTAAAATGCAATAGCTGCCCAGATTTTTACATAGGACAGACAGGAAAATCCTTTCTAACAAGGTACAATGAACACATTAAAGCTATAACTAAACCCTACATCACATCAAATTACGCAAATCATATTACCAACAACAATCACGACTACAATAACATAAAAACAGATATGGAAATACTACACATCACACCAAAAAGTCCACAGTTAGACATAGTAGAACAATACGAAATATACAAGCACACAATCTAACTCCCACAGCATATACTTAATACACAATTACAATTCAATACCCATACATTATTCGATACCATAATACATGACATACAAACAACCATCCCCCACCATAAGAACAACACATCCCCACCCCTACAACTGACGAATGCAAATGCCGGAAATCAAGATCAAGTGGAGCAGCAGTAGTTTGAAAGACACTGAAGAGGACACCACACCGGTCTCGAAACGGGATCCTTCTGTTATAAGGTACATAAGCTCATTAAAATTACAGCACTTTTAAAATTTCAAACAAGTTTTAAGTTATAAACAAGTGTTAACGTGAACAAGAAACAATGAATTTAAATCTGAAATGTCAGGGAGAAAAATAATCACTTTTGACTGAAGTTCAAACAGACAGTTCAATATATCCCCTTCAACAGCCACCAAACTTTGCTATGAAATAAAAGTGAATTATGCTGAGCACCCATTTTACTCCACAGAATCGAAATTAGTCGTGAGTTCATAGCTCTGGATTTAATTAAGTTGACACTTCTCACCACTTCATTAAAAACTGTCTTCAGATCAACTGACTAATGCCTTGTGATGAATGCCACAATGTACAAGTTTAGCCGATTGCGCAGGGTTTTCAAATCACAGATTTAAAAAGTAGGTTACAGTTGAAATGTTATCCACTGTTATTATGAATTTATTTAGTACTAAGCTGTGTGTTTTACTGGATGTTATTGCACTAACATTGATGAGGTCTGGTGGAATTGGCAAACAATTAGATATATTAAAACCACAGTATAGGTATTCATACAGTAAGGAAATTTCGCCACTTTTTCTTTCAGACAGACATGTGTGCGCATACAGCCAGCGATCCAAGTGACAAATAGCTAACACTATATTGGAAAACTCAGCTATTTATGTTATGATGATGATGATGATGATGATGATGATGATGATGCAGAAGCAAAAGATTTATTAGAAAAATTAGGGTTTCGAAGGGACTGTACTGTTTAGGGTTTAAAATGCATTAACAATAAAGAACGAAGCTCAATTGCATTTTGTTCCTTTCCCAAAAAAAAATCATACAAATTTTTTAGTGTAGGCATTTTGGTTTATGCTTGGCATGTGTTCTTAACATGGTTAAGTTTTAGGTTTTTATCTTTTTATTTCGTTTAATTGTTAAGTTAAATTCTGCTATAATGATTTCAGAAGTAAAAAATAGTGTTATAAATATTCCGTGAGAGAACTTGCTAAAATAAAATACAAAATATTTGAGTGCAAATTGCAGTCCATGTAGGGAACACTTCGACAACATCCAGTTTATGAATTGCAATAAGAACTTATTAATTAAAACTACTAAAACTGAGCAGGATGGCTCAGACGGTAACATTTCGACGGTACCATCGAATAACATTGTAACTGACAAAATGAACTTTTTCAGTAGGATTAAAAGCAACTTTGGATTGTTGTGAAAAATCAGGATTTTTAATTAGGTCTCATTTGTTTACATTTTCGTTATTGAAATGGACGTCCTACTCTATTGTAATGATAGCATTTCTCTGACATCATTTCTTATGTGCGTATTGTTACTTACAATACTGAAAGTTTAACACGAATTCCCTGTAAGAATATTGTATGTGACATACAATAGTGTTGCTTGCGGAAGAAGGCACAATAATGTCACCGTTTACAGTTAAAAACATTGTAACTACATTGCTATAAACATAAATGTACATAAACATTTACAAAAATATAATAATATGTTTCACAATACCACTGATTTTAAAGTTATTCATCACTTTCACAATTTTCAGCAATTTCGCTGGTTTTAAGTCCCTTGTAGAATCCATGATAAATGCCAGGAATGTGGGGATGTTTTTCATCACACAGTAATAGCAGATCATTCAGTTTACCTTGGGAGATGGGAAGTGGAGCAGTGTAAGCACATTTGAGATTGATATCCTTCCAAGATTTGCGTCTTCCTCTGATTTTGTGCTGTATGTCAATATTATGTTCATGCTCATCAAAATGATTGTATTTTATGAATATCTTCTTTCCTAATTCTGGAACAATTCTAACTTGCTTAACTTTCAACCAGACTACTTTTTCTTTTCTTCTGTCAAATTCCAGTTGCCCTTTTCGTCAGTGATTAAAGACTTCAAGTTTTTAAAATCACTTTGTGCCATTTCAGTTACGTCATATGGGTTTCCACTTGTTTTAGCCATTTTCACTAGCATTATCCATTGTTCAGGTGTAAATATTGTTCGTCCCTTTTTCCTTCGTTCAATTAAAGCATGTATTGAATCTGCTTCATTTTGTGTGTGTCCTTTTTCCAGAAATTTATATGTAATTTTAACATTGAACTTCTCACTTATAAATAAATAAAGAGCAAAAATATACCTGTTTCTGTTCTGTCCTTAACAGTTATCTGAGAAAAATATGAATTCCTTTATATTTTCATTTTCATTCTTCTTTCTTTCTATCCACTTCAATAGGAAACTACCAATTTCATTGCAGCCCCTTTTTGCAATGGACTCATGCCACATGAAACAGTACCCTTTATTTTTTCCCAAATCATAGATTGTAAAATTGTAGGTAGAGTATTTTCTTAAGTAACAGAAGATGCTAACATCGGAATAAGGGGTTTGAAGAACTTTTTGCAAATCAAAAACTGCCGCACATACACTTTTGTCATTCTGAGCTTTCAATTTATCACGTTCTTTCATTTCACGTACAACATTTTTGTTTTTTATGTGTCCAACATGAGAATCTTCCAAACTGAGCTTCACATCTGCACTTGCAATACTGTAAGTATTACATTCTTCACATTGGTCTTTCTTTGGTAAAAAGAAGGCTAATGTTGAATTCCTTAACAAACACTTCTCTGTTGTCTCTCTGAGGCACATACTCCACCATTTTCGTTTATCCTTTCTTTGTATAGCCTATACATTTTTGCTATGGATAAATCACCATCCAAAAATTTTCGTGTAGAATCTTTTCTGATATAGTGGGAGTCTACAGCTGGAAAAGAAGAAATATGTTGTCATATGGAATCCTTCACACTCTCCGACACAGCATTTCCACGGTTTCTGTGTTTTCCTCGTTTATCTGGGGAAACTATTCCTGTTCCTTTATCAAGTTTCTGCATAGCTGTCATTACCCACATGTCATTTATGCCGAGGGAATGCAGGAACATCGTTTTGCAGACCTGCACACTATTTTCTTCATTGCCAACAGGTAAAGTGTAAATAAAAGTGAACTGTCTTCTAGATACTTTAGGAGAAGCAGTTGTTGTTCTTTTCCTTTCAATTCTTCTTACGTTGTTTGTAATGTAATCCCATTTTCTAGTGTGTTCTGAAAGACTCCAAAATCTACTGAAAACTTTCCTCTGTCTTCATGAGTGACCTTGTTTTTGCAACCATATCTACATGTTAAGGCGCAACCTGGTCCCATTTGTCTTGCTTATATTATTTTTCCTGCAGATGAACTGTATTCTGATCCTTCATGCCTTTTCCTTTTTTAAATATTGATCGTCCAATTACTTTCATTTTTTTTCCACTTTCTACCAGGACTAGTTTTCTTTCCTGCATGTTTCTTTTTATTTTTCTTAGAAATTTCAGCATTTGCAGAGTCTTCAAACGATGTCTGTTCTGCGCTTGTGTCAACTTCACTCAAATCCTGAACGGGCATATTATAAGTAGAATTGTCAAATACAATGTGTTGTACACGTAGTTTACTGTTATCATCAGAAGCATCTTGCTCTTGTACCATTTCCATTTGTTGGAGATCAACCTGGGATCCAAAATAAAATATTGTATTCCATTATTGTATATAATTTTTTTCTTAAGAAATTAGTAACATCGAAAAAGCGAATCATGAATATGTCAGTAGAAGTAATATTAAAATAGATAGACATATATAGTTAAGGCTCGTCTATTAGTAGGATTCTTTGCAATATAATTATAACATACCGCAATGTTGTCTCTTGGGAAGCTTTGGTTAGTGATTTCTGGCAAAATAATTTCCTTAATTGGACTTTCATATGTGGTAGTACGACGATCTTCTACATCAACAACATACGATTGTACGTGATTTCTGTATGGTATATTTTTTGTCTTTTTTAATTTTTTAGGTCCAACCTGTAATAGAAAGGATATGAGTTACAACATTATCTCTTCCTCCTAAGCTACATGGTTTCTAAATATGAAATATAATATAAAATCAAGTTGTTTTTTCTGAATTATGAGTCAACATAATATGTTAAATTTTATAGCTGAAGTATGTAGGTTATAGGGATGGTTAAATTAAATTACCATAGTGTAGCTATTTGTATCAGATGAGCTTTTATCGGTTTCTTTTGAGAGAGTAAACGTTGGATCTCTCAATGAATCATCTGAATCAAAATCTTCGCCCTCACTTAGATCCAAGTCTCGCCAAATGTTTAGTAATTCTCTGGAAATTTCAGGTGCTGGAGAGGATGTTAAAGACTCACTTTTTTCATCTAAAAAAATTTAAAATATATAACACATTTCTAAAAGTTTATTTAATTAAAATTTAAAACTATTACTGAACTAACTGAGCTTCAACGTAAATGTCAAGACTGAGGTGCAAGCTTGGAATTAGGAACAACTACTATAGAATACAGGTAGGTAGGTAGGTAGGTGTGTATTAACTGTGCCGTAATATTACAAAAAAACCGGGGCCACACGAACCATATACTGAAATATCCCCCTGTATTATTGGTGCAAGGGAAATTTCTCAATTTTTATTTATGAATGGAGCTATTTATGAAATTTAATGGACACCTGATTTTTGTGAATGATTTTTTTCCAAGAATTTCTGCTGATTCAAAGACATTTCATACCTATAACAATTTTAACTCTCTTGAAAGAAGAAATTCGTGAAAAGAAATCACTCACGAAAACGGGTGTTCCTAGTCATATCATAATATGAGTCAGAACTATTTGAGACCTTCAATTCCTTACTCATTACTATGCTGGCTTAAATTAAATCATATTTTACAATGCAACTTGAAAGCTAAGACATGATATAGTGTCTTGAGTATAGCCATCAATATGATTATGAAGATTTAAAAGTCTGTATGTTGGTAAGCCTGTAATAATGCTTGACGGGAAAATAGCGGCACCCCACTTCAGAATGCACAAGTACATAACCTCACTAACCTACACTGGCCACATGATAGTTATTATGGATATTCCATTCTTAAGCTAAAGTTTTCAAGAACACATTACATAGTAAGTAACAATAAAATATAGCGAAATGAAACTCACCAGGAAAATTTTCATCTGCATCTTTATACATCTCCTTCGCAAGAAGTAACATCCGCTTACTTCGCTCCATTGCAGTTTCTTCCCTCGTTATTTCTCGTTTAAACAAGGCTGACAACTTAGAATAAAATAACACAACTACATGTTGTTGTAGAATGCAGATACAATACTTTAAAACTGTATATACTGCTTTAACTGTTCATTCATTTCCTACAATGAAGACTATGGTATGTGACTTACAATAGTTTTAACGGAACATTATTGCGAAAATATACACTTGAAAAGTTCGAAAGTGACATACAATATTATTCTACGTATAAAATATATACTTGTTGGTTACAATATTTTAATACTGCGCGATTACTGCCCAACAATCCAACCGATTTTAATCATAATTTTACCACAGATAGTCTGTTATAAGAAGTTCAGGTCTACGCTTAAAACTCAAATTCTTCAAAATGTCAGTTACAATGTTATTCGATGCTACCATCGATCTGACACTCCCATTCGGGTTCGAACTTCATGGCTGAGCAACCTGACTAGATTTTTTTTTTTTCATTGTTTCCCTCAGTCACTAAGCCAAATAGCAGATTGGAAATTTATATACCATGACTTATAACT
Source organism: Periplaneta americana (assembly GCF_040183065.1). NCBI lineage: Eukaryota > Metazoa > Arthropoda > Insecta > Blattodea > Blattidae > Periplaneta > Periplaneta americana. The sequence continues at coordinate 121,650,948 of NC_091121.1, read as the reverse complement.
GCCTTAATCACCATTATCATATATATTAAAACAAAATCAAAATCAATTATGTACATGAATATAAGCAATCTATAACACACGACAATAGAAACAGAATCTCAGCAATACTCAACAAGCTACTGATATAAACCAAAGATCCTACACATGCGATATGACATTGATGTTAAAGTGTGTATAAATCTATGCTTATAAAAAGAACTAGGTCTAAACTGCTGTACCGATGGTATTCTTGGACATCTGTATATTCTAATCTTTTTCTGCTCAACATCAGAAACAAGGTCTTTCCTATCATTGCATTCTGTACTATATTTACATTTTCAATTGGAGTGTTGTATACGAGGCTTTTATGTGTTCTTAAAAATTAACTTTTACATGTCTAAAGTTGCAAAGCTCTCAGGTGTTGTTAAAAACTGTAAATTACAGTTTTTGACAATTACCGGGGTTCGATCCCAGGTGGTGACAGGATTTTTTCTCGTTGTCAAACTTTCAGAACGGCCCCGAGGTTCACTCAGCCTCCTATAAAATTGAGTACCGGGTCTTTCCCGGGGGTAAAAGGCGGTCAGAGCGTGGTGCCGACCACACCACCTCATTCTAGTGCCGAGGTCATGGAAAGCATGGGGCTCTACCTCCATGCCCCCCAAGTGCCTTCATGGCATGTTATGGGGATACCTTTACCTTTTACCTTTTACCGGTAATGGCACAGTATAGGTAGGCTATTTACTGTTGAACTGAATTTACTGTTTAATAATGATATTGCTATTGTATTGATGTATCTTTTTTTTTTATTTTTAATAAAATCAGTGATATTAACCTTCCAATGAATCATTTTGGAGTCACTGAACTTGTAATAATAGAGCCTGCAATACATTTATTTACAGATTAAGTGGCATTTGAAATTAGTGACAATTCTCAAATAAAATTCTGTGCTTTCCATATTGTCCCTTTGTTTAAATGTACATCTTTTTATTTATATATTTTGTGATGTCTATTTATTTTTCCAAGTTAATAGGTATGGTGAGCATGTAGTTAGGCCTATGTAGTTATTCGTCTGTGCTAGTGATGGTCAGACAACATATTGTCATAGCCCTATTAATACACAGTTTCCTTACTGTATGAATACTTATACTGTATTAAATCGCATAGTAATGAAATCATTTTATATTAAAACACATATTATTGAAATTATTTTATATTCAAACACACATTATTGAAATCATTTTACTTACTTTTCATTCTTTGAAACTGTGAAAACAGCCATATACTTTCATATTTTATGATAATTTATATTTCAAACTCTGTTCAAATACCACCCAGCAGTGGCTCATGTACCACCAGTGGTATGCGTACATAGACTGAGAACTACTGAGGTAGAGCATTGGCTCTAAATACTGCTAACCCTTATTTTAGTCCTGACCGGTCACGAGTGGTGAACAAAGACAATGTCAAGTGGTAGGTTTTCTCCTGGTACACCTTTTTCCATACCGGCATTTCACCATTGCTCCATTAACCATTGTAATCGTCAAATTGATGCTCATTAGACAACCTCCCATGATACACCAAGGGCAAGGCTCTGTGGCAAAGACGTGTTCCTCCTAGAGAGGGACAGTGAGTAAATGAAGCACATGTCCAATACCTACCATTAGGAAAAAAATGATGAATTGGTTTCAATATTTACTTAAATTATATAAGTGTTGCCGAAAATACTGCTTGCAGTCACATTTTGCAGGTGACGTTTATTATGAATTTTTCTTTTTTCAATAGCTGAGCTAAATTCATATATATTTCGAAAAATTTGACTAGAAAAAGGTTAAAAAAAAGTGTTCCTACATACTGGTACTGAAGTCATTTAAAGGAATTTGGGCAGAACTGGTGTAGGTCAGCTGCTACTTTTAGCAGAATAAAATTTAATCTTAATCCGCCGTTGAATAAAGAAGAAACAAGTATGTGGAATGGAAAAATTGCTCCAAGTCATGAACATACTAGCCTGTCCCCAAGTCCTATAAGCGCTACATGCATTTTTCATTAACAAAGAACTAGAAATATGTGCTATGTATTTGTACAGTGCTCCAACCAAGAGAATATATGCCACAGTGGAGGCATGCAGGGGAAAGTATCGCTCACAGGTGTATTTTAGATTTGTGATTTGCTGGCGTTAAGACGAGCCATATGTCAAACTTGAAGACATTACTCTCGTAGTATTCCATAGAACATTGCATTAGGATTTAGCACTTGATTAGTAGCATAGTATATGTCAATCTCGCCCCTATTGTTGTTCAGACATGTTCTCCTGATTGGACCACAGTATGTCATGATGCAAAAAGTTTCAGACACACTAAGACATGTGCATAAAAATGAATAACTACTGTTTATTCAATATCCTAGAGTAGTTACTTAATTTCTTACAAATAATAACAAATTACATTTTGCTCTGATAACAGCAAATTCTGAACAAGAGAATACTCTCATTGGAGTAGTTATTTAACATTCTGTATGTATAATGATTAAAGTATTCACTCTGTTTGCAGAGTAGTTATTGTGTAATTTGATGTGACCTCAGTAGGTGACTCATGTCTGTAGAGTAAAGTTTAAAAGTGAGAAATGACAGAATTGATCAGTATATTACAATGTAGGAACGTATTGTACCCAAAGAAAGGCGGAATTCCTTCAGCTGTGACTGTAGATTCCTATATGGATTTAAAAGGGAAAATGTAGAATGGAATGGATAGCAGAGCATTTTCTAGGGGAATCAAATGAAACTAGCAACTAGCACTTAGTGCACTTTGCAATTTACGAAATATGAAAATATTTGCACTATCTTGGTGATCCAGTCTTCCAAACAGGAGCTGTAGAAGATGAGGGTGTGTATCAGAGCACTATATGAAGAATATTTACATAGTATGGTGTGAATGCTGTTGAAAAAAGAGCAAACCATTGGATTGCTTTTCCTACCAATGCAAATCCTCTTCAAGATGCCATGACTGAATGGCAAGAGAAATATACATTTCCAGCTGCACAATCGATTGCACACATGTAGTTATCACGAACATCAGAATGAGTATTAATGTGCAGGTTCCATGTTATTAATTTGGCTGCATTTCCTTCAGTGCTTTGCTTTCCTCTATCCTAATTTCAGAAGTTTGTGGCTTACTCAGTAATACAGGCAACTGTTCAAGATGTTTAACAAATGTACACTGTTTTTCTGTATTTTCTTCATTTTTATCACCTGATTCGTCACTTATTTTAATGTTCTCATACAGATCCATCCTACAAAGTTTATTTTCTAAACAAACAACATAAACAACTGAATGTTAATAATTATCTATATGATGTAATCAATTACTGAGCTAACAACTTCTCATCATAATTAGACTATTTACTTATCCAAGCAACTTTGCTCAAGAGTAGATTCTCGGAGAATTTACTCGAATTTTATACATATGTCTCAATATCACGGACCCTACAGAGTGACGAGTGTAATGTGGGAAGATTTTGGATGTTACAAATCGAGGGAAAACCTACGATAATAAGGACAATACTATCGTAAATACCATAATTAGCGCTGCTAGTTACGATAGTATTGTTTTGAACCATCGAAGTAGTGATCAACTTACACCACCCCACCTATTGAATAAAGATATTGGTGAGCTCACAGGATCATTGGATTAAAGAGCTCAATCAAGTCACTAATACAGAATGTTACAAAATAAATTTAGTCATTATTAAAAGAATGTGAGTACAGTGGCAGGACTGTGTAAAACATAGAGGTACATTCTAGTTTTTTTCAGTTAGTCTTTTGTTTTCTTGGTTTTTATAATGACTTGCTGTACCATAGTTCATTTGAATTGTCGACTACAGTCTTTATTTATTTATTTATTTAACCTGGTAGAGATAAGGCCATCAGGCCTTCTCTTCCCCTCTACCAGGGGATTACAACTACAATATAAAGAATATAATTATAATTATAATTAGAATTAATATTGAATTTACAAATACAATAAAAATCGAAGTACTAAAAGACTTAACAGACTAATAAAAGCTAGACAGTTCATTGTAAAAATTAAGAAGAGAGAATTTTTTTTTTTATTAACTAAGCAAAAATTAAACCTAATCTACGCAGTAAGAAAATGCTTAATAAGTTTGCTTTTGAACGCTACTAAATTCTGACAGTCTCTGATGTCACTGGGTAGGGTATTCCACAAGCGCGAAAGCGAGCTAGTGTATGATGATGAATACAATGAAGTCTTATGTGTTGGTATGGCTAGTATGAGGCTATTTTGCGTGCGTGTGAAGAGATTATGATATGATGACAGGTAACTGATACGGGAGGCTAGGTAGGTAGGTGTAGAGGTGTGAAGGACTTGGAAAGGAGAACAAGAGAATGAAAATTTCTACGTTCGTTAAGCCATAGCCAGTTTAGAGTTTGGAAGGATGGGGTAATGTGGTCAGCGCGACGGACATCGCAGATGAAGCGAACACAAGAATTATGAACATGTTGTAATTTTTGCGACTGGTTGACATTGAGGTTGGTCAGTAGAGAATCACAATAATCGAAGTGGGGCATTACTAGTGTTTCCACTAGTATTTTCTTGAGTGATAGCGGGAGGAATTTTCGAATGCTGTTTAAGGAATGTAGTATGGAAAGCACTTTTTTGATGATATGGGTTACTTGATAATTCCAGTTTAAATGCGTGTCAACGTAAACTCCAAGGTTTTTAACACAGGAAGCAACAGGGATTATTGTGTCGTTTAACTTGACTGGAAGAGCAGGAGTGATGTTGCATAATAGACGTTGGTGTCCCACTAGGATTGCTTGTGATTTTCTTGCATTGAGAGTCAAACCAAACTTTCTGGCCCATGTAGATATGGATTGAAGGTCCTCGTTAAGATTGTGTATTGCGGTCATTGAGTGAGTCAGGGGTTGTATGGATATAGATTTGTAAATCGTCTGCGTAAAGGTGATGCTTACAGTGCAGTAGAGTCGAAGGGATGTCATTTACGTAAATAGTGAATAGTAGTAGTGATAGAACAGATCCCTGTGGGATTCCAGAATCAACGATACGCCATGAGGAAGTTCGACTTCCAATGGAAACACACTGCTGACGTTCGCTGAGATAAGAGGAGAACCAAGAGACTGTGCTTTCTGATAGTTGGAGTGATCGTAATTTTCTCGTCAGTAAATCGATATTTACATTGTCAAATGCTTTACTGAAGTCAAGTAGTGTCAGTATTGTAGCTTTTCGGATGTCTTCCGTTACTTCCAACAGTGCAGTTGCTGTACTGTGTCGAGTCCTAAAACCTGATTGATATGTGTCCAAGAGTTCATATCTATTTAGGTAGTCAATGAGTTGTCTGTGTACTATCCTCTCTAATGCCTTCGATAAGGTAGGTAGAATACTAATAGGTCGATAGTCGTTGGGAGTAGTCGGCGTTTTAACTTTGGGTATAGGGCGCACAGAGGCATTTTTCCAAGCTTTAGGAGAAATGGAAATCGTCAGCGAAGCATTGAAAATGTGTGTCAGCGTTGGTAAGATTACGTCAATAAGTTTGTTTATCATTGCCATACTAATGTCGTCAGAACCTGTCGCTTTGGATTTGTTCCGTTTAACGTATGAAAAGTAAAATCTGTCTCTGAGTGGGTCAACTACCTGAGGTTCTGCCATTGTCTATCGCTGTGTGGTATGGTCAGTGCTGTTAGTTGGCAGAGTAGTGAAGTGTTCATTGAGGCGTTCTAATGAGATGCTGATTTGTTGTGTCTGTCCTTTTGTATTTCCAAATCCCATTGAGTTAATATTTTTCCACATGTCCCTAGTTTTTACATTTGTTTCAATTAGTCCGTGCATATATTTCAGTTTGGTATTTCGCATTTCTTGATTCGTCATATTTCTTAGTCGTTTGTAATTTCGCAGGTTGTCATCAGTTTTATCCCGTCTGTATTTTCTGTAAGCGGCATCCCTGTCGGTCATCAGGTCTTTTATATTAGATGTCATCCATGGTGCTGGGCACCTTTTAACACGTTTAGTTTTCCGTGGAGCGTATTTGTCGTACAGTGACACAATAAGTCCGTTAAGAATGTCCACTTTGTCATCCACTGAGCATGCAGTCCAGATCGTGTGCCAGGGCAATTACACAGCATCCTCATAGAAACTAGTCTCGTCAATACGTTTCAAGTCGCGGAAAGTTATTGTATTTGGCTTCATTTTAGGGCATTGTAGTGAATATGTTAGATAAATGATGTCATGAGCAGATATGCCTGGTGCAGGTAGTTGTCTGTATGACAGTACCCTGTCCGTGTTCTTAGTAATAATCAGGTCTAGTAACGTCTCGGATGTTGCTGTATGATGCGTGGGCAAGAGTGGTAAAATGGTCATATTATACGATTCGAACATTGTCAGAATTTCTCGAGTGGCGGGCGACTTGGTGGCTAGTAAGTTGGTATTGAAATCTCCCAAGATTAGAATGTGTTCATAATGTGGTGATAAGTCCAATAATGCGGTTTCAAACTCCAATCAACATACCAAGTCTGGGGGGCTTGTATATTACACTGATTAAACATTTCTGATAGGAAGCGCAAATTTCTATAAACATAAATTCGGGACGAGCTGCATATTGGTTGGGTGACTGGCGTAAAACTCTTGGTTGCAGGTCTGAATGCACGTAGACAGCACAACCACCTCCCCTTTTTCCAACTCTGTCATTTTGACAAAGAAGGTAAATCCACTAGAGAGGAGGAGAGGGAAGGTTTTAACCATGTTTCAGAAATGAGGATAGCGTGAATATTCAAAGGAGCGAAGATGGAAAGTATTTCGTGATAGTGTGGTATTAAGCTTTGGACATTTAAATGGGCTACCTGCAGCGCGAAAGGATTACTATTGACCAAGTCTGCTTTCAGGATGTCAGTTGTTGTCTGTGTCGGCGTCAAGATGGAGGGTGTAAGGTTGTTTAGCTTGTCATTGTCCGCAGAGACTGTCGGGTGCTGCCGATAACTGTTTACTGAAATGCTGGCAACCTAATCTATTTGAATTGCGATATACTAACTTGCACGATTCGAACAACTAAAATAATCTAAACTACGATAACTACAACAAAATATACAGCACTAAGATTGAAATTAACTAGTGTACCTACAGCTATTGACTTAATTCTACTATACCAATTTTATAATTAATTGATTAAATCTAATAATTTATACGCTTATTTGCTAGTGACATGTTACAATTTACCCTAATAAAGCTTGTAATGGAAAATAATAAGAATAGTGTTTGAAATGAATAATTAACAATTAATAAAAATTTATAATAATATACAAACAGTAACTAATGTGGTATGGAAAGTTAGATAGGCCTAATGTATCTAGTCTTAAGCAGTGACTTACACTTTTTAAATAATGTCAGCTTCGCGCATGATGCGACGTTTGACGTCACCCTGTTTCACAAATATGTTGCCGTCGATTGTCCACACTTGCTTTAGTCCATATTTTGAAATGCATTATTTTAACAAAGTGTGTCTATGTTTAGTCAGGTCTTCACGCACCGTTACACCGGAATTTTTCAGCAGCTTCTTACTGCGAAAAACCTCACTTCGTTTTCTGTAACTTACGAATTTCACTATTATTGGTCGAGGCTTGTCACTTGCACCTGCTCGACCAACGCGGTGACTGCGGTCTATGTCGTATTTCGTCAGTTCGACACCGATCTGTCGGGCAACATGGATGGCACACGTATCGGTATCTTCGTCGCTATTCTCCGTAACACCAAAAATTCGTAGGCACTGGCGCCGCTGGTACTGCTCCAGATCGTCCTGTTTTTCACTTAGTTTTACCTCCAGATCAGCGATCCTCTTGTCCCGTTCCTGCAAAGCAGCCTCCAACTTCTCGATCACCGTCGTATTCCTCTCCAGTGCCGCATGCAACTCCGCCATTACCGTGTCCCTTAGCTGGTCAGCTAGGCTTCGCAACATGGCGGGATCCTTCCATGCCTCCTGCACCTCACGCTTAACCAGTTGTTCCATGCTTTCTTCTTTTGCTTTGCTCGATTTCGGGCTCATGGTTCACCAAGTATTAAGTTATTATAACGTTGACAATATGTACACACAATAAACACCACGCACGTAGTAAAAACACCTGCTTAGCACAAAAAAGTCACGAGCTCAGAATTTGCTTACTTAGCTTCGTCCGCCATGACACAATACTTATGCAAGTATAAGAAATATAACTAATATTATTTTATTTTCAAAGAGGAAATAACGAAAGAACACAAGATACATAACACAGGGTTTTTAATGTGCAGTCATACAAAACTCGTACAGTAATAAAACCGATATGTGCAGTAGTAAAAGATATAACACAATACGTGAAAGTATTGCCTAATATTTATGAAAATTTACATTGATAAAATTAAAATGTAAAAGGAATATACGCAATTATAGCAGATTTATGTAGAAGTAATGTGAAAAATTATCTTGTAAGAATCGTCGGTTTCTTAGAACCTCTCATTCATTGTTGCTGAGGTATTATCCTTTTGCAAGCTGTCTTCTCGACATTCCTCGGCACGTCTGAATATGCCAGTAAAGTACTCAATCAGAATCGTCAGACTTAAAAAATTTAACTCTCTATAGATACTAACTCAACAAGTTGGCAACCCTTATCACGGTTGTTAACATGCTCGCTAACTACTTTATTTTTAAAGAACACCAGTTATACGCAGTTCGAATCTACAAAATATTGTTGCCATTATTATTAATTCCAGAGTCTGGTGCTTCATCTAATGATGAGTTGCATCTAATAATAATAATAATAATAATAATAATAATAATAATAATAATAATCATAATAATAATAATAATAATAACAGGGGCGTATTTTGCGGACTACCGGGGCTACCGGCGGTAGCCCAAGGAAATTAGAAAAGAAAAAGTTTATAATATAACATAATGTAATAATTTTGTATTATCAGTTTTACCACAGTAATTAAAATTAAGGTAATCGTTAGATTTATATGCACTCTCTGCTCTCGACAAGAAACAAGTTGTCAAGGCGGCATCGCTGGAGAAACCGCTGCTACGAGGGGTAGCCTGTGACCATTCCGCTAACGCTGTTTTGTCGCACAACTGCCCGTCCCCCTCTCCCTTCTGTTTCCATCGTGCAGTGTAGGCCGGATGAGTTGCCGCTCTCGTGATCGGTTTCTTCGCAGGCGCGAAGCAACAATACGCTTAGTACGCTAGCTCATCAATGTGATTGCGTTCTTGCAGTTGCAGTATTTTAAATTTGTGATTTGTTCGAGTGTCTAAGAGTTATATTAATTGTTAATTATTAAGTTTTTAATTTCCTAATTAAGTGATATTGTGAAAAATATGGCAGAACAAGTTTCTGGAGAGGTTTGTGTTGAAAATGACTGTGTAATAGAAGGTTTATTAAAAGTGCCTTTTAACCGTCGTACATAACAACGAGAAAGTTGAAATTGTGAAAATGGAAAGACCAACTCCCGAGTTAAATTTGTCCATGGACGTAAAAGAAAAACAGTGTGAATACACACGCCATTTCACTTCAACATCATATGGTAAGTGGAATTGGTTGTGTGGTAGTTCTAAACTGTCTAAACTATTTTGTTTGTTTGTTATTTAGCCCGCGAAACTAATGTGTGGTCAAAAGAGGGGTTTTCTAATATGAACTCCCTTCGAACGGCAGTCCTAAAACACAACAAATCAAAAGCTCATATTTGTAGTAGCATGAACTTTGCAAACTTTGGGAAGACAAGAATTGATTTACAGCTAGATAAGCAAAAAGCTCTACACATCAATCAACACAATGATCTTGTGAAAAAAAAATCGGGAGATTTTACTGCGTCTTATTAACGCAGTCTGCTTTCTAGGAAAATAAGAATTGGCTTTTCGGGGTCATAATGAGAGTGTGGAATCAGACAATAGAGGAAATTATATTGAATATTTAAGTTCCTTAAGTGAATTTGACCATTTACTGGCCAATCATCTTGAGAGTTCAACAGTATTTCGTGGTACTTCTCCTGCAATTCAGAATGACTTAATATTTGCTATAAGTGGGGTTATGATAAAGAACATAAAATCTGAAATAGAAGAAACACCTTTTGTGGCCATTGTTTTTGATGAAACAAGTGACTGCTCTAATCAGAGTCAATTGTCCACTGTTTTAAGATATGTCAATAGTACTGCCAATGTTCAAGAACGGTTTATAGGATTCACAAATGTCAGTTCGGACAAAATTGCTGCTGCTTTGTTTCAGCATGTGGAAGGTGTTATAGCAGAATACAATGTCAGCAATAACTTAATTGCACAGACATACGATGGTGCTTCAGTTATGGCGGGAAATATTAATGGCTTAAAAACAAAAGTTCAAGAAAAGTATCCTCAAGCACTATTTGTCCATTGTTACAGCCATGTTCACAATTTAGTTTTGCAACAAACTACTTCATCCATTCCAGAATGCCGCATTTTTTTCAAAACACTGTCGGGTTTAGCTGCATTTTTCTCATCATCTCCTAAAAGATCAGAAAAACTCAAGGAATTTATGAAACAGAAACTCCCAAAAGTAGCACCAACTAGATGGGATTTTACATCTCGGCTTGTAAATACAGTGAAGGAATACAGAGAATAACTGACTGCTTTTTTTAAAATATCATTTGTAATGACTCTGAAGAAAACTGGGATGATGATGTAATTGTGCAGGCTCAAGGATATTTGTATTTTTTCACACAGTTTCAGAATATATTTCTTCTTGAAGTCTATGCTAGAGTGTTCGCACATACAGATGTGCTCTACAATATTCTTCAGACAAAAAGTCTAGACATAGCATACTGCTTGCAAGAGGTATTGAAGTTAAAAAATACTATATCCGAGTTCAGACGTAGTGGGTTTCCGTCCATATGGAGTAATATGGAAAATGAAAATTCTTCAGCCAATACAAAGGAACCACCATTAAAGCGAAGAAAAGGAGATGATGAATTGAAATACAGGCAGCTGTACTACAGCATACTAGATCGTATGCACATGGAAATTACTGACAGATTTTCTGATTATGGAAAGCTTCAGTTCACACATCTTCTAAATTCTCAAAAATTTTCTGCTTATAGAGAAAACTTCCCGAATGAGGCACTAAACAAATTATTTCAGTCCTATAACAATCACTTTGATCAAGTGCGTTTGAAAAATGAATTAAGTGTAATATATTCAGCAGAAATCTTTGATTTTTCGAACAAACCTATCCATGAAATATTATCTGCCATATATGAAAACCAGCTGAACCAAGTTATTCCTGAAGTCCTTAAATTGGCAACATTAATTGTGACGTCAGCATCAGTAGAAAGAACATTTTCTGCGTTGAAGAGAATAAAATCCTACTGTAGATCAACTCATACACAAGAACGTTTATCCGGCTTGGCACTGATGTCCATTGAAAAGTCATTTCTACAGAAACTTCGCAAGCGGCCCAACTGTAATTTCAATGACGAAGTCATCAAAGTATTTTCGTCCCAATCAAGACGTCTGGAATTCACATATAAATAGGTAAGGAATTTTATTATAGGGATTTTAAAATATATTTTTCGTAACAATAGGGCCAGTGGTAGCCCAGACACTTAAACCAGTATACGCCACTGAATAATAATAATAATAATAATAATAATAATAATAATAATAATAATAAATACTAGTAGTAGTAATAATAATCATCAACATAACCATCGTCATTTCAGTAATTTCAGTGCCAATCTATGCAGTAATAAAACTTTTTCTTAAATGAAGTCTCTGACACAAGACAAAGTGTGCTATCTAAAATCTTCTCCTACATGCTGCCACATCAGATTAAAGCCCATATTACACCATTTACATACAAATTCCTTGTACGTCCTCATTGAATAACTGATTTAGTATCGTTAGAACGGCAAAGTCAGCTTGTACACATATACTCAATAGTGACCAACTGCTGAAGCCACTAATGCTTTTGGTACTTATCACTTGTGCTGCATGTTCTCCTATCACAGCCATGAGGATAGTGCACGCAGGGGCGTATTTTGCGGGCTACCGGGGCTACCGGCGGTAGCCCAAGGAAATTACAAAAGTTTATAATATAACATAATGTAATAATTTTGTATTATTAGTTTTACCATAGTAATTAAAATTAAAGTAATTGTTAGATATATTTTGTGTAATAATAGGGTCAGCGGTAGCCCAAACCCTTTAACCAGTATACGCCACTGAGTGCACGAGGTATCACAGTTAGGGTAACACATAACAGTGCACTATGTCATCACTTATCTGAAAGAATCAAACCAAACACTCTACACTTACCTTCCAGTAATGACTTCAGATTCTGCTGTTGTGTCTTCCAGGTTAATCTCCTGCTTTACTATTACCATCTCAAATGGCTCAGCCTGAAAAATATAAATATAACAGAGAGGAGGATTGAAGACTGGAACATGGAATTTTCTTGAAAAATTCACTATACTACACTCCAGAAAGTAATTTGAACACTTCTAGAATAACTATTTGCACCTAATTCAACTTTAAAATGCATCAACAATGTCATAAAATAAAGTAGCTCCAATTACTTCAAGGAATAAATTAGGCGATTTGCATACAAAATTAAAGAAAATGACAATGTTTCTCACATAAATTTGTAGAACAGGGGTAAGCACACAGCTCCTCTCAATGACATCACCATTAGTTATTGGGAACATAATAAACTTGTTGATTATATCTAGGTATCACTAAGTAGAGGGCTGAGGTGACAATTCACATAAGACAATCATTCCTCAGTGAGGTTCAACTGCATGAAACACTTCAATGACATAAGTGTGTAAACATTAATGATAAGTGGACAGCAGTGAACACTAATTACAAACAGCATGCAGGAAAGCATACCATGGATCATTTTAACTAATGCAATTTGAATTTGTTTGTGTTCCATAAATATTACATTAACTTTAATTCATTCACAGTTTTCTGCTCAAAGGGCTCGTTTTTCACTGCAAATCCAGCATTCTCCAATCTTTCCTATTTTCTGTCTTCCTCTTAGTCTCCACATATGACCCATGCATCTTAATGTTGTCTACATTCGATATCTTCTTCTCCCCCGAACTTTTTTCCCGTTCATCATTCCTTCCAGTGCATCTTTCAATAACATCAGCATTGTAGTGTTAAGTTGGGGAACAAGTCATAACTTATACAATACATACTGTAGCAAGTAGATTACCAGTAACTCAAAATTTTCGCGGGCTTCCAGCCAGATCATATGTTGGTGATCCACCAACATTTCGAGGATGTTCATCTTCCTCATCTTCAGGGTTAAATAAGAACTAAAGGTACCCAGCTCCTTAATTTATAGTGCCAGAGGGAGGAGTCAGCCGAGGAGCTGTGTGCTGATTGGCTCTTATTAGTGCAGACTGCGGAGCAAACGCGGCCGACGTGTCGTCTTGCTTTGTGCTGTTCGGTTGATTGACCGCAGGTCTCACGATGGGCTCGGCGGACGAGTTCTTATGTGTCCTCCACTGATGACAGCCTGTCGTCTGGACATTGAGAAATTTAATAGCCGGTGCCCACGCCGTGCTTAGTTGGAGACCCGAGTCCCAATTCAGGTTACCGCGTTCCGCCGCTATGGCCAGGGTTTCCTTTACTCTTCTATCCCAGTAGCCCGAACACTTCGCCAGGACCTCGGTGTTATTAAAATTAGCCCTATGGCTTTTTTCAATACAGTGTTCAGCCAATCCGAATTTTTCGGGCTGCATCAATCTGATGCTTCTTTGATGTTCCGAAAGACGCGTAGTTATTGTGAGTCCCGTCTGTCCAATGTAAGCAGCCTCACATTCAAAAGGAATCCGGTAGATCCCTGGTACTCTGAGGCCTACATCGTCTTTTACAGATCTGACCTTATTCCTATTTTCGACAGAGGTTTGTGGATTGTTTTTATTCTATGCTTGTAGAGCAGTCTGCTTATCTTTCCTGACAACTTCCCTGTGAATGGTAGACAGGCTATGGCTGGTTTTTCTGCTTCTTGTGAGTCTGTGATGGGCTGCTGCTGCTGCTTCTCCTTGTGTCTTGCTCTATTCAAAGAGGCCGTGATATCTTTAGCTAAATGTCCATTCTGCTGGAGGGTGAGTTTCAAGTGTTGAAATTCAGTGTCTAATTGCTCTGGATCCGATATAGAGACTGCTCTATGGGCCAGTGTGTTTAGTATGCCCATCCGCTGAGCTTTGTGATGGAAACTATTCGCGTTCAGATACAAGTTGGTGTGTGTGGGTTTATGGTATACCGCATGGCCAAGAGATCCGTTGTTATTTCTGCAGATGAGGATGTCCAGAAATGGGAGTTTACCGTCCGTTTCAACCTCCATAGTGAACTGGATCTGGGGTCTTAGACTGTTTATATGCCTGAGAAAATCTGGTAATGTGTCTTGTCCATGAGGCCAGATGATGAACGTATTGTCTATGTGTGCTAGACAGTAGAGTCTGTACAGCATTCTGTGGCCCACGGTCAGTCAGTGGCAGCCTGTGCAAGATGGCAGGTGTGCTGCATGAGTGTACATGAGAAGAATAGTGTGCGATTGTGCGTTTTTTGTGGGCCAAAGGACTGTCTACAGAATAAGTGCATCGCGAAATGTGTCCTGTGTATGGTGAGAACTGTCTATCACAGAAAGCTGTGTTCAATTCGATCCAAGAGTTTAACAAGGGACGGTGACGCATCAGAGATGGGAGCAGCCTGGTCATCCTGCGGAGGTGTCAATTGAAGCCACAGTGCAGCATGACATATCATTCATAACGATTGGCATGTGACAATCGACGACGTATCCCATGCTGTAGCTTTCGCATGAAACTGTTTACATCATCATGAGCAGCTGAAGTTTCGAAGTTTGTGCACAGTGGGTCCCCCGCCAGTTGTCTGCGGGAACACAAAATGAACAAACAGAATGGGCCTGTCCTTGCAGCACCTCAATTAGTACTGTCAGGAAGGAGAGGACTTCATACAGCCAATTGTCACAGGGATTCATCACTTTAAATTAGAATCCAAATGATCCTCCATGGACTAGAAATATCCCACTTCCCCAAGAGTTCAAGACAATACCATCAGCCCACAAGGTTATGCTGAACATGTTCTAGGACAAGGCGTGATACTGCTTAAATTTCAGCCTCACAGTCAGATTGTGCACTGTACCACTTTGTGGAAACTGCGAAAGGCCATTCGCCACAAATGACCTGGACTCCTGACAGCAGGCGTCATTCTTCTGGATGACAATGCCTGCTCGCACACAGCCAGACAAACGTAGGAGCTGTTGCGAACATTTCATTGGGAACATTTGGAACATTTACCATACAGTCCTGACTTATTCTGCAGTGATTTTCATCCGTTTGGACCCCTAAAAAATCATTTGGGTGATCGCCATTTTGAAAATGATAATGCTGTAGCCCAAGAGGTCACTCTTTGGCTATGATAGCACCCAAAAGACTTCTTTGCTGTTGGCTTTCAAGGACTTGTAAAGAGATGAGGTAAGTCTCTGAATGTACAGAGTGAATATGTTGATAAGTGAAATAAATTTCAGGCAGTTAATCTGAGTACTATTGTACCTATCTCGTTTTGCGACTTATTTATTGACTTATCCTCGTAAGTATCGAAAGTTTAACATTATTAGAGGCTAATTCCATGAAAATGTACGTTACTAATCACTATTTAAAATATTTTTCCGTGTTTCTTTCCCATAGTATGTTATTTATGAATATATGAATCAATATAATTTAGATTAGTTATTACTGTTTGAACAACCAGCTGGTAACACTATTGAATCAAACATGGTTGCCATGTGAATAGCTTGTGACTCATTAAAGTCAGTATCTTCATTAATTAATTACAGATGAGTAAATAAATAACAGTTACAATGTTCTCATATTAGAATGATATTTAAAGTATAAGATTTAAGAAGAACATAGGTTATCTTGAGTTAATGTTTCCTACTTATCAGT
The DNA here is from genome assembly GCF_040183065.1 of Periplaneta americana. Lineage (NCBI taxonomy): Eukaryota > Metazoa > Arthropoda > Insecta > Blattodea > Blattidae > Periplaneta > Periplaneta americana. The sequence continues at coordinate 121,634,971 of NC_091121.1, read as the reverse complement.
TTTTTACCTATGAAAATGATATGTTGTTTTGTACTGTAAGTCACAAAAACACAATTTTTGTTCTGGTGTGTGTAAAAATAATAATTAGGTACCAATAATTTATTTCCTTCCTAGGTTAATGGCCCCATAACACAATCATAGTAAGTTACACTTTAATCCTTGCAAAAACTTATACCGTATTTACTCGCGTAATTTCCCCTCTTTTTGAAAGATTTAGGAGTGAATATTCGAGGGGGGAAGAATTATGCAATGACTATAAAAATATCAGGGCTAAACTGGTCATAAATAACATGAACGATATAGTGTACTGTTGAAAATCTACTATGCTGTGTCTTGGTTACATTGCTGGGATCTTGTGACCGAATTCAGATTCCCTGCCAACAGAAACATTATAGCATTAAACTCGTCACGTGAAGTAGGCTTTACCTAATATTGAATTCAACAGATTTTGTAATAAAACACGCATACAGTACCATTGCTTTACTCTCCACTGTCTTCATCAGATGACTCCAGACCATCTCTCATGTCAGATGAATCAAAGGCATCTGCATCTTCCCATGTGACGTGACCTTCAGAGTCATCCAGTGCATTTGACATGCTGGTCTTCTTGAAGCTCTTGATCACAGTTTCTGGTTTAATTAAATCCCATGCCTGAACAATCCAAGTGCACATTGTCTCTATATCCGGCCGCTTGATATTGCCTCCCTTTGTCAGAGAATGGGATCCTGATGCCATCCAGTTTCCATACAATCTGCAGATATGGTCCTTGAAGGGCTCATTTATTGACACATCTAGGGGCTGCAGAACCGATGTGAGACCTCCAGGTATTATAGCTGAAACAGTTTTAAGCCTACACATTTCGCGTATCACTTGCTCTGCTAAATAACCTCGAAAACTGTCCACAACTAGCATAGCCCTTCGTCAAAGGAGACATTCAGGGTGTCGACCCCAAACAACACTTAACCATTTTTTCATTAACTTTGCCGACATCCACCCTTTTTCTTGGGCTCTTACGATAATCCATGCAGGTATATTGCACTTAGGTACAGACTTCCTCTTAAATACAATGTAAGGAGTTAGCTTTCCACCATCTGCCATAATCGTTAACATTACAGTACAGCAAAGCTTTTCTCTGCCAGTCATTCTCACTAACATGCTAGATTCACCTTTCATATGCACTGTCATATTTCGCGGCATATCGAAAAACACAGGTGTTTGATCTGTGTTCCCAATTTGGGAGAGCAGAAAGTTATTTTCTTGTCGATATGGATTACAAATCGATGAAATTCGACCACCTTGTCCATGTAATCACGTGGAAGACGTTGAGCTAGAGTTGTTCGTCTTCTCAGACTCTGCCCATTTCTCCTCATAAAACGAATAGCTTGCCTTGAAATCAGCAGCACCTGTAATTCCACGCTTTGCTGCAGCTTCCCTTGCTTTGAATTGAATCATCTCGTGTTTTACAGCAAAGCCATCATTTCTAAGTTCCATTATGTAATCCAGAACTAAGCGGTCAATCTCGGGATATTTGCAACACCTTGGGCCACAATACAAACAACACGCCAATTTTGCCTTTTCTAATTGTTCTTTTTGAGACCTCCAATACCGAACTAATTTCGGTTCTACATCGAACTCTCTTCCCGCATGTTTCACTCCGTTTTCCTTGGCAAAATTTACCACTTGTAGCTTAAAATTTGCAGTGTAGCTATTATACTTACTCCCCATAGTTGAGTTTAATGACACTGATGCTGTGACAGAATAACACTGTAGCCTATGCACAATGATACCTAATAGTATTCTGACTGACCGACCAACCGAAAGTAAACAGATGCGCAGGTGATGGAGATTGCAGGTACTGTTAGGTCTTTGTAGAAGGGGATGGATTCTACCTTGGGTTTTTCACGAATTCTGTTGTGCTGTACTTGATATTCATAAGGGTGTCCAAAGTTATAACAGAAAAACTGTAGGCCTAGGTAATCCACATTGTATCAGAGGGGGAAATTACGCGAGAAAAATATTTTTTTAAAATTATATAACAAAAATCTAGGGGGGGGGGGGATTACGAGAGGGAGGAAATTATACACGTAAATACAGTACATTTTTTTCTTTTATTGTAGTGTAAGCCATACTTTCAATTAGTGGTATACACACATCTTAGTTTTGAACTATTATAGGTTATTATGTATTTCTGAATTATGGATTAATACTGTCCTTCTTTCTTATTTCTCTAGAATTTAAAAATGAACTTAACCTAGGCTACTTCATAATATATCGTAGACAACTAATATGCTGTTGTTAAAAAAATAAAGTACACAAACTTCCGGAACCACAGTTTGATAGATGCATGACATACAAGTTTTTCAATGTAAATTTTCAAAAATTTGTTATGGATTGATCAATGAAAGAGAACTTTGTATGTATTAACACTAAAGTGAATTGTATGCTGTTACGAAGTGCAGTGTGAGTCACAATGTGAATTTAGTGTGGGTCACAAACTTAATTATCAATTAATATTAAAAAAAATAATCATACTTTGACTGTTGTTTCTTTTTGTTTCTCATGCTTTAGGAATATGTGCAACCATAATTTTTTTTATAGCTATACAATGGAGGAAATACTACATACCATTCTTGTAGTGTGAGTCATATTTGTATTATACAAGAGATATTCTCTAAATACAAAATTATGTTCCAATCATCACATACTCAAACAACAGCACTACAAATGTACCCTTCGAGCATTTTATAGAAGTTCTTAGGCTATATATTTTTAATGTTATGTATATGCTGTTAGAAGTTTAGGAGTGTAGTCAAAAGTAGTGTGAATCACACATTGAATTAACAAAGGATGTTTATATCGCCAATAGGACATATGGAATTTATTGCATAATAGGCAGAGCTCAATTTAGAAGTAATATAACATTTTGTGAGTGTTTTTCAGTTCAAGTGATTAACCAACTTTAAAGCAATAAACTTCATGCTTACGGATTTGTTTTAGATCGATTCCATTTAATCTGATATACTATAATGCTTCAGGACTATAATGCGTAGGTAGCAATTTTTATTAGGCCTGCATTGATTTTATCAACATCAATGCTAGCTTATTTGCAGTAAGTCATTCAAACAATATATTAGAAGCACTTATAATACTGTTTACTGGATATAATCACATTTGTATAATGTGCAAATAAGATTACCTGGGATAAATTATTTACAGCTGAGGCTAAATCATTAATATAAACTAGTGGACCTGATATTGATCACTGATATTTATAATATTTCTTCACCTCTGGTTCGCACTTCACAACAGGAAATGCATTTAGCACTGGTGTGTCCTCCATTTTCACTTCCCATTCAAGATCAGAGCTGGAGTTCATGCCGTCCACTTTTGTCCAGGAGACATGTGGAGGCAATAAATTGCTTTCCTGCAGAAGACAGACACATAATGAATCATATCTCATTATTGTTCATAGGCCTCAACACTGGGTTTGCAGGTTAACACCGCAGCACCCAGCAGGTTTATTGTGCCTTGTCATGCTTCTTTCTTCGCAGATATTGTGACTCAATTATGTGATTCGTCTGTCAATTTAGCCTTGTAGGCTCCAGATCCAATGACGTTATACTAGAGTGCCCTTTCACCCTTGAGATTATACCATAGTGATGGATATTTAAATGGAGATTGATAATGGAAATATGGAGGGAAACAAGAGAAATAAATCTTTCAAGAATCTTGGCCTTCACTCTGCCATTACCAGAATTTGAATTCGAGTCTGTGATCATGATAACTACCAAGGCAGCTGTCTGATCAGCATGCCAAATCTCCTGTTGGAAATGGACAACATATGGAATGACAAGATTCATTGTGGTGTCTTCTCTCAGATTACGTCACTCTTACCGACACTAGGCTACATACAGTATATATACTTTTGAGATTATAATTAAGAAAGTTTCTATGCAGTTCAGTGTATTTAATTTTATTTTGGTAGCTATTAAATTACAGGTTACTTTTTGTTTCTCTCTGCTACGAATGTCTGTGTGGCATGGTGTCACCCATCATGCACTGAGCACTCAGAGCTGTATTAATAGTCATTCTTAGCACGGGCTAACTAGCTGCTTGTGATGGATGAACAGCAAACTAACGTTTTTCATATTCATAAACCAGTGTTAGTGATAGTGCGCATGTTAAGCAGGATTTGGCCAGCTAAATTTTAGTCTCTGTCGTTAGAGTAGTTTAAAAGGCGTGCTAAATCTGCAAAATGGCTCACTATGAAGTTTATAACGTGGCTTTTCGTGAAATGAGAGAGAGGAGGAAAACATACCTTACAAAATTAGATGTATTTAGAACATATGCCGTTAATTTTAGAAACTTATCAGATTCACTACGGAGAATGCGAGGTTGATAGTGTTGCTGCATCCTAACTTATATGAAAACGAAAATGATCGCATGTTATCAATTTCAATTTAGTGATGAAAATTTTATATTGGAAGATTTTTCTCAATATTTCCCTCAGCTAAAAGCACCCGGCAATGCCCAGGCTTTCCTTTTTGCTTCTGACTTAAGGAGAACTCGGAAACTCAACTACAGAAAACCAAAATCAATTACTATCTTTACGAAGCTCTCTTCATCCCTAAAGATAATCTTTACATAACATCACTTAAATGAATTAATGACCTTAACCAAAACGCCTGCCAAGATTAACACAACTTAAAACAGCTGAAGATCAGGCACCAAAAAGAAAAAATGTCATCATGTGCCTTGCTGTTTTTGTTTTAATTAGCTTTGTCTTGTAGTTTAGCTAAACAAAAAATCCCCTGGGTCCCTTTACATCCTTTTAGCATAGATTCATTGTTCTACATTGATCTAAAGCTGTGCTGATACAAATTTAATATAATTTCCAGTCTATGTGTGCCTTTGCTTCACATTTAGACAGTCGACAATAAAGGGAATTCTCTTGTTCCAAATCTGAACCCATTGGGGTATCATGGTGAGTTAAAATTTACCTCTTTATCGGTCGTATCAAAGAATCAATATGTAAATAAAAAATATATAATAAATAGGATTGGAGAATTTTGTACCCCTTGTCCACTTTACGCCTGCTTAAGTCATACCCGGTTTCTTAAATATGACTTGAAAAATGACATCTTACAAATACTCGTACATAATACTGTACATCAATTATGTCGTTTTTATTTTATGTACAGAATATAGTATAATCTCGCAACAAATCATTTTTGGACTTGAAAAATAATATTTTGAGAGAAGCGTATTTAAAAAATTAACAGATTGTTCTTTCCAGTAGGCTTAACATACATACTATTGTACATTCACGACATGATAATACAGATCTAATTTGGCAATAACACATATTCGGACATTAACAATAATATTTTGAAAGACATATATTTTAGAATTAATATACTGTTATTTTCAGTGAGCTTACATATGTACATTTACATAATTGTATGGTAACTTTGAGACAGCATAAATAAAATACTACGGACATATCATTTATGTCGTGAAACCCCCTTTATGTCGGATTAAAATAAAATATCGTAGTTATATACAATAGATGTAATTTATTACAGTTATATGAACACTTTTTAATGATTGAATAAAATTAATAAAATCGGTTAAAAACCAGACATGTTTCGCAGGAATGCTCCTCCATCTTCAGTGATAGTACCACGACGCTGGTACAGATGTTTGACCGCGTAACGTAGCTTAAGTCTTCCTTAAGCTACGTTACGTGGTCGAACATCTGTACCAGCGTCGTGGTACTACCACTGAAGATGGAGGAGCATTCCTGCGAAACATGTCTGGTTTTTAACCGATTTTATTAATTTTATTCAATCATTAAAAAGTGTTCATATAACTATAATAACTTGCTTCTATTGTATAGAACTATCTCACTCATGAACCCTGTTGTATCTGACCTAACTTATATAATTTAATAAAATAACGTATTTAAAATAATGTAAATAAATTATCAAAATAAAAAAAAAATCAGTTGACTTCAGATTCGAACCCGAGTCCCCCTACATAAAACCTTTGACTCTACCACTATGCTACAGTGGTTGAATTTATGTATTATGAATACTTTCATGTTTCCTGTTTATTATGTTCGACTTTTAATTCTTAAATATTAAACAAAAATGTGTTTTATGCCATATTATATTGTATAATCATGCCACATGACACATTCAATCATGAGATCGTCCCTCATTTACGTAATTTTAATTTAATGTTATTTTATTTAATATTTCAGTAGCAATATGGCCACCAACGGAGGAACAGTTATAACGAAAGATGCGCATCACCATATTTTTCATTCATGATTCGATGACGTCCAACTTACATTATACATGCATGGGTGAAGGTATTTTTTTCTAATTTTTATTGTTTTCAATAATTTAACGTCCATGTGTCCAATTTTAATGTAGCCTATGTTCTTCTTCTGGTTATAAATATGCAAACTTCGGCAAATATCAGTCAAAGCATGTAGATTTGTATAGAATATGTACGCACGCACGCACGCACGCACACACACACATACACACAGACATACATACATACATACATACATACAATCAATAACCACACTTACTTTTATATATAAGATTTTTTTAGCATACTGTTTTTTCTAAGTGTTGTAATTGTTCCGATATAATTTGGCCTATACATTATGTCGTGATGAAAATTTAATATCGGAAAGTTTTCCTCAATATTTTTCTCTCTCTCTCATTTTTTTTTTTTCGTACTAATTTTTCTAAGTTCTCTAATTGTTCTGATATAATTAGGTCTATACATTATGTAGTGACAAAAATTTAATATTGGAAATTTTTCCTCAATATTTTCGTCTTATTAAGCAGTTTTTAGTTTACTGATTTTTTAAGTTTTATAATTGAGGACTTCACCCGAATAACGGCGTATACCCTTATACACCCGTTTTCTGATGATCAAGGGATTAGATAGTTGAATGCGAATAGTACACTGTAGCAAATTTTCGTAAGTTTAGCTTCAATATGTAACACAGGACACAATGTTACGTGTTTACGTTGAACGAGTGAACGCACCTACTACAGCAGCAGTCACACTCACATGCTGTTGCAAGCCACTCTGTAGTAGGCTAATATTCGATGTTTAAGCCTACTTCGGGTTGTCAGATGCAGCAGTGAATCATGACCGAAAATATGGGAAAAAAGAAGCTTGTGAGCAAAACTAGATGGAAAATCGAAGATAGGAAAATTAATAGAAACAGTGGCAAGTCATATACAACTTGTACAGGCAAGGAAATGGAAAAGAAGCCATTTACATCTGTAAAAGGATGATGTATTAAAAAGTTACACATGAAATTTCAAAGGACGATCAACTCTTTATTTTTAAATGCTTTTGGGACATGGATTCGAAATAAGAATAATATCATTTTATTACTTCTTGCCTTGAAAGAGTGAATCTAAAAACTAAGAAGCTTCAGTCTTTCAAGAATAGGCATAATGTTCGGAAAGATCGTGTTTTCTGTAATGGGGGTAAAAAAATTGATGTTAAAACTTTCTATTGCAAATTTCAGAGAAACGATTAACAACAGTTCAGAATAAACTGGTTTCTGGTGACATCCCCAATGATAAAACAGGTACACACTTAAATCGTCCTCATACAATCATGATGCAAAAGTATAAACAACTGCAATACACTATATCAGGGGTATTTTCAGCTTGAACCTCATAATCTGCATCATTTGTTTCCTTCAAGATTTGGAATACGGGAATGGAAGTGTCGCAGCTGAAACTTTTTTGAGTCCAACACAAATTGACCCAGTGTCTTTGAAACCCTCCAAAGCGGAGGACCGAAGAGATCTCTTACAGTTTTTAGATGAAGATGGCCAAAGTTGGCTGAACTCAATGCTGAATAAAGCTGGGACATCATCACACAATGGTGAAGGTGACTCTGGCAACAACAGTGATGATGTATAAAGAAGAAAAAAGACATAAAAACAAGAATACCATAAACGAAAAATGTAATGTTATTTTGTAGGCCTACTTGTGTAATTATTCAATATTTTTATTTATTATGTTATGGTAAATGTATAGGCCTACTTGTGTAATTATTCAATGTTTTTATTTATTATGTTATGGTAAATGTATATTTTATTTTGTTGAATTTATTTTATTTTACTTTTTAAGACAAAATTATTAATAAAGTACGAGATGTTCCCATATATAATTAATTTTCATGCAAAGTTAAACACTTAGAACGTCAGAATAATTAAAAACAGTACTAAAAAATATTGTCACTGGAAAAAGGGCGTATACAGATTTCCATATTATATTTATTTACTAATAGCAGAACATACTATTTGCTGTTATGTTTCAATAATTTTGTTTTAAATATCCTCGAAACTATTTAACAGTAATGAAAAACTTTATCGACGCAACTATGATGAACCTGACAGCTCACAAACATTGAAATTAATTAGTATCAGAACTACATTTTGCTGTATACGCCCTTATTCGGGTGATGTCCTCAATTGTTCTGGTATAATTAGGCCTATACGTTTTCCTGAAAATTTCCCCTTTATAAGCAGGTTTTTAGCCTGAATTTGCTGATATAATTTCATTATACATTTTCCACAAAATGCTTTCCATAGCAAGCAATTTTTTAGCTTATTGATTTTTTGCTAAGTATTATGACTGTACTGATATAATTATAAATTGACAAGCAATATTTTTCAGCTTATCGATTTTGCTATTTTTTATAATAATGTACTCATAATTAAGTAGTAAGTCTTAGTAAGTACAGTACCTAATTTTTTAGACTTGATTTTGTTAAATTCTATAATAAGGACTGGTATAATCACTCACAACTTCTGATTGGCTGAAGAACTAAGAGCTCACCAAGTAGTCACCATTTACACAATACATATTTTATGTATTACACAATCACATGAAAACTGTACACTTGTAATGAAGAACTGATCATGATTTAAAAATAAATTTGAACTGGAAATTAACTACACAGGACATTTTTCTCAGATAACAATAAACCATATTGAATACAATGTAGAACTTCGCATTTCCTATGGGTATGAATGACTGACTGAACTATGAATGGTTTATCAAGAAAACTAAAGCAGAGTGGAGCCCACAGGCATAATGAAGACGTGGAATCACAAACCACACAATATACTGCTTTCCTCAGCCAACAATAAGTAATTATTTTAAAAGGACAGGTTTACATCAGCCCCATGTGGTCTCTAGTTGTGCATTCTTGGCTTGAAGAAAATTTTGAAAGAACTAATCATTTACAGTTTTATATTTTTTTTATATTATTAGCACTCTATATGACATACACATACCCATCAAATCCTGGGAGAGAACTTCAAGTATACATCAACAGAAAGGGATAGTATTCTCTAAATGTTTGGGTACTGTAAACGAAATTATAACTCATATAAAACTTAAACTCATAAAACTTTGCTTAATTTTATTCACATTTTGCAATATACAACACGACATTATTTCAAGGTTTCATACAATTACAATGTACATACAAAAGAAAAAGAGAGAAAGGTGAAATGAAGTACATCAATGCATGAATGAGAAAACCTCATTACAAAAAAAATGAAATCGTATAAATATATATATATACATTAACAATATTAAGAGAATAAGTATAGATCTTGATATTCCTCCTCATTCCTATGTTAACACATATTGTACCCTATTCGTCTCTGGTTATAACTGATGCTAATTACCAAACTGTGGTTGAGTCTCATGCAAAAAGACAGACGAGTTACTTGTAAAATTATTACTTACTTACTTACTGGCTTTTAAGGAATCCAGAGTTCATTGCCGCCCTCACATAAGCCCGCCATCGATCCCTATCCTGAGCAAGATTAATCCATTCTCTATCATCATATCCCACCTCCCTCAAATCCATTTTTATATTATCTTCCCATATATGTCTCGGCCTCCCTAGAGGTATTTTTCCCTCCGGCCTCCCAACTAACACTCTATATGCATTTCTGGATTCGCCCATACATGCTACATGCCCTGCCCATCTCAAACGTCTGGATTTAATGTTCCTAATTATGTCAGGCGAAGAATACAATGCGTGCAGTTCTGTGTTGTCTAACTTTCTCCATTCTCCTGTAACTTCATCCCTCTTAACTCCAAATATTTTCCTGAGAACCTTATTCTCAAACACCCTTAACCTATGTTCCTCTCTCAACGTGAGAGTCCAAGTTTCACAACCATAAAGAACAACCGGTAATATAATTGTTTTATAAATTCTAACTTTCAGATTTTTTGACAGCAGACTGGATGATAAAAGCTTCTCAACCGAATAATAACAGGCAGGTAAAATTATTACAAGAAATTAATAAAGCATTAGAAGATTTATCGCTGTGTTGTGAAGAAAATTTAACAACTATAAACCCAGTGAAATCCTGCTACCAGATATTTACCCTAAGACACAAGCCACCACAAACCCATATATCATTACAAGATACATTTATCCAAGCAATCAATGTGCCAAAATAATGAGGAATATATCTTGGTCAGAAATTAACTTACAAAACTCATGCTGACAAACCTCAGCATCATCAGAAAACAGATTAATGTTCATGAAAAGACTTGTTTCCACAAATCAACACTAATTACAACTACAAATCTTATGTGAAACCAGTTGTGCTCTGAAATTTTAATTACAGCATCACAAAATTATATAAATAATTTAGAAGAAGTCCAAAACCAACATTTAAGAATAATCACATGGGTGTGTTAAAACTACTTCAATATTAGGAATACAAACTCTTACAAACAATAGGCCAATACAATATGATAATGAAAAAAGGGAATAACACTGCATAAAAAACTAAGATGGCTTTCATGTCAGAATTACTGGAATAGTTACTTAAACCAAAACCGAAATCTGAAGAATCAGGAAGAATAGGCCTATAATATATAGAAAGCTTCGTACAACTTAGAGAAAAATATAGTCTACCACAGTTAGCACGAAAGCTTCTATCTCCCCATTCCCAGTGGAATCTGATCACTGCAACTATACTCTACCTAATCTAACAGAAGAAATGGGTGAAAAATGTTCAAGTCAAGAAGTAATGAAAAAAATTGCAGGAAAAAATTAAAAAAAAAAAATCTACACATGGTAGGTACCAAGAACAGAATTGGCTCCAGTTTATACAGAAGGATCATTAATAAACCTAACATGTAAACTCTTCCCTTATATATTTCCCTGGGAAAGCTAATCATACACAATGATAGTGATTTACAGGCAATACTTACAGCTCTACAACAATTACGTATTTTCCCATAAATGTTCTATTTTCGGATTGTAGCTCTGCTATGGTTGCTCTAACACACAATCTGTCATTTCAAGATAAGAGAATAATAGAAAACTAAGAGCGCATCAGAATATTAAAGAACCTAAACAAAAATGTTGCTTTACAACAGATTCCAGCATACTGTGCTATGGTCTACAGGATAAGGAGAAAGTTGATATATTGACCAAAGAGGAAAGCTAATCCAACAACAGTTGTCCCCAGTGGCTAGGGGTAAAGCGCTCTCCTCTAGACACAAGGGTTGTGGGTTCAAGCCTGGCTGGGGTTGATGGATTTTTCAGTATGCAAAAATCAGGAGTGCAAGTCCTCTGAGAGGGACTTTAAGTTGTGTGCCCCATGTCGGAGTTTTCCAGCACATTAAAGACTTCTAAGCCTAAATTAAAGCTTTGGACTAAATTTCTCCTCTCTTGCATTCTACTAATATCTTAGTTGGAATTAAATTAATGTTATATATTTGCAGTCTTAGATAGCTTATCAAATGCTAAGTGAAAATTTATTCAGTAAATTAGCATTAACTTGTAGGACGATGTTAAATCGATGAATGTTTTCGGCAATGATTTGCCTCTTGAGATCATGGAGAGTGAATGTTAACAATGTATGAACACTTTACAAGGTTAGAGTATGAACAATGTCAAGCTTAAAATCTGTATTATATACAGTAGCGTGCAAATTAATCCGAACATGACATATTTTTACATTTTCTGTCATTGTTGGCCTCACAGCTGCTCATACCGCTTTAATTGACATCTGTAGTATGTGTGATTCCATTGTTGAAGGTCTGTCGTTATTATTTCTTTTATAATATGTGACATTTTGCCTGTCGTTTTGTACTTATAAGCATTTCAGTTTTGTTGAAGACTTAATACTGCAATCCTGTGTACATTCTGTCGTCTTCACAAATGGATACAACTCCACAAAAACGGTCTAAAATTATAACATTAGCAGAGCATTCTTCTATGACACAGAGGCAAATTGCTGCAGAATGTCACATCGGTTTGGCTACTGTTAATTCCATCATAAAACGATACAGGGAGACTGGATACATCACACCCCAGAAAAAAGGAAACTGTGGCCAGAAAAGGAAACTTCACCTGCAGATGATCGTTTAATTGTCAGGAAAAGTAAATTAAATCCTAGACTAACTGCTGTCGACTTAACCCGCGAGTTAATGGCTACCACTGGGGCGAATATTCACGTCACAACAGTGCAGCATAGGCTTTTGGAAGTTGGACGAAGGGCTCGTAAGCCTATTAAGAAGCAACTGCTAACCCCTGTTATGTGCAAAAAATGCTTAATGTGGGCAAAATTACATCAACACTGGACAGTGAATGACTGGAAGAATGTACTTTTTTCCGATGAGTCTCATTTTGAGGTCCACAGCCACCGTGTTTCTTACGTACGGAAAGGATCCGAAAAAGTAACAGCAGCTCATCTCCAACAAGCACCCAAATACCCCCCTAAAGTAATGTTTTGGGGTTGTTTTACACATGAAGGGCCTGGAGCATTAATACCTATCAAGGGAATGATGAATTCTGACAAATATATTCACTTATTGGAAACCAGAATCGTACCCCAGCTGCAAAAATCATTTCCGGATGGCAGAGGTGTGTTCCAACAAGATCTGGCACCATGCCATACGTCTCGAAAAACTACAGAATTCTTCAACAAGAAGAATATTCAGGTACTCCCCTGGCCAGGCAACTCACCCAACATCAACCCCATTGAGAACTTGTGGTCAATTTGCAAGAGAAGAATGCAAAAAATGGATTGTTCTACAAAGGAGATGATGATTTCTGTCCTCATTGGTGTATGGTTTCGCGATGAAGAAATGAAGAATAGTTGTGGGAAATTAGTGGAATCCAAAATAAATCGTCTCAGAGCTGTTATTAGGAACAAGGGAGGCCACATAGATTACTGAGGTATGTCTTAGATCCTTCTTTTATCCCGTTTGAGTGTTTTTGCATAAGTAATTACATTGTTCGGATTAATTTTCACGCTACTGTAAAATAGTTGTAATACATAAAATAATTTGTGCTAATTACTTAACTTACTTACTTACTTACAAATGGCTTTTAAGGAACCCGAAGGTTCATTGCCGCCCTCACATAAGCCCACCATCGGTCCCTATCCTGTGCAAGATTAATCCACTCTCTATCATCGTATCCCACCTCCCTCAAATTCATTTTAATATTATCCTCCCATCTACGTCTCGGCCTCCCTAAAGATCTTTTTCCCTCTGGTCTCCCAACTAACACTCTATATGCATTTCTGGATTCACCCATACGTGCTACATGCCCTGCCCATCTCAAACGTCTGGATTTAATGTTCCTAATTATGTCAGGTGAAGAATACAATGCGTGCAATTCTGCGTTGTGTAACTTTCTCCATTCTCCTGTAACTTCATCCTGCTTAGCCTTAAATATTTTCCTAAGCACCTTATTCTCAAACACCCTTAACCTATGTTCCTCTCTCAGAGTGAGAGTCCACGTTTCACAACCATACACAACAACCGGTAATATAACTGTTTTATAAATTCTAACTTTCAGATTTTTTGACAGCAGACTGGATGATAAAAGCTTCTCAACCGAGTAATAACACGCATTTCCCATATTTATTTTGCGTTTAATTTCCTCCTGAGTGTCATTTATATTTGTTACTGTTGCTCCAAGATATTTGAATTTTTCCACCTCTTCGAAGGATAAATCTCCAATTTTTATATTTCCATTTCGTACAATATTCTGGTCACAAGACATAATCATACACTTTGTTTTTTCAGGATTTACTTCCAAACCAATCGCTTTACTTGCTTCAAGTAAAATTTCCGTGTTTTCCCTAATCGTTTGTGTATTTTCTCCGTCATCCGCATAGACAAGAAGCTGATGTAACCCATTCAATTCCAAACCCTGCATGTTATCCTGAACTTTCCTAATGGCATATTCTAGAGCAAAGCTAAAAAGTAAAGGTGACAGTGCATCTCCCTGCTTTAGCCCGCAGTGAATTGGAAAAGCGTCAGATAGAAACTGACCTATATGAACTCTGCTGTATGTTTCACTGAGACACATTTTAATTAATCGAACTAGTTTCTTGGGAATACCAAATTCAATAAGAATATCCTATAATACTTCCCTCTTAACCCAGTCATATGCCTTTTTGAAATCTATGAATAACTGATGTACTGTACCCTTATTCTCCCATTTTTTCTCCATTATCTGTCGAATACAAAAAATCTGATCAATAGTCGATCTATTATGCCTAAAACAGCACTGATAATCCCCAATAATTTCATCTACATATGGAGTTAATCTTCTCAAACGAATATTGGACAAAATTTTGTACGACGTCAACAAAAGTGATATTCCTCGAAAGTTACCACAGTTGGTTTTGTCCCCCTTCTTAAAAATAGGTACAATTATGGACTCCTTCCATTGTTCTGGTACAATTTCCTTTTCCCAAATAGCAAGTACAAGTTTATAAATTTCGCTATATAATGCACTTCCACCCTCTTGTATTAATTCTGCTGGAATTTAATCGATACCTGGAGACTTGTACTTTTTCAGATTTTCTATCGCAATTTCGACTTCTGAAAGCGTGGGTTTGGGTATAAATGGCTCAGCAGTTTGTATTTCAATTTCGTCCCAATCATTTCTATTTGGCCTATGTACATTTAGTAGTTGCCCAAAATAGTTTTTCCATCTGTTTAGGATTGATGGAGAGTCTGCAAGCAAGTCACCATTCTCATCCTTGATCACATTTACCCTTGGCTGATATCCGTTCTTAAATTCCTTTATACCCTTATATAAATCTCGAATGTTTTTATCCTTACTATTTGTTTCTACCTCATTCAGTTTTTCCTTCAAGTAACCTCTCTTTTTATTCCTAAGTGTACGACTTGCTTCCCGTCTTTTATTGAAATAATTATTTCTATTCGCCTCAACTGGATCCTGTAAGAATTTCAATTTTGCCTGTTTCCTTATTTCTACCACTATGCAACAATCTTCATCAAACCACGGTTTCTTTTTCTTAGTTTCATAATAACCTATGCTCTGCTCAGCTGCAATTTTTATATTATCTCTGATATTTTCCCACATGCTATTAACATCTAATTCTTTCTCAACTTCGTCCGAACTTTCTAAAGTGGCAAACCTATTCGAAATTTCGACCTGATAATTTTGCTTAGCTTCCTCGTCCTTTAATTTCAAAATATTGAATTTAGTAATATTAACTTGTTGCTCTACTCGCTTGGCTACTGATAATCTTTCTCTTAATTCTCCAATTACCAAATAATGGTCAGAATTACAGTCTGCACCCCTGAAAGTTCCAATATCTACTATACTAGTATGTCTCCATTTATCTATCAAGATGTGATCTATTTGGTTGTGTGTCAATCCATCTGGAGAAGTCCAAATATATTTATGTATATCCTTATGGGGGAATGTTGTACTTTTGACAATTAAGTTTTTCGATGTGGCAAAGTTGACTAATCTAACTCCATTGTCACTACTAGTTACGTACAGGCTCTCTTTTCCAATAGTTGGTCTAAAAATATCCTCCCGTCCTACTTTAGCATTGAAATCCCCCAATAAAATTTTCATGTGATATCTAGGTAACTGATCAAAAGTATGTTCCAATTCCTCATAGAAGCTATCCTTTATATGGTCGTCTTTCTCTAATGTAGGGGCGTGAGCATTTATAACTATGATGTCGCACCATCTACCCTTAAGTACTAAATATGATAACCTGTCACTGATAAATTCGACCTTTTTTACTGCTGATTTTATTCTTTTATGAACAAAGAATCCTGTTCCTAATTGGTGATTATTGTTTCCTTCCCCATAATACAACAAATAGTCTCCTATTTTTGATATGCCATTCCCATCTAACCTAACCTCATGTACTCCCACGAGGTCTATTCTATATCTAGCTAGTTCTTTTGCTACTAATGTTACCCCTCCTGTTCTATAAAGACTAGTTACGTTCCAAGTGCCAAATCTCAAAACCTTATTCCTTTGCTGTGGTCGTGCCAGAGAATCAGTCCTATTCCGAGGCTTATTGTAGGGATTCGTAACAGCTGTTTCTTACGGTGATGGGTTGTTAGCCCTTCGCCCAACCCCCAAGCTGGAGGATCACCCCTAATCGGCTGTCCACGACTGCTTATTCAATATATTCACAGCTACCCTCCTGTGTTAATTACTAAGTTATTTAAAATGTAACAATAAAACAATGAAGAAAATTCATGTGTGGTATCACAATTGGTATTGTTTTTAGCTGTTTTCGTGGTACTATTTGTTGATTCTTGTGACTAAAGTTAGTGACAGGTTCTTCCATAAGGAAGATCGTTGCATGTTGTTTGGTTCAACCAGGCCATATGTACTTGCAAATATTCAAACGAAAAGAATCAAACAAAAGGAATTACTGTTGTCTTTAAATGTAACCAGCAGTTAATGCTGTTTCAAAAAAAAAAAATTTTAGTATATACGAAACTTATTATTATGTTGGAAGCTACATAAATATTCAAATGAAATGAATCAAAGAAAGAGAAATAATTATTGTGTTGACTATAACCAGTGATTAATGCATTTCAAAAGAATTCTTTTTGAATGTGGAACTTACATATTATGTTGGAAGCTGCATGGTTATGTTGTGGAATGAAACGGTGGACTGAAGGACACAAGCATGCTTACAGTTTGCGTACGAAGATATTACATCAGGTGGGAGGGGTTGAGTGAAGTGATCAGTGGGTGGGGTTTCGAAGGCACAGATTATGGAGGCTTATATTTGTTGATGAATTTAAATAAATTAAACAAAGGATTATGTACATTAGGGAGTTGTTCGTTGAGAAGTGAAGTTCCTTGATTACATTCTTTTGCAATTAAATATTCTTCAGTGGTTTCTATTTTAGAACAGTTATTTAAGATTTGTATTATAGTTAGAGCATCATTAATGTTTGTGAGTTCATGGCCTGTTTTAATAAGATGGAGGGCAAATTTTGATTTATTGCAATTATATTTATAATTGGATTTATGTTTATTATATGGGGTGCAGAAATTTCTTTGAGTTTGCCCTACATATTTCATGGGGCAATTTTTTAAATTTAATTTATATATTTCACTTCTGGAAAATTTATCAGAATTATTAAGTTAGTTGGTAATCATATTATTTAGTTTGTTATTTGTCTTTGGGTGTCTTTGAATGTTCTGGCTTTTCAAAAAGTTGTTAATTTTATTTGAAATTCTGCCATAATATGTCATACTATGCCAGCTTTCATTGTTCTTTGAGTTTATGTCAGAGGTTAATGTAGAAAAAATATTTTTTTAGTTAATTTCATTTTCCTTTTTCTAAAGATGTTTTCTATTGTTGATTTGGTATAACCACTTTCCGTGGCTAATTTTAATATGTGTTAATATTCTTTGTTACAATTTGATTTACTCAGGGGAATACTTAATAATCTATCAATTAACAAACGAAATTTACTATTTTTGTGTGTTGCGGGGTGGACGGAAGAGTTGTGTATAGTATGTTTGGTGGTAGTTTTTGATAAATATAAAGGTTAGTTTTGGTTGCTTTAAGGTGATTTTTATACCTAGGAAATTTATAGAATAATTTATACTGTCTTCAGATGTAAATTTGATTTTAGGATGTAATTGGTTAAAATCATAAGCTATGGATTCAGTGTCTCAGGTAGTACTTCCGTACAATATGAGAGTATCATCAACGTATTTATTATATGAAACAATATTATATTTTTGGGATAAGTTTGTGATATGCTTGCTTTCTACATTTTGTAAGAAAATGTCGGCTAGTAGACCAGACAGACAATGGGTCTTCCATGACTAGACCTTGTTGCTGCAAATAGAATTTATTATTAATTTGGAAGTCATTTTGACTAATTGAAGTTTGTAATGAGTTAAGAACTTGTTCTATTAGTATGGGATGTAACTGTATTTGTTGAAGGTGAGATTGGCTTATTTTTAAGGTTTCATCTATGGGTGTGTTGGTATAGAGGTTGGTTATGTCTAAGGAAAGGAATTTAGTTCGGTTGGCTGTTTTTATTGATAATTGATAAGAGGAGAAAAATTCACTCTGGCACCAGGGATCAAACCCGGATCCTTGGTTTTAAGTACCAAGCGCTCTAACCATTGAGCTATGCTGAAGTTCAATCCACAGCACTGGATCGAATCCCTCTCCTCCTGTGGTTTTCCCTTTGTGGCCTGACTCCAAGTTCGACATGTATGTTGATATTTATATTAAGTCAACTGCCATTATACAAGAAGTGCATTCAATTGAGTGACTTCTTGGCCGAGATTCCACAGTAATATGTTCTGTTGGGCGAAGAATCTATGTAAAGATTAAATTTTGGACCTACAGAATACATCCCCGGGTTCGATGCCCGGTGCCAGAGTGAACTTTTCTCCTCTAATATCAATTTGTTACCATAACAGATGTATTCTGTAAGTCCAAAAATTAATCTTGACATAGCAGAGTGGTCTATTTCTCACTTTTATGGGGACATTTGCCCTAAAACTCAACCTGCTCAAATTGTAAAACACTGACGTAGAAATATAGCCAGATAGTTGCGTAGCACTTCCAAGTATCTTTTAATAGAATCAGCAGAGGTAAGAGAGCAATAACAACACCGTTAAACGGAACAAAATATACACAGCTGTCAGTCGCTGATTGTCAGTGCTTTCAGTTGGTTCTTCGTTTTCTTATAGCAATTGCTTACTGTAGTATATTGTGAATATTGGAGTGTCATCATGGCTGCTGGTCCTTCAGGTAAATTATGTACTATTTTTATCAACATCTTTTGATTCTATCACTATAATACAATTCATTTTTGGATTAAGAGAGAAAATGCGTCTCAGCGAGTTTAGAACTAAATTCAGCAGGATGGGAAAAAAATAACCTCCTTTCTTTCGGGCTAAAAATTGTTTAATATTCTTCACTACACCCATATCTATGTAATAAGACCCCTCTTAATGTGCGTAGGTCTGCAGAAGTTAACTATTTTTTTATGTTTTACGTTTCCAGGCATGAGTCAGATAGTGACGCGAATAGACATGTTTGAATTTCTTTGCAAGAGAAGTCTTCTTTCTAGAGCAAATACTATTGATGTAAAGAAGCAAATGGTGGACTTCATAACATCGAGAGTTCCTCAAATTAAGGAACAGGAGATATGCAGTAAAATTTCCCTCTTTTCTAACAAATTGTTATGTTCCACAGTGGTCCAGAATCCATATTTGGAGGACAAAAGTAGAAAAATGACATGTAAAAAATGAAATAAAACCCTTAAATTATTTTTCCTATATAAATGAGAAACACTGAATTCATAATCTTAATCAGCGGAGGTGGCTGCAGAGCGAGATAAGAGGCCGGTAACATACATTTCGCCACCCAGCATTCTTACTCAGCAAGCACCACGAGTCTGCCGTTTTCTTTGTGTTGTAACTCTGTTGTAAGTGGTCGATTCCATTCATATTTGGTATCAACATGTCAAGTAGTTCTTTAGGTATGTAACACTGTTTGTTTTTGTTACATTTAATGTTATTAAAGCATGTCACATTAGCATCAATGGACACGGGACAAAATATAAATGTAACCATTGAGTGCAGACTTGACTAAGGTAGAGAAAAAAAAAAAACCCCTTTGTTCCGTCCCAAAAGGATTTTTTTTCACTTCCTAGAGTATTTAACTCTGTTTAAATGCAGTCTTAAGGTGCGCAGATTTGCGGAAGTAATAAATTATGCGCACTCTTCTTTCCAGGTGCAGAAGTGCAATTCTTCTCGATTACAGTTATTTAAATATCTGTGAACTGAATCTGCTTCCGAAGTAAAATTTAGGGAATTCAAGGTGGCAGCTTGTTAATTATGTATCAAATAAACTTCCCGAGTGCCCAAAAAGTGCAACAGTACCTAAAATGATACATTTTTCCCATAAGATAATTTATCGCTGGAGAGCAAGAGAATAAAGAATATGAGTTTTCTTTTTAATGAAATGAACATTGTCTTAGCGAACTACTTATTAAATTATGTTCTCATCGTGATAGTAATGAAAATTTAGAGAAAACTTACCTTTGGAAAAAGTCGTGGCTGCCCAAGAAAGCTTTTCCATTATAGCAAGTATGAGGTCGAAACAAAAACAATCCAGAGAATTAGAGCTTGTATACAAAACAAGTTTACTACTTGTAACTACTGTATAAATTTTCATGAAAATCTGTTAGACAGAAGGAAAGTTACTAATTTTGTCTAATTGCATCCCCCTATAAGGAGCAGTTCCTCTTATACCAACATAATCAGAGTTTGTACACAAAACAAATGTACTACGTGTGACTACTGTGTAAAATTTCATAAATATCTGTTAGATAGGAGAAAAGTTACTAATTTTGTCTAATTGCGCCCCCTATAAGGGGTAGTTCCCCTTATACCAACATAATGAGAGCTTGTATACAAAACATATATCAAAACATATATGGGTGAATATTGTGACGATTTTAAACTAGACAACAATGTAACTTTATTATCCCAACAATAGGATTTGCTCTCCACACAGTAACACAGTATTCGTTAGTGCACTCCACTGACGACAATGACAATTTACTTGGACTATTACGAACAACAATGAACTGTTAATCTTAACTAATATTTACAAAGCACTATTTACAAATCAGAACTGTCAGTTCTCAGTTCACAGTTCTTCTAGCTCAGTCACTCAAGTTCACAGTATCTCGAACCACAGACTTTCAGAGACAGTCCACTGTACTCGAACTCAGGTTCCTCCAACTGCAGTCCACTGCACTCGAACTCAGGCCTTCGGATGCTGACACAGTTGCGGACGCACACTCGAGTCGAACTCCGGTACACAAGACTCGCTTGCTTGCTCTGGCTTACTCGCTGACTGAATAAACTGAAACTGCTCCAGTTCGCTCGCGTTTCTTCTTTTATAGCAAAATCATAGTTGCGAGAAACTTCTACGGGTGTGCAGAGATAGGTCTCTCGAATTATCTGGATATCTCCACCTCGACGGACTTCTGGAAGAGTCGGGAGGGTCCGTCCCCCCTTCACTCCGCACGCAGCAGTTGCGCGTGCACCCTCCCCTCGTCGCGTTGACATAATACACCCCCTCTGTCCTTCAGCATGCAGATGCTCCCCGTACCAGCGTTTCGGCTGCCGCGCGCCCTGTCGGACGCGTGTTCAAACCCCGTTGCAGCTGTCACATTGCTCCCTCCTTAGGGCTGCTCGTCCCGGGCAGTACCTTGGTAGGCTGCTAATCAGTCCAGATGCACCACCATCATCTTCCCTCGAGGTTGTCGCTGGATGCGGTACACCACGTCGTTGATCCGGGTCACCACGCGGTATGGTCCATCCCAGGCACACTGCAGCTTTGGTGATTTCCCTTTGGTCCTGGTAGGTCAATACAGCCACACCAGGTCGCCCTCCTGGAATCCTGCAGAGTTGGCTAATCTGTCGTAGCGCACTTTCATCCTGTCGCTGGCCATCTAGAGGTGCTCTCTGGCCAGTTGGTGAACTCCATTCAACTTCTCGGTGAGTTCTGCCACATAGTCAGTTGCTGGCTGGTCGGCGCTGGGTGGCGTGCCAAACAGTGGATCACAGGGCAGGTGCAGCTCTCTCCCGAAGACCATGTTTGCCGGTGTCATCCATGTTGTATCGTGGACCGAAGCTCTGTAGGCCAGGAGGAACAGTGGGACTCTGGCATCCCAGTCTCGTTGATGGTTGGACACCTCCTTCCGCAAATGCTCTTCCACGGTTTTGATGTAGCGTTCCACAATACCATCGGACTGTTGGTGGAGGGGAGTGGTCCTGGTTTTATGCACCCCCAGATGCTCGAGCAATTCTCCCATCAGGTTGGATTCGAAGTTGCGCCCCTGATCGCTATGCAATTCCCGGGGCACCCCGAATCGGCAGATGAAGTTGTCAAGCAGCGCGTCGGCCACCGTCGAAGCCTCTTGGTTCGGAATCGCGTACACCTCTGGCCATTTTGTGAAGTAATCCATGGCGACTAGCAGGTAGCGGTTCCCGCGATCCGTGACCGGGAATGGTCCAGCAACGTCGATGGCGATCCTCTCAAAGGGAGCTCCCACGTTGTACTGCTGCATGGCTCCCCTGCTGCGTGTCCTTGGTCCGCGACTGGCTGCACAGGTGCCGCATCTTCGGCACCATTGTTCCGTGTCGGTTCTCTGATGCAACCAATAGAACCTCTGCCTTAGCTTGTCCAGCGTCTTGTTGGCTCCCAGGTGGCCTCCAGTCACTCCAGCATGAGTCTCCTCCAGCACTTCCTTCACCTTGCTCCTGGGCAGGACGAGTTCTATGCGGGTCTTTCCATCGGCCAACTCCCAAATCCTCGTCAGGATACCGTCCTTGACAGTGAAGGATTCCCACTGGGCCCAGTAGCTCTTGTAAGTGGTGCTACGGTTGGCGATATCGGCCCATACTGGTCTCTGGCCGGCCTCCACATCACGTAGTAGCTGTCCAATGT
Organism: Periplaneta americana; assembly: GCF_040183065.1. Classification (NCBI taxonomy): domain Eukaryota; kingdom Metazoa; phylum Arthropoda; class Insecta; order Blattodea; family Blattidae; genus Periplaneta; species Periplaneta americana. Next base: position 121,612,125 of record NC_091121.1, on the reverse strand, counting down.
TTGGGTCCTCCAGCTGCTCCCTCCTTATGGCAGCGTTATCCTATCCTGGGCTCGGCTGGGCGGCAATTGCTCGGACTGCGTGGGCGCCATCTCGCTCTTCTACTTTCAGGCAGTGTTTGCAGCCGTCCGGGCACGGGCGTCTTGATAAGGCATCAGCGTTGGAATGTTTCTTCCCTTGGCGGTGTTCGGAGGTGAAGTTGTACTCCTGCAGTCGTTGAACCCAACGGGCAGTCTGCCCCTCCAGATTCTTGAAGCCCAATAGCCAGGTGAGTGCAGAATGGTCTGTCCTCAGATGGAATTCCTGGCCATACAAATATTTGTGGAAATGTTTCAAAGCTTACACAATGGCAAGAAGTTCTCTACGCGTCACACAGTAGTTTCTCTCAGCCTTGGATAGCGTTCGGCTGAAGTAGGCAATCACCCTCTCTTGCCTGTCCTATTCCTGAGAGAGTACTCCGCCGATGCCTACGTTGCTAGCGTCCGTGTCGAGCGTGAACTTCCTTCCAGGGATGGGATATCCCAGTACAGGAGCTGTGCAGAGCGCCTCTTTCAGTGACTGGAAGGATGACTCCGCCTCGTCCGTCCACTGGAATTGTCGTTTCTCCTCGGTCAGCTGGGTTAGAGGCTTAGCAATGTTGGCGTACCCAGCTACGAACCTTCTGTAATACGTGCAGAGGCCGAGAAAGCGGCGCAACTCCTGTTTGTCCCTAGGTCTCGGCCATCCTCTGACGGCTTGTAGCTTCTCCGGGTCCGTGGCCACTCCGTTGGTCCCTACTACGTGCCCCAGGTAGCTGACCTTCTTCTGGAATAGATGACATTTCTTCGGGTTCAACTTCAGTCTGGCTTGTCGCAGTCTCTCGAACACTTTCCTCAGGTTCAACAGCTGTTCGCCGAAAGTCTTGCCCACCACGATGACGTCATCAAGGTACAGCAAACAGGTGTTGTATGTCAGGCCTCTCATTACGGACTCCAATAGTCTCTGGAATGTAGCTGGAGCATTGCAGAGGCCGAACGGCATAACGGTGAACTGCCATAGTCCCTGGCCTGTAGAGAATGCCGTTTTCTCCTTGTCCTCCGGATGTAGCGCCACCTGCCAGTATCCTGACTTGAGATCCAACGTCGAGAACCACTCGGCTCCGGCCAGGGTGTCCAAGGTGTCGTCAATTCGTGGAAGGGGAAAGCAGTCCTTCTTGGTGACGTCATTCAGTCTTCTGTAGTCCACGCAGAAACGCTTCTTCTTCACCAGCACCACAGGTGATGACCAAGGGCTGTCGGATTCCTCGATGACCCCTCTTGCTTTCATGCCCTCTAGTTGGCTGTCAATCTCCCTCTGTTTAGCTAGAGGGACGCGTCGAGGAGGTTGTCTGATTGGGCGAGCATTTCCGGTGTCAATGCAGTGCTGAACTTTCTCCATTCTCCCGTAGTCGTTTTCGGAGAGACTGAACACGTCTTGAAATTCTGTCAGTAGATCGTGGACTTGTCTTCTTTCTCCTTTGCTTAAATTCCCCGCCAATTCTCGAGCCAGCTCTTTCAGTGATGGGTCTAGACCTGGACGTAGTCGGTGACACTCCTCGTTATCTGCTAGAGACGTCACAGACACCACCGGCTCGACGCTACCTAGTACAGTCCCACTAGGCACCTCTTTGTCCCGATTGGTGACATTCAGGACCCTCACCGGTACCACCTTCTGCTTCGGGATTAGGGATCTGGCCACATAAATCCCATCTATCGGAGTTGTTTGCGAATCGAGGAGCAGGTTTCTCTTAGGTTGTCCGTCCAGTCTTGCCATCACCACCATCTCGCAGCCTGCCGGGATTGTCACATGATTCTCCAAGGTGAGTCTGCTGGCCATGGGTTGGTCTTCGACGTCCCTCTGGAACACTTCATCCTGACCAAAACGGAGGATACGGCGCCGGACGTCCACCGTTGCATCGAAGATCCGCATGGCATCGAGTCCCAGGATGACGTCTTCAGTGATGTTGGCGACGAACACCCACATCTCCAGTCTCCTCTTTCCCAAGGCCAAATCCAGGAAAACCTCTTTTTGGATGGGCAGGTTCTCGCCTGAGGCAGTACGTAGCTCATACCGGCGCAGCGGCGTCCTCCCAGGTAGGCCACGCACGACTTCCGGTCTGGCGATGGTGAGCGACGCCCCGGTGTCTACCAGTACTCTGCATGGGCGGCCTCTTATCCATCCGTCAGCAATCAGCCCATCGTCGCATCTTTTGTTAACAGTCTTTAAGATCAGCCGAGGGGATGGTGATGACGGCGCCGACGTGCCCCTCATCGCATCGTCTCCTTTTAGTTTTCCTGTTTGTGACCAGATCGGTCACAGTCCCTCCTCAGGTGTCCAGGTTCGCCGCAGGACCAGCAGGTAGGCACTCCTCGTCTTCGGCGCTCGGGTGACTTCGGTTGACGCTCCTCGACGTCGGCCGCCGCCACACTCCTAATCCGGTGCGACGTCGAGACGTTCGCCGTCAACTTTGCTGCCTCCATCCTGAGGGCCGCCGCCAGAGCTGCGTTGATGGTACGATGCTCTGCCAGGAGTAGCTGTTGTCTGATTTCGGAGTCTCGAACTCCGCTGCCGAAGGTGTAGGCCGCCTCTCCAACGATGAAATCATTAGGTAGGCCCCTGAGGTCCTTATGGGCCAGTTGTTCCACCGCCATCGCAAATTCTTGCAGGGACTCGCCTGACTGTTGGACCCTCGTTTTCAGTTGGGTCCTGAATGCTGCCGCAAGTTGATGGTCACCATAACGTCCCTCCAGGGCCGCCATTATCTCAGCGGCTGTCCCATCTTCTGGAACGCTGTGAAGAATCTCCGACGCCTGTCCCTGAAGCGCGGCCAGCAGCTGAGTGGTTTTCTCTGCCGGCGTCCACCCATTGTGCTCTGCGATGGCCTCGAACTGGCGACGGAATATCGCCCAAGACGTCGTACCGTCGAACTTCGGCGTCTTGACGTAATGTCTGACTGAAGCCGATGGTTCCGCAGGGCCACTATATGGAGTCCTCAACTCTGTGGCCGCTTCTTGCATGGCACGTCGAACCTCCTCGGCAACTATCTGTTTATGTTCTCTAGCCTGGCGATCCACCAACGCGAGGATGTGCTTGTTTTCTACAGCATGTTGGTCCATTAACGCGAGTATGTGCTTGTTTTCCTCAGCGTGTTTGTCCATCACCTCACTCGTCTTGTCCAGCAACTCGCTCGTCTGCTCTTGACGACACTCGAGATCGCGGATTTTGCCGTCGAAATGGTCTACATCCTGTCTCAATTCGGCTACTGTCTCGTTTATAGTTGTAAAATTCTGGTTTAGTTTATCCAAATCGGCCTTAAGTTCGACTTTCACGATGGCGACAATTCCATCTACGTGGGCCGAAACGCTTTCAATTTGCGTAGTGACGTCATCTTTCACTCCGCTTATGTCACTTTTCATCTCCGTTTTCACTTCACTTATATCGTTCTTAACCTCACTGATGTGCTTGTTCATGTCGTTCATGTCGTCTTTCATTTCTGCTTTTACGTCACTTATGTCCTTTTTCATTTCAGCTTTCATTTCCGCGATGGCTTGCAGGATTTGCTGTAGGTTCTCCATTATGTCGATAATGTCCCGATTCTGACACCAGTGTGACGTTTTAAACTAGACAACAATGTAACTTTATTATCCCAACAATAGGATTTGCTCTCCACACAGTAACACAGTATTCGTTAGTGCACTCCACTGACGACAATGACAATTTACTTGGACTATTACGAACAACAATGAACTGTTAATCTTAACTAATATTTACAAAGCACTATTTACAAATCAGAACTGTCAGTTCTCAGTTCACAGTTCTTCTAGCTCAGTCACTCAAGTTCACAGTATCTCGAACAACAGACTTTCAGAGACAGTCCACTGTACTCCAACTCAGGTCCCTCCAACTGCGGTCCACTGCACTCGAACTCAGGTCCCTCCAACTGCGGTCCACTGCACTCGAACTCAGGCCTTCGGATGCTGACACAGTTGCGGACGCACACTCGAGTCGAACTCCGGTATTGTGTACCGGAGCAAGCAAGCCAGTCTTGTGGACTGGCTTGCTTGCTCTGGCTTACTCACTGACTGAATAAACTGAAACTGCTCCAGTTCGCTCACGTTTCTACTTTTATAGCAAAATCATAGTTGCGAGAAATTTCTACGGGTGTGCAGAGATAGCTCTCTCGAATTATCTGGATATCTCCACCTCGACGGACTTCTGGAAGAGTCGGGAGGGTTCGTCCCCCCTTAATTCCGCACGCAGCAGTTGCGCGCGCACCCTCCCCTCGTCGCGTTGACATAATACACCCCCTCTGCCCTTCAGCATGCAGATGCTCCCCGTACCAGCGTTTCGGCTGCCGCGCGCCCTGTCGGACGCGTGTTCAAACCCCGTTGCAGCTGTCACAATATTCTGAAATGGGCAAATATGAATAACAAAACTGGAAAAAGTATATTATATTAAATTGTGTACTTTTTCCTCACATTGGTTACATTTGCTCCTATTATTGAAGATTCTGGTATCAGTTGAGCTTAAAAAAAATTTTTATGTGAGATTGTCTAATTAAAAAAAAGCCAAGGGATTGTTATCTTTCCCTTACAGCCCATTGTTTAAGGTATCTTATAAACTTCTGTACTTCAGATTTCACTTGTCTTCGAACATTTCTTTTTTCACGATCAGTCATATCTGCTATTTTATTTCTTTTTTTATATATTCTTTGCCATAGTCCCTTTTTTGCTGCAACTCCTCTTCAGTCATATTTTCCCTCTGCCTACGTATCTTCTCCCTTTCATATTTCCTACTTTCATCATCAGACTTTTTTTCTTTCCTATAAACAATCACATGAAATAATATTCGAAGTTACTTTATCCACCAGTATTTAATAATTGTATGTTAAATGAAACCTCGGTCCCATAATAAAGGGACAGACATTACAGGGACCGTTGTTACAAATTAGTATATTTTCCACAATAGTTGTGACAAAGTAAATCGTTAAAAATATCATGGAGGTTAGATTTTTTAGTCGACAAACATTGTAATGTTTTGCATATACTACGAAAGTTTAATATATACAAATTATAGTTAATGCCATCTGGGACCGGTGTTACCAATAGAAAACATAACATTCAGTCATCAGTGATGATTTTCGTATTTTTTCAATAAAATAAATTACGACAATGGACGAAAAGTTTTTTAACTGGTGCCATGTTGACCTCTCATCACTACCAACCGATAAAATTTACCACATGAAGCAAAATTGTCTTTTGCGTAGCTCTTTTATTTCGAGGGACCGGTGTTACGAAATTTTTGGGGACAGACTTTACGTTAAAGCTGTGTCCTTTCAGAATTAAGCAAACAACAATTCCTGTCTTTCATAAGAATTTTAACTATTTATTTTTATAATCTTGGCCGAGGAAATAAAATCGAATCGAAACATTCCGAGAAAAACTTAGTAAAACAGAGTAAAATGTAGTTAGGGACATAGGGGCCGTAGTTACATTTTGACGTTTGGTCATTATTTTTTAATTATAAATTTTAAAATTAATCCTTTTATGCTTTGTTTCCAACTAAAACATGTGAGAGTTAGTTAATTAAACGCAGAAGTAATCAGTTAACATTTTCAAGAAACTCCTTAAATCAGCCGGGACGTACATTTACCCATTTCAGAATATTCACCCATATGCTACCTGTAACTACTGTGTATAATTTCATAAATATATGTTAGATAAGCGAAAAGTTACTAATTCTGTCTAATTGCGCCCCACTATAAGGGGTAGTTCCCCTTAGAGCAAGGTAATGACAGCTTGTGTACAAAACATATATGCTACCCGTAACTACTGTGTAAAATTCCATAAAAATAAGTTAGATAGGAGAAAAGTTACTAATTTTGTCTAATTGCGCCCCCTATAAGGGGTAGTTCCCCTTATACTAACGTAATCAGAGCTCGTATACAAAACATATATGCTACTTGTAACCACTGTGTAAAATTTCATAAAAGTCATTGAGATAGGAGAAAAGTTACTAATTTTGTCTAATTGCGCCCCCATATAAGGGGTAGATCCCCTTATACCAATGTAACAAGAGTGGTATACAAAACATATATGCTACCTGTAACTACTGTGTAAAATTTCATAAACATCTGTTAGGTAGCTGAAAAGTTATTAGTTTGTCCCGCTAAATTTGTATTCTGGACCACTGTGCGTAGATAGTTGTTCTTAATTTTGAGATTCTATTGAGTAGGTTTTTTCTATTAGTTAACGTGTGTTCATTACTCATAAGTGTGTTTTGTTTTAAGAATTTATGAAGAAATTTATTAACTTTGTGGTTAGGAACATTCATGCTATTTACTATTGGTCTCATGGGTATGTCAGGTTTATAAGTTTTGGGTAATGTTTTAAGTTTGGGGATATTAGGATTTTTCATTATATATTAATTTATTATTGGTACTTGGTAGTTTTAGGTTAAGTGAATTTCTTATGGCTTGTCTTATCAACTTTTCATATGAGGTGGTAGGATCTGAATTTAGTGATTTAAGACGGTGCTCATTTCATCGGATCCCGGCCACTTAGTGACTCATAATGAGTGCACCTCTGCACATAGTGTGTTGGACATTGTGCCACTGTCACACATCTGTGACACAGTGCATGAGGGTTGGCCACTAAAGGAAAACTAAGAGGAACTTAAACTGAAAGGATTCAATCCGGCATTGGAACTGGAATCCGGTGTGGCTTAGTGGATAAAGTGTTAGCAAGTAGAGCTGAAAATCCAGATTCGAGTCCCTGTGCTGGAGAGAATTTTTTCTCCACTCCACCCATCCATCATATGGTAATGTAGAATTCCTGCATGGAATTATCATACGTACTTTGGTACATCACAATAAAAGTGATATTCCTCGAAAGTTACTACAGTTAGCCTTGTCCCCCTTTTTGAAGATAGGTACAATTATAGACTCCTTCCATTGTCCTGGTACAATTTCGTTATAAATTTCTTTAGATAATGCGCTTCCACTCTTTTGTATTAATTCTGCTGGAATTTGATCAATACCTGGAGACTTGTAATTTTTCACCTTTTCTATCACAATTTTGACTTCTGAAAAGTGTGGGTTCGGGTATAAATGGCTCAGCAGTTTGTATCTGAATTTCGTCCCGATCATTTCTATTTGCCCTATGTACATTTAGTAGTGATCGTGCAATACTGACATCCTGAAATAAGGATGTACCAATATTAAAAGAAAATGTAAACATAACATTTAGTGTATTATATAGATCCTGTATCAGCATTGTATCTTTGTGATGTGGAACAAGTAAATTAAACAGATAAATATAATATATAATTATTAATACATAGTAAGTATTTAAAACATAAACAGTTCATGATTTTGTAAAAATAAAGATAAAGAAATTTTGTTAATTCTTTTCTAATCTTTTCCTCTTGACCCATCAAAGGTTTAAGATAATTAGCCAATGCATCGAGGACTGTAATGCATAAATAGTGAACTTTTTATAACTGAGACTAACAGAGATTAAATGGAGATCTAATTTGTGTCTTGCATTAAAATTGTAAATGTTTTAATTAGTGCTAAAAGTGTCTTGATTTTTAACATGAAACATCATCAGGGAAAGACTGTACCCAAAGAAAGCCAAGGTCAAGATTTCTAAATTTTGGAAATCTTTTATGCATTTCTGTCATTATTCTTAAGACTTTCTATTGTAACATAATGAGAGATAATCTACGTTTACATCACCACTGCTGTAATAAATATGAGTTTGACATATATATTCTAAATCACTTATAGGGGCTCTATAAACACGCAAGATAATGAAATTTGATAGCTGACCACCAATTTGAATTCCACAAATGTCTTATGCTTATGTATAGATAAAGCTAACCTCAACTAGTGCTATTTCTTCTGACAAAGGAGAGGAGAGGGATCTCAGAAACTTGTAGGTGTATTGCCCTTTAAAATAATGTCTCAGTTCTAGTGCACGAGATATTATGTTATAGTACAATTGATAGCTGCATGGGTTGACATCAGATGTTTGTGCCCTGGTCCTCTATTGGGTAATTACAAGGCATATTAACTTGATATTCATCCAAAGTGCATGATAGTTGAGTGTAGGCCTAGCTTGCACTTTCACTATAGCTGTGAATTACAGTGAATTATATTTTCTTTGTGTGGATCTACAACTAGCATTATCAGCTATATTTCTACACGATATATTATTTCGTTACATTATAATTACCATGCGTTCAATGTAGCCTTGGGTGACATAATCAAGCCAAAGCCACATTTAAATAAAAACATTTACCATAAAGTAACATCTTATTTATTTAAACATGTCATAAGAACCAAAAACACCAACCTCATATGTTATCCATGTACCTGAGTCGAATTCTGTATTACCAGTATCTTCCTATGTCGTTTAGTACACCATCAATTTCGAGAACAGGACATCCTCCGCCAGTTGTTTTTAGTTATTTCTTCAACTAAAAGTAAATAAATAAATATTGAATTAGAATAATTCATTATTTGAAATGCTAAAAATATTACTGTAATACTATAACAGTATATATACTGTAATATTATAACAACATTTGTACTTACGTTTCGAAAGTCTTTCTTCTTCTATAGTCGAATTACCCACACGCTTCCTTATATCAGCTTCCATTTTCATGCTTTTATTACCAAAGAACAGAAAACAAGTAGTTTATTGTAGTCTAGAACCGCTTTTAACCTCTAGTAACATTGAATATTCAGTGATTATGAATACTGTAAAGTTAGCATGTCAATAATCATGGCTAATTTAGCATGCTGAAAGTGTGGACTAATGTGAAGTCTATGAATACCACTCTCAGTGTTTTGTGAGAACGAGATCAAGTCAGGCAGTGCTGTATCTCCTGTTAAAGTTAGTAATATCCATACAGAAGCCTTGAATTGGATTTAGCTATCAACAGTGTATATCCATTTACAACAATTTTGTACAATTTTCCAAGAGTGCATATGAAACTGCTCATAATACCAGGATGTTCGAGTACTACATAGGACAATCCATAACACTGTGAAAAACGTCGCAAAAAGTTTTCATCAGCAAACTAGACTGAATACATTGTCTGTTCACACAGCTGCGAAAATATTGCATCTATAAAACACTGTCAGCACTGAAACTTCAACTCGCTGACACTGATCAATGGCATTTTCAGAGCCAGATTTATTTTCTGCAGTACAATAAATTATCAAAATTACACATTTTGAATTTTGGAAAATCCACATCTAGCTGGCAAATTTTTCTACTTACAACAATAAATTAAGAAAAGTATGTGGAACAAATATTAGTGCCTTCTTGATAGAATGATTGGCAGGAATCTGTGGCCAGTCCTACTGCCCGATCTCACTCCTGTGATTTTTATTTGTGGCAAGCACTAAAGAGCAGAGCGTTTACTTCCAACATTTGAAGAGCTGAAGCAGGTCACTGAACAAAGATTCATTGTATTGCAATATATTAATGTAGATTTCCTGCAGTGATAGAAAGAATGCCTGGGACATCACGGAGGAAAATTTGAGAAAATCACGAACAGACGATCTAATTTGCATTTGTTATTTGTTGCGTTGCAGTAGCGGCTCGTCGTAAAGAAAATAGATGAAGTGCTGTTCACATACACAAATGCATGAACAGTTTTGCTAACATAATGAGAAGGCCTACTACTATTCGTAAACTACATACAATTTTACTAGTTCTAGAACACATGCAAACAGGAAAATTAATTTATTTCAGGACTCACCCAATTTCTTGCATACAAAGCCAATCCTCCTATCTTTTAAAGCAGCAAACCTGTCGATGATGTCTTAATAAAATGTCTGAGTTTAACTGAGGATGGACAGTATATCTCTATGCAAAGCTATGGGGCTAATGATGAAAGTCTCTCCTGTTATGTGGCATTCCAAACGAAATTTTCAATCTTATCAAAGAGAAAAGCTCCTTTCATCGGAATAATTTAAGTTATTTCATACAGCTTCTCTATTTTTAGCACTTTTTAGAACAAAGAACGAAAGGAATTGTAGGACGTCCAGAATTTAAAACATCTTCTCCATCCTCATATTTATGTCTGCAAAATGGTATTTCCAATATATTACAAACCATACCATTTTCGGGATATATATTTCGCACACATTTATTAATATTTTCCATGTACTGGTACGTAAGTATTTGTATAATTGCACTATAGAGATTAAACATACAATATACACTACGATGTAGGATTAATACACTTTATACACTTATCACTAATATACTCTAAATACATTAAATAATAAGTTAATAAGTACTAAACTACATGTGTACATTTATGCGCGCGTTAAATGTTCAAGTACAAGAGCTGGAACAAACCTGTCAAACTCATGAGAAGAAATAATACACGTGGCGGAAAACAACTTTTAAACTTTACAAATGTATGTGGCGTGCATTCCTGATAAAATAACAAATAGCCAGCTAATTTACCGTTGCATTGCTGGCTGCTTAGACACAAGGAATGAGGATACTTTTCTCGAGTCAGGTAGTAGGCCTACATACTGTAAAATTTCACAGCCCTTCAACAATAGCCCCCAGCCATGGAGACCAACCCTTCTCTACCGTTAGATCTGCAAACTGGTTACTCCACCTACAACAAGTTTGACAGTTCTCTGTAACTGAAAGACTCAGAAACGCACTTCACTCATACAATCTTTCTTTAGTGATTGACGTCACGTTACCATGGAAACCAAGTGCTGTATGAGAATGGGAGCCCAAATATTTTCACCTCTACAGTATCATAGGTTTCAATAGACACCGCTTGGCGCTCGTAACAGTTGCCATTATTCTATTCAGCGGACGGTTACAGGTACTATTTATATAACTAAACACTGTTAATAACGAATGAAAATAAAACTTTTTTTATTTTAGAAATACGGTACTGGTAATAACTAGAATTAATTATTAATACGAGATAAAATTGTGTTTTACACGCAAATAGGTGAAATGGTACTTCACCTACTTCACCTGAATAACCGCCCCTGTTGCGTTGTGACTTTTAGCCAGACTGAGACAGAATGGTCTACATGTCAGCATCGGATTCACGATTGTATCCCAGGCCACTAGTCGGACTTGGACAATAATCGCATGTGCAGGGTGCACAGTGGGCCAATGTAAGCCTAAGTGTAAGAATCTGTCCAACCCTCGACAAACCAAGCCACATGCTGCATACAGTAGGTGAGACTTGTTACTTGTTATAGACGAGTTGTGGGTGCAACTTTCACAATACAAGATAAAACAAAATATAAAAATAAATCAGTAATTAATCCTCACGATCTGGAATGAAAGGCCACATTACACTTACATCTAGCGACATTTCTGGCTCTCCTATATCCACGTCATCAATTGATTGTATGGCCAACGGGTCAACCTCAGGTTCTGTCTTGATAACATCCATTACAACTGAAAAAGCAGTGTCAAAAAATTAGCTATGTTATGTTTGTGAGGTGCTGGGTGCGTTGTTAGTAAACTACAGCTCTGATCTGCTTGCATTGAAAAGAAAACTTATGCAGTATAATTTAACCCTGAATTCAAGTCATAATCGTCAATTACAAAAGAACAATAATTCCATGAAATGGTCAACCTGTACCCATTTTCTTTTTCAAGCAGGTAATTTTTTTTCCCCCTCAAATCTTACCTTTCCTTCCCTTTCACCCCACCCAACATTACCCCTAATTCCCATGGTCCCATAGTGTCTTGGAGTGGGGATAACCGGTGAAATCTGTGTTCTGAAATTTTCCCAAATTAAATTCCTATGTACACATAAATTTTCAAAAAGTACATGAACCTTTCTCTTTGAATGAGACATAGTTTCTTTATTTTAGAACTCAATATAAAAGTTTATGACCTTTAATTTGGCAACAATTTTAAATAAAATTTCTCAGTATTATGCAAATACTTGTATTTATGTCTCATACACTTACAGATTTTAACAAGCATGACTAAAAGTACATCTTTCTGGACTGTTTATGAGATAAACTAAATGTTTATATATCAAAAAGCCTGAACTATTGACTAACCATGACATTGAGTTGATAATAAGTTTCTGAAAATTTTAATTTTACATCCGACACCAAAATGTACAATCAGTTTTGTCATGAATTTCAGAGTAGCTGTATCTTCATGAAAATTTAAATGCAAAGTACGTTTACTGTATTGTATAAGTTCCCACAGAAAAATAATTTTCTTTTCCCTTAGTTAAAGAAATATTTTGAGAGTTCAGACGTAGAATCCTGATCTACATCCAACATCGAAAAATAACTTTGTTTTCATGACCTACAGTCAAGTCCAGATTGAAGATTGATGTCTATTAATCTTATATTTCACTGCCTCTGTGATCACTGTTTGCAAAATTTGCTGTTTTATTAACAAAGTTGGCACTATTGTTAGCTAAAAATCCATTGAAGCCCCAATATGTCTGTATATATATAGCAAAACTGAAAATACAAGAGAAGAAGAATGAAGTATGTGGAAGGTGGGAATCAACTATTCCTGTTTCAAACATAACTTACAGCATGTCTCTGCTCTGAATAATAAGTATGTTTTGGTGAGAGAAAGGAGTGATGAAACAAAAAGAAGAGTGAACATTTGAGAAAATTCCTCCTCCTCCTTCGATAATGAGTATGATGGTGCTTTATTAGATACGCTTACTGATAACGTAATGGCTGAAGCTGTACATATAATGACACTGACATCTAAACAGGACTGGGTAGTTGTCAGAAATGACAATAATATGCTATGAGGTGCAATCAGTTAGGATGAATGAAGCAGAGATGAAGGTAATGCACTGATCAAAATCTGGAAAATACAATTATTGACCTGAACAAGTGGACTGTATTACATATTTCAAAAGAGACATTCTTAAGAAGATTCATACCCTGTGGAGGTATATGAATTTAGTTTTACCTATTTCATATGTGCTCCACCGTTGTGGAGTAATGGTTAGCACATCTGACTGTGAAACGAGCTGGCTCAGGTTCAAATCGTAGTTGGGACACGTTACTTGTGATTGCAGTTTTTTCCAGGGTTTTCCCTCAATCTAATCTTCTCAACCTTTCCTTAAATGTATTGATTTTGAGAGGACCACCTTGAAAGATTGCTGCAGGTAAACTGTTCCAGTCCACTATTGAGGGTTAACAAAGGAAAATTTTGCCATGTCCGTTCTTTGTTTTCTACATTTAAACTTCCTAATATGATCAGCCCTGCCTAAATATGATGGTGTCACTAATCTAGCACTGATGTCGGTCCATGCTTTGTGTCCCATTTTTACCTTAAACAATGCACTCAGTCTGGTTTTTCGTCACCTTGATTTGAGAAATTCCCACTCTAAGTCTGTTACTATCTCTGCACCATGTCCCTTTCCCATTTTGACATATTTTGCTGCCCTGCATTGGACCTTTTCTATTGAATCGATTTGGTTTTGTCTGTATGGATCCCAACCTACTGCTCCATATTTCATAATTGGGCGAACAAGGGTTTTGTATGCCAATTCTTTTGACCTTTGGTTAGCTTTCTTAAGAATATGCATAAAGAAATGTAGTACTTTCCAGGTTTCCTTGTAGTATTAGTGACTTGTTCCTCCCAACCCAATTTGTTACTTAAATATATACCTAGGTATTTACAAGTGTTCACTTGCGGCATCAGTGTACCATTCAGCTGATATTTGAGACCAATTTCTCTATGCGTTCTACAGAAGGATATTGACTTACTTTTGCTCACACTGATTTTCATTTTATTTTCTGTTGTCCAGGTTTCAATAATTTAAGATCATTTAGTAAGGTGACGATATCAGATTCATCACTAATTTGTCTATATATTATACAGTCGTCCGCAAATAACCTTACCTGAGAAGTAGTATTTCTATTTATATCGTTTATATATATAAGAAACAATATAGGTGCAAAAACTGCCCTTTGAGGAACGCCTTATGTTACATTTCCTAGTTCCGATATTTCTTTTCCTAGTCTGATCTTTTGGGTTCTGTTTTCTAAGAATTTATTTATCCATCTTACTACTATATTATCTATTGGAACCCTGCTTAGTTTCTCTAAAAGTTTTTCATGAGGTACTACGTCAAAAGCTTTAGTGAAATCGATCATAACTCCATCTGTTCTTCCCCCCTATCAACTTCATCGGATAAATCTTGTATTAAGGATGTGATTTGACTTTCGCAAGAGTATCCTGGTCTGAAGCCATGTTGATTTTTGTTCAGCCATTAGTTATTTTCTAAAATGTTGCGAATATATTGTGTTATTAAATGTTCCATTATTTTGCAGATAACTGATGTGAGACACAGGTCTGTAACTATTTGCATCGCTTTTGTCTCCTGCTTTATATATGAGGATTATGATAGCCGATTTCCAGTCATCTGGGATACTACAATTATTTATTGATATATTAAAAATTCGTATTAAGTACGGTATCATGGCTTCACCTCCTAACTTTATAATTATAATTATAAACATTTCCTTCGCACTTTTTCACAGAGAAAGCACTGATGATGTCATCCAAGTCGATCTGATGAAGCATATCAGACTCAATGCAAAGAAACATAATATTTAGACTTATTCATTATTGAAACAAAATTGATTTGTAAAAGGCAGGCTGTGATTTACTTTTAATTATTTGTTTTTCTTGGCGGTATAATTATTACTAGTATTTCTTACTTCGATAGGAAGTATGGTGTGTCCCACTCGCTACCAAACTCAGAATTTATTTTAATAATTTCAATACTAATGAAGATATTGCAATGAAATTTGAAGACGACTTACCTCATTCTGCGAGAAATGTGGTGACATCATAAGAGATGCTGGAAGTGCCCTCCATTTGCATCCAGGCAAGATTGAATTCGCCAGCCCATATTATCAGATGTCTTCGCTAGGATGTCATTGTTTATTGCCTGGATTTCTGTGATGATGTTTTCTTTCAAAGTGTGTATGGTTTGTGGTTTGTTCTAATAAACTGTCCCTTTCAGATGTCCCAACAAATAAAATCAGGTATGTCAGGTTGGGTGAGCGCGGCGACCAAAGCCTTTTCGAAATGACGCGGTTGCAGTAAAAGGATTGAATTTCGGCCATGCTGGCGATTGATGTGGGGCACATCGCACCATCTTGTTGGAAATATCCCATGGTGAGTTCCTGGTCGCCCAGTTGATTTACAAACCTATTGAATATTTCAAGGTATTCATTTGTTGCGATGGTTGTATTGAAAAAGATGGGACCAATTATTTATTCGCTGCTAAGATATCACACATCAAACACCAATCTTTTCTCACTGAAGGGGCTCTTCGTGTATTATATGGGGGGTTTTCACTTGCCCAAATATGGGAATTTTGATTATTTATGTATCCCGACAGGTGAAACCACGCCTTGTCTGTGAACCAAGTGTAGTCCAGAATGGATGGATTATTTTGAAGAAATGTTTGAAACATTGACAGTAACGATGAAAGAGTAATGGAACGGAGAAAAATTCTCTCCGGCACCGGGATTTGAACCCGGGTTTTCAGCTCTACGTGCTGATACTTTATCCACTAAGCCACACCGGATACCCACCCCGGCGTCGGATAGAATCGTCTCAGTTTAAGTTCCAACTCTTGGGTTCCCTCTAGTGGCCGCCCTCTGCACTACGTCATAGATGTCTATGAACGTAGGACTGAAGTCCACACATGTGCTGAGGTGCACTCGTTATGAGTGACTAGTTGGCCGGGACCCGACGGAATAAGCGCCGTCTTAAATCACGAAGTCATTTACGCAAGTCATATATATTATTTTAATGTACCGAAGTACATATGATATTTCCATGCAGATATTCTGCGTCATCATACGATGAAAGAGTAATGGAACGGAGAAAAATTCTCTCTGGCACCGGGATTTGAACCCGGGTTTTCAGCTCTACGTGCTGATGCTTTATCCACTAAGCCACACCGGATACCCACCCCGGCGTCGGATAGAATCGTCTCAGTTTAAGTTCCAACTCTTGGGTTCCCTCTAGTGGCCGCCCTCTGCACTACGTCATAGATGTCTATGAACGTAGGACTGAAGTTCACACATGTGCTGAGGTGCACTCGTTATGAGTGACTAGTTGGCCGGGATCCGACGGAATAAGCGCCGTCTTAAATCACGAAGTGATTTACGCATATCATATATATTATTTTAATGTACCGAAGTACATATGATATTTCCATGCAGATATTCTACGTCATCATACGATGAAAGAGTAATGGAACGGAGAAAAATTCTCTCCGGCGCCGGGATTTGAACCCGGGTTTTCAGCTCTACATGCTGATGCTTTATCCACTAAGCCACACTTGATACCCGGGTTCAAATCCCGGCGCCCGAGAGAATTTTTCTCCATTCCATTACTCTTTCATCGTATGATGACGCAGAATATCTGCATGGAAATATCATATGTACTTCGGTACAGTAAATTAAAATAATATATATGATATGCGTAAATCACTTCGTGATTTAAGACGGCGCTTATTCCGTCGGATCCCGGCCAACTAGTCACTCATAACGAGTGCACCTCAGCACATGTGTGGACTTCAGTCCTACGTTCATAGACATCTATGACGTAGTGCAGAGGGCGGCCACTAGAGGGTACCCAAGAGTTGGAGTTGGAGCTTAATCTGAGAGATTCTAACCGGCGTCGGAGTTGTATCCGGTGTGGCTTAGTGGATAAAGCATCAGCACGTAGAGCTGAAAACCCGGGTTCAAATCCCGGCGCCGGAGAGAATTTTTCTCCGTTCCATTACTCTTTCATCGTATGATGACGCAGAATATCTGCATGGAAATATCATATGTACTTCGGTACATTAAAATAATATATATGATATGCGTAAATCACTTCGTGATTTAAGACGGCGCTTATTCCGTCGGATCCCGGCCAACTAGTCACTCATAATGAGTGCACCTCAGCACATGTGTGGACTTCAGTCCTACGTTCATAGACATCTATGACGTAGTGCAGAGGGCGGCCACTAGAGGGAACCCAAGAGTTGGAACTTAAACTGAGACGATTCTATCCGACACCGGGGTGGATATCCAGTGTGGCTTAGTGGATAAAGCATCAGCACATAGAGCTGAAAACCCGGGTTCAAATCCCAGCGCCGGAGAGAATTTTTCTCCGTTCCATTACTCTTTCATCGTATGATGACGCAGAATATCTGCATGGAAATATCATATGTACTTCGGTACATTAAAATAATATATAAAATAATATATATTGACAGTAACGTACTCGTTTCACTTCGTCAGTTTCTTTTAATTCGTGCACCACAGTGAAATGGTAAGCGTGAAGCTTCGCTTTTCTTTCTTTTTTTTTTTTTTTTTTCTGCACGCTGACAAGTGCTTTTGGACATTCCTGTTTCTTGCGAAAGCCGACGGAGTGATTTTAGAGGAAGACGCCAATAGCCTATCCTTCACATTTTCGATCGTTTCCTGTGTCATTTGTTCTCTACCTCGTGCATGTCTGTCCAGCAAAGTTCCACGTGTATCAAGTTTCTTCCATAATGCCCAAATGGCGGACTTACTTGGTGGATGTCAGTTGTCTCCAAATCTCTCTACAAACCGCTCTTGACATGCCTGTAATGAGTCTGTCTTCCAATACACTCGAATAATAAACACACGCTCTTCTAGAGTATACCAATTCATTTCAACTGCACTACTTGTCTTTCTACGAACTGAACTGTATTGAGTCTGTTTTCCAATACGCTTGAATTACGAATAAACACAATCAACAATCAATGATTACACACGTAACACAACAATCACAAATAAGCCTGCGGACAAGCACATTGTTGCTACTCCAAGTTTCTCCACACAACAGTGATCACTATCTTCATTAATATTGGAATTATTAAAATAAATTCCGTGTTCGGTAGAGAGTGGGACACACTGTATAAAGTAAAATGAAAAATAAACTCCAACTCTTTGGGCAATAAACCTTTCATATAGAATTATATAGTGCACATGCTGAAAAGTAATTAAATAGTATTGGTGATGATATATTGGACATGTAACTGAAAGTTGTGGTTGCTATTCATAGCGATAAATAATAAACACATCCAATTTGATTTTCAACAATGCATTTTTGTTTATACAATCAGTTAAATTTAAGCAGTTTCATAGCACACTAACGTGATACTGGCATCACAATATAACTATGCAGCTGCACACTTTCCTTTTACATTTGTCGCGACCACGACAAAACCATATCCGACTTCCACAAAGTGTTCAAGAACAAACATCAGAAAAGATTTACCAACAAGTGTTTTAAAAACAAATTTCACTGTAAAATTAAAATGAAAAAAAAAAAAAAATAATAAAATAAAGCGAAAGAGAGAGAGCAAATGCTGCACCCCCCCCCCTCCTGGAAATTGTTGCCCTAGGGAACTGCCTAGGTTGCCTATGCCTAAATCTGGCACAGCTTTTAACTATCTTTTGGTTAGTTTACATTCAAATTGATTGCAAATTGTTCTTTGATTTCTATTGCAAAGTAACATCTCATTTTGTTTTTCTCACTAATTTGCCAACTTCAAAATGGGCTGGAGAGGTAATGCGCAAAATAACCGAAAATAATAGTCGAAAATTTTGTTCCAATACTGCAAAAACATTTACAATTCCGCACAATTCATCTGATAACGTAATACCATATTTATTCTAACCCATTCTGTACTGGTGACGATGGTGCTGATGAATGTGTGTTCAGTGTTAGGTGTATATGGTGCTGAACAGGGGCAGAAGTACTGTATGTGATCGGTTTGATGTCGCCATAACCACAGTTGAAAGGAAATGTTGCTGTAAGAAGGAAGTGTTGCTGTTGGAAGGAAGTGCTGGCTGTGAGAGGAAGTGAATTTAAAGTGAAACGTCATTTTATAAGAACGGTCACAAATCATGGTGTGGAATGCATTGTTAAGGACAATTTCAAATATAGAAAACAGTGTAAAATGAGTACAGGAAATATTTCGTGGAGATGCACGGAAAAGAAATGTACCGCAATTTTACAGACTAATGCACAAGTTAGTGAAATAGTATATAATAAGAGACTTGCATGATCACAAAAATAAAAGCGCTAGGGATATTGAATCACATATTTTCCGGGCAAATTGTAAAATAAAAGCGTGTGAAGAAGTTATTTTAGAATCCAGTAAAATAATACGAACAAAATTATTGAGGTCAGACACTTTTAATATTCAGAGAATGGAGACAGTCAAACTTCGATTAGCATTTTTCAGGGCCCGGAGGAAACAGATGTCCACTCACCCTTGCAATGTAAACGAGGCATTAGAACAGTTAAACTGTTTAAGTATTTTAACAAATCGAAGTGAAAGGTTCTGTTTTGTAGACATCGAAAATAAGGCAGTAATTTTTATTTGTGAACGAAATTTGCAGTTTCTGTGTAGTAATGCGCTTAATATATTAGCGGCTGGAACATTCTACTTTTCACCGAAACACTTTCATCAGGTTTATACTTTACTACATTGGGGTATGTCCAAGTTGCCATTTGTTTACTGTTATCGAAAACTGTATCAGCTTACAAATGCATGTGGAAACGTATTCGTATTGTGTAGTGATGATTTTAATCCAGAAACATAATTTTAGATTTTGAAGTTTCTGCTCATAATGCAGTCAAAAAAGTGTTTCCTAACATAACCATTAAGGGCTGCAGTTTTCATTTAGGCCAGACGTGGTATAGGAAGATACTCGACCTGGGACTTCGCTTTGAATATACCAATCCTAATTCCGAAGTAGGACAGTTCCTGAAATACATGTTTGATTTAAAATATGTGCCTCCATGCAGAGTAGCAGATGCGTTTGTTGAGTTGCATAGCACTGCTCCTAATCACAATCAGTTAACGAGATTCCTAGAATATGTACTTGAAAACTATGTAAGTGAAGATGCTAAATTCTCTCCTAAATTGTGGACTAGTGTACCAAGAGACGTAACCAGAACTAAAAATGAGGCAGAATCGTTCCATCGTCATTTGAAATGACAATTTTACAAACCTCATCCCTCTATCCATGAATTTATGGAAATATAAAAGCAACTGCAAAGTGGAACGTATCTTTCTTTCAACACAGTGTGTTTTAACAGAAAAACAAACAGACGTGAACAAGATAATCATCGTGTTGCAACTGAACTATGGAGGAAATCTCAAAGTGATGAATTATCATTACTGGAGTACGTTAAAAAATTGCACTTCGGTTCCAGCCCATTGTACTGTAGACAAACTCATACCGGGACAGTCACTTGACAGTGCTATAAAAGTAAGTTGTTGTACATGTATTAATTTTATTTAAAGATCTATTATTTTAGGGGCTTGAAATATTTTGCGCATTGGAATCCGTCGTTTTGCGGGAAAGAAAGTATGGAATTTTGCGGATTAGCAGTATGTATTTGCGTAAAAGCAAACCACAATCAAAATGTTACAAAAAATAATAACTGGAAAATAACCAGTTATTTTTGATCGGTTACCTTCCTTCAAGTTAAATTAATTTCAAAATAACCAGTTATTTTCGAATAACCTCCATATCCCTACTTCCGTAACAAAAGGAAAAAAATGTGATGGGCTACAACAGTGCAGTAGAATATACACGTAAGTATTAAAAAATGTTTGTTGACTATTATACTTTTACTACGTCAAACTACATTTGACCAATAAAACGGTACAAAAGAATGTCTATCAACCAATCATGGCTGCTTATCGCACAGTTTTATTGTTTCCCTAGTATTTGTTTCTTTTTTTGCCAACATTTCAAACTGCAAATTATTTACAGTACTGTAAAACTTGCTTTGCGATCGTCATTTGTTGCCCGCATATTTAGTCTACTGAAAATATCGGTTCCGTTCAAACGTTTTGATGAAAGTAACATTAGTGAAAAAGAATTTTAGTAAGTCAATGTCTATTTTATTATATTAGAGTACTTTATTTCTTTTAATCTTTATATTATACTTTCTTCTGTTTTTATCACCTCCCTACCATTTGTTTCTTTGTTTGCCAACATTTCAAACTGCAAATTTTTTTCGGTACTATAAAACATGCTTTGCGATATCGTCATTTGTTTACCGCATAGACAGTCAACTGAAAATAGCGGCTCCATTCAAACGTTTTGCTGAAGCTAATATTAGTGTAATAGAATTTTAGTAAGTCAATTAATATTTTATTGTATTAGAGTAGCCTAATTTATTTCTTATAATCTCTATACAGTATATTATACTTTCTTCTAATCTCCTTGGATGTGCGAATCGTTGCGTACACTCATGGCGGAAAGAGATGCTGCATATCGCAAGTACCGAAGAACAAAATGTATATCTGATTGCGACAACTATAGACGCCTACGCAACCAGACAAACCAGTCAATGAGAAACGCAAGACTTCGTTACGCTCACTCACTCATCCAACCTTCCGTTAGTACAAAAGAGCTTTGGAAAAATATCAACTCCATGGGATTAAGAGAACAGAAACTGCAGGTACAGACCATTGACATATCACTTACTGATTTGAATGAACATTTCACCACCCCACCTCCCGAACCTCTACAAAAGGACCAAACAACGGAAGACATTCTATCTAATGCTCAGACTACAATAGACACGTTATTTCACTTTACATACATTACTGAAATTGACGTCAGAAAACCACTAAGACGACTGAAATCTAACGCACAAGGCATAGACGGTATCAGCATTTCACTGTTAAATAAAATAATTGACGTGATTGTGCCGACAGTGACTCATATATTTAATGCATCTCCCATAACTAATACCTTTCCTAAAATTTGGAAAATGGCACTAGTAACACCTATACCCAAGACGAAAACTCCGACCTCTCCAAATGACTACAGGCCTATAAATATTCTCCCCGCTCTCTCCAAAGCACTGGAACACATCGTACACCAACAACTGACAGACCGCTTAAACATGTACAAACGTATCAACGAACACCAATTTGGTTTCAGAACAGGACACAGTACAACAACTGCCCTACTCAAAGTGACTGAAGACATGCGAGAAGCAATGGACAGAAGCGAGGCGACCATATTAACTCTACTAGACTTCAGTAGAGCATTCGACTCAGTTGATCTTGACCTACTACTTGCAAGACTAAGAATGTTTTACTTGTCTGACAACTGCATTAAATGGATGGACTCTTATCTTCGTGATCGTCAACAATGTATCTCAGTACGAAATCGGTTTTCCTCAACGAGTTAGATACTATAGAGAGGCTGAAGACCAGAGTCCGTGGATATCCAGAGTACCGCAATCGTTTGACCCGGCAAATGCCGACAAATCCGCCATTGTTAGTCCAGCGCGCGCTATGCAGTATACAGTTGTATAGGGAAAGAATGTAATTTAAATGCGAAAAAAATGCAGTGCTGCTGTGTTCAGAACTGTTCACAGAGAACTGAAATAAGCATACATTTGTTTTCTTTGTGACAAGGTGAAAGAAATAAGGAAAAAGGAAAGAAGTGACTATAAATATAAAAAGGAACGATCCACTACCTAAGCGAGCATACAGTACATTGTGAGATTAATGAATGACTGTATTTTGATATTTATTTTTTTCAAAATTTGGGCCCCAAAATATTTTTATAAAAGTAATCTAGAATTTGAGTTGTTTCAGCAATGATATTTCTACATAAAACAAATGACAATCACGTACCAATTAGAATAAGTGTCAAATTTTTACCATCTTCTCCCTTTCAAAAGAAGCATTTCTGAATTTAATCCTATTTGCTATTTGCAAGAATGACGTAATATATTTGTGAAGTTCTGAATTCATTCTTGAGACAAAATTGTATTGTTTGGCTCGATTGGAAAATACAAAGACCGTAGAAACTAGAAACCCTATTAAGGTTAGACTGATGTGAAATTTCGATTTTCTAAACTATTCTAGGTAGATCTATGAAGTTTTGTACTTTTAATTTGTAATTTTAAATTGTGTAAATTTAGGTTTTCAAAAATTGCTATTATTTTGGCCAGAATTTTTGTATACATACGTATCAGACCTTCAGAAACGAAACTTACTATACAATTTTCCTCTTTATTTTACTAAAGAAGTAATTAAAAATATTTAATGCACTAAAAGTGCAAAAACAGAAAAAATTCAACTCGAGCGTAAAAAAATTAATATTAAAAATACCTCTTCTGGGTGATACGCATATATATATATATATATATATATATATATATATAAAATCAGGCAGTACATCTCACTTTACGACATGTGTCAGAGGAAGGACAATTGTTTGTAAGCATCTGAAGTCTGATTAATGGAATATGTAGCTAATCGACGAAGTATGCATTGGAGGGGGAAAGAAACTTGCCACCCTACCCCATTATCTCCTGGCCTAGTTGTCTCATGAGTGATGCCTTATTGGTGGTACTTATGAGGTTCAAACCTGTCTTCGGACAGTTGACTAAATGACAACAAAAAAAAAAATTAGTGTTAGGTATAATACTGATAGTAAGTTTTGTTAAGAACATATTCAAAAACCTGTACAAAAATCATGCATGTAGTACAGAATCTGTAGAAAAAGTAGCATTTTTAGCAAAGCAAAATTTACAGAAAATTAAAGTGGAGAAAATTGACTTCAAACGTTTGGGATAATATTAATGAACCAGGTCTGTCTTTTTTATTTTCTAGGCATTTTGAAACATATATAACTAGCATCATATTATATACAGAACTTATCCTTATATACACTACCACGCTGTGCACACCTAACCTACACTAGTAAATAAAGATGACTAAAAAATTATGTAATCTTATGAAAAACTATAATAGATAAATATTATTTACAAATCACTATGGACTGTAGACACTATTATAACACTAACAATAAAACTGCTAGAAACTTGCAAATATTTCTTGCATCACAAACAAAAACACTTTTTATTAATAACTTAATTATATAGTGTATTGCTTAATGCAAGAAGTCCCTTGCGTCACAATTTACATTATTTTTAATTGATATTCACTTATAAGATTCTTTATATACATTGGAACAAATATTACTATTGGAATTTTCTGTTCTGCGAATAGGTAAATTACTAGGAATTTTTATGAGTATTAATTTTTTTATTTTTTTTAATAAAAAATTCTAGTAATTTACTTATTAATTTTATAGCAAAACCTTATAGTAAGCTTTGATTCCATGTATGTAAGGAGCCATATAAGTGAAAAACACTTAAGAATAATGTCAATTGTAGTGCAAGCTACTTTTTATATAAAGCGGTTCAATATTTTAATAAAATAATTAATAAAATGCAAACCATGTATCATAGGCGCATGTAATTTTGTACACTTGTCACTATTAAGCAGATATACCAATGATCAAAATTTGGTGACTCTAGCTTCGTAAGTATGGTAGTTATTGATTTCACTGTTGTGAACTTTTAAAATTAATGAACGAGAAATTTCAGTATAGTGTCCCCTTATATGCAGAAGCCGGAGAATTTGCACGAGGAATGCAGTTGAAAATGTTTAGATTTATTGTTATTTTATTTGCAACACTGTTGTTTTCAATTGTTACTTGTAATTTATTAAGTTCATGCTGCTGTAATACCTATAACTGTGATGTTTATGAAGGAGTGTGTTGAACATTTAAATGTATATTTATGCTGTAATAATTATTAAATAAAGTTTTTACACATTTCTATGTTGACTGACAATAATGTTCTAAAATGTAAGAAGATCCTTTAGAAGTTTTTGCCCTTCAAATTAAAAATATCTGAGTTTTACTTTAAATATTCCTATCCCACGTGTGTTGAAAAGGAACAACAATGGCGGCCGACTCGGTGATTGCGCTACTCTGCTACACCCACGGACTCTGCTGAAGACCTCTGATAAGCGCTCCCTGCGGAGGCCAACAGTACTATGGATCGTTCCCTACAAAACATGGCGGTCTATAGTACCGCCAGCCTCCACAAGGAGTGTTTATCAAAGGTACACTGCCTCTTTTAATAATAAGGTGTCCCGTAGTTTCCAATGAATACTTTATTTCATATTCTTGTATGATACACTTTCAATAATAATATTTCACAACATATCTATTATTATTATTATTATTATTATTATTATTATTATTATTATTATTATTATATATTTGTATTAATCGTTGACTTCGGTCAGTGGAAGAGCAGGCCTTAACTCTGCTAGGTAAAATAAAATAAATTATTATATTTTTCGGACACATCAATATTTAATTTCAACATTTCGCTATAGGTTTTGTAAAAAGCTGATTTATAAATGAAAAAGTAATAATTAAGACTTTAAAATTTCCAAAAATGTCTCATTCCCTCGGATTTAAATGAAATGTACCGTAAATCATAATATTCGTTGCTGGATAATTAAACCCTCTCAATACAGGTATCATTGCCCCAGAGAATTATGAGATAAGACGGACTGAGCATAAGCGAAATATCTGTATTAATAAGTTTGTACCATCAAGAGTTTAGTATTTATTGTGTTTATAGGGCCCACTCCAATTTTCTTTTTATTAATGCGTAGGGCTCTTTTTGTTAACAAAGAGGAAAGTTAGCACTTGCATCACACACAAATGTTCAAAATAATGTAAGAACAGTTTTATTCTGCAAAAGCCTCTGCCTAGTTGCGAGACCGTGTGAGATCAATATTTGTTTCAAATTATATTAGACTACACGATGTCTCCATCACGCGACAATATTTGTTTAAAATTATATTAGACTACACGATGTCTCCATCACGCAGAAAGAAGTGTAGCTAGCTGTGGCTCCTGTTGTTTCTGATAACAATGTTAATCGTAAGTATCTTATCGTTTCAATAAATGTGGTGAGTAATGATCATGAGTAACTTTATATTAGTGTCATTCTTTAATTATTATGTTGCATGCTACGAGGTTATTTGTAGTTTTAATAATTGCAATTTTCAAAAGTTCTCTGTGTTAATTCCAATTTCAAATGAATTTTTCTCAATAACTTAATTATTGGATTTTTTTTTTAATTTTCGCCACTACCTTTCCTATATTTTACTCTTATTAGTTACATACGTCGTCTCTCTTGAAATCACCTGGTGAGCATTGAATTACATGATTTCATATTAGGTTAGATTAGCTGTAAGGTAATTAAATTTGTGACGAAGTCAAAAAATTATTTATTTTTTTTCTGCCGAATACATTCATCCATCTTTAGATGCTTTGCTTTGGTTGCATTGAGTATAGCTTGTCATTTAATATCTGGGCTATATTTAGTGAAACTAATAAAACATAGGCCTATAATAGCTGTTATAAAACGTAAAGTTTTGTGTGTATTTTACTTTTTACTTATTAACATAGTCTTAATAATATGTAACTCAATTCATAATAATACTAACTTCATCACAGTCATTTCCTACATCATCCGAGCCACGCCCCTTTGTTTTGACTAACCAAAATATGGCAGACCAATGTTCAATTGTCTTCAACTTTCAGAGGTCTTCAGCCTCTCTATAGTATCTAGCTCGGTTTTCCTCTTGGCGATACACGAAAGTAGGAGTACCTCAAGGCACCGTTCTTGGACCACTGCTTTTCTCCATTTATATTAATGACGTGACTACAAACTTACATTACTGCAAGTATCACATTTACGCAGACGACTTACAAGTCTACATACACTCCCGACCAGGCGAAATTGATGCAACTATTGGCAAAATTAATCATGACTTAAATCAAGTTTCTTCATGGGCGAAAAAGTTCGGACTTAGGTTAAATGCTAGTAAGTCACAAGCTATAATACTTGGACATAAGAGACTACTGAACACAATGAACAACAGACATATCCCAATTATTACAGTAAATAATGCCACTATTCCGTACCATTCCGTCGTCAGAAACCTCGGCATTTTCTTAGACGAAAATTTAAATTGGGAATGCCAAATAAAAGAAATATCCAAGAGAGTGTGCTATACCATGCATTCTCTTAACCCATTCAGAAACTCCCTCCCACCAGAATTAAAACAGACTTTAGTGCAAACCCTCGTACTACCACTGTTTGACTATTGTGACGTAATACTTACAGACTTGACAACTGACCTTTCGAACAAGATGCAGCGTGTGCACAATATGAGTATCAGATTCATCAGCAATGCTCACAAATTTGACCACATTACACCCTCGTTCTAATCTTTATCCTGGCTGCAACTTAGTAACCATAGAACACTTCATTCGCTCTCTCTTCTGTTTCGAGTTCTCCACACTTCTACTCCAAATTATCTTTGTTCCCGGTTTAACTACTTATCCTCCAATCACAATCTAAACGCCAGGTCACAGGAGAGCCAAATCTTAGCAGTTCCTGCCCATAGAACATCCCACTATTCATCCTCTTTTACTGTCTCAGTCCCCAGTGAATGGAATTCTCTACCTCAGAAGATTAGGGGCTGCCAGACAATAACCACTTTCAAGAAAAGGCTAAACGATTTCTTACGGGCGCAGTCAAATTGAAGTTATAATTGTGATCGAGTTTAATAATTTAATTTAATTTAGGTATGACTATCATTACTATTATCATTATTATTATTATTATTATTATTATTATTATTATTATTATTATATTATTATTATTATTATTATTATTATTATTATTTTATTGGTGTTGTGAAGATGAAAAGAATCGTCATTGTTTTATATTAATTATATATTATATTGTCTTGTATTGTTGTATTGTATTGCTTTGAATTGTATTGTATTGTATTATGTTATATTCATAGCATTGTAGTAATTTTCTATCATACTGGTTGAGTGGAAGAGAAGGCCGAATGGCCTTAACTCTGCGAGTTAAAATAAACCATTATTATTATTATTATTATTATTATTATTATTATTATTATTATTATTAATAGTTAATTGGATCTCATTCGAGTTTTGATTTTCTCTAGATAAAGCAAAACCTCTAGTGAGATTATTGTTGAAAATATATCTTGCTGCAAACTAAAACCACGCGTTATCACTATATACATCTTACAGAAATCAGTAAAACAACAAATTGGGCCTTCTTTGGGGTAGCTTTCCTGGAGCAATACCAAACATTTTAATAAATTCGACAAAATGAAATGACACTTTACAGAGAAGCTACTTACATACAATGTGCTCATAATTTGTGTGTACGTTTTGTAAGCAATGTTCGCAAATATGATCATATTACCCCCATCCCTGGAAACAATAGGTTGACTTAAACTAGATAAGAAAATAAGGAAATTATCTGCAAGTACTGGTTTCGGTTTTTCATGAAATGTTTTAAAACTTTTCGATTTTTATTGCTAATGTGAAAACACTTAGAAAAAGTGAGTGGAAAGCAACTGTAGTTTTGATTTTATGTTTACGAACTTATGGATATCAGTCGATTGGAAGTGGTAGTCAGTCATTTTATATTTCATGGATATAAGAGGACAGGAACCATTTTGACGCTGAGCTGTAATGGAGTGTCAACGTCACATCATCTTTACGTGAATTTATTTTCGTGTGTACATTCCAGATCAAATCAAGCAGTTTCCTTCATTGTCTGGTTACAAATTTTGCATATACGAAGGTTAGGTTTGGTTAGTTTAGATTTTTATTAACAATTTCGTGCAAGATCGTGTCGCGAGAGGGATGTCTATTGGTTTATATTTGATAACGTCACATTAATTTATATTCGGTTGTTTTCATTTTCTGCCTGTCATTTTGACATCAGTTGTGAGGATGAAAGGTGCGTGTTCTTCTACGTCTCGTGATGGTGGTTTGTGTGCAGGTTGTGATATGCGTGCAACGAAATTTATATAGTTATGTAAGGATGAAGAAAATTTGCGTGAATTTTTGTTTGGTCACGATGTTTTGTGTGATAAATACGAATGTGAAAATTGTAGTTCAAGTTTGAAGACAGATTGGAAATCTAAATCTAACTTATGCAAATTAAGCTTTCAGGAATAACTCCCTGTAAAGTTAATTTGAATAATTTCGAGGGAAAAATTGTTCCGGGGCCGGGTATCGAACCCGGGACCTTTGGTTAAACGTACCAAAGCTCTCCCACTGAGCTACCCGGGAACTCTACCCACACCGATCCAATTTTTCCCTCTATATCCACAGACCTCAAAGTGGGCTGACAACAGTCAAGCAACCAACATTTGAGTGCACACTAACTCTGTGTGACTTTAAATTGTGCTTTTCTGTTACGTACAGTGACGTGTATTATACAAATTAAGCTTTCAGGAATAACTCCCTGTAAAGTTAATTTGAATAATTTCGAGGGAAAAATTGTTCCGGGGCCGGGTATCGAACCCGGGACCTTTGGTTAAACGTACCAACGCTCTCCCACTGAGCTACCCGGGAACTCTACCCACACCGATCCAATTTTTCCCTCTATATCCACAGACCTCAAAGTGGGCTGACAACAGTCAAGCAACCAACATTTGAGTGCACACTAACTCTGTGTGACTTTAAATTGTGGTTTTCTGTTACGTACAGTGACGTGTATTATGCAAATTAAGCTTTCAGGAATAACTCCCTGTAAAGTTAATTTGAATAATTTCGAGGGAAAAATTGTTCCGGGGCCGGGTATCGAACCCGGGACCTTTGGTTAAACGTACCAACGCTCTCCCACTGAGCTACCCGGGAACTCTATCCACACCGATCCAATTTTTCCCTCTATATCCACAGATCTCAAAGTGGGCTGACAACAGTCAAGCAACCAACATTTGAGTGCACACTATGTGTGACTTTAAATTGTGGTTTTCTGTTACGTACAGTGACGTGTATTATGCAAATTAAGCTTTCATGAATAACTCCCTGTAAAGTTAATTTGAATAATTTCGAGGGAAAAATTGTTCCGGGGCCGGGTATCGAACCCGGGACCTTTGGTTAAACGTACCAACGCTCTCCCACTGAGCTACCCGGGAACTCTACCCACACCGATCCAATTTTTCCCTCTATATCCACAGACCCCAAAGTGGGCTGACAACAGTCAAGCAACCAACATTTGAGTGCACACTAACTCTGTGTGACTTTAAATTGTGCTTTTCTGTTACGTACAGTGACGTGTATTATGCAAATTAAGCTTTCAGGAATAACTCCCTGTAAAGTTAATTTGAATAATTTCGAGGGAAAAATTGTTCTGGGGCCGGGTATCGAACCCGGGACCTTTGGTTAAACGTACCAACGCTCTCCCACTGAGCTACCCGGGAACTCTACCCACACCGATCCAATTTTTCCCTCTATATCCACAGACCTCAAAGTGGGCTGACAACAGTCAAGCAACCAACATTTGAGTGCACACTAACTCTGTGTGACTTTAAATTGTGCTTTTCTGTTACGTACAGTGACATGTATTATGCAAATTAAGCTTTCAGGAATAACTCCCTGTAAAGTTAATTTGAATAATTTCGAGGGAAAAATTGTTCCGGGGCCGGGTATCGAACCCGGGACCTTTGGTTAAACGTACCAACGCTCTCCCACTGAGCTACCCGGGAACTCCACCCACACCGATCCAATTTTTCCCTCTATATCCACAGACCTCAAAGTGGGCTGACAACAGTCAAGCAACCAACATTTAAGTGCACACTAACTCTGTGTGACTTTAAATTGTGGTTTTCTTTTACGTACAGTGACGTGTATTATGCAAATTAAGCTTTCAGGAATAACTCCCTGTAAAGTTAATTTGAATAATTTCGAGGGAAAAATTGTTCTGGGGCCGGGTATCGAACCCGGGACCTTTGGTTAAACGTACCAACGCTCTCCAACTGAGCTACCCGGGAACTCTACCCACACCGATCCAATTTTTCTCTCTATATCCACAGACCTCAAAGTGGGCTGACAACAGTCAGGCAACCAACATTTGGACGGAAATAAGAAGGTGCATTATAGTGGATATTTAGCAGAGTTCATGTTCAAGAGGGCATATCCAGATCATCGTGAACGCATGCATTACTTCTTCATGGAAGTGGGAGAAATACATTGTAACTTTTAAAATTCAAAACAATAATGTAGTTTTATTCTTACAACAATAACTCTTCACTTTCTACAATTTAATTCTACTCCCGTCAACAATGGGATTTCCACTCCACACAGTAACACAGTATTCGTTATTGCACTCCACAGAGGACAATGACAATTTACTTGGATTATTGAGAACAACAATGAACTGTTAATTTTAACTAATTTTCACAAAGCACTAGTTACAAATCAGAACTGTCAATTCTCAGTTCACAGTTCGTTTGCCTTGGCTAGTTCTTATAGCTCAGTCACTCAAGTTCACAGTATCTCGAACCACAGACCTTCAGAGACAGTCCACTGAACCTCGAATTCAGGTCCCCCAACTGCGGTCCACTGCACTCGAACTCAGGACTTCGGACGCTCGCACAGCTGCGGACACACTCAAGTCGGACTCCGGTCTCGAAGCTGGTTTCACTGCTACACAACACTGACTGGCTTGCTGTTCACCGACTACAACAAGACTGCAACTAACTAAACTGCTCACGTTCACTCGCGTGTCGTATTTATAACTAAACTACAATGCTAGAAAAATATCCACGGGTGTCCAGAGATAGCATTCTCGAATAATCTGGATTTCTCTCCTCTCTGCCGCGGTCGCTCTCTCTCCTCTCCTCTCTCCGCCACAGCACATGCCCCAGGAAGCAGATGCGCGCGCAACCCGCCCAAACCACGGCCGACCTAGCCCTTCCTCCGCCGGTCGTGAGACCGAATCTCAAGTGGCAGTCACAATATCCACCTCTTCATTAATGTAAGGTAAGTGATCGCAGTTAGTTACTGAACTGTTTCGTCGTTGATTTAGGTTAGGTTAGATTATATTAGCTTAGGAATGTTAAGTTGATCGTTATTACAAATTGAAATGTAGGCTACTTTTGAAGTTGCCTATATATAAAGATTTTTGTTTTTGTTAATTTTTTGTACTTTGAAACTACTTGCGAAAATTGGGAATTTTCATATTTTTTCTCTTGAACTTTTCTGAAATTTTAACACTTTCTGCCAGAGCCATCTTCAGTTACAAGCCGGAGCATGGGTAGGTTTGGCAACACTGAGTGGAGGCGGTCGGAGGCGACATTAAAGCATGACGTTTGACGTTTTAGTGCTTTGATTTCGTTGTCAAATGTACAGTTTCCCTGGAAAAGAATGAGATGATTGAATATTCCTAAGTCTCATATGTAAAACACTGCGCATAATCAGAGACCAGAGCACTGATACACAAGATAACGAATATTGAGTTACTTAGATTTAGGCTATTTGGTTTGTTACTAGCATCGTTCCGAAATTCACTTCAAAAACTGCAAAAAAAAAAAAATATGATAATATTACGTAAATAAAAGATAAATATATACATAAATCGTGTAGTTAAATCGACAATGGACCTTCATGAGTAGATTGACACTCCGCACAGAAAGTAAAGCTTTCGTGTCGTTGCAATAGCTCAGACACTAAGACTTCTGCATGTTGTGTAGAAGAGAGCCAGTTCAATTCTTAGTCTACATCAACGATTTTTTTTTGTCTAAATAACGTTGAAATAGCTAAGTAACGTTGAAATAGAAGTTCTCAGATTAAGTGTTAATGATCACAGACAATACAAAATTACAAGTCATACTATTATAACCGTTCATCTAATGAATGCATTTATATATATATATATATATATATATATATATATATATATACATACATACATACACACACATATACAATGCAAATGTATAGACTTATATTAAAACTTAACAATTAAAATGAAATTATAAAATATTCCTAAGCCACACAGACAAACTTTTGCAAAGGTTTAGAGTCCTTAGGCTATGTCATTTGTTGAGTAATTATTACAATATTTTATTAGTAGCTTTCCCATATGTGTAATAAATGCACTCGCACAAAACAATTTTTGTTAAAAGTGTGGCTTTGGATTATTTCATTCTCACCCCTCAGCTGATTTTAACTATTGTATCTACGTGTTTGCTATAGTGTTTAATTTAATGTGCATTCAATTTCATTCATGTTATGTTTGAATGAAGAGGATGCTCTCTTATTCGAGACAGTTCGACAGGACCCCATTCGGACTGCTAACGAAATAAGAGCAGCATCTAACTTTTCCGGTTCTTCACAGACTGTGATCAGCAGGTTGAGGAACCACGGTATTAGGAGCCGGAGGGCTGCGCAAATGGAAATATTGGGGGAAGCACAAGCTGTCGACCGTCTTGCCTTCACTACCAATCGAATGGGTTTCGATTGGAGAAATATAATTTTCTCCGACGAAACAACCATCTCGAGTGATTACGAAGGTCCTGTCTGTGTCTATCGTGAGGATGGTCTTCGAAATGATCAGCGCTATGTGCACTAACGTTAAAGATCGTGGCGCTTTAGCATATCGTGTTGAGGGTGGATGTCTTACGATGTACCTGGCGTTATAGAACGCATCGATAGCCGGTTTAATGCGGGACCTTACGAGCACATTCTGGAATATATTGTGACAGCGACGTGAGATTCGAACTCACGACCAGCGTCCCGCAAGAGAGCAGATCGCGCGGGCTTCACGGAGCACTGATGGACGGCGCGGCGGAGAGAGGGGAAAGGGCCTACGCGGCGAGGGAGATCGCGCGCCCAGCTGCTTACGGAGTGAAGGGGGAATGGACCTTCCCGACTCTTCCAGAAGCCCGTCGAAGTGGAAAAATCGCGAATTCGAAGTCTCTCGGTTACGTTGCTGCGGTTATAAATTACGGACGCGAAGGAGTGTGTGTGTCATTCATAATTAGTTCAGTGTGTAAGCCAGTGAACAGAGCAAGCTAGCCAGTCTTGTGTACCGGAGTTCGACTTGAGTGTGCGTCCGCAACTGTGCCAGCATCCGAAGGCCTGAGTTCGAGTGCAGTGGACCGAGTTTGAGGGACCTGAGTTCGAGTGCAGTGGACCGCAGTTGGAGGGACCTGAGTTCGAGTACAGTGGACTGTCTCTGAAGGTCTGTGGTTCGAGATACTGTGAACTCGAGTGACTGAGCTAGAAGAACTGTGAACTGAGAACTGATAGTTCTGATTTGTAAATAGTGCTTTGTAAATATTAGTTAAGATTAGCAGTTCATTGTTGTTCGCACTAGTCCAAGTAAATTGTCATTGTCGTCGGTGGAGTGCTATAACGAATACTGTGTTGAGTGAAAATCCAATTGTTGACGAGAGCGTTTAAGGCGAATTGTAGAAAGGAATTATTGTTGGAAGAATAAAATCCTATTGTTGAGTTGAAATAAAATTCACATTGGTGTCAGAATCGGGACATTATCGACAATGGAGAACCTACAGCAGATCCTGCAAACCATCGCAGAAATGAAAGCAGAAATGAACATGCACATTAGTGAAGTAAAAGATAACATGAACAAGCACATCAGTGAGGTTAAGAACGACATAAGTGATGTGAAAACGGAGATGAAAAGTGACATAAGTGATGTGAAAACAGAGATGAAAAGTGACATAAGTGAAGTGAAAGGCGACATAAGCGGAGTGAAAGGCGACATAAGCGGAGTGAAAAATGACGTCACTACGCAAATTGAAAGCGTTTCGGCCCTCGTAGATGAAATTGTCGCCATCGTAAAAGACGAACTTAAGGCCGATTTGCATAAACTAAACCAGAATTTTACAACTATAAACGAGACAGTAGTCGAGTTGAGACAGGATGTAGACCATTATGACGGCAAAATCCGCGATCTCGAGCGTCGTCAAGAGCAGACGAGTGAGGTGATGGACAAACACGCTGAGGAAAACAAGCACATACTCGCGTTAATGGACCGACATGCTGAAGAAAACAAGCACATTCTCGCGTTGGTGGATCGCCAGGCTAGAGAACAGAAACAGATAATTGCCGAGGAAGTTCAACGGGCCGTGAAAAGATCGGCGACAGAATGGAGGACCTCATGTAGTGGCCATGTGGAACCATCGCCCTCAGCCAGACATTACAACGTCAAGACGCCGAAGTTCGACGGTACGACGTCTTGGGCGATATTCCGTCGCCAGTTCGAGGCCATCGCAGAGCACAATGGGTGGACGCCGGCAGAGAAAACTACTCAGCTGCTGGCCGCGCTTCAGGGACAGGCGTCGGAGATTCTTCACAGCGTTCCAGAAGATGGGACAGCCGCTGAGATAATGGCGGCCCTGGAGGGACGTTATGGTGACCATCAACTTGCTGCAGCATTTAGGACCCAACTAAAAACGAGGGTCCAACAGTCAGGCGAGTCCCTACAAGAATTCGCGATGGCGGTGGAACAACTGGCCCATAAGGCGCTCAGGGACCTACCTAATGACTTCATCGCTGGAGAGGCGGCCTACACCTTCGGCAGCGGAGTTCGAGACCCGGAAATAAAGCAACAGCTACTCTTGGCAGAGCATCGCACCATCAATGCAGCTCTGGCGGCGGCCCTAAGGATGGAGGCAGCCAAGTTGACGGCGAACGTCTCGGCATCGCACCGGATTAGGAGCGTCGCGGCGGCCGACGTCGAGGAACGTCAACCGAAATCACCCGAGCGACGAAGAAGAGGAGTGCCCACCTGCTGGTCCTGCGGCGAGCCTGGACACCTGAGGAGGGACTGTGACCGATCTGGTCACAAACAGGAAAACTAAAAGGGGCCGATGCGACGAGGGGCACGTCGGCGCCGTCATCACCATCCCCTCGGCTGATCTTGAAGACGGTTAACAAAAGATGCGACGATGGGCTGATTGCTGACGGATGGATAAGAGGCCGCCCATGCAGAGTACTGGTAGACACCGGGGCGTCGCTCACTATCGCCAGACCGGAAGTCGTGCGAGGACTACCTGGGAGGACGCCGCTGCGCCGGTATGAGCTACGTACTGCCTCGGGCGAGAGCCTGCCCATCCAGAAAGAGGTTTTCCTGGATCTGACATTGGGAAAGAGGAGACTGGAGATGTGGGTGTTCGTCGCCAACATCACTGAAGACGTCATCCTGGGACTCGACGCCATGCGGATCTTCGATGCAACGGTGGACGTCCGGCGCCGTATCCTCCGTTTTGGCCAGGAAGTGATCCTCAGGGACGTCGAAGACCAACCCATGGCCAGCAGATTCACCTTGAAGAATAATGTGACAATCCCAGCAGGCTGCGAGATGGTGGTGATGCCAAGGCTGGACGGACAACCTAAGAGAAACCTGCTCC
The DNA here is from genome assembly GCF_040183065.1 of Periplaneta americana. NCBI lineage: Eukaryota > Metazoa > Arthropoda > Insecta > Blattodea > Blattidae > Periplaneta > Periplaneta americana. Next base: position 121,575,920 of record NC_091121.1, on the reverse strand, counting down.
TCGATTCGCAAACAACTCCGATAGATGGGGTTTATGTGGCCAGATCCCTACTCCCGAACAAGAATGTGGTACCGGTGAGAGTCCTGAATGTCACCAATCGGGACAAGGAGGTGCCTAGTGGAACTGTACTAGGTAGCGTCGAGCCGGTGGTGTCTGTGACGTCTCTGGCAGATCACGAGGAGTGTCACCGACCACGTCCAGATTTAGACCCATCATTGAAAGAGCTGGCTCGAGAATTGCCGGCGAATTTAAGCAAAAGAGAAAGAAGACAAGTCCACGATCTACTGACTGAATTTCAGGACGTGTTCACTCTGTCTGAAAATGACTACGGGACAACAGAGAAAGTTCAGCACCGCATCGACACCGGAAATGCTCGCCCAATCAGACAACTTCCTCGACACGTCCCTCTAGCTAGACAGAGGGAGATTGACAGCCAACTGGAGGGCATGAAAGCAAGAGGGGTCATCGAGGAATCCGACAGCCCTTGGTCATCACCTGTAGTGCTGGTGAAGAAGAAGAATGGGGACCTGCGTTTCTGCGTGGACTACAGAAGACTGAATGACGTCACCAAGAAGGACTGCTTTCCCCTCCCACGAATTGACGACACCTTGGACACCCTGGCCGGAGCAGAGTGGTTCTCGACGTTGGATCTCAAGTCAGAATACTGGCAGGTGGCGCTACATCCGGAGGACAAGGAGAAAACGGCATTCTCTACAGGCCAGGGATTATGGCAGTTCACCGTTATGCCGTTCGGCCTCTGCAACGCCCCGGCTACATTCCAGAGACTAATGGAGTCCGTAATGAGAGGCCTGACCTGATTGCTGTACCTTGATGACGTCATCGTGGTCGGCAAGACTTTCGGCGAACAGCTATCGAACCTGAGGAAAGTGTTCGAGAGACTGAGACAAGCCAGACTGAAGTTGAACCCGAAGAAATGTCATCTGTTCCAGAAGAAGGTCAGCCACCTGGGGCACGTAGTAGGGACCAACGGAGTGGCCACAGACCCGGAGAAGCTACAAGCCGTCAGAGGATGGCCGAGACCGAGGGACAAGCAGGAGCTGCGCCGCTTTCTCGGCCTCTGCACTTATTACAGAAGGTTCGTAGCTGGGTACGCCAACATCGCAAAAGCCTCTAACCCAGCTGACCGAGGAGAAACGACAAATCCAGTGGACGGACGAGGCGGAGTCATCCTTCCAGTGACTGAAAGAGGCGCTCTGCACTGCTCCTGTACTGGGATATCCCATCCCTGGAAGGAAGTTCACGCTCGACACGGACGCCAGCAACGTAGGCATCGGCTGAGTACTCTCTCAGAAACAGGACGGGCAAGAGAGGGTGATTGCCTACTTCAGCCGAACACTATCCAAAGCTGGGAGAAACTACTGTGTGACGCGTAGAGAACTTCTTGCCATTGTGGAAGCCCTGAAGCATTTCTACAAGTATTTGTATGGCCAGGAATTCCATCTGAGGACAGACCTTTCTGCACTCACCTGGCTATTGAGCTTCAAGAATCTGGAGGGGCAGACCGCCCGTTGGGTTCAACGACTGCAGGAGTACAACTTCACCTCCGAACACCGCCAAGGGAAGAAACATTCCAACGCTGATGTCTTATCAAGACGCCCGTGCACGGACGGCTGCAAACACTGCCTGAAAGTAGAAGAGCGAGATGGCGCCCACGCAGTCCGAGCCCAGGATGGGATAACGCAGCCATAAGGAGGGAGCAGCTGGAGGACCCAAACATTGGACAGCTACTACGTGATGTGGAGTCCGGCCAGAGACCAGTATGGGCCGATATCGCCAACCGTAGCACCACTTAAAAAAGCTACTGGGCCCAGTGGGAATCCTTCACTGTCAAGGACGGTATCTTGAAGAGGATTTGGGAGTCGGCCGATGGAAGGACCCGCATAGAACTTGTCCTGCCCAGGAGCAAGGTGAAGGAAGTGCTGGAGGAGACTCAAGCTGGAGTGACTGGAGGCCACCTGGGAGCCAACAAGACGCTGAACAAGTTAAGGCAGAGGTTCTATTGGTTGCATCAGAGAACCGACACTGAACAATGGTGCCGAAGATGCGACACCTGTGCAGCCAGTCGCGGACCAAGGACACGCAGCAGGGGAGCCATGCAGCAGTACAACGTGGGACCTCCTTTTGAGAGGATCGCCATCGACGTTGCTGGACCGTTCCCGGTCACGGATCGCGGGAACCGCTACCTCCTAGTCGCCATGGATTACTTCACAAAATGGCCAGAAGTGTACGCGATTCCCAACCAAGAGGCTTCAACAGTGGCCGACGCGCTGCTTGACAACTTCATCTGCCGATTCGGGGTGCCCCGGGAATTGCATAGCGATCAGGGGCGAAACTTCGAATCCAACCTGATGGGAGAATTGCTCGAGCGTCTGGGGGTGCATAAAACCAGGACCACTCCCCTCCACCCACAGTCCGACGGCATGGTGGAACGATACATCAAAACCGTCGAGGAGCACCTGCGGAAGGTGGTGTCCAACCATCAGCGAGACTGGGATGCCAGAGTCCCACTGTTCCTCTTGGCCTACAGAGCTTCGGTCCACGATACAACAGGGATGACACCGGCAAACATGGTCTTCGGGAGAGAGCTCCGCCCGCCCTGCGATCTGCTGTTTGGCACGCCACCCAGCGCCGACCAACCAGCGACTGACTATGTGGCAGAACTCACCGAGAAGTTTAATGGAGTTCACCAACTGGCCAGAGAGCACCTCAAGATGGCCAGCGACAGGATGAAAGTGCGCTACGACAGATTAGCCAACTCTGCAGGATTCCAGGAGGGCGACCTGGTGTGGCTGTATCCACCTACCAGGACCAAAGGGAAATCACCAAAGCTGCAGCGTGCCTGGGATGGACCATGCCGCGTGGTGACCCGGATCAACGACGTGGTGTACCGCATCCAGCGACAACCTCCAGGGAAGATGATGGTGGTGCATCTGGACCGATTAGCAGCCTACCAAGGGACTGCCCAGGACGAGCAGCCCTAAGGAGGGAGCAATGTGACAGCGACGTGAGATTCGAACTCACGACCAGCGTCCCGCAAGAGAGCAGATCGTGCGGGCTTCACGGAGCACTGATGGACGGAGCGGCGGAGAGAGGGGAAAGGGCCTACGCGGCGAGGGAGATCGCGCGCCCAGCTGCTTACGGAGTGAAGGGGGAATGGACCTTCCCGACTCTTCCAGAAGCCCGTCGAAGTGGAAAAATCGCGAATTCGAAGTCTCTCGGTTACGTTGCTGCGGTTATAAATTACGGACGCGAAGGAGTGTGTGTGTCATTCATAATTAGTTCAGTGAGTAAGCCAGTGAACAGAGCAAGCTAGCCAGTCTTGTGTACCGGAGTTCGACTTGAGTGTGCGTCCGCAACTGTGCCAACATCCGAAGGCCTGAGTTCGAGTGCAGTGGACCGCAGTTGGAGGGACCTGAGTTCGAGTGCAGTGGACCGCAGTTGGAGGGACCTGAGTTCGAGTACAGTGGACTGTCTCTGAAGGTCTGTGGTTCGAGATACTGTGAACTCGAGTGACTGAGCTAGAAGAACTGTGAACTGAGAACTGATAGTTCTGATTTGTAAATAGTGCTTTGTAAATATTAGTTAAGATTAGCAGTTCATTGTTGTTCGCACTAGTCCAAGTAAATTGTCATTGTCGTCGGTGGAGTGCTATAACGAATACTGTGTTGAGTGAAAATCCAATTGTTGACGAGAGCATTTAAGGCGAATTGTAGAAAGGAATTATTGTTGGAGGAATAAAATCCTATTGTTGAGTTGAAATAAAATTCACAATATATTCCTTCCTTCCGTCCCTAGAACGTTTTCCCGAAGGAACATTTCTGTTCCAGCAGGATAACCATCCCGTGCACTATGCCGCAAGCATTCAAGAATGGTTTCAAAGGAGACCCGAGATCGAAATCATTAATTGGTCTCCGAAGTCACCTGATTTGAATGTCATCGAAAATTTATGGGCGGAATTGAAAAAGAGAAGGATAGCCACCTATGCCCACCGACGCCCTCGAAATCGAGACGAATTGTGGGATCAAGTTGTTGACACCTGGGATGATCTCGCCGGGGATTAGAACTTATTCCACAATCTTTTGACATCCATGCCGGACTGACTTAGAGCTGTAATAGAAGCTGATGGAATGTGGACAAGATTTTAAGTTAACAGGTCTCTTTTTGTTACTTATGATTTTTGTTTGAGGAAGAATACTTTTAACTTCCATGTAAGATTTATTTTTTTGACGAGGTTCAGCCCACTTGTAAGATCCAGAAATTGGGCATAAATTATTCATATTTTTCGACAAATTAGACAGTCGAAGAACTCTGAAGAAATTAATTACACCTCAATAAAAGAAAAGTTTTACCTCAGATCGAACACGAGACGTTTCGGGTTTCGGTTAAGCAGTGGAACTGACACGCTACTATATGAGCTACCGAGACAAGACAGTGACAGCGGCAGTCTAGAATGTAGATCCCATAGCAGGCATTTCCCATTCGGTACAGAGAAGCAATGATATTTTGTGACCCGAGCTATGTTGTGAAATCGTGGCCTTAAATGGCTGTCTTCTTCGTGATTCTTACTCTGGTCCTTGTCCTTGTTGTGGTCCTTGCAACAATTCTTGTTGTATTTGTCATGATACGTATCGTTACGTCGATATCGAGTGAACCGCGCTGTAGAACTTTAACTTCCCGACGACCAAGAGTCGTCTCATTCCTTTTAAGGGTAACTGTATATTTTCGACATTAATTGATACAAAACTACGTGCATATGATCAAGATTCAGTGTATTGATGTACGTAATTTATTACGGAATCCGAACTGGTATTTTATTTGAGTGTCAGAATACCGCGTAAGCACTTGCATACAGCCACTTATAATTAAAAAATAAAAAATAAAAATGTGTTTTTCATTGATGGTACAAGGCAAAATAAATAAATACTTAAAGAAATGTTACTTGTACTAAAAATAAATAAAATAACGACGTACTTTCGCAATACCCTATTCCAATCAATTAACCATTATGTGGCTAGTAAATTGACAATGTTTTGCCGCTTTATGTTGTTTCACCTCTGACGTGAAAGGTTTAGGATATCATATACATTTTAATTTCATGTGATTATCTGTCGTGCTTTTCTATACATATTTCAGATGTCCAGGAAGCTAGTTTTAGCTTGAACCTCACCAGTCACCATAACAATACTTTTATCCTAAATTATTTGTTATAAACTTTTTAAAATACGGAATAATTTTAAATAAATATAATTACAGAAAACAAACTAAGAATGTAAATTATGCAAATAAAATAAAAAATGTAAACAGAGGAAACTACTGACATATTATTATAATAAAGTATGAGGATGTAAATACAGTTAGGCCAAGTATAAAGATCTATGAAAAAATGAAGAAACATAGGCCTATCATCAACATAATATGTAACAAAACACATCATTATCTATTAAGTATGTGCCAATTAGCGTAAACTCAGTGAACTTTAAATCCTGTAAATACGAAGTGAAAAGAAACATGTTTATAACTAATTTATTACGAAAGAAATAATATTAATAAACAAACCTTGAAAGCTAACAACTTGAGTGTATGCACCTACAAATTATAGGTAGTTCTGACGTATAGCAGAGGCATTCCGAATCTTCAACAAAACTGTAACATTTATGGGATCACTAAAACAGCTGTTTACAATGAACTTGAAAATCAACGGCGTAACTTTATTGATATAGCAGGCGAGACCCAACAATTTGGCAAGAATTCTGATACACCACAAACCACAAGTAAGACTATAAAAATGTAGTTTATACAATATTTAATATTTAGAAGAATTTTCAATCACTTTGTCATTAATAATAACTGTAAAAATTGCTAACGACTGCAGCCATATTTTCATTTATTGTCTTATTTTTATCGCCAACACGCACTTAGTTCATAATACATCAACAATTAACGTTTGGTACGAACGCGAACATAATTTCCTCAACACACACTTATATTGTAACATTAATTTACATTGAAAATCGGCATTAGCACAAACACGTGTTCTGGAAAGTAGGCCTCCGGTTGACAGTTAATTACAGTGTTCCCGACGTATGGCTCCGGCTTGTAACTAAAGAAGGCTCTGTTTCTGCTCATTTTGTCTAAGTCTCGCCATGAAACAATACTAACAATACCATCCTATCGCACCTCCTTCTACTCATATTCTTTCACAATAGCCCTGCATAACCTCTGAAATTCAGTACCTGCTAGCATCACGGACTATCGAAATAAAATGAATTCAAACGCAAACTTGGCACTTGGTCAGTAATTGAGACTCGTTCAGACATGGCTTCTTGTAAATAGTTATCTTATTCTACCAAAAATATTTCAATATTCCGTAATTTCCTCACTATATAATTTTATTATTCTAGGTTTAATTTGTGCTCCAGTAAAAAAAAAAATCATTCTTTGTTCTTAACTACGGGCTATTCCATATGAAATCAAGCAGTAAAAAACCTCGCATTTTTTATATACTCTAATTTTTTCCCTACTTATACAAGGTGCTGAGGGGAGTGCATTTTCAAAAATATACCATCGAAAGCAGGGGCGGATGCAAGGGGGGGGGATTAAGGGGATATATCTCCTCCCGAAATTTTGAGAAAAATACGAAACAAGAAACAAAAATAATATTAATTTTAATTCGTGAATGTACATAGGAATTAGAGGGTTTTCCACGTAAATTCTCTTTGCTAAAATGTTAAATTCCAAGAACTGCAGGAAGACAAACACAGCGTTCTTACTTCAAGACAGAGAGTCATGAAGAGTATTTTAGGCTCTTAATTTTCCTTCTCTTCTTAGACTATTTCATTAGTCAGCTCAAGGACAGGTTTTTAAATCATAAGGGAATCCTAAAGTCCATACAAACTTTTCTGCCTAAAAACATAGTGCGAGCATCAGATGAAGATTTAGAAACTGCTGTTGAGGCTATAGTAAATCAGTGGCCCAATGATGTTGATGCATCACCAGAGTCTTTCTTCAGTGAATTGAAGATGTGGAGAAGAAATTTCCTTGATCAGAAAAATCTTCACCTAATACCTACTGCTTTTATATCATCTTTGAACAGGTGCAATGAAATTATTTTTCCATGCACTCTCAAGGTGCTGAAACTTTTCTGTACATTGCCTGTAACTACAGCAACACCAGAACACTCGTTCTCAACATTGCGGTATTTGAAGACTTACTTGAGGAGCACGATGGGAGCAGACATTAAATGCACTGGCCTTGATGTATATACATAAAAATGTAAAAGTAAAAGCTCATGAAGTACTGGATGAAATGTCTAAGAAGCCTCGTCGCCTTCTTCTGTAAATGTCATTCTGTCATTGTTTTTCTACTGCAGTCATTATAAATGTTAAAATTTAAATATTATGGTTTATTTAACAACGCTCGCAATTGCTGAGGTTATATCAGTGTCGCAGGTGTGCTGGAATTTTTTCCTCTCAGGACTTCTTTTACATGCCAGTAAATCGACTGATATGAGGCCTGTCGCATTTAAACACACTTAAATACCATCGAGCTGGGTTGGGGTAGAACCCGCAACTTCGAGCTCAGAAGGCTATACCGACTACGCTACTCAGGCCAACTTGTAAATGTTTGTGACTCGGAAACAAATTGTGAGTATATAAACTTATTTCTCATTACTCCATTTTTACTATCTCCTCAAATCCCTCCCCGAAAAAAAATCCTGCGTCCGCCCCTGATCGAAAGTCAAACGGTTTTCGTATTATTGAGCGACAAATTTACCGTATTTTATATAAACAAGCCTCTTCCACCGCTCAGAACTCCGGAACCATTTACTGCAGAACATTGAACGAGAGCTTATTTTGAAGCTGACATTTGGTAGGTTATGTTAAGAAGTAATCCTTATTTTTATTGTTCACAGAGAGACAGATAATCTGATTTTACTTGTTGTTACGCTTTTTGATCATTTGTAAAAATGTAAAAAAATATTGAGAAAAAAACTTGCATTATTAAGAGGGATTCGGCATTGTTTGCTTAGTGGTACGTCATTAAGTTTCGAGGGTATTAAATAGATTATTTTTACACGCCTAGACTTGAATGGCGCAGTACCGCTTGCACTGGCCGAGAGCTTAAGATAAGCGAGAGTTGGGCGTCATTTTACTCCTGTGTTTATGAAAAAATGTGGTAAAGCTAGCACAGCCATGACTGCTAGACGACACATCACGTGTATGTCTCCTGGCCTTGCTTGTCTCGGCTAAGCTCCCGTCTCACAGTCAGCTGCTTAGTTCACGCGCGTACTATTTATTTTCTTTATTTGATATTTTCAATACTTTCTTATCAACATACCATCAGTAAAAAATATGTTTATTTGTACTTTCAATGCGGAATCTAACTATATATTTTTTAAATATCTTTTCCTAGTCAAAGGTGTCTTAATGAGGAAAAATCTAAATTTATCCATTTCCATAAAATGTAAGAATATCTGTTTATATGTCAATATAAACTTTAATTTCTCAGCATCAAAACAAACCATGATTTTGATCATTGGATGAAAGGGTTTCGGAGCTACAACAGTTTAAAGTTGCTAATTTTATGAAAATACGATAAATTTAAATATTTTTAATTTAAACACTATGAAGTTCTGATGCCTCAAACTTTGCACAAAGCATTGTATCACAGTTCTCTACGTACAAAAAAAAAGTTTCATTGTATTTAGAAATTGTAAGGTCAATTTTCTCTATATTTCGGTCGATTTGAGATGGAATAGCTCCTACCGGTAATATAATAAATTCTCTAGCCTTTATTAATCAGGTAATTTTTAGTAGCCTACTTTGATTTTTATTGTAATTGTAGATTTTATATTAATTGTAATTATAATATTGTATTCTTAATATTGCAGTTATAATCCTCTAGTACAGGGGAAGAGAAGGCCTGATGGCCTTATCTCTACCAGATTAAATAAATATATATGGTGAATCTAACGATGTGAATGAAGGTTACCCTGAAAATATTATTCAAAATCTAGAACAGACCCTAACAAAGTTGACCCACACGAATGTTGTAGTTGTGAAACTACCTTATTGTCATGACATGTACTCATGGGTTAATAATGAAATCAAAAAATAAATTCAAACATAACCTTATTATGTAAGAGATTTAGCAATGTTAAAATTATAAACACTTACGATGCAGATAGGAAATTGTACACCCGACATGGATTTCATTTTAATAGACGAGGAAAGAAGATACTTGCCAATGTGATAAGTAGAGCAGTACTGAATCTACTTACTGAAAAGATTGAAGTAGCTCAGTCAGTTGATTCAGGGGATGCTCAGTCAGCTGATTCAGTGAATTCTTAGTCAGTTGATTAGGAGGGTTCTCAGCTGTTTCAGAGAATAATCAAGCAATATGCCTACAAAAAAACTGAATAGACTAATAGATAGTAGCCCCCATACTAATGAGCCATTATATGCTCAAAAGATAGGAAAGTCCTGCACAAAGTCCTTTGATCTTTATTATCAAAATGTCAGTGGGCTTAGAAGTAAAATTAATGATTTTAGATTGTCTGTTCAGTCAGGTGATTATGACATTATATGCTTAACTGAAACCTGGCTAAACAGTAGTTTTACTGATAGTGAATTATTTGTAGGGAATGATTATTTGGTATTTAGAAAAGATAGAAACTACAACATATTTGAGAGTGAACGTGGTGGTGGTGTACTTATTGCAGTTAAAAGTAATATCCTTTGTACTAGGGTATGCCAACTGAAAACTGAAGAAGAAAATATTTGGGTCAAAATCAAATTAGGGAACAATAAGCTAATATATATCTGCACTGTATATTTTCCACCTCGTTCTCCTATAGAAGTATATAGTGATTTCTATACAAACACACTAAGTGGTGATGCCTTAAACCATAATGTCTTCATTATTGGTGATTTTAATATTCCTGGTTATAGCGAGCATGTAAATGATTCTCTGTTTACTGAACTTATTGATTTTATGGATACTGCTGAACTAGAGCAAATTAATAATATTCCCAATACAATGGATAGATACTTAGATCTGGCAGTAACTAATATTAAGACTATAAAGGTTAGAGAAGTGAATGCAGATGCTGTATTAGTCAGTGCTGATCCATTACATCCTGCACTTCAACTCGAGTTATTTTATTCTGCTAATACACAGTTAATAGGACTAATCATAACCTATTACCTCTATCCTACAACTATTAACGTGGGGATTACTTAAAGCTATACAGCTTACTTAATAATACTGATTGGTCTTCTGTCACAGGGCAGAATGATGTCAATAACGCAGTGAATAATTTTTTATGAATTATTAACTAAATCAATGGATGACACAATCCCAAAATGTAAAAAAAGGAAGTACAGCTATCCCACGTGGTATACACCCGAACTCATAAAGAAAATTAAAAAAAAAATACAGGCATAGGCAAACGTATAAAAAAACAGGGTCACTATATCATTTATACATGTTTGATACACTAAGAGCTGAGGTCAAAAATGATATACGTAATGCATTTGAAGAATATACTTTAGATGTTGAAAATTCTATGCTTGATGGAAACTATGAGGCCTTTTGGAAATACACAAAACAGATGCGTAAATCTAACAGTAGGTTGCCATGTAATATGAGATACTTAGATTGCAATTTTTAAACACCTGAAAAAATTGTAAATATTTTTAAGAACTACTTCCAAAGTGTGTACATACCTAGTAGTATCACTTCTGAAGTTACCACTGAACAAGAGTCTTGTGAATATTTTGATTGTATTAACATTAATGTTATTAGCGAAGAAGATATTATTAGTGCAATTAAGAAACTTAGATCGAAGAAATCAGTAGGGCCAGACGAAATCCCCCCATATATTGTAAAGGGGTGTAAAGAAAGTCTCATCAAACCCCTATTGCATATTTATAATTTATCTCTCAAGACTGGGATTTTTCCTGATAGATGGAAAATAGCCAAAGTTTGTCCAATTCATAAGGGCGGAGACAAGGAACTGGTTAATAATTATAGGCCTATATCGATATTGTCCATCTTTTCAAAACTTTTTCAATCTATTATATATAAATACATTTATTTCTCAGTCAAAAACATTATTGACGACAAACAACAAGGTTTCGTTACTGGTAGATCAACTTCATCCAATTTAGTATGGTTTTGTGATTATGTCACTGAAAATATGGACATGGGTAATCCAGTTAATGTAATCTACACAGACTTCAAAAAAGCATTTGATACTGTTGATCACTATACAGGGTGTTTCAAAAATACGGGGCATAATTTCAGGTATGTATTTCCCACATGTAGACAATCAAAATAGTTCATTACAACATGTGTCCGGAAATGCTTTATTTCCGAGTTATGGCCTTCACAACATTGAAATTCACGGAACCATAACTCATGTTTTAGAACACACTCCACTGATCAATCGTCAACACATTCACTTCTTGCATGATGGCACTCCTGCACACTTCAGTCGTACGGCTCGCCGGTACTTGGATCGAAGGTTTCCTGATCGAGGGATAGGTAGAGGTGGCCCAATTGCTTGGCCTCCACGCTCACCTGATCTGAACCCCCTCGATTTCTTCTTGTGGGGCCATTTAAAATCATTGGTTTATTTGTCTCCGGTGCCTGATTTGGAATCCCTTCGGAATCGAATTGTGGCATGTTCTGAGGACATACGCAATACTTCTAGAGTTTGGGATCGTGTTCGCAGGTCAATGAGACATCGATGTGAGGTCTGTATTCAAGCAGGAGGTGGACATTTTGAACATCTTCTGTAATGACAACGACCTACGGAAAGCAAAACGTTCCGGCGAATTTCAATGTTGTGAAGTCCATAATTCGGAAATGAAGCATTTCCGGACACATGTTGTAATGAACTATTTTGATTGTCTACATGTGGGAAATACATACCTGAAATTATGCCCCGTATTTTTAAACACCCTGTATATTGTTAAAGAAGCTTGCCAAATACGGGATTAGTAATTCTCTTATAAATCGATTTAGAAGTTACCTATTAAACCGCAAACAGGTTGTTGTCTTCAACAAATGTCGATCTGAAGAATTTACAGTGACATCAGGGGTCCCTCAAGGATCAAATCTGGGTCCACTTTTATTTTTATTATTTATAAATGACCTACCGAACTCGATATCAAACTCACTATGTTTAATGTATGCTGATGATGTCAAAATTATTAAATCTTGTCCTACAGCTAATGACTGTCACTTGCTTCAGAGAGATCTAAACGAGTTATACAAGTGGTCACTGAAGAATAAACTGTATTTCAACTTAAATAAATGTCATTATATGATATATACTAGGAAAAAAACTTATTTCCTTATAGATACTCAATGGGTGGGGAATTCCTGGAAATGACTGACAAGGTAAAAGATTTAGGCATAGTACTCACTTATAATATGGATTTTTCCAGCCATATACTTGAACTTGTGTCTCAGTCTCTTAAACTTCTAGGATTTATCTATAGACATACCACAAAATTCTCCTCTCAAGATAGTTTAAAAATTATATTTTTTTCACTAGTTAGATCAAAACTTGAACATTGCAGTACTGTATGAAACCCCTATCAAATTAAATATATTAACAAAATTGAGAGTGTTCAAAAAAGATTCATCAGATTTTTGTTTCTTAAATCATTTGGTTACTATCCCTCCTGGAATAATGAAAGTAGTATCTCGTACTCATCTCTTTTGTCTCTATTTAATTTTGAAAGTTTGCAACACAGAAGAAATAATATTGATATAAAATGCCTCCATAATTTATTAACAAGTTCTGTAAATAGTCATCTACTGTCCAGGATAGCAATACATGTACCAAGAGAGAACTGTAGGACCAGTAAAACATTTAATATAAACTATGCTAGGACATGTTATTATAAGTACTCTCCACTTCTTAGAATCTGTTCCTTCTATAATAAACTGAGCAATATTGACATCTTTCAGGATACAACCACACTCTTGAGAGAAATAAATACCAATAGCGTTCAAAACACTCCATAAGTATTTTGCTAATAAATAGGTCTTAACTGGTTTGCATATTGTATTTTTGGTCTTCTTTCTTAAATTATTTCATACCCATTATCATTACGAACTCGCTCCTAATTCTGACTTAACGTAGGCCTAGTCCCTCATCAGTTATTGTATTATTGTTACTAATCTGTGACTAGTTATTTGCATTTCATGTTTTCTTCATACTGTAAATAGGTACTTTTGTTTTTGTTTACCGAGATTTACATGTAATATTTGCTTAATATCTTTTGTTGAGTAGTATTGGATTGTAACTGTTTAAGTTTAAATACCATTATTATATGTATTACTACTGTTATTTTCATTTTATATACTCTGTAATTACATTGTTGAGTGGATTAAATAAATAAATAAATACTACTATGCCACACTACATACAGCATGGCATGTGTACCCGTAAGTCTTTTTTAAGATCTAGCTAAAACGGTTAAGAAAACTCAGATTTTACCTCACAGCCAGTGTATCCTCAAAATTTTTAACTGGTTCTTCGAACTGCGACAAATTTAACAAACGGTTTGGCAAGCCGGTGCGAACCGGTTGAATGACACCAGTGGTAATTACTGAAGGCGAGGCTACTGTTTTGTTAACCCTACAATAAGAAGATACGAAATTTTGCTTAGCCTATTGCGTACTGTGTCCAATTTTGTGCGACGATTGAGCACAAAAGTATGTTAGCATATACGAATATACTTAAGAACTTGCATAAATGCAAAAAATAATACACTCTATAACTTATAATAATGAAGTAACAAGCAATATTTACCTCCTGGATAAGTTTCAAACATCAAGGCTGTAAAAGAATAACTGTACGAGACCATGCACTACTATCAAGTATGCCGTGGCCATCAGAGTCACCAACCGAGCCCCTACCACGCCGTAGTGGAGAAGTGAGAAATATGTTCCCAAATTGAAGTAATGGAAAGCCGCCATTTGTTTGGTAGTAAACGCGCGGGATTTGGAAACAGCTATTTTAAAACGTGTTGCATAGCGTATTCGAAAGCTAAATGTTTTTGTTTACAGGAACAAAACTTCGTTCACGAGATACCTTTAATAACGTTTTTCTGCTCTCAGCAGAGTTGCTAGGTTTTCTGCGAAGGAAATCGGGATATCAGAAACTAACTTAAGACATTAGACTTATCAACACTTTATCATAAGATTTATAGTTGCTTTCTGCAAATTAGTATTCGCGTGCTTTAATGTAATATTCGCCTCCTTGAGAAACACTAAAATACGAATGTCACATAGTTGCAGTGAATACTACAGGCTAATCATTTTTCTTTCATTAACCACGAATATGTTTTAACCATTCGCTATTAAATTAATTTTGCAACTTTCCTTTTTCGGAACCGGTAGTCCAACAGTATATCTGACGATGAATCCATGTTTATACATAGTTCACTGCACTATAAAATGCAGCAATTGTATGTGTCTGTTATTAGTGTAAAATACGATATCAAAACGCTATTTTTTTCGCCACTCAACGCATCTAAAATACACAATATTTATTAATTGCGAGAACAGCAACTAGGTATCGAAACGAATTAAGTAACAATGCGGTAGAACTAGGGGAACTATTATCTTGCGAGTAAAGTTGCCTTACGGCAAGCAGATGGGTTATCTCATAGACTTTCTAAATTTCCGCGTGTTACCTCTATGTTTACAATGTTACCATTTGAGTCAATATATAAATAAAAATATCGAATAATAGGGAATGCAGACTAATTTGTTTAAATTACGTGCTAGGCTATTATCTTTCAAATTGAGTTTTTTTTTATCAATCCTCAATTCGCTTTATCGGGATTCAACCAGGATATTGGGAGACTCCCGCCTAAATTGGGATACCCAGCAACTCTGGCTGTCAGGCTTGCATTATTTTCATAGGAACTCATAACCACGGTTAATAAAAGAATAATTAATGTCTACTTTTCAATTTAATCTGTAGGTTAAATTGCTGTATAAAATCAAAAAGCATAATAATAATAATAATAATAATAATAATAATAATAATAATAATAATAATAATAATAATAATAATAATTAGCAGCAGCAGTAGCAGTAGCAGTAGTAGTAGTAGTAGTTGCAGCAGCAGTAGGAGCAGCAGGAGCAGTAGCAAGCAGCAGCAAGCAGCAGTAGCAGCAGCAGTAGTAGTAGCAGTAGTAGTAGTAGCAGTAGCAGTAGCAGTAGTAGTAGCAGTAGCAAGCAGCAGCAGTAGCAAGCAGGAGCAGTAGCAAGCAGCAGCAGTAGCAAGCAGGAGTAGTAGCAAGCAGCAGCAGTAGTAGTAGTAGCAGTAGCAGTAGTAGTAGCAGTAGCAAGCAGGAGCAGTAGCAGGAGCAGTAGTAGTAGTAGTAGCAGCAGTAGCAGGAGCAGTAGCAAGCAGCAGCAGTAGCAAGCAGGAGCAGTAGCAGCAGCAGCAGTAGTAGTAGCAGTAGCAGGAGCAGTAGTAGTAGCAGTAGCAAGCAGCAGCAGTAGCAAGCAGGAGCAGTAGCAAGCAGCAGCAGTAGCAAGCAGCAGTAGTAGTAGCAGTAGCAGTAGTAGCAGTAGCAGTAGTAGTAGCAGTAGGAAGCAGTAGCAGCAGTATCAGTAGCAGTAGCAGCAGCAGCAGTAGTAGCAAGCTGCAGCAGTAGCAGTAGTAGCAGTAGGAGTAGTAGTAGTAGCAGTAGCAAGCAGCAGCAGTAGCAAGCAGCAGCAGCAGTAGGAGCAGCAGCAGCAGAAAGTAGTTGTAGCAGTAGTAGTATAAGAAACTGTGTCATTAATCCGTAACTAAGACAAAACTTATTTTCAATCAGTCGTATTAAGAAATTAACTTTTTATAATTTATAGGCCTACAGTTATCATATTATTAAATTCGGCAAATAATTATTCATGTATGTACTGAAACAACTGCTGTTTGCAGAAAATGAAGGATATGAAGTGGATGAAAAATAATAACAATTATATGGTATAACGTAGTTTGAAAAGTAACAACTATCTTGGAAATGAGTGGAACACATTAAATGTTTCATTGTAGGGTAGAAATTCTCTCGGGGATTGCACTTATCCACTTTCGGTTAAGGGAATCTTTACTCAGAAGAATCTTGAAGCATAAACAGCCGTATAAGTACAATAGTTCGTCTTCTGTAACATAACACGGAGCAAACAAATGGCCGCCCATCGGCTGTCCAATTTGGGAGCATAACACTAGCGCCAGTGAGTGGTCTAGCGGTTATTTAGTAAGTCTATGTCACCACGAGACGATAAAAGTCACCTCGGCTCTCTTTTTGCGCATGCGCCATCGGTGTAGTATTTCCGCTTCCGGTGTGATGCTGGGCCTCGTTGTAAGCATAAAAATTGTTTTATTCACCGCATTCTAGATTCACCTTCGTCACGATCATATATTAATTTACATTTCGGTGATACAAGTTACGTAATTATAATAATAGTGCATTGCTAGATTTCACAATTATTACTCCAGCTCCTGTTATCCAAGTCAAACGTTATTTTCGTATAATTGTATTCCAGAATATTTCCTCATAAGTCTTGATAGGCTATATGTATTAAGAGTTAATTTTTGGTGGTAGTATTGATATTAAACTTGGCTAACACAATATTCCATCTACAACTTCAGAGGGGCGGCAAGAACTAGCGCTGAGGTAGTTCTGGATATTTCAACTGTAAACCAACTTACGAATCTCGTGATATGCAAATAAATATCACCAAACGTAGGTGCCAACTTCAGAGGGGCTGCAAGACACTTTGTGTCCAAATTTATAAAACCAGGGGCAACACATCCAGTAAAATTAAGAGTGATCTCAACCTTGTTAACAATTCGAAGAGATATTCCTATGTAAATAAAGCGGCGAAACTAGCGCTGAAGTAGTTCTGGTGATTTCGGAAGTGAAAATTGTTGAATTTATAAGGGTTTCTTTTTATGTAGATACAGTTGATCGTATATGCATCATAGGCAAATATATGCATGGCGTAACAAAACCCTAAACTAACCAAATCTAACCTGTCACAGATTCGTATATGCAATATGTATATAAGCGGGGAACTACTTCAGCACTAGTTTAGCCAAAAATTGAATTAATTTGTTTGAAAGATGAAGTAGGTTATAGGCCAAAGATTATTATTTGAACTCTATAGAGAGTAGTGGTTTGGTTAGACTGGAACATCTCGTAAAAAAGAAGATATATATATATATATATATATATATATATATATATATATTATTACCGGTATAGACCTATATTCATTATTATTTATTATTCCACAGTTGAGTAACAAAAAGGACAAGGAACCATCCAAAAGAACAAATCGGGACACCCTTAGAACAATAGCATTTTAAATATCATGGTAAATTAGGAAACATACCACTAACTTTATGAGTTCCTGTAGGCCCTAAATGTTTTTATCCATCTAAACCACTGATAGAGGAGGTCAGCTGTCGAACATGTTAGTAAAGCAATTCACAATGCCGCTATCGTTCCTGAATTTGAGATCGGTGAATCTTCACACATGCAACAGAGTGACTCCACTTCTCTATCCATGATCCACATTTTTGTAGTTCAGTTCAAATCTATGAACTATTGGGATCGAACAGTAATGGTCCTAAGACTTACCAAGCGGAAATAACACAGAGCTAACAGTTAATTAACAGTGTATGGTAATTATGTAGTAATAATCGGCCAGGCCTCCATATTCCCTCAATAGAGGTCCAGGGCACCTTCGTTATCATATGTATTTTCTTTTATTAAATTTCGTTTGTATATGTATGATTAACTTGTCATCCAGTATCCACTTTACACCCTGGATCTCTGTTGTAGTAAGATGATGGCCTGGCCGATACGACCTGTCGATGGTTTGTTTCTACACAATTATTAAAATATATGTATATACTTGGTAATGTATCTATCCTGGATCTCTATTACGGGAAGATGGCCTGGCTGGTGATTACTACTTAATTACCCAAAATTTAAAACTAACCATTATCAACACTCGTTTTTAGGTTGATTTTTTTTGTTATGATCGTCGTCGTAGGTGTGTGTTCGTTAATTGATTAGCAACGGCTATATAACTACTGATAATGGATAAATGCTTAACCCTTCAGTACTCGCGTGGATTACAATAGTAATCCACTGATATTTAATCCTGTATTACGTCACCGCCTGCAGCACTGCGTAGCTGAGCGTCAATGCAATTTCTCGTCACAGTCTAAGTGAGGCATTACTGGTGTTTAGACGTATTTGTCGCAACGCTTTGGAAAGTTATACGGAGTTTTATCAAGTTATACGCAGTTTTTCCGAGTGGATTACCATTGTAATCCACGCGAGTACTGACGTCAGTTTCTTGCTCAGGTAAGTGAAATAGTTTTTATATGGTTATGAGTGATGCAATGCAGGAACTTTATGAAAAAAGTGTGTGATATCGTTCCATCCTCTTTGTAGTTGGCTCCAATGGGTACGGAAAATACAAGCAATATTTGCAAGTGGCTAGATGAAGATCTGGATGTTGGCATTGAAAATGAAAGTGATGATGAAAGCAACAAAGAAGATCTTTTGAATGAAGTTCACGATTCTAATTCAGAACAAGACAATGAGGAGGAGGATGATGATTATGGTGATGGTGATGAAAGACTAATGTCTATAAATGATGGAAACTGCTATACGGGAAGAGACAACACTACAATTTGGCAGGAAGAACCAGTATCTCTACGAGGGAGAAGAAGAGCACAAAATATAGTGATTCATTTACCGGGCCCTAAAAGAGCTGCAAAAAATGCGCGGAACACACAGTGTGTTTTGACTGCTTTATTGATCAGACAATAATCAATATAATAGTAAGGTGTACTAATATTTATATTGAAAAAGTGAAGCGTAATTACGGACGTGACAGAGATTGCAAATTAACAAATGACGTTGAAATTCGAGCACTCTTAGGTATTTTGTATCTTGCCGGTGCTTTGAAATCGGGAAGACTGAACGTAAGAGAACTATGGGATAAAAATGGAACAGGTATAGAGTCAATTTACCTGACTATGACCTACAATAGATTCCAATTTTTGTTACGATGTCTACGCTTTGATAACATTCATGACAGGCAGGAAAGGAAAGAAATTGATAAACTGGCTGCTGTACGTGAAGTGTTCGAGTTATTTGTTCAGAATTCACAAAGGTGCTACATTCCAAGCGAATATGTAACTATAGACGAGCAGTTGGTTGCATTCAGAGGACGATGTCCCATGAAAGTGTATATACCTACTAAACCAGCAAAATATGGGATCAAAATTTTTGCTATGGTGGATGTGAAAACATATTACACTCATAACTTGGAAATTTATGCTGGTATTCAACCAGATGGTCCATTTCACCAAAGTAACAGTGCACATGCAGTGGTGAAGAGGCTGGTTCATCCCATCAAAGGAACAGGAAGAAATGTGACCACCGATAACTGGTTCACGAGCATACCTCTGTGTTTAGATCTTCTAGAAAATGACAAAATTACACTTGTAGGAACCTTGAAAAAAAAACAAAAGAGAAATCCCTCCTCATTTCACAACTACTCAAGACAGGGAAGTTAACAGTACATTGTTTGGATTCAATGAAAACTGCACAATTATTTCGTATGTACCAAAGAAAAACAAAACAATGTTAGCATTATCAACCATGCATTATGATAAGGCAATGGATGAGGAAACAGGAGGAAGCCAGAAGCCTGAAATAATCTTTTTATAATAGAACTAAATGTGCTGTGGATGTCCTGGACCAGTTATGCTCAGCCTATGATGTAAGCAGAAATTCACGCCGCTGGCCTCTGACTATTTTCTTTGACTTACTAAACATAGCAGGTGTCAATGCTCTTGTTGTTTATTCTGCAAACAAACAAAAAATTCTACGGAAAAACTTCCTAAAAACCCTTGCTCTGGACCTAATGAAGCCACTAATTTCCGAGCGTATCATCCAACAGACAATTCCAAGAGAAATAAAGAGAAGAGGAGAGCAACTGTTAGGCATTCCACAAACAGGTCAAGAAGAAGGAACACGGCCAGAAGGTATTGGTAGGTGCTACATGTGTGGTAGAAGAAGAAACAAGAGCACAAGACAATCTTGTTCCCAGTGCTTGAAGAGAATTTGTCCTACTCATTCAGATGTAATTTGTTTGAACTGTGTAGAAGAAATGCATAGGCCTACTCAGATAATTGAATCAGATGTAGATTAGACTCACGTGTGTAAAGTGTGAAATGCAAACATAAACATGAAAGTGCATCAATATCCTTCTTACAATACACAAAAACATCTGTAAAATATTACAAGTGAAGTGAGAATGATTGTTACATCCCTGAATTTTTTCATTGCTACACCCCTGAGTGAGGTATTCGGTTATCAAATATGACGTAAGTAAGGTCAGCAGTAGTGAACTTGCGTTTCCCGTGGGAGAGATTAAGAGAGATCAAGAGTTCAGATGACCTTCAAACATCGAGTGAGCAACAATGCTAGATAACCTACATAATTATGATGATAGTGAACTAACTCATAACTATGATGCAACAATAAATAATGACTCAAAGACACGACCAGTGTTGAAATATTATGCAAACATGTCACTTGAATGCAATTTGTGTACTATCCATTTCATTATTAATATTTATATTTAATACGTTCCGTTATGCGTACCATATCTATTCTTATTACTGTAATAACTGAAAACAATATATTTCTTAACATTTAAATCTAATTCCAATGTTTAAACCTTGTCTGTAAACAAAAACAAATGTGGATTACCATTGTAATCCAGGTGAGTACTGGCGTTACGGAATTTAACGCGAGTAACGAAGGGTTAATAAAGAAAATTGTCCCCACTGAAAGTGCAGTGAACGGGAATACAATGATAAATTGGGTTATATTAATGACAGTGAAACTAATGGCTCATCGTCGGGTGGCGATCAAAACCTTGTAATTCCAAAACTGGAAATTTTACAAGAGAAAGATATAATATTACTGATACGATATCATGTTCAGTGCTCTATTTTATGTACATGTCTTAAATGTCTGTTTAAATTCGACTGCTTACTAAATATGGTACTGCAATGTTTGCATACCACAGGCATTATTACAGAAGTTTGAAAACTAATCCATCAATCTCGAATGAAAGTAAAAGAAATCCAGTTCACAATTACTGCGGTAAATAAAACATTTTTATGCTTACAACGGGGCTCAGCGTCACACCGCAAGCGGAATTTCTTCACCGATAGCGCATGCGCAATAAAGGGAGCCGAGGGTGACTTCTATCGTCTCGTTATGTCACCAACACGAGTGTATTCCGAATCTCAGCGCAATAGACAAATAACACTAAGCGCTGAGCAATCTGATGGCATCACGGTGTTCCGAATTTCAACGATGACGTCACTGATGCTCCGCCCGTGGCTAACGAGAAAGACAGGCTACGGCGCGACGTCACATTCTCAGTCCTAACATGGCCAACATTGAACAAGTTTGTATATAAATGCACGTTTAACATGAGTTTAATAAGCAATTTCTTTATTTTTTAGAACTTTTAACATGTATTTATATTAGGTGATTGTCAAGATGGCCATGACGAGACCGTGATAATCTCGTGACTCCGATTCGTGCCGAAGCCTTTCTCGTTAGCCACGTGCTCCACCAGTGTTGCACCGGTTCCATTAGCTTGCAGAGGTGGTTCCAGTGGCGTATACTGGTTTAAGGGCCTGGGCTACCACTGACCCTATTATTACACAAAATATATTTTAAAGTCCCTATAATAAAATTCCTTACCTATTTATATATGAATTTCAGACGTCTTGATTGGGACGAAAATACTTTGATGACTTCGTCATTGAAATTACAGTTGGGCCGCTTGCGAAGTTTCTGTAGAAATGACTTTTCAATGGACATCAGTGCCAAGCCGGATAAACGTTCTTGTGTATGAGTTGATCTACAGTAGGATTTTATTCTCTTCAACGCAGAAAATGTTCTTTCTACTGATGCTGACGTCACAATTAATGTTGCCAATTTAAGGACTTCAGGAATAACTTGGTTCAGCTGGTTTTCATATATGGCAGATAATATTTCATGGATAGGTTTGTTCGAAAAATCAAAGATTTCTGCTGAATATATTACACTTAATTCATTTTTCAAACGCACTTGATCAAAGTGATTGTTATAGGACTGAAATAATTTGTTTAGTGCCTCATTCGGGAAGTTTTCTCTATAAGCAGAAAATTTTTGAGAATTTAGAAGATGTGTGAACTGAAGCTTTCCATAATCAGAAAATCTGTCAGTAATTTCCATGTGCATACGATCTAGTATGCTGTAGTACAGCTGCCTGTATTTCAATTCATCATCTCCTTTTCTTCGCTTTAATGGTGGTTCCATTGTATTGGCTGAAGAATTTTCATTTTCCATATTACTCCATATGGACGGAAACCCACTACGTCTGAACTCGGATATAGTATTTTTTAACTTCAATACCTCTTGCAAGCAGTATGCTATGTCTAGACTTTTTGTCTGAAGAATATTGTAGAGCACATCTGTATGTGCGAACACTCTAGCATAGACTTCAAGAAGAAATATATTCTGAAACTGTGTGAAAAAATACGAATATCCTTGAGCCTGCACAATTACATCATCATCCCAGTTTTCTTCAGAGTCATTACAAATGATATTTTCAAAAAAGCAGTCAGTTATTCTCTGTATTCCTTCACTGTATTTACAAGCCGAGATGTAAAATCCCATCTAGTTGGTGCTACTTTTGGGAGTTTCTGTTTCATAAATTCCTTGAGTTTTTCTGATCTTTTAGGAGATGATGAGAAAAATGCAGCTAAACCCGACAGTGTTTTGAAAAAAATGCGGCATTCTGGAATGGATGAAGTAGTTTGTTGCAAAACTAAATTGAGAACATGGCTGTAACAATGGACAAATAGTACTTGAGGATACTTTCCTTGAACTTTTATTTTTAAGCCATTAATATTTCCCGCCATAACTGAAGCACCATCGTATGTCTGTGCAATTAAGTTATTGCCGACATTGTATTCTGCTATAACACCTTCCACATGCTGAAACCAAGCAGCAGTTTTGCCCGAACTGACATTTGTGAATCCTATAAACCGTTCTTGTACATTGGCAGTACTATCGACGTATCTTAAAACAGTGGACAATTGACTCTGATTAGAGCAGTCACTTGTTCCATCAACAACAATGGCCGCAAAAGGTGCTTCTTCTATTTCAGATTTTATGTTCTTTATCATAACCCCACTTATAGCAAATATTAAGTCATTATGAATTGCGGGAGAAGTACCACGAAATACTGTTGAACTCTCAAGATGATTGGCCAGTAAATGGTCAAATTCACTTAAGGAACTTAAATATTCAATATAATTTCCTATATTGTCTGATTCCACACTCTCATTATGATCCCGAAAAGCCAATTCTTGTTTTCCTACAAAGCAGACTGCGTTAATAAGACGCAGTAAAATCTCCCGATTTTTTTTCCACAGGAGCATTGTGTTGGTTGATATGTAGAGCTTTTTGCTTATCTAGCTGTAAATCAATTCTTGTCTTCCCAAAGTTTGCAAAGTTCATGCTACTACAAATATGAGCTTTTGATTTGTCGTGTTTTAGGACTGCCGTTCGAAGGGAGTTGATATTAGAAAACCCTCTTTTGACCACACATTAATTTCGCGGCTAAATAACAAACATGGCCAGCAAAATAGTTTAGACAGTTTAGAACTACCACACAACCAATTCCACTTACCATATGATGTTGAAGTGAAATGGCGTGTGTACTCATGCTGTTTTTCTTTTACGTCCATGGACAAATTTAACTCAGGAGTTGGTCTTTCCATTTTCACAATTTCAACTTCCCCGTTGTATGTACGACGGTTAAAAGGCACTTTTAATAAACCTTCTATTACACAGTCATTTTCAACACAAACCTCTCCAGAAACTTGTTCTGCCATATTTTTCACAATATCACTTAATTGGGAAATTAAAAACTTAATAATTCACAATTAATATAACTCTTAGACACTCGAACAAATCACAAATTTAAAATACTGCACTGCATGAACACAATTACATTCATGAGCTAGCGTGCTAAGCGTATTGTTGCTTCGCGCCTGCGAAGAAACCGATCACGAGAGCGGCAACTCACCCGGCCTTACACTGCACGTTGGAAACTGAAGAGAGCGGGGGGATGGGTAGTTGTGTGACCGGACAGCGTGCGCGGTACGGTCACAGGCTACCTCACGTAGCAAGCGGTTTCTCCAGTGATGCCGCCTTGACAACTTGTTTCTTTCCGAGAGCAGAGAGCGCATATAAATCTAACAACTACTTTAATTTTAATTACTATGGTAAAACTAATAATACAAAATTATTACATTATGTTATATTATAAACTTTTTCTTTTGTAATTTCCTTGGACTACCGCCGGTAGCCCCGGTAGTCAACAGAATACGCCCCTGGGTGGTTCTCCATCAGTGAATCTGATTGGTGCTTGTATAGGGCGGGAATTAGCAGACGAATGACATCGTGCACTGTTGTGTCATGGCGGTGTGTTCTGCCCATAGACTTATTAAATAACCGCTAGACCACAGATCACAAAAATAAAGATGTGCAGCTCTATGCTTAAACCGCGGGTGCTCGTGTAAAGGGGGTTAAGTCAAATTGTAAAGTATGTAAACTTCTCTCCTTTGGTACTGAACAAAACTCCTTTGTCACAAAATACGGAACACTGTAACTGCATCATGGATGAAAGCATGATCTAGCCCAGAACCTTCTTTAGTTACAAGCCGGAGCCATACGTCGGCAACATTGTAATTAACTGTCACCCGGAGGCCGACCATACAGGAGACGTTGTTGTCCTAATGCCGATTTTCAATGTAAATTAATGTTACAATATAAGTGTGTGTCGATGGAATTATGTTTGCGGTCGTACCAAACGTTAATTGTTGATGTATTATGAACTAAATGCGCGTTGGTGATAAAAAAAAAACAAGACAATAAATGAAAATAAAATGATTGCAGTCTTTGGGAATTTTTACGGTTATTGATGACAAAGTAATTGACTATTCTACTAAATATTAACTATTGTATAACTACATTTTTATAGTCTTATTTGTGGTTTGTGTGTATCAGAATTCTAGCCAAATTGTTGGGTCTCGTCTCCTATATCAATAAAGTTACGCCGTTGGTTTTCAAATTCATTGTAAACAGCTGATTTGTGATCCCATAAATGTTGCAGTTTTGTTGAAGATTCGGAATGTCTGCTATACGTCAGAACTACCTATAATTTGTAGATGCATATAATCACTTTGTTGGTTTTCAAGGTTTGTTTATTAATATTATTTATTTTGTAATAAATTAGGTATAAACATGCTTCTTTTCACTTCGTATTTTTTTTTTTTTTTTTTGGAGGATTTAAAGTTCACTGAGTTTACGCTAATTGACACATACATGTACTTAATAGATACGTTTTGTTACGTATTATGTTGAAGGTATATTTTTCATTTTTTTCACACATTTTTTTTTTACTTGGCTTAACTGTATTTACATCCTCATACTTTTATTATAATAGGTATATCAATAGTTTCTTCTGTTTACATTTTATTTTAGGCCTATTTGCATAATTTACATTCTTAGCTTGTTTTCTGTAGTTATATTTATTTAAAATTATATTTTAAAAAGTTTATAACAAATAATTTAGGATAACAGTATTGTTATGATGACTCGTCAGGTTAAAACTAAAACTGGCTTCCTGGACATCTGAAATATATATAGAAAAACACGACATAATCACATGAAATTAAAATGCATATGATATATTTTTTATTGGGTTATTTTACGACGCTGTATCAACATCTAGGTTATTTAGCGTCTGAATGAAATGAAGGTGATAATGCCGGTGAAATGAGTCCGGGGTCCAGCACCGAAAGTTACCCAGCATTTGCTCGTATTGGGTTGAGGGAAAACCCCAGAGAAAACCTCAACCAGATAACTTGCCCCGACCGGGATTCGAACCCGGGCCAGACGCGCTGACCGTCATATGATATCCTGCACCTTTTACGTCAAAGGTGAAACAACATTAAGCGGCAAAACATTGCCAATTTACTAGTCACAAATTTATTAACTGAATGGAACTTAAGAATACTGCGTAGGAACTTACGTCTTTATTGCATTATTGATTTTATTATTTTCGGTGCAAGGAATATCTTTTTTATTTATTTAATTACCTTCGTACTATCAATAAAAACATTTTTTTTTTTAATTATTTTAAGTGGCAGTCTTTGTATGTAAGTAGCCTACTTACGCCGTATTCTGAAGTATAGCTAATTGATTGCAATAAAACACTATTTTCGAACCCGTAATAATTTACATCACTATTCTGAATCTTGATCTTACCTTTGTGCATGAAGTAATATTGAAAAAATACGCGTTACGTATAACGAAAGCAATGAGCAAACACGATATCACTTTAAAATCTCCCGCTTCCACTCTGTGTTGCCAAACCTACCCATGCTCCGGCTTGTAACTAAAGAATGCCCTGTCTAACCCCTTTAAAGGTAAGCGTTCACTACATCGTATCCAACCAGCTACTTCTAGCTCGTTGATCGTATCGCACGCATCGGACGAATCGCACGGATCGGAAAAAGATTATATTTGCTGTAATTGTTATGTAACCGCGTTCACTACATCGTATCGGACGCATCGCCTCACGGCAAATCCGTCCACATTTCTCGGATGGGCAACTTTTCCGATGCGTGCGATCATGGCTTCCTTTAATAAATCAATTTTAATTGGTCAACTGTTACTATTATGTTCTGCCATGTTCAGTGTCGCGCCAAAATGGCAGACGGAAAACTTATTTCGCGTGTAGAAAATTGCGAAGAATTATATAATTTGAGGCGTTCCCATTACAGTAATCAAGTCATTTCTTGCAAATATATTATGTAACCAATATTTCTTTCGTTTCTTCCTCTTCAATTAAGACGCATGAAGCAATTACAAATTCTTATTCGCTAACAGACGTAATTAATAGAACTAACCTCAACTCCTTTGCTTTCAGTAATGTCAATATCGTACGACGTCATGTTTTAACGATCCCCTACAGCCAAGGTTGCGCAGAAGTTTAGAGTAGGGACAAATTGAAGCTTGCGTCCGCCGCCATGCTTTGGGAGTAGTACCGGCTAGCAGACGGCTGCACTATACAATGCTGAATGTTTAATATATATGTTTGGTATCTCTTATAAATCAATCTGAATGGATAAATGAAAAAAATCTTATTAACATTTAATGCGACCACGTTACGGACATAATCAAGCTTAGTTACCGTTAGTTTGACACGAAATAAAAGAAGACTGGAACAATTTTATACCGCAACCAAAGACGTTATGTAGTTATTTGACAACATATAGAGCGAACAGAAATACAAATGCATATTGTAGTAATAGTTCAGATGAAAAGAAAATCATTAGTATTAACTATTATTAACACAACACTGCCTGCTGTGTAAGGCATTACATTAGGTCCATATTGTAAACACACGTTTGCTTCGATGTGGACAAGAAACGAACAATTATTATTTATTCGCTCCCATATCACGTAATATACACCAGTAAATAAAAACACATACCTAATGTTTTAGTTTGAAATATAAGTAGGCCTACCATGCATTAGCTTATTATCACAGCTGTAGTATGAAATAAAAGTCACATGCATGAATTAGTCATATAATAGAACTCAGGCCTAGTGTACAGAACATCTTGCCTATTGATTCATTATTATTATTATTATTATTATTATTATTATTATTATTATTATTATTATTATTATTATTATTATTATTATTATTATTATTATTGACTCCGTTAAATATTGTCTTACAACATTTTTATGTAAAGTCGTGTTGTACTGGTAACTTTAAGTTGTGTGCTGACATCTGCTGGTTATGTAATACTTTTCTTAGTTGATTATTTAACGACGCTGTATCAACTACTAGATTATTTAACATCGATGGTATTGATGATAGAGAGATGATATTTGGCGACACGAGGCCAAGGATTCGCCATAGATTATCCTGACATTCACCTTACGGTTGGGGATATCGGAAAAAGCCCAACCAGATAATAAGCCCAAGCTGGAATCGAACCCGCGCCCGAGCGCGACTCCTTATCGGCAGGCCTTAGCCCATTGAGCTACGCCAGTAGCTCTTTATGTACTTCTATGTCAGTTTAACAAGTTTAAAATATGATTCTCGGGAGGAATCCGGGATCCATTTTTTTAAATATGTCCCTATAAGTGTAGAAAGATTATACAAGTATTCTATTGTTAGATCACATTGTTTTCACACGATATAAGAGTGGGTGGTAATATGCCATTGAACTGTCAACACCTGTATAATCGCTCTTTCACTTAAGCGGCATATTTCTATAATCTCAGATGATGGTATGACAAGACTCCCATTATTCTTTCGTTAAAAGATTTTGTTTACTGCTGGTAGGCTACGTACCATAAATTGAGTCTTTAGATTTATTACACCATATTTTTATTAATGATTTAACAACTAAGCCAGCAATGCATACAATCACATTTTGACAACATTTTGTCATTGAGAATGATGTAAGAATGAGGAAATTGCAATCAATGTCTCCAGTAGAAGAGTCATATCGCCTCTGATTCTCAAAACACATCAATGCACATTAGTGCGCTTTCATTTATTTATTAAAACACGGAGGATTATTATTACAGTGAGTTAGGTGTTTGGAAAATACCATTGGATATATAGACATTTTAACGGACATCCCTCTCTTTGTAATACAATTTAAATAAATTAGTTACGTATTTTCTAACGTATATAAAATAACATAAGGTAAAATATTCCATGTATTCGGTCATAGGAAATAGAAATAAACTAATGTCTATTTATGAGCAATATAAGGCGTTTGTATTTAAAACAATGCTTAGTTACAATATTTAGATTTACTTCTGTTATTTTATATTATTATACGTTAGAAAATACGTAAATAAGTTTAGTTACTGTATATTACAGTGAAGGAGGAAATCCACTAAGAAAACGCCTATATACTCAATTGTATTTTCTAAATTCCGAATGCTTTATAGAAACAATCATTCGTGCTCCCCAAACATGGCGTCGCGCGAACCTGCGCGAGAGGTTTCAAATTTGTATACGACACCAGCGCCAATTGTGTGTCTAGATATATAACTACAACGTCTTTGTCAGGACCTCATATATTACCGGACCTGACACTGGCATCCAAGATGGCGGCCAGGAGAGGGCTTTCGTAGATTGCAATGAGATTATTTTAACAAAATTCTCAATAAAACAATAAATAATAAGGTTCCTTACACTACATAAATGAACATAGGACATTCAGTAACATAAAAATATATCTACATATACACCAATAATAAAAGAAAACTAATTAAAAGCTTCAATATGTTATTATTATATTAGGCCTAGGCCTATATGTTTGTATATATGAATATTGGCAATTGACCAATTAACTCTTGTAAAATTTAGATTTGTGAGGAAATAGAAGGCAGTAATATAATACTGAATAGCTGCTACTTCAGGATTTAGGAAATCTTACCTGGATTATACAAATCGATTTCATCAGCAACTGGAAATTATATAATATGGAGTCCTGTCTTCCTAGTCACTAAACTTTGTCACTGTATTCACTGAGATTGCTTGAAAATAAAGCTAGCTATTTACTACGTACAGTTTAACACTGTGCCCACTGATGCTGATTCAGAATGAAATGGCAGTATTCACTGTAGTTTCCCACGTTATCCACTGATACTGATTCAGAACGAAATGGCACTATTCACTGTAATTTCTCACTGTATCCACTGATGCTGAATCAGAATGAAATGACACTATTCACTGTAGTTTCTCACTGTATTCACTGATGCTGATTCAGAATGAAATGACACTATTCACTGTAGTTTCTCACTATTCACTGTAATTTCTGACTGTATCCACTGATGCTGATTCAGAATGAAATTACACTATTCACTGTAATTTCTCACTGTATCCACTGATGCTGATTCAGAATGAAATGACACTATTCACTGTAATTTCTCACTATATTCAATGATGTTGATTCAGAATGAAATGACACTATTCACTGTAATTTCTCATTGTATCCACTGATGCTGATTCAGAATGAAATGACACTATTCACTGTAGTTTCTCACTATATCCACTGATGTTGATTCAGAATGAAATGACACTATTCACTGTAGTTTCTCACTATATCCACTGATGTTGATTCAGAATGAAATGACACTATTCACTGTAGTTTCTCACTATATCCACTGATGTTGATTCAGAATGAAATGACACTATTCTCTGATAACGAAATCAGAATCAAAATGTTTTATGCAAACCACTGAGTTGTTTGTTGGGATAAAATGTTCACAATGAATGGTTCTTGTCCACTATCCCTTAAATCTTTATCTTTTGGAAACAAAAATACATATACAAACGGACTTTCTTTATCGTAATTCGATTTGCAACCTGGGACACTACACGTGCAAGGCATTTTAAGGTTAAGTCTGGTAACGACATAACAACACTTCCAAGCTTTGTTCTCAACGAAAACAATTTATATTAATTATAATGTCACAATTGTATTATTATATACTAACTTATAAACCCTTCAACAATTATACTAGAGGCAAATGATACAAGAAACACAATAAACATCACATGAAGTACTTATACTTTCACAGTTGCGTTAACCACTCAGTTGTCCACCATGTTTGTTTACTTCCGCTTACAGTGTCAGGTCCAGTAATATAGGAGATCCTGTCTTTGTGTTTTAAACAGCTGATAGGGGAATCCGATGAGGCGATGAGGTGAAGCCGTTACAGTGAACGCACTGCACTTAAAATATCCGTTGCGTGCGATTCGTACGAGCAGTGCGATACGATGTAGTGAACGCTTACCTTAACACAAGACAGAAGTAATCGTGGAGGGTTCAAATTTTTACTTATCCCGCTTTAGCCAATTCATACTTAACCCCGTTTACACGAGCACGATGCCAACACAGTCTAATACATACAGTCACGAAACTTCAACACTTTTTCTGCCAACATTCGCGACACTAGCGCCCAAGCGGCAGGCAAGGCACTGGTCATAGTCTCGTTCAGCCAGCACGTGCTTCAAAGCGATGAGAGATGTTATAATAACGTTTTAATAAAGGCAATGCGTGCAATGACGAAAATTGCAGTAACAAGTTTAAATCTCCGAATTTGTCGTTCTTCAGATTCCCTAAAGACCAAGAGAAAATCATAACTCAGTCATAACCAATAATCCACGTTGTAGGTAGCCTACGTATTGTGTTCTATAAAACATTTATTAGTTATCAATTACCTATTTGTATGTCAGGAAGGAGAGTTTAAATAAAAACAAAGTAAATACCTGTTACAGTATATTATTTTTTTGCAGAGATCATTATGTGTAAATGTGTAACCATTCCGATTTTGGATAATGTATCTGCAGTTTTTAATGCAAGTAATTCCATAATGTTTGCATTCGTGTTTTTTTTTCTTTATATTTTTCAAAAGTTGAACGTTATATTGCATTCAAGTAGGGATCATGGTGTTAATTTTTTAAGAATTCATGGAGTATTGTAATCCTTTTGCAAAATATTCACTTCTTGAATAAATCCAGACTGTGTCGATAAATTTCTGATGTGTTGGTGTAGATTCATTTGGCACACGTATTAAGTTCTCAAGAGCCTTTTTAAATTTAATATAATGAAGCAATCTTGTCTCTAATAATTTGCATGACTGTTATTGGTGTTGACTTTACATTCCCAATGATTATTTGAGCCGTTCAGAGCAGAAGTGGTGTAAGTCAAAATTAGGTAATGAGGTTTAAAGTAAATATTCTGTAAAATACAGCGCAAAGTAGCAATTAATATATCCTTCGTGCTATTCACTGACTACTAATAGTTTAAACAAATTCAATACTAACTGAAATCATATGTGTAAATGTGTAACCATTCCGATTTTGCATAATGTATCTACAGTTTTTAATGCAAGTAATTCCATAATTTTTGTATTCGTGTTTTTTCTTTATATTGCATTCAAGTAGGGATCATGGTGTTAATTTTTCAAGAATTCATGGTGTATTGTAATCCTTTTCCAAAATATTCACTTCTTGAATAAATCCAGACTGTGTCGATAAATTTCTGATGTGTTGGTGTAGATTCATGTGGCAGACGTATTAGGTTCTCAAGAAATAAAAGAGCCTTTTTAAATTTAATGTAAAAAGCAATCTTGTCTGTGATAATTTGCATGACTCTTATTGGTGTTGATTTTACATTCCCAATGATGATTATTTGAGCCGTTCAGAGCAGAAGTGGTGTAAGTCAAAATTAGGTAATGGGGTTTAAAGTAAATATTCTGTAAAATACAGCGCAAAGTAGCAATTAATATATCCTTCGTGCTATTCACTGACTACTAATAGCTTAAATAAATTCAATATTAACTGCTACTTTGCGCTGTATTTTAAAGAATGTTTACGTTAACCCTCATTACCCATTTTGACTTACTCCACTTCTGCTCTGAAAATAAAATTAGGCCTACATTTTCTGAGTTAATTGAAGTCACAATTTTTTCAACAAAATTCTGTGTTCATTTATTTGTTCTCACCTACGTCATATTAACATTAAGAGCATGTAAATTACGTATTATATAGGTAGGATAAGTTAAAATTAAGCTTATGTGTGAAAACTGGAAATGTAATGTAAAATGCGGTGAACTTGCCATAAACATTTAAACCATAATATCAGCACTATTTGTCACTCAAAATAAAAAAGGAAATACCAGTTCTTACGAAATTAAAAATTATGAACTTCATAAATCAATGTCTGTCATATTAAGGTTTAAATCTTCCCCTTTTTTATTTTCAAGTTTACCTCAGCGGCCGAGTTTACTCCAATTTGCGGCATGGAAAATCGTTAATTTCTCAGGAAATAGGGAGAGGAGTTCACCACGCAATGTATCCTACGAGATATGCCCTACAATTTTGAAGCTACTAATTTTGACTCTTCTCACAGGAAATATAGAGTTCTAATGATTCATAAATATATTTAGGAATGAATTTAATTAACCATCCACGTACGGACAATTATATTATTTCATACCATGATACGTGAACAGGGCCATGATTCAGTTGTAAGGAGCAGAAAGTATTACGTTTATTCCCAGCTTCTGAAACTTATAGATTAACTGCGTGTGAAATTCTTCTAGAATTCTAAAGTACAATTAATAAGAATCATATACACTTACTGTATAGCATAAAAATATAAAACAAATTACGCAAAACCCGTTTTCTGATATGTTATCATATGTCGTGTGCACACTTTTAACTTGCCTGCCGCTAGAGGGCTACTGTCGCGCCAGCTGTCAAATGTTGGCATATTTTATACGTATGAGTTGCGTAACTGTATTAGACTGTGATGCCAACATAGGATGCCTTATATAGAATTCGTTTTCCTGACTATCTCACACGCATCGTGAAAAGTTTTTTTATCTGAGCGTCAGTTCTCAGTACGTATAGATGGCATTAAATCAACGCTTCGTCCAGTTTTAGCCGGAATACCACAAGGATCTATACTGTCACCACTTCTCTTCAATATCTTCACATATGACATTCCATGTTTACAACCGTCACACATA
Organism: Periplaneta americana; assembly: GCF_040183065.1. Lineage (NCBI taxonomy): Eukaryota > Metazoa > Arthropoda > Insecta > Blattodea > Blattidae > Periplaneta > Periplaneta americana. Next base: position 121,542,126 of record NC_091121.1, on the reverse strand, counting down.
GCTATGTATGCTGACGATACAGTTCTCTTTTATTCTCATAGTAACTTAAATACTGCAATCAGCACTCTTCAGACATCCTTACAGGAGCTGTCTAAATGGTTCTCTGACTGGAGATTACTACTCAACATTACCAAGACGGAAGCTAAAATCTTCTCTTTAAGGCCTATTCATAATCCACCTCCTTTGGTTCTTCTAAATGAACAAGTTACATGGCTCTCCAGTCAAGAAGCTGTCAAATATTTGGGAATATTATTAGACACGAAACTAACATGGAATGCCCATATAACTCGCATTGTCACACTAACCTCTTCTAGAATTCGAAAATTATACCCTTTGGTTAATAGACGTTCACAAATTGGATTGGACTGTTCAATGGTACTCTACACTTCGCTTGTACGACCTCTTTAAACTTATGCAGCGCCAGTGTAGGGGGCAGCAAATAAGACACACATGCATGGCCTACAAGTTCTCCAGAACAAGTTCCTGCGTACTGCAACAAATGACCGCTGGTTTGTAAGAAATCAACAACTACATCAAGAATTGGGAATTCTTCCACTAGAACAGTACATCCATTCAATGTCAAAATCTTTCTTCAACAAACTTCCTGGTGCTGTGACATATAACATTAGAGCAAGATCTTGTCAGCCATCTCGACTTAAAAGGAAACTCCCTCAAGACATCCATCTTAGTGATACTGACGACTCTTCATAAATTTAACACAGAAAATCGTCATATTTTTGTTCACATAATTCACAAAAATGTTTAATTAATTAATTTTAATTAATTAAAGGAGCCTTTAGAGCCAACCTCAACATGATATTCTGCATGTGATATTCCATCATTGAACAGTGGTCTGTATAGCAACTTTGCTGGTCGACCAATATTAAACATAAAAAAAACGTAGGATGCCAGGACGACCGTAGAGCCATCTGCGGGCGATTGCAAATCTGAAGTTAATAGTTACCAGCTTCGTATTTCGGGTTGGAAAGGAAATGGAAAGGGCATGTTTTTTAATAACTCTTAACCCAGATATGCCTGAAATACTTTTTTGCAATTTTTGTGTATTTTACAAATCACATTTCATGCAGTATATATTTGAAGTAGTCGACCTAGTTGGCGAGTTGGTATAGCGCTGGCCTTCTATCCCCAAGGTTGCGGGTTCGATCCCGGGCCAGGTCGATGGCATTTAAGTGTGCTTAAATGCGACAGGCTCATGTCAGTAGATTTACTGGCATGTAAAAGAACTCCTGCGGGACAAAATTCCGGCACATCCGGCGACGCTGATATAACCTCTGCAGTTGCGAGCGTCGTTAAATAAAACATGACATTTAACATTTATTTGAAGTACAGTTTCCCTGGAAAAGAATGAGACGATTGAATATTCCTAAGTCTTAGATGTAAGACACTGCCCATGATCAGAGACCAGAGCACTGATACACAAGATAACGAATATTGAGTTACTTAAATTCAGGCTATTTGGTTTTTTACTAGCATCGTTCCGAAATTCACTTCAAAAACTGCAAAAAATATGATAATATTATGTAAATAAAAGATAAATGTATACATAAATCGTGTAGTTAAATCGACAATGGACCTTCATGACTAGATCGACACTCCGCACAGAAAGGAAAGCTTTCATGTCGTTTCAATAGCTCAGACGGCAAGACTTCTGCGTGTTGTGTAGAGGAGTGCGAGTTCGATTCTTAGTTTACACAACGACTTTTTTTGTCTAAATAACGTTGAAATAGCTAAGTAACGTCAAAATAAAGTTTTACAAAGTCCTTAGAATAAGTGTTAATGATCGCAAACAATACAAAATTACAAGTTATAATATTATAAACGTTAATCTAATGAATGCATTTATACACACATTTATATATGTAAATGCATATATATTAAAAACGAACAATTAAAATAATATTAAAAATATATATAATAACCGACAAACTTTTACAAAGGTTTAGAGTCCTTAGGCTATGTTATTTGTTGAGTAATTATTACAATATTTTATTAATAGCTTTCCCATATGTGTAAGAAATGCACTCGCACAAAGCTATTTTTGTTAAAAGTATGGCTTTGGATTATTTCATTCTCACCCCTTCAGTTAATTTTAACTATTTTATCTACGTGTTTACAATACTGTTTAATTTAATGAGCATTCAATTTTATTCAAGTTATGATTGAATGAAAAAGCACTGTTGCATTTATTGACTAATTACATATATTAATATGAATTATTAAATGCATCTGTTAAGTAACCAATTGCAGTGTCTTTTGCAAAATCTTGAATATATTATTTTAATGTACCGAAGTACATATGATATTTCCATGCAGATATTCTGCGCCATCATACGATGAAAGAGTAATGGAACGGAGAAAAATTCTCTCCGGCGCCGGGATTTGAACCCGGGTTTTCAGCTCTACGTGCTGATGCTTTATCCACAAAGCCACACCGGATACAACCCCGACGCCGGTTAGAATCATCTCCGATTAAGCTCCAACTCTTGGGTACCCTCTAGTGGCCGCCCTCTGCACTACGTCATAGATGTCTATGAACGCATGACCGAAGTCCACATATGTGCTGAGGTGCACTCGGTATGAGTGACTAGTTGGCCGGGATCCGACGGAATAAGCGCCGTCTTAAATCACGAAGTAATTTACGCATATCATATATATTATTTTAATGTACCGAAGTACATATGATATTTCCATGCTGATATTCTGCGTCATCGTACGATGAAAGAGTAATGGAACGGAGAAAAATTCTCTCCGGCGCCGGGATTTGAACCCGGGTTTTCAGCTCTACGTGCTGATGCTTTATACACTAAGCCACACCGGATATAACCCCGACGCCGGTTACAATCGTCTCAGATTAAGCTCCTACTCTTGGGTTCCCTCTAGTGGCCGCCCTCTGCACTACGTCATAGATGTCTATGAACGCATGACCGAAGTCCACACATGTGCTGAGGTGCACTCGGTATGAGTGACTAGTTGGCCGGGATCCGACGGAATAAGCGCCGTCTTAAATCACGAAGTGATTTACTCATATCATATATATCATCGTATGATGACGCAGAATATCTGCATGGAAATATCATATGTACTTCGGTACATTAAAATAATATATATGATATGCGTAAATTACTTCGTGATTTAAGACGGCGCTTATTCCGTTGGATCCCGGCCAACTAGTCACTCATACCGAGTGCACCTCAGCACATGTGTGGACTTCGGTCATACGTTCATAGACATCTATGACGCAGTGCAGAGGGCGGCCACTAGAGGGAATCCAAGAGTTGGAGCTTAATCTGAGACGATTCTAACCGGCGTCGGGGTTGTATCCGGTGTGGCTTAGTGGATAAAGCATCAGCACGTAGAGCTGAAAACCCGGGTTCAAATCCCGGCGCCGGAGAGAATTTTTCTCCGTTCCATTACTCTTTCATCGTAAAATCTTGAATGTTTAAGTTTATTTCTCTACTATATACTATAAGACGTTAAAGGAATTTGCAATAGATTTGGGATCCTCTACTTTATAATCATTGGTTTTAATGAAAAAAATATTTTCTTTCTTAGGATATTTACAAGTTTAAATTTAACAATATTCCGAATAGCTTTAATTGCATTATCTGAATTTTGTACTTTTCTATTCAAATATATTCTATTTCCCTCATTCATAATTTTTGATAAATGACATTGTACTTCTTGCAGAATTTAAGAACATGAGGACCATTACATTGCAACTCATTACATACAGATTCTTCTTTTTAATACATGTAATTTTGAAGTCCCTGCGTTATCTACATGTTTTTACTTTTGAATTTTTTCACAACATTGAGTGGAGAACATCCACTGAAGTGATTATGAAATTAACCCTTCGTTACTCGCGTTAAATTCCGTAACGCCAGTACTCACCTGGATTACAATGGTAATCCACATTTGTTTTTGTTTACAGACAAGGTTTAAACATTGGAATTAGATTTAAATGTTAAGAAATATATTGTTTTCAGTTATTACAGTAATAAGAATAGATATGGTACGCATAACGGAACGTATTAAATATAAATATTAATAATGAAATGGATAGTACACAAATTGCATTCAAGTGACATGTTTGCATAATATTTCAACACTGGTCGTGTCTTTGAGTCATAATTTATTGTTGCATCATAGTTATGAGTTAGTTCACTATCATCATAATTATGTAGGTTATCTAGCATTGTTGCTCACTCGATGTTTGAAGGTCATCTGAACTCTTGACCTCTCTTAATCTCTCCCACGGGAAACGCAAGTTCACTACTGCTGACCTTACTTACGTCATATTTGATAACGGAATACCTCACTCAGGGGTGTAGCAATGAAAAAATTCAGGGATGTAACAATCATTCTCACTTCACTTGTAATATTTTACAGATGTTTTTGTGTATTGTAAGAAGGATATTGATGCACTTTCATGTTTATGTTTGCATTTCACACTTTACACACGTGAGTCTAATCTACATCTGATTCAATTATCTGAGTAGGCCTATGCATTTCTTCTACACAGTTCAAACAAATTACATCTGAATGAGTAGGACAAATTCTCTTCAAGCACTGGGAACAAGATTGTCTTGTGCTCTTGTTTCTTGTTCTACCACACATGTAGCACCTACCAATACCTTCTGGCCGTGTTCCTTCTTCTTGACCTGTTTGTGGAATGCCTAACAGTTGCTCTCCTCTTCTCTTTATTTCTCTTGGAATTGTCTGTTGGGTGATACGCTCGGAAATTAGTGGCTTCATTAGGTCCAGAGCAAGGGTTTTTAGGAAGTTTTTCCGTAGAATTTTTTGTTTGTTTGCAGAATAAACAACAAGAGCATTGACACCTGCTATGTTTAGTAAGTCAAAGAAAATAGTCAGAGGCCAGCGGCGTGAATTTCTGCTTACATCATAGGCTGAGCATAACTGGTCCAGGACATCCACAGCACATTTAGTTCTATTATAAAAAGATATTATTTCAGGCTTCTGGCTTCCTCCTGTTTCCTCATCCATTGCCTTATCATAATGCATGGTTGATAATGCTAACACTGTTTTGTTTTTCTTTGGTACATACGAAATAATTGTGCAGTTTTCATTGAATCCAAACAATGTACTGTTAACTTCCCTGTCTTGAGTAGTTGTGAAATGAGGAGGGATTTCTCTTTTGTTTTTTTTCAAGGTTCCTACAAGTGTAATTTTGTCATTTTCTAGAAGATCTAAACAGAGGTATGCTCGTGAACCAGTTATCGGTGGTCACATTTCTTCCTGTTCCTTTGATGGGATGAACCAGCCTCTTCACCACTGCATGTGCACTGTTACTTTGGTGAAATGGACCATCTGGTTGAATACCAGCATAAATTTCCAAGTTATGAGTGTAATATGTTTTCACATCCACCATAGCAAAAATTTTGATCCCATATTTTGCTGGTTTAGTAGGTATATACACTTTCATGGGACATCGTCCTCTGAATGCAACCAACTGCTCGTCTATAGTTACATATTCGCTTGGAATGTAGCACCTTTGTGAATTCTGAACAAATAACTCGAACACTTCACGTACAGCAGCCAGTTTATCAATTTCTTTCCTTTCCTGCCTGTCTGAATGTTATCAAAGCGTAGACATCGTAACAAAAATTGGAATCTATTGTAGGTCATAGTCAGGTAAATTGACTCTATACCTGTCCCATTTTTATCCCATAGTTCTCTTACGTTCAGTCTTCCCGATTTCAAAGCACCGGCAAGATACAAAATACCTAAGAGTGCTCGAATTTCAACGTCATTTGTTAATTTGCAATCTCTGTCACGTCCGTAATTACGCTTCACTTTTTCAATATAAATATTAGTACACCTTACTATTACATTGATTATTGTCTGATCAATAAAGCAGTCAAAACACTCTGTGTGTGTCCGCGCATTTTTTGCAGCTCTTTTAGGGCCCGGTAAATGAATCACTATATTTTGTGCTCTTCTTCTCCCTCGTAGAGATACTGGTTCTTCCTGCCAAATTGTAGTGTTGTCTCTTCCCGTATAGCAGCTTCCATCATTTATAGACATTAGTCTTTCATCACCATCACCATAATCATCATCCTCCTCCTCATTGTCTTGTTCTGAATTAGAATCGTGAACTTCATTCAAAAGATCTTCTTTGTTGCTTTCATCATCACTTTCATTTTCAATGCCAACATCCAGATCTTCATCTAGCCACTTGCAAATATTGCTTGTATTTTCCGTACCCATTGGAGCCAACTACAAAGAGGATGGAACGATATCACACACTTTTTTCATAAAGTTCCTGCATTGCATCACTCATAACCATATAAAAACTATTTCACTTACCTGAGCAAGAAACTGACGTCAGTACTCGCGTGGATTACAATGGTAATCCACTCGGAAAAACTGCGTATAACTTGATAAAACTCCGTATAACTTTCCAAAGCGTTGCGACAAATACGTCTAAACACCAGTAATGCCTCACTTAGACTGTGACGAGAAATTGCATTGACGCTCAGCTACGCAGTGCTGCAGGCGGTGACGTAATACAGGATTAAATATCAGTGGATTACTATTGTAATCCACGCGAGTACTGAAGGGTTAAGTGAAAAATTCAATACCTTTACTCTTAATATCAGTAGTACCAGTATCATATATGTTTTTCCAAGATTCATTTTGTAGACATAAATGTAAATAATCACTAGATACTACACCATTTACGATCCTTTCTTAGTTTTTAAATTAATATTTTGAAATTGTTCAGTGACATTGGAAACACTTAGGATTTGTTTATCATTTTCAGACAAGCCATTGATTATAGGTTCTATCGAATAGGAATTCAGTCTAATTCTGTGTACAAAATATTTATCAATGGCTGTGTTACTGTGTTATTTATCAATGCTGTGGGAAAATGACTCTGCGACTAAGGTTTCCAGTTTCAAGGAGTGAATTTAATTTACTTCTACGGAAAAGTTCCGAGACATAATCTATGTTTATGTCACTACAGATCACAAATTCCATATAAGATTTCTAAAGTCTTTTCTTTACAAATTCAATGTTGGCTATAAATATTAATAAATAATGTAAGATATATGAATGATTGTAGTTAGAAGTCTGATTTACATTATAAAAAGAAGAAGTTACATTCCTCCGCAAAATTCGAACTTTCGATGATGGTTTTGTCGTCCAACGCACAACCACGGACCTATACAATGCTTATGTTAATAACCTACAATTTAGCTGTGGCAATGTGTTGTCTTAACTTGGGGTTTGTTTACTTCATGTAATTAGATTTAATTTGATTAGTTTCGCAACAATTGGACTTCCTGTTATATCCTGTTACTTAGATATTTAATTTAGGGTTGATTTATTAACTCTTACTATGCAAGATGCCTGTTATTTCAATAATTCTATATCACGTTAAACAGTCACTGTCTACACTAAAGTATTATCGTCATCCCTCATTTCTCATCGTAATGGCGAACCGACGTGACATGATACAGCGAGTCATAGCTCTAGTTGAGGCTGGATATGGGGCTAGATCTGCTGGCCGTTTGGTCGGTGTTCCTGGAAGTACACCCGCGAGGTGGGTTCATCGTTACCAAAATTTAGAGGAGGTCGAAAATCGCTCTATTCCTGGGCGTCCGCTGATTTCATCACTGGAAGAGGATGCTCTCTTATTCGAGACAGTTCGACAGCACCCCATTCGGACTGCTAACGAAATAAGAGCAGCATCTAACTTTCCCAGCTCTTCACAGATTGTCATCAGCAGGTTGAGGAACCACGGTATTAGGAGCCGGAGGGCTGCGCAAATGGAAATATTGGGGGAAGCACAAGCTGCCGACCGTCTTGCCTTCACTACCAATCGAGTGGATTTCGATCGGAGAAATGTAATTTTCTCCGACGAAACAACCATCTCGAGTGATTACGAAGGTCCTGTCCGTGTCTATCGTGAGGATGGTCTCCGACATGACCAGCGCTATGTGCACCGACGTGAAAGATCGGAGCGCTTTAGCATATCGTGTTGGGGATGGACGTCTTACGATGGACCTGGCGTTACAGAACGCATCGATGGCCGGTTTAATGCGGGAACTTACGAGCATATTCTGGAAAATATATTCCTTCCCTCTGCCCCTAGAACGTTTTCCCGAATGAACATTGCTGTTCCAGTAGGATAACCATCCCGTGCACTATGCCGCAAGCATTCAAAGATGGTTTCAAAGGAGACCCGAGATCGAAATCATTAATTGGCCCCCGAAGTCACCTGATTTGAATGTCATCGAAAATTTATGGGCGGAATTGAAAAAGAGAAGCATAGCCACCTAGGCCCACCGACGCCCTCGAAATCGAGACGAATTGTGGGATCAAGTTGTTGACACCTGGGAAGATCTCGCCGGGGATCAGAACTTATTCCACAATCTCGTGACATCCATGCCGGATCGACTTAGAGCTGTAATAGAAGCTGATGGCATGTGGACAAGATTTTAAGTTAATAGGTGTCTTTTTGTTTCTTATGATTTTTGTTTGAGGAAGAATACTTTTAACTTCCAAGAAAGGTTTTCTTTTGACGAGGTTCAGCCCACTTGTAAGACCCAGAAATTGGGAATAAATTATTCCATATTTTTCGACAAATTAGACAGTCGAGGAACTCTGAACAAATTAATTACACCTCAATAAAAAAAGGTTTACCCGGGATCGAACACGAGACGTTTCGGTTATACAGTGGAACCGACACGCTACTATATGAGCTACCGAGAGAAGACAGTGACAGCAGCAGTCCAGAACGTAGATCCCTTAGCAGGCATTTGCCATTCGGTAAAGTGAAGCAATGATATTCTGTGACTCGAGCTATGTTGTGAAATCCTGGCCTTAAATGGTAGTCTTCTTCGTGATCCTTATTCTGGTCCTTGTCCTTGTTGTGATCCATGTAACAATTCTTGTACTATTTGTCATGGTATGTATCGTTACGTCGATATCGAGTGAACCGCGCTGTAGAACTTTAACTTCCGACCACCAAGAATCGTCTCATTCTTTTTCAGACTAAATGTACATCTAAGGTGTCGAAACATTCTAGTTGTAACTGGTTGAGCTAGAAACAGGTGTCCTTTTAAAAGGACAGTAGGCATATGAGCATACATTTTGAGGAAGAATTGTGAACTATGCTTACATGAAAGGAAACAACGTATTTGTTATAAATTATTATTATTAGTATTATTATTAATATTATTATTATTATTATTATTATTATTATTATTATTATTATTAACGAATTATTACGTTGTTATTTTATTGTAGTTTACTATTATTACTAATATTATTCTGAAGAGCGTTGCATTGTGGCTACATTCATTTTAATTCTAGAATGCTATCGTCATTTGAGTTTTAGTTCAATTTCTCAAATCTACATTGTTATGACAATGACAATTTAGGTAGAAAATAAGACCTCTTCCAAAAATAATAAATGAAAAAGAATAGAAACTTACAGTATGTCTATTCAATACCTCCCTCTAGAACATCACCAGTCTTTCACTTGTAAACAGATCTTGCTGTGCAAGTCTGGCTTTCAGGTATAGCTCCCTGTGAAGTAGATTTGAATAATTTCAAGGGAAAAATTGTTCTGGAGCCGGGTATCGATTCCAGGACCTTTGGCTTAGCGCACCAACGCTCTGCCGACTATCTAACCAGAAAATACACCCGACACCATCTCAACTTTTGTCTTTATATCCACGCACCTCAGTGGGCTGACAAGACGCCAGAAACCCAGTTTTCACTGCACACAAACTCTGTGTGACTCCGAGCAATGTGGGTATATATGATCTAGGCTGAAAGCCAGATTTGCATGATATATATGTCACTGAGGTAGTTAACAGAAAACCACAATTCAAGTCACACAGAGTTTTTGTGCTGTCAAAGTTAGCTTTCAGGGTCTTGTCAGCCCACTTGAGGTATGTGGATATAAAGGGAAAAGTTAAGATGGTATCGGGTGTAGTTCCTGGGTAGCTCAGTCGGCAGAAAGTTGATGTGCTAAGCCAAAGATCCCGGGATAGATACCCGGCCCCGCAATAATTTTTCCCATGAAAGTATTCAGATCTTTCTGTGTTCGCAGAAAATTGCTACGACTTGCGTCTGCTCTTCACATGTAAAAAATTTGTCTCCCCAATCCTAAACCCTCCCTCCACTCTTCAAGAAGGCTATGCTGAAATATGTCTGCTCCTGCTGCAAGCTGTGAACCACATTGATTAGTGGGTGTTATATAATGTTTTTGCCATGAATCCTAATCTGTTACGTCTTCAATGGCATTTGCAGGCTGCATTATAGCTATATGTGTGTATTTGAGATGAAATTTCGCTCTTAGCATAATTTTCAAACATAGATAGCATTTCATGCATGGAAAATCCACTAAAATTTGAAAAAACCGAAACAATGTCAAAATATATGAGAATATATTTACTGTCCTTCTAAAAGGACACATAAGTTTTCGTCATTGTAATGTCGCATTGAATAGATATTTCGAACGCATTGTGGTTTCACGTTATATTTATGTTTATTAGGAGTCATTTGATCTACAATAATTTTTAAAATAATTTCGAACTGTAACAAAATTTAACTTTCATATCTGATTTGCGTCTCGGATGCCATAGCTGAAATAAACGAACAACTCTCACGTCCACATGTCAAACTCAACAATGATCAGAACTCTAATTACCAGTCTCAACACACCTAGCAAGCCTATAATTAAGACCAGTAATAGTGACACCTATGAAAAACAAATGCGTTAACTGTAGAGAGGGTAATTTGAAACATTGACCACTGTCCTTGTAATAGGATGGTAGGCATATCTGGGTTAAGGGATGAAATGTCTTATACGTGTTATTTTAGTAGTAGTAGGGTTTAAGAAGGGCGCGTCAGCTACTATGGCTATTTGCGCCCTTATCTAAAATTCTTGATATAACAAAGACATAAATAATAAAATAATCAGAGTGCTAAAAGAACTAAAAAGTGTTGTCACGGTAAAACGAGACACACAAATGCAGTATGCTCGTGCATAAGGTAATTTCTACACAATCATAAAAAGTGAGCAATTCTACGACCCTAGGTGGTGTTCAAGACGAACAAATAAAATAATAAAATTATATAAAATATTCGGATGTATAAAGTCCGAAATGTCAACAACGTAAAATCAAATATAAAACAACAATTGTAACCTCCGGATGTAAAGGGTCCGGGGGATAAGTAAAATGGGTCAATAAAAAACTAAATCACCTTATCCAAACCTGTGTTCGATAAAAATCTCAGAACTGCATTTGTACAATTAAAATCATTTCCAAGAGCGTCACGTAGTGTCGGCCGAATTCCATATTGCCTGCGGGCACGGTCATATTTTCTGCAACGCAATAAAAAATGTTCCACCGTAAGTGGAACACGGCACATATCACACTCCGGCTGAGGCTCGCCACGTAGGAGATGGCCATGTGTCAGATGACAGTGGCCAATCCTCAACCGGGTGAGTAAAACCTCCTCGTATCGTGACGCTCTTGTGGACGAATCACAAACTCGAACAGTATCCTTTATATTTCGTAATTTGTTTCCCTCTTGTGCAGACCATTCTCCTTCCCATTGCCACCATATTTTATATTTAAAGTAGTTTCGAATGTCCTGCCACCTCTCGCGCCAATATACCAGAGAGCCATACAGTGCACCAGCCCTAGCTGCAGCATACGCGGCCTCATTTCCTGGAATCCCTACATGACCAGGAATCCACACTACTCCAATACCATAATCAGAGCTAAGGAGAGTGTGGAACAGCTGCTGAGTTCTTAAGACAAGCGGATCATCACAATTAAAAGTCTGCAAGGACTGGATGGCACTTAAAGAGTCGCAACAGGTAAGGAATCTGCCCCGAGTTTGCCTAGTTAAAAAGAATAAAGCTCTGTAAAATGAATAGAGTTCAGCAGTAAAAACACTAGTATATTGGCTTAGCCTGTATTTAAATATCTCTCCATTTGTAACGAAGGAACAACCAACACAATCATTTATCCGGGATCCGTCAGTAAAAACTAATGAATAATTAGGATATCGTCACAGAAGTTCACTAAAACGAAGTCTATAAACAAAAGCTGGTGTAAAATTCTTAAAACAGCGGCTCAGACTTACATCTAACATGTGACGTCGCATAATCCACGGTGGAGAGGTGGTGTACTCCAGTGTGCGAACTGATGGTAGCTGTATATCTAGCTCAGAGAGCAGTTCACGAAATCGCACAACTGCTGGACGAAGTCTCCGTGGATTTTCACTGTCTCGGCCGTAAAGAGACGAATGATGGAAAGAGTCGTAAGAATTGTGCTCAGGCTGCGAGCAGAGCTTAACAGCATATGAGCACAACAAGACATTACGTCGCCGATACAGTGATGGTTCTCCTGCTTCACAATAAAGACTCGCTATCCGACTGGTTCGGAAGGCCCCTGTAGAAAGTCGTATCCCATGATGATGGATAGTATCTAAAAGACGTAATTTGGATTTATTTGCTGAGCCATAAATAAAACAGCCATAATCCAGTTTTGATCGAATAAGAGCTCGGTAAAGGCGTAAAAGCACTGTACGGTCTGCACCCCAGCGAACCCCAGACAAAAGGCGTAAGATGTTTAAGGATTTCTCGCAACGCCTTCTCAAATCACGTATATGCGCCTCCCACGTTAATTTATAATCAAAGATAAGGCCGAAAAATCTCGCAGTGTCTGTATATTGCAAATCCACTATATTGAGACGGAGTTCAGGATGTGGATGTAGTCCACGATGGTTATGAAAGTGGACACACCGCGTCTTCTGAGTGGAGAATTTAAAGCCATTGCGAACACCCATTCTGACAGTACGTTGATGACGAGTTGCAACTGTCGACCGTTGGATGGAAGATTTCGGGACCAGATATATATAAACTGAAGTCATCAATGTACAACAGAGAAGATACTAGGTCACACACACTGTGGGAAATTCCATTGATCGCAATGCAGAAAAGAAGAACGCTTAATACAGACTCCTGCGGAATGCCGTTATCTTGAAGATGTTCGTTAGAGAATGTGGCGCCTACTCGAACTCGGAAATATCGCTCTGCCATGAACTTCGCAATAAGCGTTGTTAGACTACTACGAAGTCCCCAATCATGCAGAGTTTGCAGAATGCCATACCGCCATGTGGTATCGTAAGCCGTTTCTAGATCAAAGAAGACCGCCACAACATGTTCCTTCTTGAGGAAAGCATCTCTAATGGCGGTCTCGAGTCGAACAAGATGGTCTGCGGCAGATCTGTGCTTACGAAAACCACATTGGATATTAGATAATCTTTTCCGATTCGAGTACACACATCAGGCGTTTGCTTATCATTCTTTCCATAACTTTGCATACGCAGCTGGTGAGAGAAATTGGTCTGTAGCTTCCAGACAAAGAAGAATCCTTTCCCGGTTTCTGGACAGGGATTACAATGGCGGAACGCCAAGCAGATGGAAAGACCTCCTCAGTCTAGATTCTGTTGTGCATTGCCAGAAGAAAGCATTTTCCAGCTGGCGGAAGATGGCGACGCATAGGGTTATGGATGTCATCAGGACCAGGGGACGTGTCAGGGGATGTGTCTAGTGCCGCCTCCAGCTCCTCGGATGTGAACGGTGTATTGTAATATTCATTGTTATCTGATATAAAATTGAGGTTTCGTTTTTCCGCAGAATTTTTAGAAATTCCGGGTCGTAATTATTTGGGCTGCTAATCTTTGCGAACGAGGTAGATAATATTTCTGCAATTTCTATTGGACTGGTGGTCGTTACTCCATTGTTTAATATTCCCGGAATTACAGAACTACGTTTCCCCATTATTCGACGGACTTTGTCCCATAAGATATTGGATGGGACATTCCTTTTCATTGAATTAACGTAGTTTGCCTAGGACATCTTCTTAGCATCGCATACACTGCGACGAGCTTTTCCTCGAAGACGTTTAAACTGGACAAAATTTTCTTGGGTTGGATGGCGCTCAAATTGGTGTAAGGCACGTCTGCGGTCTCGGATTGCATCTCTGCAGGCATCCGACCACCAGGGGACAGAGAAGCGTTTTGGCCTGCAGGACGACCGGGGGATATATAATTCCGCAGACTTTACAACCACGTTTGAGAAATGTTCTACTACGGAGTCCACACTTTCATGTCCGTTATCATCGAATGATATGGACTCCGAAAATCCGACCCAGTCCGCCTTTTTAATAACCCAGTTTGGAGAGCGAGATTCCGCAGGACGTAAAGCGGACATACGCATTCGGATGGGATAGTGGTCACTACCATGTATGTCGTGAATCACAGACCATTCGAAATGCGTGGACAAAACTGGGCTACAAATGGAGATATCTATCATTGAGTATGTACCATAAGCAAAGGAGAAGTGTGTTGCTTCCCCTGAATTCAGGGTAACAAGATTTAGACGGGTACATACCTCTGCTATTTTATTTCCTCTGTCGTCATCGGAATTTGAGCCCCATGAGTGGTGGGATACATTGAAATCCCCCACCAAGAGATATGTTCCAGGTACCTGTGAAAGAATATGTTGAATTTCAAGTACTGTAAAGGGTGTATCTGGGGGCATATAAACGGAGACTATTGAAAACTGCATGGAAGGTAATGTTACGATGGCAGCTATGCATTGATGAGGACTGTTAATGTTGAGAACAGAGGTAAAGATACTTTGATGTAGAAGGAGGGCACAACCTCCGTTAGCATGAATACCGGCAAGATGTCATACCGTTAAACATTATATCCCGAGATTATCAGGGAATGTTCACGTCGGAGGTGTGTCTCCTGAAGACATAAAATATCAGGGTTCTCATGATAGATCAATTGTTGCAGTTCTGTGTATCTGCTGCGTACACCATTCACGTTCCATTGTATATTAGTCATCACGAGGAGTTAAATCATGATGGTGGCTTTACGGGGGATTTTCTCTTTTGTTCTTTCCTATGACTCTGTCCCTTCGACTGTGACAGCTTAGGTTTCGACGGAGGCGACTCACTTGCAGTACGTCGCGCTCCTGACCGTGACCTTGATCGAGTACGGGATCGAGAACGAGTTCTCGATTTCTCTTCCGTACCAGGAGTGCGACGTCGTGATTTTCTCTCAAGTTGAGAATTTGTCTGTGACGTCGCAGCACCAGTTTTTTTTTAGGTACGTATGGCCTGATATCGAGGCCACAGCTGTCATCTGCCTCGTCGGTCTGGGTACCAGAGTCCACATATGTCTGGGTTGCGATCTCAACTCGCTTCCCAGGGATACATCCAAGAGGTGGCGTTTGAGTCGATACATCGATTCCCTCCGTTGCGTTTTGTAAAACAGCAGCATACGATTTTTCTTTGTTTCTTTTCTGATTCAAAATATCGTTTACGTGCCTCAAAGAATGTAACATTGTCCCTAATTCGGAGCTCTTGTATTGCCTTCTCTACT
Organism: Periplaneta americana; assembly: GCF_040183065.1. NCBI lineage: Eukaryota > Metazoa > Arthropoda > Insecta > Blattodea > Blattidae > Periplaneta > Periplaneta americana. The sequence continues at coordinate 121,526,655 of NC_091121.1, read as the reverse complement.
TGGTACTTCGGACAGTCCTTGCGATTTGCGGCATGGTCCATTTCACAATTCACACAGTGCGCGGTGTTCGGACATGGGGAATCCCCATGGTCACCACCGCCGCACTTTGCACATGTGATTTCATTCGTGCAACGTTTCTGCGTATGTCCGAACCGTTGGCAACTAAAGCAGCGCATTGGTTTCGGCACATACGCACGTACAGAGACACGCTCATAGTCGACAAATATGTGCTCAGGTAGGAGGTATTTCTCGAAAGTCAAGAAAACGGTGCTCAATGGATAAGTCCGTCCGTCCTGCTTACGCAATAAACGGTAGGCCTTGGACACGGACTGGTCTGGGAGTTCTAGTTGTATTTCCTCGTCACTCATTCCATCCAGAGCATCCGTATGAACCACTCCCCGCGTGGTGTTAAGCGAGGAGTGCCGTTCTGACTTTATAAGATATGACCCCAGCAACTTCGCCTTCAGCAACGCCTCACTTTCTTTGGCGGACAAAGTCTCGACGAGAAGGCTACCGTTGCGGAGTCTAGTGGCATTCTTGACTTTCCCCACGAGTCCATCGAGTGCACGTCTGATGTAAAACGAGCTGATGTTCTTCATGGTTTTTTCAGTTCCTGTCAATGTAATACAAATAAACTTTGGAGGCGGCATAAAAACTTTCACATTATCGGGTACCAGATCCATAGCTGTGTTCGTCACAAGACCACCAGTCACTGTACCTTTTTTAGGTTCTTCCGTTCTCTGTTTCTTAATGGAGGAAGAAGGGGAGCGCGTAGAGGCCATTTTGAAACTGGCCCTCCTTACAGAACCGTCGGCGTCAGCCTGCCACCGGAGGAGCATGAGAAAAAGACACCTAAAATGTCTTCTCGGACTGTGCCGGCCATGGGGACCACCCCACAGCCCGATCCCAGCAACCCACTTCACGCAAGTTACCCTTCAAACTGGACATTACACATCTAACGTCAAGTCCTACACCAGAGGCGTGTCGCAGCTTTATGCCCCTACCACGGGTATAACAGCCCGTGGCTCCTCAGTCTACACTGAACACAACCGCCAGACTACTCGGTTAACTCCGACTCACCTCCCAAAGCCGGAGCAATCCGAGATCGCACGCAGCTTCAGGGGACTTATGGTTGATTACACTACGACACCCATACGTCTGCGGTAACACGTCGGAGCGATATATCCGCCCCAGCGAGCAGAGTCGGTCACCGGGACGTTTAAATCGCCCCGGGCCCCCATTGGGGCTCTACGTGAGTGTACATGACTATTGGTCCGGGCTCCGCACCTAGACTTCCATATAGGGGCAGTATGAAGGGTCCACTATTGCTTCGTTGCTGGGCGCCCTGTCGGGCCACACAAGTCGGAAGTCACGCTCGAAACCGTGGGACAGGACCACGGAGATAGGAAAGATCCCCGCTGGTGAGACGGGAGTTATAAACCTAAGAAACTTAACCTAATAATAGATATAAGAACTAGAAGGGGAAGACGAATGAAGCCTTATCATGCATTCTTAACAAATCCCGTCATGGTAACGGACGTGGCAAATACTAACAACGGGGATGAGGAGTGAAAATGGCTGTGATGATGTGGTGGGCGTTCCGCATGCAATGGTGGCCGGCGAGGAGAAATAGAGCGATGAAAAAGACGAGAGAATGAAAAGGACTGGATGGTGATAAGTCGATTAATGTTCGAAAAGAAAAGCACGAGAGCCACCATTGCATCCCCCGGTCACCCTCTTGGCGGAACCCACCTCGACCGGGTGTCCTTTTATTCTGTTCAACAGATTATCAGGTAAGGAGTTGATACTTACTGGGTTTTAAATGGAAATGTATTTACTGAAATTGTAAATATAAATTAAACATAACGAGTTTATTATTGATACGCTTTAAGCAAACAAATGCGAAAGAATTAAGGTACGTAATACGTGTAGGCTCAAATAGAAGGAATCCGGATTTGGCATTCTTTTCACTTTCCGAAATTTGTTGAGAGGGATGTAATATTGTTTAATTAATCCTATTTCTGTTAATTACTTTCGTCTTCGGACCTACAGAGAGTAGTACAACCGTGTTTTTTATGGGTGAATCTAACATTGAAACATACGATTAGCTGTGTGCCTTTTAATATCTCAATATTCAGGCAAACTTTACCGGTACACATGTTTCATATTAATAAACAGGAAAAGGTTTTTATTTGGTATCATGGACATCATCTGTAGTAATTTAATGGAACCCAGACAACCTGTACACAGCATGTTTTGGCTCTGGTTTTCTGTGACATGCTGGAATCATAGAAAACAATATTGTGATGTTTCTTACATTCCTAATAAGTAACACATATTATATATTTAATTCTTTTGCATTTGTTTTCATGCAGCGTATCAGTCATTTCACCTTACAATAAGCTCAGTGATAGTATGTGAAAACTACATCACAATAATTCTCGTCATGTTTAATATGGTATTTATAATTTAATTAAATAAATTTCCATTTAGCCTATTAAATCAGCAATAAGTATGTATTAGCTGCTTATCTGATATTTTGTTGAACAGATTAAAAGAACACATAACACACATTAACAAAAGACATGAATAGTACTATATTTTGCTGGTACTGTGGTCACTGAACTCGAACGTTAAAATTTGAATTTCAAATGAAAATACGGTCGCTCATATTTGGAGCAGAATTCGATTTGTTTACCACCTACTGAGAAATTATTGAAGGACAGATCAATTATTGAAGACAGACTCCGTTAGATGTCTCTCTATTTCACGTCCGGTCGAGTTGGGTTCCTCCAAGTGGTGACCGGGGGGTGCAATGGTGGCTCTCGTGCTCTTCTTTTCGGCCATTTTTCGTCCTATCACCAACCACTCCTCTTCGTTCTCTCTTCTTTTTCATCACTATTTCTCTCCGCCGGCCGCCATTGCATGCGGAACGCCGACCACATCATCACAGCCATTTTCACCTCTCCATCCCCGCTATTTTTGTTCTTGCCACGTCCGCCACCATGACGGGATTTGTTAACAATGCCTGATGAGGCTTTATTCTTCTTCCCCTTCTAATTCTTATATCTATTATTAGGTTAAGTTTCTTAGGTTTATAACTCCCGTCTCACCAGCGGGGATCTTTCCTATCTCCGTAGTCCTGTCCCACGGTTTCGAGCGCGACTTCCAACTTGTGTGGCCCGACATGGCGCCCAGCAGCGAAGCAATAGTGGACCCTTCATACTGCCCCTATATGCAAGTCTAGGTGCGGAGCCCGGACCAGTAGTCATGTACACTCACGTAGAGCCCCAATGGGGGGCCCGGAGCGACTTAAACGTCCCGGTGACCGATTCTGCTCGCCGGGGCGGATATATCGCTCCGACGTGTTACCGCTGACATATGGGTGTCGCAGTGTAATCAACCACAAGTCCCCTGAAGCTGCGTGCGGTTACGGATTGCTCCGGCTTTGGGAGGGTCGGTCGGAGTTAGCCGCAGTAGTCTGGCACTTGTATTCAGTGTAGAGTGGGGAGCCACGGGCGGTTATTCCCGTGGTAGGGGCATAAAACTGCGACACGTCTCTGGTGTAAGACTTGCCATTAGGTGTGTAATGACCAGTTTGGAGGGTAACTTGCGTGAAGTGGGTTGCTTGGGATCGGGCTGTGGGGTGGTCCCCAAGGCCGGCACAGACCGCGAAGAATTCTTAGGTGTCTTTTTCTTTCGCCCCCCCGGTGGCAGGCTGACGCCGACAGTTCCGTAGGGGGGCCCAGTTCAAAATGGCCTCTTCACGCTCCTCTTCTCCTCCCTCAGAAAAAAATAATAAAAAACAGAAGACAGGAATTGATACTACTGGTGGTCATATTTTGACGAAAACTACTATGGACTTGGACCCTGAGAAAGTAACTGTCAAAGTGCCGCCTCCGAAGTTTATCAGTATCACCTTGGACGGAACAGAAAAGACAATGAAAAACATTAGTCCATTTTACGTGAGACGCGCACTCGACGGACTCGTTGGGAAGGTCAAAAATGCAACTGGCCTACGCAACGGTAGTCTCCTCGTCGAAACGGTATCTCCAAAACAGAGTCAGACCCTGTTGAAAGCGAAGTTTCTAGGGTCTTACCCTATTATAGTCGAACGGCAGTCCTCGCTGAACGCCACGCGGGGAGTAGTGCATACGGATTCTCTGGACGGTATGTCTGATGAAGAGATCCAACTAGAACTGGCGGAGCAGTCTGTGTCCAAGGCTTACCGTTTATTACGTAAGCGGGACGGACAGACTGTTCCGCTGAGCACTGTCTTTTTGACCTTCGAGAAGCCTGTCCTACCAGAATACATCCTTGTCGGGTACGAGCGTGTCCCAGTTCGTGCGTATGTGCCGAACCCAATGCGGTGATTTAGGTGCCAACGGTTCGGACATACGCAAAAACGTTGCACAAACAACATCGTATGTGCAAAGTGCGGCGGTTCTGATCATGGGGAATCCCCATGTGCCAGCGCCGAGCACTGTGTGAATTGTTCTGGGGACCACTCCTCCAATTCTAAAAATTGCCCGAAGTATATGGTAGAGAAGGATATCCAAGAACTGAGAGTCCGAGAAAATATTATGTTTTTCGAGGCGCGTAAGCGTATTTTAGATCAACAGAAAAAGGCGACGGAAAAGTCCTATGCAGCAGTTTTGCAAAAAGCAACACAAGCAATAGATGTATTTACGCAAACGCCACCTCTTGTTAGTATACCTGGGAAGCGTATTGAAAGGGCAACCCAGACGTATGTAGACGTTGCCACTTAGACTGCTGAGTCAGACGACTCGTCTGGCCTTGATATAAGGCCTTACATTCCAAAAAAGATTATTACCGTGGCGACAGAGAAAGACTCTACGCCTTATAGATCGCCGCGACGTCGCGCTCCCTGTTCTGGTGACGGGTGGAGATCACGGTCTCGATCAAGATCACGATCGGGCGTGCGGCGATCAGCGAGCGAATCCCCACGGTCGAAGGCTAAGCAGTCTCAGTCAACGGCACGAAATCCTAGGAAATATAAGAGAAAATCACCCGTCAAGCCACCATGATAATTTAAATCCACATAATGACTGATATTGTACAATGGAATGTGAACGGTGTACGCAGCAGATATGCAGAACTACAGCAATTGATCTATCGTGAGAACCCTGCTATTTTATGTCTACAGGAGACACACCTCCGACATGAACATTCCCTGAAAATCTCGGGATACAATGTTTACCGGTATGACCATCTTGCCGGTATTCGTGCTAACGGATGTTGTGCCCTCCTTCTCCGCCAGAGTATCTTTTCCTCTGTTCTAAACATTAACAGCCCTCATCAATGCATAGCTGCCAGAGCAACCTTACCTACCATACAGTTTTCAATAGTCTCCGTTTATATGCCCCCAGATACACCCTTTACAGTACTTGAAATTCAACATATTCTTTCACAGGTACCTGGACCATATCTCTTGGTGGGGGATTTCAATGCATCCCACCACTCATGGGGCTCAAATTCCGATGACGACAGAGGAAATAAAATAGCAGAGGTATGTACCCGTCTAAATCTTGTTACCCTGAATTCAGGGGAAGCAACACATCTCTCCTTGGCTTATGGTACATACTCCATGATAGATATCTCCATTTGTAGCCCAGTTTTGTCCACGCATTTCGAATGGTCTGTCATTCACGACCTACATGGTAGTGACCACTATCCCATTCGAATGCGTATGTCCGCTTTACGTCCTGCGGAATCTCGATCTCCAAACTGGGTTATTAAAAAGGCGGACTCGGTCGGATTTTCGGAGTACATATCATTCGATGATAACGGACATGAAAGTGTGGACTCCGTAGTAGACTATTTCTCAAATATGGTTATCAAGTCAGCGGAATTATCTATCCCCCGGTCGTCCTGCAGGCCAAAACGCTTCTCTGTCCCTTGGTGGTCGGATGTTTGCAGAGATGCTTTTAGAGACCGGCAATGTGCCTTACGCCAATTTGAGCGCCATCCGACCCAAGAAAATTTTGTCCAGTTTAAACGTCTTCGAGCAAAAGCTCGTCGCACTGTATGCGATGCTAAGAAGACGTCCTGGACAAACTACGTCAATTCAATGAAAAGGAATGTCCCATCTCACATCGTATGGGACAAAGTCCGTCGAATAATGGGGAAACGTAGTTCTGTAATTCCGGGAATAATAAGCAATGGATTAACAACCGCCAGTCCAATAGAAATTGCAGAAATATTCGCTACCTCGTTCGCACAGATTAGCAGCTCAAATAATTATGACCCGGAATTTCTGAAAATCAAAGATGCTGCGGAAAAACGAAACCTCAATTTTATATCAGATAATACAGAGTATTACAATACACCGTTCACATCCGAGGAGCTGGAGGCGGCACTAGACACATCCCCTGACACCTCCCCTGGTCCTGATAACATCCATAACCGTATGCTTCGCCATCTTCCGCCAGCTGGAAAATCCTTTCTTATGGCAATGTATAACAGAATCTGGATTGAGGGAGTGTTCCCATCTGCTTGGCGTTCCGCCATTGTAATCCCCGTCCAGAAACCGGGAAAGGATCCTTCTTTGTCTGGAAGCTACAGACCAATTTCTCTCACCAGCTGCGTATGCAGGTTATGGAAAGAATGATAAGCAAACGCCTGATGTGGGTACTCGAATCGGAAAACCGATTATCTAACATCCAATGTGGTTTTCGTAAGCACAGATCCGCCGCAGACCATCTTGTTCGGCTAGAGACCGCCATTAGAGATGCTTTCCTCAAGAAGGAACATCTTGTGGCGGTCTTCTTTGATCTAGAAAAGGCTTACGATACCACATGGCGGTATGGCATTCTGCAAACTCTGCATGATTGGGGATTTCGTAGTAGTCTACCAACGTTTATTGCGAAGTTCATGGCAGAGCGGTATTTCCGAGTTCGAGTAGGCACCACACTTTCTAACGAACACCTCCAAGAAAACGGCGTTCCGCAGGGTTCTGTATTAAGCGTTCTTCTTTTCTGCATTGCGATCAATGGAATTTCCCACTGTGTGGGTAACCGAGTATCTTGTCTGTTGTACGTTGACGACTTCAGTTTATATTACAGTTCCCGATATCTTCCGTCCATCGGTCGACATTTGCAGCTGGTCATCAACGTACTATCAGAATGGGCTGTTCGCAATGGCTTTAAATTCTACACTCAGAAGACGCAGTGAGTCCACTTTTACAACAAACGTGGAATACATCCACATCCCGAACTGCGTCTTAATGGAGTGTAATTGCAATATACAGACACTGCGAGATTCTTGGGCCTTATCTTTGATTATAAGTTAACGTGGGAGGCGCATATGCGTGATTTGAGAAGGCGTTGCGAGAAATCCTTAAACATTTTACGCCTTTTGTCAGGGTTCCGATGGGGTGCAGACCGTACAGCGCTTTTACGCCTTTACCGAGCTCTTATTCGATCAAAGCTGGATTATGGGTGTTTGATTTATGGCTCAGCAAATAAATCTAAATTACGTCTTTTAGATACTATACATCACCATGGGATACGACTCGCTACAGGGGCCTTCCGAACCAGTCGGATAGCGAGCCTGTATTGTGAAGCAGGGGAACCATCACTGTATCGGCGACGTAATATCTTGTTGTGCTCATATGCCGTTAAGCTCCGCTCGCAGCCTGAGCACAATTCTTACGACTCTTTCCATCATTCGTCTCTTTACGGCCGAGACAGTGAAAATCCACGGAGACCTCGTCCAGCAGGTGTGCGGTTTCGTGAACTGCTCTCTGAGCTAGATATACATCTACCGGCAGTTCGCACACTGGAGTATACCACCACTCCACCGTGGATTATGCGACGTCCCATGTTTGATATAAGTCTGAGCCGCTGTTTTAAGAATTTTACACCAGCTTTTGTTTATAGACTTCGTTTTAGTGAACTTTTATCCCGATATCCAAATTATTCATTAGTTTTTACTGACGGATCCCGGATAAATGATTGTGTTGGTTGTTCCTTCGTTACAAATGGAGAGATATTTAAATACAGGCTAAGCCAATATACTAGTGTTTTTACTGCTGAACTGTATGCTTTTTACCGAGTTTTATTGTTTTTAATTAGGCAACCTCGGGGCAGATTCCTTATCTGTTCCGACTCTTTAAGTGCCATCCAGTCCTTGCAGTCTCTTAATTGTGATGATCCGCTTGTTTTAAGAACTCAGCAGCTGTTCCATACTCTCCTTTGCTCTGATTATGATATTGGAGTAGTGTGGATTCCTGGTCATGTAGGGATTCCAGGAAATGAGGCCGCGGATGCTGCAGCCAGGGCTGACGAACTGAATGGCTCTCTGGTATATTGGCGCGAGAGGTGGCAGGACATTCGAAATTATTTTAAATATAAAATATGGTGGCAATGGCAAGGAGAATGGTCTGCACAAGAGGGAAACAAATTACAAAATATAAAGAATACTGTTCGAGTTTGGGATTCGTCTACAAGAGCGTCGCGACACGAGGAGGTTTTACTCACCCGGTTGAGGATTGGCCATTATCATCTGACACACGGCCATCTCCTACGTGGCGAACCTCAGCCGGAGTGCGATATGTGCCATGTTCCACTTACGGTGGAACACATTTTATTGCGTTGCAGGAAATATGACCATGCACGGAGGCACTAAGGAATTCGGCCGACATTACGTGATGCTCTTGGAAATGATTTGAATTGTACAAATGCAGTTCTGAGATTTTTATCAAATACAGGTTTGGATAAGGTGATTTAGTTTTTATTGATCCGTTTTACTTATCCTCCGGACCCTTTACATCCGGAGGTTACATTTGTTTTATATTGGATTTCACATTGTTGACATTTCCAACTTTATACATCCGAATATTTTATAAAATTTTATGGTTTTAAAATATGATTCACAAGTTATCTCTGGTGGCCTTAGTTTTATTTATTTATTTTTTTTTTGTTCGTTTTGAATACCAGCTAGTGTGGTAGAATTACTCACTTTTAGGATTCTGTAGAAAATACCTTATGTCTCCTGCATTTGTGTGCCTCGTTTTATGGTGACAACGCTGTTTAGTTCTTTTAGCGCTCTGATTATTATATTATTTATTTGTTATATTAAGAATTTTAGATAAGGGCGCAAATAGCCATAGTAGCTGACGCGCCCTTCTTAAACCCTACTACTACTACTCTATTTCACGTATGAAATCTTCGAATGAGAGTTGCACCCCCCTGCAAAGCGCTAGACCGCTCACTGGCGCTAGTGTTAAGCTCCCAAATTGAACAGCCGACTAGCGGCCATTTGTTTGGTAGAACTGAATAAGTATGGTTCTTTCGTGTGATGCTTTTAATTGCAGCAATGCACACGGATGTAAAGATAAAGAAGGAAGGAATTTTATATTTCACTGGTTAGTTAATCCTTAATTTCTACGACGATTTTTTCTCCATATTATGTTACGGAATACAAACTATTGTCATGTGACACTTTATGTTTCAAGTTTCCTCTGAGTAAAAATTCTCTTAACCGAAAGTATATATGTGCAATCCGCAGACAGAATTTCTACCCTACAATGAATCATTTAGTGTGTTCAACTAATTTCGAAGATAGTTGTTACGTTTCAGACTACGTTATTGTACACACTTAATGTCCTTCATCCACTCCATATCATTCATTTTCTTCAAACAGCTGTTGTTTCAGCGCACACATAAATAAATAAATAATTATTCACCGAATTTGAAGATATAGAAACTGCATAAATTATAAAAAGTTACTTTTTTTTATTATAACTGATTGAAAGTAATTCTTGTCTTAGCTACGGATTAATGAAACATTTTCTTATACTACCACTACCACAACCGCTACCATTACCACCACCTCTACCACTAATAATAATAATAATAATAATAATAATAATAATAATAATAATAATAACAATAATAATAATAATTATTATTATTATTATTTTAACTTCATAGATTGAATTAAAAAGATGATACATTAATTCTTTTATTAGGCCTAACCGTGATTATGAATATTCACATTCATAATTCCTATGAAAATGATTCAACTCTGACAGCCAGGATTTCCGGGTATCCCAATTTAGGCGGGATTCTCCCAATTTCCTGATTGAATCCCTATTAAAGCGAGTCGGGATTGACAAAAATCTTGATTTTGCAGATATTAGCCTAGAACAAATTATGTCTGTAATTCTTATTATCCGATATTTTTATTTATATATTGACTAATATGATAACATTGTAAAGATAGAGGTAACCCACGGATATTTAGGCAAATAAACTCACAAAATAATACTTCTCCTATACCGCATTGTTGATTAAATCCGTTTCGGTCCCTAGTCACTGCTCTCGCAATTAGTAAACATTATGTATTTTAAGTGCGTTGAGTGACAAAAAAAAAGATAGCGTTTTGACATCATATTTTACACTAATAACAGACACATACAATTGCTACGTTTTATAGTTTAGTGAACTATGTTTAAACATGGATTCATCATCAGATAGTGAAATTGTTGCAGTACCGGTTCTGAAAAACAAAGGTTGCAAAGTTAATTTAGTATCAAATGGTGAAGACATATTCGTGGTTAATAAAAGAAAGAATTATTACAGTGTTCACTGTACTGTGTGTCCTTCGTATTTTAGTGCTTCTCACGGAGGCGAATAGGCCTATTACATTATAAAGCTCGTAAACACTACTTTTCACAAAACTGCCATAAATCTTATGATAAAGTATTGATAAGTCTAATATCTTAAGTTAGCTTCTGATATTCCGATTTCTCTCGCAGAAAACCTAGCAACTTTGCTCACAGCAGAAACACGGTGTTAAAGGTACCTCGCAAAGGAAGTATTGTTCCTTTAAACAAAAACATTTAGCTTTCGGATACGCAATACAACACGTATTCAAATAGCGGTTTTGAAATCCCGCGCGTTTTCTACCAAACAAATGGCGGCTTTCTGCTGCTTCAATTTGGGAACATGTTTCTCACTTCTCCGCTACAGCGTGGTAGGGGCTCGGTTCTACTTGGTTCTGCTGTATTGTTTGTTATGAGCACAACGTAAAAACAATATGTTAATGGCTTATGAGCGAACATGTCAACGGACTAGTTATTACTACTGGTTCAAGAAATAAATTGTTTATGCTCTCTTTTCTTCGAACGAGATGACAGTACGCAAATTTCACAAAATCTTCCTAGAGTAGCACAGACAACTTGTACAACCGCCATGATAGCCATCGAACCTTCCAGCAGTTTTGTTCCTATTTCTCTGCATTGTTACGTCATTGTTGTCCACCGGTCCAGTGAGATTCGGAATACGCTCGTGCTGAATTGTATTATATTGTATTTACCTTCGAGCATTAAAGTAAATAGAGAGGGCGTTCAATACTACTCTACCGGATGAACGTGACACCAAAATAACAGCTCTCTCAGATCAGCTGACCTCGGGCAAAACATTACACAGTATGCTGTACGTATATATAGTTTATTACAATGATTGTGGATATGACAGCATATCCTAGAATCTATTAAGATAAAAAAAATGTTTCATGTAGATCCTAATTGAACAAGTGTCTTATTTTAATGGCTTGTTTTATAACAAGACATGAATTAAATAAAGATAATCCTGCTATAAATGTCTTATGAACATGTAGGATACTTTTACTGTCGACGTTTTAGTAAGGAAATTGAAGTTAGAAGTTACTGAAAATGTATTAAGTAAGATTGAAACGAGTCGACCTGGTTGGCACGTTGGTATAGCGCTGGCCTTCTATGCCCAAGGTTGCGGGTTCGATCCCGGGCCAGGTCGATGGCATTTAAGTGTGCTTAAATGCGACAGGTTCATGTCAGTAGATTTGCTGGCATGTAAAAGAACTCCTGCGGGACAAAATTCCGGCACATCCGGCGACGCTGATATAACCTCTGCAGTTGCGAGCGTCGTTAAATAAAACAGAACATTTAAGATTGAAACGAAGGAGTGGACAAAAGAAAGGACACTATTGATTTTTTTTAATTTTTAATCATGGAAATTTCTTTACGACATTTGACAGTACTTTGCATTTCTTAGTCTGACAAGTACCCTTCATTTGGGGGGAGTGAAAACATAGGTTATGTAACTTTTATTGATCTGAAAACTGTAATAGTGTGAGAAAGTTGTGTCTTACAGAAATATTAAATATAATAGCTTTGATTATGTGATTAACATCTTGACGGCTCTACCGAGCCTTATATTTTAAAAATTATTCGTAAGTTCGGCAAGTTTATTTACTAGTAAAACTGGAATATAGGCCTACCGTGTCTTTATATAATACTTTAATTCGCAGATTAATAAAAAATATAATTATGTAATCCCATAAAAAGAAATAGGTCACAAACTGGCAGCTACTTATACAAAGAGTAATGGGAAAGAACATGATTTTTCGCTCTTTAGCATAAAACGAATGTTTGAAAAAATGTAACGAAACGTGTAAACCCATTACGTTTCAGAGTTTTAAAATTCCCTCGGTAATTATACGTAGGTAACAATGAAACTGGATGTCTTGTAAATTATAATTAAATCCTCACAATAGACCTTATAACTAAATATAAAATAATAATAATAATAATAATAATAATAATAATAATAATAATAATAATAATAATAATAATAATAGGCTAGGTAGTGTTAAAATGAAAGCTTACAAATGAAATCATGACACAATAATTATTTATATAAAAACTAGAGGAAAATAATATTTCTACGTTATGTCACATAAATTGGTTATTTATACTGGAATAAAAACAATTTAAATAACAGTGTAGGCCTAACTTGTTTTATTTTTATACAATGTATTCTGGTTTTGTTTCAAGCCTGGATAAAACTGCTCTTGAATCAATACATGTCCTTATAAATTATCTATGTTTTTTTACCCATAGTGGAAGTGGAAGCTTCAGTCACAAGCTTCGTGCACCTCTTAACTAGCTCAGTGTGACAAGGAAATAAAGAAAACTCCAACGCCGAAATTTCTAGATCATTGAGCAGTACTTCGATGCCATTTTCTTGACATAGTTTTGAAAAATGGTGGTGCTGTAATTCAATTTTCGGCTAAATTAGCACTTGTACTCAGTTTATACACCTTGCATATTCGAATCTGAGAAGGGTTAGGCGTGGTTACTTTAGGCGTTTGTTATGCCTTGCATATACGATCAACTGCATATCCACAAAAAAAAAAACCCTTCTAAATGAAATTATTTTCACTTCCAAAATCACGGGAACTACCTCAACGCTAGTTTCACATAGATAACTTTCAGTTCATCCATAGACGTATAGCCAAGGTGGGGAGGGAGACGAGCGGGTGCTATTATATGCCATTACCATTTCTACAATTTAATAGGACACTGTAGTTACTTTGTTGAAATAACCTGAGACGTATTGAAGATTCGATTGCAAAACTGAAACAAGAACACGAAACAAATAGGGTAATTTGGTAACTTGAAGTAAGCCTAGGCCTATTTCTTTTTCTGTATTTGAATTCGTAAGCGTAATGATGCGTATTCGATAAACACACACAAATCTGCTCCTTTTTAAAGATAAATTGCTGGCAGTGAGGAAATCGTACACGCACTGAAGTTTTCCGAAATAGCCTAAACATCATTAAATAACGTTATCGCGCTTTAATACATTGCAGTGAGGTTATTAATATGCATCAAGTGTAACCACCTACGAAATATTATCGTTATTTCTAATTTTGTGGCAAAATAAATCCAAAACACTTATATTCCACTAGACATACATTGGCCTTTCTATATCCCATATCGTGTCTGTCCTGGATCAGCTGATCGAACTCTGGTGCCACTATCCAACAAGCCTTGCCCCTTCTATCGATTTTATGTTCGCAGGTATTTACCATCGAGTTAGAAAGAGAAAGATATAGAGTGGCCATTGTGCAACCATGTTTGAAGAAAATTGAACGACCTTCCGCCATTAACTTATGCGCCCAAACGAAGTGGGCGTGGCGATAAGTTACATTGGAATCGCTAGCTGTCAAAATTTCGTTTGCATAAATCAGTTAAACTGAAGTGAAAAAAAAAAAACAAATATGTGCTAGTAACTTAATCTAAAATAAAGACCTTATGTACGCTGAATTCAAAACACTTGAGCTATTCCTATACTAAAAGCCAGTTTATGAACCGACTAAACAGGAAGTAGTTGGGAGGGCGAGAGGAAAGTGCGGGTTAGAGGGGTAGCCTATGCAGTGATGACACGTTGAGTGTGGGGGTGGAGGGGAGAGCGAGAACGGAGCTTTTCATTGGACCTCGCGTGAAAATGTTGTCTGCTAACGAAAATCTGGCAACGGAATCACGGAGACAGTGTAGCCAGTTCATTTGCAGTACCACGTGCATTACGAGTCGCATTTCGTACCAGCGTCATTAGCTCGTGCTTTCTTAAAAACAGTAATTTTAATTACTAATATTGTGGATAGTGTTATCGAGAACTATATACAGTAGTTATTTTAAACATATCTGTGACAAACGCTGAACACGCTTTGAATCTCGCGCCTCCATTTGGCAACAGAGCTCAGAAAGAGAGCAACAGAACGTTGTTTCCGGTTTAGTCGGTTCATAACCTGGCTTTTAGTATAGAAGCAGGCGCGGCTCGTCTTTAGGTTCATTGGTTCACTGAACCCCCCCTGTCTCTTGAAGCCATTCATTCTCTTCATGATTATTATTATTTTTATAAGAGTAACTATAGAAAGAAACTGCTGGATGTTCGGCTTCTTTTGGTTAGACCGTCGGGCGAAATAGTTGCATTTGAGGGTTCATGCTCAGGCGTGAACCAGCTAGACCTTTTAAAACAACCTGCGGCAGTGGGAACACGCTAAGAAGTAGAGGAAAAGTGTGTTAAGAAAAACGCTGTTGTCGCCAACGAAATCTGTGGCTCCAACACTGTCCTTCTCTGTCACTCACACTACCCTCGTCTGTCATTCACACTTCTCTCTCTAAAGCAAGAGGGCTATCCAGCTTGCTTCAAAGTTGCCTAAATAGAACAGGTTTCTCTTCTGTTAACACTTTAGAGGGGATGAGTGTGGGGGAGGACTAGCTCATGAATTTGTAAGATTGTTTTTAGCGAAGCACTGAAGCAGTTAAACAACATTGTGTTCCCGCGGCGCGAACTTGTGTATAAGTACCTACCGATACTATTATATTAGTGAAACTAATGTTATTGTAAACACGTTTTACGTAAGAAAGTGTGTTTTTAACAATAATAAAAACGTGTGATTTGTAATGGTGGAAAATAGCGTTATATGTTTTACGTAAGGACGTTGTGCGTTTTTAACTAGGCCTATAATAAAACTTGTGATTTGTAATGGCGGAAAATAGTGTTAATGTTCTCCAGACAACCAACTTTTCAACTCTTCCATTAGAAAAAAAACTTGAAATAAAGGCTCTGGGAGGACCACTTCCACTTTTATCAATTTCTCAGGATCGATCATGTAAGAGGTAAATCATTTCGTAGAGTGTTTGTTCTGTTTCCCGTGTTTGCTCTTTGCTAAAGAAAGTGATGCTAGTTGGGTTAAAACAGGAATGTGTGACTTAAGTCATCTGACCAGGGGCGGCTCGTCCATAAGGGCTGCGGAACTGCAGCACTCCCTGCTTTGACAGGAAAATAAAAATAATATTTATTTTAATTTGTAGAAGAATTATTATTACAGCTTTTATTGGTAAATTGCTTTATATTTCAAATGGCCGGGAATATGTACTATCTTATGCATTATCTTTTTGCGCGTCGACTGTACTGAAATTGACACTGCATTCAAAGTCGTCCTGGGATCTGCAGGGTGGGATAGCTCGTGAGAGATTGTGTCTTGCTAGGTCATGGGGGTAGAGAGGTGAAGGGAAGCAGAGGGAAACTGCCGCTGTTTAAAACCCATATTTCGCTGCAGTGGCTTGCAGAGCCAGGCGACAAGGGAAGATCTTTCCTCCCCTCCCACACCGCTATTGTACTGCTATGTCAAATGGATTCTCTATTCCCTTGAAACTTAATGACAAAAATTTTATTTTCTCTTCACATACTTATTGTTGTAGAATCTTATCGAGTTAATATAACGAAATTAATATTTTCTTTTGCCTTATTATTACGTATATATCCAGCCTCCAACAGAACCTAATATTTGCCTTAACTCAAAATGATTGCACGAGTGTAATCCTTTTGATATAGCACGTAAAATACGAAAGAGACATCTTTTCCAGCTTTAGAAAATTGTTGACCATCAGTATATCTGAGTGTTGCTTTGGTGTGACGTTTTAGTACCGTAACTTAACCAGTGCAAATGTGCAAGCATGAGTGTGTGTGAATTAAAGAATATTAATTTTATTTTTCTCAACTTTCCCTTGGGGAGAACATTGATGTAATGAAGTGAAATTAAAGGGTCGTTCGTTACCCAACTTAAATCTTACTCAAGCTTCATCCAGCCGAAATAGTGCATATATGTAAGGAAGTATAACAATGAAATTTACGCTGAGCATTTGTGGTTGCCTCCTCTTCGGTGGTGATACTGCATAGACAGTGGTGTGACAGATTTAGGACATTTGCCCCTAAAAATTAAAAAGCACGAATCTTCGCAATATCACCTGAAAAATGTTGTTTCATTGGCTATGTTAGGTAAAACTAATATTGCTGCGCAATTAAGTGAAACGAACAGAACAAACATTCTCAAACATAATCAAGAAATGAGAAAAAATCGTGAAATTATTTTTAAAAATATTGATTGAATCGAATTTTGTGACCAATATGAACTTCCCCTTAAGGGACATGATGAAAAAACGATTCGAAGAACCCTGGTGTATTTTGTGGGTTGCTACAGTCCGTGAGTAATCTAAACGAGCCTCTCAAAAATCATTTGGAACATGCCACTGTTTAAAGGTAATTCTAAGACAATTAAGAATGAACTGGTAGATTGCAAGTTGAGTGTCTGCCGATCAGAAATTCAGACTGAAATCGATGATATTGGTTTGTTATAGCGATTAGCAAATGATGCCACAGACATCTCCCAACTAAGTCAGAAAGTTTTGGTTTTTCGATGTGTAGTGCATTTATTTTTGTCCTATACTTATTAGTAATGGTATCAAGAAGTGAAATTTGTATGTACCAAAATCTACTGCAGCTCTCCCAATCCACAAGTTCACGAGCAGCCACTGCATCTGACTCAAAAAATTAAACAAAAAACACGAAGAATATGTGGTTCATAACAATGCAACATTGGATCTGTCAATGCTTGGAAAAACAGATATCAGGGAACAACTCGACACTGCGTTCAGGAGAAATATTGAAAGACATAATGACGTGGTGAGAAAAAATCGGTATGTGTTATCGAAAATTATCGATTGTTTCAAGTTTTGTGGTGAATTTGAATTAGCACTGCGAGGACATGATGAAAAAACTTCATCATCAAACCCGGGGATCTTTAGAGGTATAATCAATTTCACATCTGCGTTACAAATCACATGTTGGCAGCAAATCTTTTCGACTCGAAACACTTTCCAAATTATAACAAAATGTTCCCCGAGAAAAATCTGAAATCTGTAATAGAAACATATCCATTTCTTAAATTACAACAACTGAAATCTGAGTTGCAAGTGATCTACATGAGAAATGACTTCAGAAATGTGTCAGGTGTCGATCGTTTGCAATTCCTCATCGAAAATAACGTGGTAGTGTCATTCAGTGAAGTGTTGAAGCGCCTGAAAATAATAGCAACAGTACCTATGTCTCCCTCGGAAGCAGAAAGATGTTTTTCTGCATTAAAGCGGGTGAAAACGTTCCTTCGAAATACGATGGAGGAAGAACGTCTAACGGCCTTAGCAAAGCTATCCATTGAAAAATCCATGGTTACGAATGTGTGGATTTCAACGAGAGAGTGATCAACATATCTTCAACAAACATTCAACAGCAACACCATCCTCTTCCGAATTACTGGGTTAGGTGAGTATTTGATTCTTACAGTTTGATTTTATGTTTATTTTTTCTGAAAACGAAAACAGTAATGCTATCAATTAATGTCGCAACTTGTTTATGAGTACCGATATTCAATATGTGAACTCCCAACATCAAATCTCACGAGCTACTACCTAGAATGAAAGCTTAAAAGAATAACCTAAGCAAAATTGTCATGTACGTATGACAAAAAGTCCTAGCAAATATACAAAAGAAAATGTTAATATTCCTAGGTTCTTTTAAATGCGACCCGCAAGATTGCCTATAAAATGTACGAGTATGATTCGGATGATTTTATTTAAGTTGTTTTCCCAGACTCTACACTTTGCAAAACTATTTATTATATCTAAAGATATAGAACGAAAGTAGGCCCTAACAGTAGTAGTAAACAACCTTTACCTCCAAGCATGTAACTTGGGTAAAACATGACGAAACACTTTTTCAGTTTTTTTTTTTTTTCAGTAGAGTAGGCCTATAATTATCGAAATGTCAACGTGAGGTCAACAGCCGGCTGGTCTGTCTGAGCCTTTCAAGGGCTGTGGCACCACAGATTATTATTAGTGTATAATTGAGCACCCACGTGCAATAATGGGGTAAGTAGTTACGAAATATATTCATACTTATCCCCATGTAGGTGCTCAAATATGTTCTTTCATGTCCTTCCAGTCAAAATGCTAACAACAATACAGCCTACTACAGAGTTTTGCGTTATTTTGGATGCGAGTGTCGAAATACAATTTTAATATTGTATTGCTATTACTGGATTTGAAACGGAATTGTAGCGGTTTTATCCGTATTTAGTTTAACTTTATTACTAGTGAACCATTTATTTGATTAATTGTTTGTCTTTGAAATAGACCTACTTTTTATAAGCTACAGCCCATCGTCTTCTTTTATAAGCAGTAAGCACACAAGGAGCAGAAATAAAGGATGCCAGTGTCGAAATACAATTTTAATATTTTATTGCTATTTGTTTTTCACTGGGTCTGTAACGGAATTGTAGTGGTTTTATCCGTATTTAGTTTAAGTACATTACTAGTTAACATTTCTTTGGTTTATCGTTTGTCTTCGAAATAAGCCTACTTTTTATAAGCTACAGCTCATCGTCTTCTCTATAAGCAGGACGGACACAAGGAACAGAAATAAAGGATATTACATAATTTTGTTCATTAAGAAAGCACTCAACACTTAAAGATTTTTTCTTCAGATAATATATTAATTACATATTAAATGTAAGAGAAAAACACTTTTCAATAATTACAAATATAATAATAAAAATAATACACTGCAATTACTTACGCATTAGGTATGTACAATAGAGAAACCTACACTTTTCCTTTAGAAAACAAAGATTTGTTAAATCAGTGGGTAAAAAAAACACGACAAGGGTTAAATGGCATCCTACGAAACACAGCTTCCTATGCTCTCCACATTCAGAAGATAAATATATATACATGACAAGGAGTAGGACGCAGTTGTTGACAAGGCAGTACAAACAATTGCTGGTTTTCCTGCACATTTACAGAACAACATGAACTCCAGATCCTCACCTACGAAACGTAAAGCTTATGATATAATGAAGACAGTTTTAATTTCATTTTTTTTTTCAAGAAAATGCAGTTCATCAAAACTATAGTAAATAACTTAGGGACTTGAACAATAGGTTGTGTGAAACTGCATCATAAATTATAAACAAGTGTTTTGATGGAGTACTGAAAGAACTTCTAGAAATTAACAGCTCGGAGAGACACCATTTGTCTCGTTTCATATTTATTTTCCACTGTTTCAACCGTTGCTTACGAGGTTATACAAGCTGGCGCATAGCGCTTGAAATACGGGTCTGAAGTGGTTCCCTCGTAATGCCAATTTCTCCGCTCGGGGCGCTGTTTCTATACTAAATATTCATAGCAGAACACTTAAATGACATTGAAATTTGGGACATTTAAAGGACTCGCCATTGTTTATTAAATGCTTCGTACAATATTTTATGGACAATAGACGTAATTTCCAAACTTCTACGTCTCAATTATATTACAATAAAAGGCTGTCATTCTTGATATTAAAAGATATTAAATATTATAAACTAAGGTACTACCTTTCTGTTGTTCAATTAATACACCGAACCTTTTCGGAAATAATGAAAGAAACTTAATATATTTTACATGAACGCTGTAGTCTACCCTATTCTCTTATTCATTTATTATTATTATTATTATTATTATTATTATTATTCCAATGAATTAAGGTACTGTATTATCTTCCATTTCCCTGACTTCATAATTTAATCATTTGTAAGTAGGCCTATCTTATCCCTTTCTTTTTTAAAAATATATTGAAGTGTTATGATTTTTCTAAAGCAAACAGCAGTCACAATACATGATTAGTACAAATGTGCGATTTTTCTTGCACAACTTGCAGCGGTGAAATAAATATCTAATAGGCCTGCTGTTTAACCTGTTACTTACAAATGGCTTTTAAGGAACCCGCAGGTTCATTGCCGCCCTCACATAAGCCCGCCACCATCGGTCCGTATCGTGTGCAAGATTAATCCAGTAGTGGGTAGCAATAGCAAATGCTATGATATTTTAGTGTGTGCAAACAGTTTTTAAATTATGAGGTAGAATTAAATTAATTAGGAAGTTAGACTTCAATATATATGATTATAAATGGTTTTCGAATTTGACCATTTCCAAAATATAAACAAATATCTCAGGAATCTCAGGGACAATATTTTTTAGAATTTGCCGATCATAGGCACATGCGCATCTGCTCTCCCCGATCCCCATTTCATTTTTAGTAATGTCTGAATCTCGCTCCCCTGAGCTGTTTTCTGTCGTCACTCATGACATAAAGTAAAATTTTCGGTACACCATGCAGTGATAATTGTACTTTATCACAACGAATAATTGTAGTAATTATTATATATTTATTTATTACTCGTAATGTCGTAATAATTTTTCATTTGGCTTAGAGAATGAGGGGAGTACTTTACACTAAACTCGGCATGCTCAACGTTAAAATCGCATTGCTGCGTATGCTGTATCCTAAATAATGCAAATCGTATATGTGTCAATATTCAACACTAATAATTAACCATTGTCGTGGAATATTTCGCCACTATAAATGATGATGGTAAATAATATTATTTTCCTCGAATAACGCTACTGATTGCCTCAAGGCAAGACAAGCTAAGAACTATATTAATTTGATGATGATGATGATGATGATGATGATGATGATGATGATGATGATGATGATGATGATGATGATGATGATGATGATAATAATAATAATAATAATAATAATAATAATAATAATAATAATAATAATAATAATAATAATAATAATGTCTGAAAGTAGCAGAAACCGGTAGTTCACTTTCAGCAATTATAACAAATTAGAGGGAACCAAATCTGAAGGAAAAACACGGAACTGAAAACAATCAACTTGCCAAAGTAAATGAACCATATGAACAATGTAGTTTGGAAGCAAAATTTCAATTCAACAAATTCAGACTTTCGGGAAACAAAATTGTAAATTCCATTAAATGGCGGTGAAAATCTGCATACTGATATTTAACAAGTAATCAATAAATCTCAAGTAAGACTGTAATATGCTTGGCATATTTATAATTTTCGTACTCGATCAATAATGCACAATTAATCAAACTATTTTCACGATACACAATGCTTAGTAATGGAACTATTCATCATTTCTTAGTACAGCGAGGCGAACCTAGCGGCAGAAATTGTCATGACTCTCAGAGACCTACTCTCGATCGTGCTATGCGCCAGCTTGTATAATCTCGTAAGCAACGGTTTCAACAATTCCTTTTCTTTTTCCGCATGTTATGCCGGGCGTTGTTACACATTTATGCATGAAAAAGAATGCTGTTAATTAACAAAACTATGGTTCGCACGCGAACCGTCGAGGTGATCGGGTGTATGTGCCTTGTGTTTTGATACAGTATTGATTTTTCGAGTGATTTAATTGTGATTATTTCAACCTGAAGAGTCAATATTAGTGTTAATTGTTGTTTATTTTGTTATAGTGTTGTTTAATTATTTAAAATAATGGTTTAATTAGTTTTCAAATTAACATTATTATTCATTGGTGCGAGTGCGTGAAAAATTTTCTTCAAGCATGGACACAGTTCAATTTAGTGGTTCTTCTGGAAATGAATCCGGTTCTTCTGGTTTAGATCCTAGCACATTTGAACATGGTTTTCATGCTATGGTTGATCAAATGGAAACTGTGAGTAGCGATATAAATATTAATAATTGTGGAAATGACACAGGTTCTGTAAACATTTCCTTGGTGCCTAGTTACAAACAAAAGAAGATAAAAAAAAACAATATTTATGCAGCTACCTAAAAAATCACTGAAAACTCTTTCTGCTAAGCATGTTAAGTTGACTCCTCTTGGAAGTAAAAATGTTACTATCTTAAATACTGCGAACAAGAATGCCTCTTCAGTACCTAATCTGAATGCAACCCCTTCTAATATGCAAATTAATAAGCGGCCGTGCACAAGTTCAAATACAGAAATAGCACAGAATATGACGTGTTACACCAACATTCCAACTCAAAACATATTTCAGCCTTTAGCTACGGAAGACAGCATGGAGGAAACTCCTGCTGCTTCTACACTTCAAAAGGAAAAAATTCCACCTATCTTCTTAAAGAACATTGAGAACTATCAACTCTTATTACAAAGCATACAGAATTATGTACAATCAGAATTTCATACAGAGTTGAAAGGTTCAATCTTAAAAGTATACGCATCAACATCCCATGATTTTCGATCACTTACTACTTACTTTGACTCAGTTCGTCAGCAATACTATACTTATAAAAATCCCTCTGAAAAGAAATTTTCTGCTGTTATTCGAAATGTACCCTACTCTCTCAGTGATCAAGAGATAAAAGTCGCCCTTGAAGAACTTAACTATCCAGTTCATAAAGTAACGAGACTCCTAGGAAAGAACAAACAGCCCACTCCACTTTGCGCAATAGATCTAGTAGACAACAATGACCAAGGTAAATCAATACTAAATCTCAGTCGCCTATTTTACAGTGTAGTTAAAGTCGAAAACAGACGCCAATCCAAAGAGATTTCTCAGTGTACAAGGTGCCAAAATTTTGGTCATACTAAGAACTACTGCCAACTCGAACCACGCTGCGTACGATGTCTAGAGGCTCATCATTTCTCTCAATGCCCAAATCCTAAAACAATACCGCCTAAGTGCGTGAACTGTCAACAACAACAACATCCAGCCAACTACAGAGGCTGTGAACACTATTTACAATTGAAGGAAAAACTCTCACGTGGTGTTCAGTTAAGACAAGAAAAACGGACTCATGTTCCAGAATCTTCGCAACCATTACTTCAACGTACAGAAGATTCTCAACATCAAGTAAATCCTTCAATGTCTCAACCATCTACGTCAAAATTTCAAGCAAATTCTCTATCTAAGACGTATGCAAATGCAGTGAAAGTATCCTTTGATTAGAGTCACCGTCGCCCTATAAGTCAACCTGCTCCAGAATCTTCCACTTCATCTCTCTTAACTGATCTACTCTCTAAGGTTATTCCGCACATTATCACTTTATTGACTCCATTCTTGTCAGAAATTAAAGATTACTTTATCTCTTCTCTGTCATCTTACTTCCAGAATGGCAGCAAATAATAAAATTTCTATTCATCAACTCACTATAATCAATTGGAATGCTGATGGTATTAGAATGAAACGATCTACTCTGATTGCCTTTTTGTCAACACATAATATTATGATAGCCTGCATCACAGAAACTCACCTTCTTCCAAACGAAGTCTTCACTTTTCCAGGATATAAAATATATAGATGTGATAGGAATGCTTCAACTGCATCTGGTGGTGTTGCCATTTTAATTAAGCGAAATATTACACATCATCAAGTCCTTCTTCCTTTTACGTCTGATATAGAAACAGTCGGAATCAAAATTAAGTGTCAAAATAATCATGATTTTGTTTTATTTTGTGCTTATAAGCCCCCAAAATATCTGCTAAATACTGCATACCTTGCTCTTTTATTTCCCTCAGTCGGTTCAACACTTCTTGTGGGCGATCTCAACTGTAAACACTTATCATGGGGATGCAGAGTAACGAACCCAAATGGACATCGTCTTTACAACTGCATTAACAACCTTGGTCTCCATATTCTCGCACCAACTGAACCAACACACTATCCATATAATCCCGCCAATCTTCCCGATATTCTTGACATAGGAATTCAAAAGAATATGCATTTACCAGCTTATATTGCATCATTAACAGAACTTGATTCAGATCATTGTCCAGTTTTGATTACTTTCCAATTGTCTCCTAAAGTGCAACGCCTTATCAATGGTTTTGTGGATTGGGATAAATTTCAGTTGACTCTAGACTCAATGTTAGTCACAGAATATCATCCACTAACAGCAACAGATATTGACAATGATGTTCAACATTTTACGGACACAATATGCTCATGTGTAAATTATTCTACAATGTGCTCCAAGCGGCCATCAACGCGCTACTACTTACCATCTTCCATACTCCAATTAATTAAGGAAAAACATCGTATTCGTAGACAATGGCAACGAGAGAGGCAACCATGGCAGCGAAAGAAGCTGAATTATCTCATACGATTAGTCAAGACAAATCTTGAACAACATCGCCTGCAGTCATATCAGTCTTACTTATCATCTCTATCTGAAGCTGATAATACTCTTTGGTACGCTACAAAGCGTATTCTACGCGAGCCTACAGTCATCCCGACACTTCAGTTAGACTCTCAAATAGCCACAGACACAGAGTCGAAATGTAACTTGCTTGCATCTCATTATCAACATGTATTCACCCCAAACGAGAATAAAAATGAACAGACTACCTCTGAATTAGAAAAAGAACTTATAGAAAATATTAATAAACCGACTGTGCCAGTGAAAATTTCCTATACTACTCCACAAGAATTGTCTCACTTCATTCAAAGGCTTCCAAATAAAAAATCTCCAGGCCATGATCCTATACCCAACATTGTACTAAAGAAGCTCACCAACAAAGCTCTTACTTACTTGACGATAATTTTCAATGCTGCCCTTTTAATTGGGTACTTTCCTCGAGCCTGGAAGCTTGCTGAAATCATTGTTTTTCATAAGCCTAACAAATCTAAGCACTTGCCATCAAGTTATCGACCTATTAGCTTACTGCCCACGCTATCGAAATTGTTTGAGAAGGTTATTCATCATCGCATTTGTAAATTTACGTTCCAAAACAAGATAATACCAGATTTTCAGTTTGGCTTTCGTCCAAAACATTCTACAACACATCAACTGCAAAGAGTCACTGAATCCATTGTAAAAGGCTTTAACAGTATACTGCAACTGTGTTTCTGGATATTGCCCAAGCATTTGATACTGTTTGGCATGACGGTCTAATGCTAAAATTATACAGAATTGGTTTTCCTGACTATCTCACACGCATCGTGAAAAGTTTTTTATCTGAGCGTCAGTTCTCAGTACGTATAGATGGCATTAAATCAACGCTTCGTCCAGTTTTAGCCGTAGTACCACAAGGATCTATACTGTCACCACTTCTCTTCATTATCTTCACATATGACATTCCATGTTTACAACCGTCACACATAGCTATGTATGCTGACGATACAGTTCTCTTTTATTCTCATAGTAACCTAAATACTGCAATCAGCACTCTTCAGACATCCTTACAGGAGCTGTCTAAATGGTTCTCTGACTGGAGATTACTACTCAACATTACCAAGACAGAAGATAAAATCTTCTCTTTAAGGCCTATCATAATCCACCTCCTTTAGTTCTTCTAAATGAACAAGTTACAGGGCTCTCTAGTCAAGAAGCTGTCAAATATTTGGGAATATTATTAGACACGAAACTTACATGGAATGCCCATATAACTCGCATTGTTACACTAACCTCTTCTAGAATTCGAAAATTATACCCTTTAGTTAATAGACGTTCACAAATTGGATTGGACTGTTCAATTCCTTCTTAGTGATACTGACGACTCTTCATAAATTTAACACAAAAAATCATCATGTTTTTGTTCATATAATTCACAAAAATGTTTAATTAATTAATTTAAATTAATTAGAGGAGCCTTTAGAGCCAACCTCAGCATGATATTCTGCATGTGATATTCCATCATTTAACAGTGGTCTGTATAGCAAGTTTGCTGGTCGACCAATATCAAACATAAAAAAAACTATGGACTTAACTTCATAAAATTTACATAAAATATGATATATCAGTTGTCTTTTTCCTTTTGACATTACAGTTATATGCAGCACACACAATAGGCATGTTTTTTTTTTTTTTTTTGTTTTTTCGTAGTTCTTAACTCCGTATACACAATATTGTAAGCAGACGAATTTTTACAACGGTGGGCGCTTAGTTCGTATCTGCCGTGTTTCGCGGTGGCACCGCAAAGAGCGCTAACTTCAACGTGTTTATGTACTTCTAATTTTGCTTTATGTGGTATACCATTTTTGGCTGGTTTTTATTCAAAGGATTTGGAGAAACTGCAGTTAGTGTCCCGCAAGAAATTTTTCAAAGTCCAATGATGGGACACTACGCATCCGCAAGACACAGACAAGTAAAGGAGCTACCACACCATAGATAAAGCTGGTGCTCTCACAGTAACATGTACTTAAACCGTTTTAGCAGGTACACTTCACAATAGCTCAGACTCAACATAACAAATGGCGGCAGTTATATTGCATCGTTTAGGGCCGTTTTCTCCAAAGTTAGTTAAACTTGAGACAAATTAAACCCGTTCAACCTTACTATTCAGTTTAAACATGCTTCCATTTTCTCTATAAATAGCTGGCAGCCCATCCGTTTAAAGTAATGTTGGCACCAGATGCTCATGGCTTCTCATGTGTTGGCTACACTGAAAACAACAACAACTAGCCAATCAGAGCCAAGATTACTGATGGCGCGTATTATACGTTTTCAACTTTTCAACATATCAGCTGTTTACAGAGAATTGATGCTATAATCAAATCAACGCGAATAAAGAAGAAATGCATCTACTAGTTTCACAAATAAATAAATCATTTATACCCATGTGAAGTGTTGTGTATCATTTAATCAGCTCTTTTCTTGAATTTATTGGAAAGTATTCTCACTTCCACTTTTCTCTGATTGGCGAGATCGTATAATAACTTGTGTCTTGTGTTAATGTGCATTATGTGGAGGTATATGTGGATCTATTTTAATATAACAATTAATTTCCTTCAGTTTATTCCGTTCCCTCCGAAAATCATGATCTCCATTAATTTCAAGAAGACAACTTCCAGCTTTTTAACGTGTTCGGTAACCCACTATATTAGGACTACCTGATGTACCCAGGAACTTGATAATTCTAAGGGAAATAGCTCTTATTTTTAATGTTGTAGTATGTGATTTAATCTAGTTATGTAATATTCACAGGTCCTAGTTTATAATTGGCTAGAATGGGCAAATACCCAGAGCAAGGGAGCAAGAAAAAGTATTTTAAGGTAGGATGTTGAAATAATTGTTAAATACATGGTCAAAAAAGAATATTTATAAATAATGTAATAAAAACAGCCTTTTGTTTGGTGAATTGGGAAAATTATTGTTTCACATTTTTATTTGGTAATAGAATACAGTAGATACAGTTAAAGAATGAAGTTAGGGTGCCAACATTTGCTCTGTCCAGTTTTCCAGTGACCTAAACCCAGGGCCTAAGTATTCATAATAGGCGTCATCCTCTTGTATTATTTTTATTTCAGTAAACGGTTGGTTGTACTGTATGATTGCTTCATCGTCCATTATGAATTTTGATGAGATTATCATAAGCTGATTAACGTACACTGTAAGGTCCTGTGTTCAGACAATTGAGAATTTAGGAAAAAAAGTAAGAATTTTAGAATATGAAACTCACAGAACTTCATATAAAAAATAAGGAGTTTGATCTTGAGATGAAAAGAAGAAATCTTGAACTTGATGTTAGGAATAGGGAATTGGACCTTAAAACAAACACCTAACTGAAATCACAAGATTTTGAAGTACTTATGGTGTTAATTTTGTTCAAGTCTACATGTTCTTTTTTATTTAAATTAAAAAATTTAATCTAACATATTAAATCACATTAGGTAACTTATATATCAGAGTGTTTCAAAAATACGGGGCATAATTTCAGGTATGTATTTCCCACATGTAGACAATCAAAATAGTTCATTACAACATGTGTCCGGAAATGCTTTATTTCCGAGTTATGGCCTTCACAACATTGAAATTCACCGGAACGTTTTTCTTTCCGCAGGTCGTTGCCGTCAAAGGAGACATTAAGAGGGCACTCTGACAGTTCATTCCGAGGCGAAGGTTACATTCAGTGTTGTGTAGGCGTTAGACTGTGCGACATGTATTCAAATCAAGAGCTGGCAGAGATACACTTCATGTACGGTAAGGCGGACGGCAATGCTGTGCTGGCTCGTCGTTTGTACCAGGAGAGGTATCCACAGCGACAATATCCAGATCGGAAGACATTTGTACGTCTCCATTACCGTCTGTGCGAGTATGGAAAATTTAACTCTCCTGGTTTGGGAAGGGGACGACCAAGATCTACAACTCCAGAAGTACAGGAGGAGATTCTGGAGGCTGTGAACATGACTCCTTCCATCAGCACACGAAGGGTAGCGTTGCAAGTCAATGTTCCTCATACGACTGTCTGGAGACTGTTGAAAGAGTATCAATTGTATCCTTATCATTTGCAGCGTGTACAGGCCCTGTCACCAGCAGATTACCCTGCACGAGTTAGGTTCTGTCAGTGGTTTTTGCAGCAGTGTGGTGTAAATCCGAACTTTCCTGCCTTAGTATTATTTACAGATGAAGCACAGTTCACACGAGATGGCATAACAAATTTCCACAATCAGCATGTATGGGCGTATGAAAACCCACGTGCAACTGTTCCATCTCATCACCAGGTGCGGTTCTCCCTCAACATGTGGGCCGGTATCATTGGTGATCGATTAGTTGGACCCCATGTACTTGTAAACAGACTTACGGGGCAGGCATACACAAACTTCCTGGAAAACACCATAGCTCATGTTTTAGAAGACACTCCATGATCAATCGTCAACACATTCACTTCTTGCATGATGGCGCTCCTGCACACTTCAGTCGTACGGCTCGCCGGTACTTGGATCGAAGGTTTCCTGATCGATGGATAGGTAGAGGTAGCCCAATTGCTTGGCCTCCAAGTTCACCTGATCTGAACCCTCTCGATTTCTACTTGTGGGGCCATTTAAAATCATTGGTTTATTCGTCTCCGGTGCCTGATTTGGAATCCCTTCGGAATCGAATTGTGGCATGTTCTGAGGACATACGCAATACTTCTAGAGTTTGGGATCGTGTTCGCAGGTCAATGAGACATCGATGTGAGGTCTGTATTCAAGCAGGCGGTGGACATTTTGAACATCTTCTGTAATGACAGCGACCTGCGGAAAGAAAAACGTTCCGGTGAATTTCAATGTTTTGAAGGCCATAACTCGGAAATGAAGCATTTCCGGACACATGTTGTAATGAACTATTTTGATTGTCTACATGTGGGAAATACATACCTGAATTTATGCCCCGTATTTTTGAAACACCCTGTATATTGATAACTTCAGTTTTGTAGTGGTTATGTTATGATGTAATTTTGATATTTTCATAATGTCATTCGGTTTATATCATTCACTGTATTAATAATACCATATTCAACATATCACATCAGGTTATCATGCTACTTAAAACAGAAGATATTTAAATTTATATAGCTTCTTAAATAATTGAATAACAAGTTAATCAGTAGGCAGTTTAACTTAATTCCAATTGAAAAACGAAATTTATTGCATGTTATCACCTATCACATAATTTATATATGGCTTATTTGTAATATAGTAATAATACATAAGAAAAAAACAGTAGGCTAGGCCTAATTATAACATGACATCAAAATGTTCATAAATCAATTGTTAGTTTCATTTCTAATTATTTTAATAAACATGAACATAATATGAAATATACAGTATATTCTCTCCAGCTAGTTTCTTATATGTTATAAAATAAACACACTGCATATTTCAAGTAATTAATTACTTTCTTTCATTGAAATCCGACATTAATATAATTTTGATACAAATGGAGATATATTTCAACTTCTAACATCACTGCGTAATTAAAATAGAGTGGAATTTTTACATAAATTGTGACTACACTATAATGTGTTAAAATATTTGTGTATCAGTAGTAATATTTTATACATCACAGTTACAGTTAAGTCATGTCATCATTAGATTCTATATTATGGTGGTTGTGTTGTATCTAAAGCTACACCACACAAGATAATATGTCAGGTTTTAAAAAAATAACAATTTTAGGCTTAATAATTATGGTGTAAGTTACTGGTACTGCTTAATTTTCAGTGAAGTAAAGTTATAATCAGGGAACGGATTTATATGGACTAAAAATATATGAAATATGTAAATATATATGTAGTTATTTTTACCAAAATATGGAATTAAATATGGATTTTTACCAAAATATGGAATTAAATATGGACTTAAAATTATAAAAAAATGACTATGTACGTTAAATATTGGTACATTTTAATCAAACTAAACAAAAAATATAATGGACGTACCTTATCTTCCAATGTAGTTTCAACAAAACACAATTTTTATTGTCTGTTACCATAACAATAGGTTACAAACATTTCTTTCAAGTGCTGAAAAGTGAATCTTCTTCTATTGTCTCTGAGGATAGATTTATACTGACTAAAAGAGCGTTCGACGTCACAAGAAGTAACTGGTACATAATTCAATTTCACAATGTCTGCTGGGCATAAGTCCAAGTTAATCTTCACTGTTGATTCACCACTCATCACAGCAACAACCTTTTGTAGTTCTTCATATCCAGGGTTTTTTGAAAGTACAGTGTCCACCTTAGCTCTTACTGCATCTGCAACTTTACCTCTACCACGATTCAGTTGTTCCACAGTACTATTTATAATTTCAAAACTTTCAGATAGTGAAAGGTGCCTATTTTGGAGACTTTTGAGCGTTATTATGATGCATGAAAATGTATGCTGAATGTGAGCTAAGTCATTCTTCACACTTATGTCACAGGTAACTGTTTTCGCAGTATCAATTGAGACTGCATCTTCAGAGTCCAATGCAAGGAGAACATTGTTAATAGAGTCTATATGTTCGGCATAATATTCAACTGCTTCTAGCCATGTACCCCATCTAGTTAAAATTGGCTTTGGTGGCAATGGAATTTCAGGGTACATTTCTTTCAACACGTTAACTCTACTGGGAGCTTTGAGAAATACTTTTTTCACTGATGAAATCAACAAATCTACTTTAGGGAAATTGTCTCTGACCACTTCTGCCACACGATGAAATGCATGCGCCACACAAGTAAAATGAGTCAATTTAGGATATACAACAGATAATGCTTGTCCAGCTTTGACCATATAAGGGGCAGCATCGCTAATAAAGAATAACACATTATCGTACATAATACCCTTTGGCCACAGGATACCCATAGCTTCGTTGAACAGTTTAACTATAGTTTTGTTATTGCACTTTTCTAGAACATCACAATGTAAAAGAATTCGTTCAGAATATTGTTCACTTAACAAACCGATAACTACATTACCAACAAGTCTACCTTCTTTGTCGGGAGTCTCATCAATGGAAACCCAAATTGAACTATCTTTAATTTCATCTCTTATCTTCTGTATTGTCTCATCGTAGATGGATGGAGCATACGTCTTCCTAAGTGTTGACTCATCCGGGATTGTATGTTGAGTATATTTTTCAAGGAATTCCCTGAAGACCTTATTCTTTAGTTTGTAGAGAGGAATATCAGCAGAGATGAGAGAACGGCACAGGTCGATGTTAAACTCAGATCTTACATTCGATGTTGTTGGTTGTGTTAAAAACAATTGTCTCTGCTTGGAATTTAGTTGTTTGTTGGCCTGATGTTTACTAGTTGTAATGTGTTGTTGCACCAGGAACTTTTGTGTAGATGATACTGCACACTGACACAAATTACAAAATAATATTTTATTGTCAGTTGATAAACCATCTTCTTTAAATTCTGAAATGTAACTTGTTAGTTTTGATTTTAAATTGACTGAATGACGTACTTTTGGCATATTTACCGTCTTTATAGTATGATTTACAAAACTGAACCTATGTGTACTCTGACTGGCATTTAACTGTTGAGCTGCACAACTGAAGTCTGTTAAAAATTTTAAATTAAATTAATACAGTTTTGTAACTTACTTTCCCATTGTTGATAGGACTGCTAATTTTCAAATAACTCTGATGTTAAAGGGATTACTGAACATGTGTTTAAATCTCTATTGTTGAAATGTATTTTTAAAAGTTAATGGAATTTTGTTTTGTTTTATTGTTAAACCTAATATAATATGGACTGTTTTATATGAAATATGGAAAATATATGGAAATTAACGAAAATATGTACTAAACTCTAAAATATGGAAAAATATGGAAAATAAAAGTAGGATTTTTCAACCCTACACATTGTGAAACATAAAGATAATGCAAAATATAAATTATATTAGCTTTATAAGTAAATATGTATTTACATATAAATCCTTTCCCTGGTTATAATACTTTTTAAAATATCCAAGTTTAACATGAATAATAAACAATGTTACATGTACTACAGTGAATGGAACTTAATTTATGTTAATTTCATCCCTTTGTTTCACTGATTCACAAACAAATTTTAATCATGAACGTACTGATGGATAAGGTGCTGGTAATGCTTAATTTCCAGTGAAGTAAAGTTATAATATACTTTCGAAAATATGCAAGTTTAACATGAATAATAAACAATGTTACATGTTGTTGTATCAGCGCTCCTGGGTAAAACCCAGGAAGGAGAAAAGGATCGTAACTTTGGGTATTTTTGGTTGCCTTTCACAGAAAATATAAATACCATAATAATTATAACAATTTAATATTAAAAACTGAGAGAGATAAATTAATGTAAAAATACAAAAACAAAGAATTATAAATCTAATAACAATATAAGATAGTGAGATAATGAAAGAAAGAGAATTAATGTCTGCCATCAAAATGAATGTAAGAATGACGATGTATAACAGAATAAACTGAACGCTCATTGAAAATACAGTCTGAAAAGACTCGGCTCAAATAAGACATATAAAGTTGTAGTCTCCAACCTTTAGCTGAATCAAAGTCAAATCCATGGAAAGCACACGATAACCAAGTAAGCCGTTATATACATTAATGGCGTAACGACCCCAGAGAACTTCCCTGTAGGTTTATGGACGTCAATGATCCCTCGTAGTGTAGAATATGAAAATCAGGAATGCTGGCCAGCGCACTGCTAGGAATGAAACAGACCATCCCTTAGTCTGTAAAGCGATGATATCCAAGCGATGTTCCACCGATGAATTATACCACACAAACAAAAGTCGCAGCTATCAAAATCAGCGGGGTCACCTTGACCACCGGAACCACGTAATGCGATGAGTGGACTATCTCAGCAGAGACGGGAGACTGCCCGTTTCTCTCTTGAAGTCGTAACTCCGTCGGATTCTCTCACCAACTGAACATTCACTCGGTCTCCAAGCCGAGGCCAGCGATGCGTGTCGTTCCTCCAATCAGCGGGGGAGAAGATCAGGGTACGTTCAGGAAAAATAAAGTAAACAGTACAGCCACCATAAACAATAAAATTGCCCACAGCATAAACTACATCACAATGTACTGCAGTGAATGAAACGTATTTTATGTTAATTTAATCTCTTCCTTCACTGGTTCACCAACAAATCATGGAAGTACAGATGGATAAGATGGTTTCGCCTGACATTATTTTCTGCTACATTTGGATGTTGATCTAAATGAGGGGAAAAAAAGTCCAAACCCCTCACCTAAACATACATTTGGGTGGTTGTTAGCTGCTTAAAGGAGCAGTCCGCGATAAAATTCGAAATTTTGATTATATTATAGGATGTTTACCTAAGTAATCCTTAGATTAACGGCGTTTGTCTCATCTCTCTACGCCTTTTAGTTTGTGAAATATTAAAGGTCTTACTGCAAACTCTGACGTCATAACCACTGATCGCTTCATAAGACTGCATTGTAGTTCCGTTTGACATACAGTTGTGTAGAACGAGTAAATACATATTCATATGTTACAGTCAGTTATTATTAACTCACTTAGGACCTATCACATGCATATACTGTAATAGTAATAAAAATAATAATAATAATAATAATAATAATAATAATAATAATAATAATAATAATTTACCCAAACTATCCCACTTTAAATTCCGTGTACAATGCATTCTGTTTCATTCTGTGATTAGAACGACTTGGGTCTGATAAGGGTTCGAACTGAAAAGGTTTAATATTTTGTTCAATTATAACCTAAGTCAACGTCTTCACTGAGTGAGTGAATGTATGTGAGACGTGAAATATTCGTTATGAAGGGACTACAGATACGTGTTTATCTCACGTCAGCAATAAATTATTACATGGTTTATATTATTCTATTGCACCATAGTTGTTGAGTCACACGGTTTAGGCACCAGGGCTATGTTTGAGAGAACTCTAAAACATGTGCATCATCGAATTGCAGTAGTTGATAACCACGAGCTACTTCCAACACATTTCTCTGTATATCTTCTCTCCTCGCGTTTTCCTTCCTGCTGTATGTTTTCTTTTCTACCCATCGTTTAGTGACTTTAGGGTACTGGAGTCTGGAGCCAGTTACATCTCTTTTTACGTTGTAATTATGGCCCACTATCGCAATCACAGTTCTTGTTACTATTCCATCATATGGAAAGTGTTTTCTCTTAAGAATGTAAACTAATCTCTCGTTATCATATGATTCAAGTTTGCTGGTGTGACAAAACTGATTAGTCTGCTTTAAGTCTTTTAAAGGGCAGGGTTGCATACAACATTTTTCAGAGCATTGTAATCGTTGGGTCCAGGTTCGATCCATTCCCTCTCGCTATTGAATGGGTGAATGTGTGCACATTTTTTATATGTCTCTGTTCGTGTATATTACAAACATGATTTAATACAGAAATGAATCTGTTTTCTAAGTCGTCAGGATCACCTTCACATGTAGCACATAACCACCATGAGTGATTTATGATGCTGTCTTTCCACATTTGTATTTTCTCATATGTTTTTTGCGGTGGCTTTAAGGTTTTTAGATAAGCTTTTTGCAATGTGCCAAATGTCAAATTGATGGTCCTAATTCCTCTATTGCGGTCCGACAGAGAGAGGGTAATGTTCATTTTTTCTTTTAGGCGATCTAGAGCTTTTTCGCATGCTGCTTTTTCAAGATTGCCTACAATAAGGCCTTTTTGCAGAACTATGAAGTCTATAAGATTGTCTGAATCGAGGTCCATTACACTGTAAGTCACATATTTTCCACTATAACCAGGTGATTCAAATTGGTCATCACCGCGATTCGTACGTTTTTATCCTTTAGGTAATTGATAAGTTTTTCATGAATGTGAAAATAACTACACCTACTGTTGGTTCTACGAAAATTTAAATTATTTTATAAAATGTTGTCTTGCCGATGAAATATAGTTGTAAAGTGTTTTTAAAATTTTCACCTTATACCTGATGAATTAGAATTTGAAATTTCTTCTTCTATTTGAAAAGATCTGTCTAAGTCAGTTTATGGCTCACTCACATCTGATTCACCACACACATATCTTAGCGTCTCGCACCCTATCTCACACTGCACAGCTTTATTTATATTAAGTTTCTGTGAATTTTCAGCCTCATCGAGAACTACACATACGTCAATATTTTCAGCTATAGGTGCATCACTGCAACTTGCTATTACTTCTTCGACGATCTTTTTTCATTTATAAGCAGAGGAGCGCTTAGTATTATAACTGTCTTGGGGAGATTCTCCTTTCAAAAATAAGGCACAGCGTTTTCTTCATTTTCATAGAAGTTCTATTGTCTTTCATTAAGCGTCTTTTTAATAGACACGATTCTTCAAAATTAATTTCACGGAAATGATTAAAACACACAACAGCAGTTTTCGATGGTATAAAATCTTTTCTGTTGATTTTCTTCGCCCATGTTTTAAATATTTGCGGTGATTTTTTTCTTTGCTCGGAAATACATGAAATGATACCCCTTCTCCACGTTCTGCTTTTGTTCTTCCCTCTGAACACGAAAAATCACAACACCACGGCATTTTAAACTGTATTACGATACAGTTTTTTCTGTCTAGTCTGCTGTAGTTCAAAGTCGTTCATATAAAAGAAAATAGCCCTACATAAAACCACAACGTTGGTATGTGCTGTTTTATGATTAAATGAAAAGCAAAATTTAACTTCACTCAATCACAACTAAGTCCGAAATTCTGTTCACGTGTATTACGGCACGAGAAGATTATTTAATACAAAGCGCTACACTCGGGATGTTCTCGGCCTACTACGCTATCACACCAGTTCACTGGCTGTGACGTCATAAGTATTTGTGCGGAGTCAGTAACTCAAGAACCATGCCTCGCATTGACGTGCGGTAAATTACATTCTACGTAGATTGAAAAACGTGTTTGATTAAAGCCAACTTAATTTTATCGCGGACTGCTCCTTTAAGGGAATTTATGCACAGCGTTAATGGCATCCAACTGGTATATTTTCATTCCCATTGCAAGCTATACTGTGTAAAATAGCTGTTGCCACAATTAAACTTTGAATTCTGTCCAATTTTAGTCTGATTCCAGTAGCTAAAACAGGAAATCTTCTTTTCTATACCCCATAGCTCCTCTCTACTGGACTTCTAGTCCCTATGATGGCCTCCTGAAAAAGTTGTTCCTCTGGCGTGTGTGTAATTGTCAGTGGTGTAATGAGATAATTTTGTACAGCATATCCACTATCTCCAACTAGAATGGCTGCACCAAATTCTCCATCATCAAATCGCCTCTTAATTCTTGAAGAATTAAAAATATGAGTCATGAGATGAGCCTGGCCACCTAGCCACAATGTCTCGAATCAACAAGGAAGAATCAGACACAGTTTGCACATTAATTGAAAAAAATTCCTTGCGATTTCTGAAGATTTCTGCATCTCCTCCACCAGGTGATTGTATTTTCACATGTGTTCAGTCAATTGAACTTATATAGTAGGGAAACGCGAAATCGTATAAAATTCGTTCCTTTAGGTGTTGATATAACGCTG
Source organism: Periplaneta americana (assembly GCF_040183065.1). Taxonomy (NCBI): domain Eukaryota; kingdom Metazoa; phylum Arthropoda; class Insecta; order Blattodea; family Blattidae; genus Periplaneta; species Periplaneta americana. The sequence goes on along the minus strand of NC_091121.1, from coordinate 121,489,399 downwards.
TGACAAATGTCGTATAGCTGTAGAAACTTTTGCAAGGACTGAGAGGACAGAGACTGGAATTAGAGTACAGAGAGTGGACTAAGAGTACAGAGAGTGAACTGAGAGTACAGAGAGTGTACTGAGAGGAATGACAGTGGACTGAGAGGACAGAGAGGAGCCTGGGAGGATAGATAGATCACTGAGGGATATAGAGTAAGCTAAGAGAACAGAGGGAACAGAGACTGAACTGAGTGACAAGAAGGTGGAGAGCGAGGATGGTGAGTAGACTGAGAGACCAGAGAGTGGGCGGAGGGGACAGAGAGTAGACTGAGGGGAAAGGAAATGGACTGAGAGGACAGAAAGTGGACAGAGATTACAGAGAGTGAATTGAGAGTGCAGAGAGTAGACTGAGAGGAAAGGAAATGGAGTGAGAGGACAGAAAGTGGACAGAGAGTGAATTGAGAGTACAGAGAGTAGACTGAGGGGCAGAGAATGGAATGAAGGGACAGAGTGGACAGAGACGACAGTGAGAGGACTCAGACAGTAGTGCGTAGCCTAAGAGATAGGGAATGAGCAAGAGGAGTGGGAATGAGCCAAGAGAACAGGAAGTGAACTGAGAGAAAAGAGAGTGGACACAGAAAATGTTGAGTATATTGAGATAACAGAGAGTGGAGTGAGAGGACAGAGAAGGAGCAGAGATTACATAGAGTGAATTGAGAGTACATTGCGTGGATTGAAAGGACGGAAAATGATACAAAGAAAACTGAGAGGATGGAGTGGGCTGAGGAGAAGAAGAGTGAACTGAGAAGACGCAGATTGGATTGAGAGGAGAGAGAGAGGGGGGACTGAGGTATTAAAACAGGGAAAGGAAACAGAGTGGACCGATATCAAAGACAGATTACTGAAATTACAGTGAGTGAGCATAGAGAGGACTGAGAGGAAAGAATTCTGACTCGCAGTTTCCCCAGTTCACTGTTCACTCTCAGTCTTCTCTATATCCTCTCAGTCCACTCTCTGTCCTCTCAATTCACTCTTTGTACACTCAATCCACTCTCAGTTTTTCACCCCACTCTGTCCTCTCAGTCTACTCTCTGTCACCTGAGTCCATATTCTGTACTCTCTGTCCTCTCAGACTACTCCCTGTCCTCTCGATCCACACTCTGTCTCCTCTCTGTTCTCTCAGTCCACTCTCTGTCACCTCAGTCTACTTTCTGTCCCTTCCCTGTTCTCTCAGATCACTCTCTGTTCACTCTCTGTCCTATCAATCCACTCTTTGTCTTCACAGTCCATTCTCTGTCCTCTCAGTCCACTCTCTGTCTTCACTCTGTCCTCTGAGTCCACACTCTGTACTCTCAGTACACTCTCTGTTCTCTCAGTCAACTCTATCTTCTCTGTCCACTCTCTCTTCTCTCAGTTCACTGTCTGATCCCTTTCTATTCTTTTAGTTCCCTCGCTATCGCCACAGTGCTCCATCTATTCTCTCAGTCTACTCTCTATCCTCTCAGACCCCTTTCTGTCCTCTCAGTCCACTGCCTGTCCTTTCATTCCACTCTCTGTAGGCCTATTCACAGTCCACTCTCTGTACACTCAGTTCACTCTGTCATTTTTGTGCCTTCTCTGCCCTCTGCCTTCCCTCTGTCCACTCTGTCTCGTCTCAAAGTTCAGTTCATGAAGGAAAGAGAAGACTGAGAACAAAACAGATTAAGAAACCTGAAATTTAGTGGAAGGGTTGCAATATGTAAGTTTTTTTTTTAGATTTAGATTTTCCAGCAAATCTTTCATACCCACATTAATGAATTTTAATTTTAAGGGGCTCGAACTAAGGGGATAACACGCTCACTAGGTTCAAACTACAGTCCGATATTTAACGGAGGGGGTTCATTATGTATACAAGTTCAGATTTTTCCTGCAATTCTTTATTCCTACAATAAGCAATTATACATTTTCAGGGCTCGAACTCAGGAAGTAATTCCGTCATTGGGTTAAAACTACAGACTGTAATGTGGCGGAAGATTTGCATTGTGTATACAAGTTTTTAGTTTTTCCTGAAATGTTTTATTCCTTTAATAAAAAATTATAAATTTTCGAGGCTCAAAATCAGATAATAATACCGTTATTGGGTTCAAACTACAGGCTGTAATTTGGCGGAAGATGTGTTTTGTGTATACAAGTTTCAAATTTTTCCTGCAATTTTTATGTCTCTAATGAAGAATTATAAGTTTTCGGGGCTCAAACCCAGGAAATAATGCCGTCACTGGATCCAAACTACAGACTGTAATTTGGCGGAAGTCGAGCAGTGTCTATACAAGTTTTCAGATTTTTCCTAGAAAATTTTATGCCTCTAATAAACAATTATAACCTACACTTTCGGTATTCGAACTCAGAAAATATTGCCGTCACTTTGTCCAAACAAGAGACTGTAATTTGGCGGAAGATGTGCATTGTCTATACAAGTTTTGAGATTTTTCCTGCAATTTTTTGTCTCTACTAAAGAATTATACATTTTCGGGGCTCAAACCCAGGATATAATGCCGTCACTGAATCCAAACTACAGACTGTAATTTCGCGGAAGTGGAGCATTGCGTGTACATGTTTTTGGACTTTTTCTGTAATTTTTTATACCTATAATGATGAATTATATATTTTCGGGGCTCGAATTCGGCCTTAATTGGTTCCTATGTTGACGGTTCCATAGATGAACCGTTCCTACTACAAATACAATCTTTGTAATAATACAGCAGTATGTTTCACTCTTTGCGCGTCTTCTACTCTCTGCTCGACCTGCATTAGGTTTTTATCGAGAGGAAGATTGGCATAAGTAACAATTTTCGTTATAGTGGAGGCAGATGAGTTAAGGTTGGTAGCGCAAAAAGCGCTAGAAATATGTTCGCACTCCTTCAGATGTTACAGCATAGCGGGACAAATACTGCAGTTGAGCCAAGGATTTAATTTTGGAGATAGTATATTTAAGATATGTAAATATCTTTGGATTTTTTTTATTTTTTTTTCTACGTGCTTAACTGCTTATTATTCTTTTCGTTTGTTGTACAGGACAACATGGCCACTCTATATTCTTCTCTTTCTAACTCGTTGGTATATTTTACCAACGAGTTAGAAAGAGAAGAATTTAGAGCGGCCATTGCGCCGCCATGTTTGAAGAAAATTGAACGACCGTCCGCCATTAACTTATGCGCCCAAAACAAAGTGGGCGTGGCGATAAGTAACATTGAAATCTTCAGCTATCAAAACTTCGTTTGCATAAATCTATTAAACTGAAGTGGAAAAACCTAGTACTTCGTCAAATACGTGCTAGTAATTTAATCTAAAATAAAGAACTTATGTACGCTAAATTTAAAACACTTGAGCTATTCCTAGAAGGAAAGTTTAAAGGAATAGCCTAACCAAATTGTCATGTACGTATGACAAGAAGTCCTAGCAAATATACTGAAGAGAATGTTAATATTCCTAGGTTTTTTTTAAATGCGACCTGCAACATTGCCTATAAAATGAACTACTATGATTCATATGATTTTATTAAATTGTTTTCCCAGTCTCTACACGTTGCAAAACTATTTATTGTACCATAAGATATAGAATGAAAGTAGGCTTAAACTGTAGTAAACAATCTTTACCTCCAAGCTTGTAACTTGGGTAAAACATGACCAAACACGCTTTCAGTTTTTTTTTGTCACAGTAGGGCATAATTATCGAAATGTGAAAGGGAGGCCAACAGCCGGCTGGTCTGTCTGGTCCTTCAAGGGCTGTGGCATCACAGATTATTATTATTATTATTATTATTATTATTATTATTAGTAGTAGTAGTAGTAGTAGTAGTAGTAGTAGTAGTAGTAGTAGTAGTAGTAGCAGTAGCAGCAGCAGCAGCAGTAGTAGTAGTAGTAGTAGTAGTAGTAGTAGTAGTAGTAGTAGTAGTAGTAGTAGTAGTAGTAGTAGTAAGAGTGTATAATTGAGCACCCACGTGCAATAATGGGGTAGCCTAAGTAGTTATGAAATACATTCATACTTACCTCATTATTGCACGTGGGTGCTCAATTATGTCCTTGTATGTCTTTCCAGTCAAAATACTAACAACAATACGGCCTACCCGACAGTTCTGTGGAATTTTGGATGCGAGTGCCTAAATACAATTTTAATATTTTATTGCTATTAGTTTTTCACTGGGTTTGAAACGGAATTGTAGCATAATGGTTTTATCCGTATTTAGTTTAAGTCCATTACTACTGAACCATTTATTAAGGTTTATCGTTTGTCTTCGAAATAGGCTTACTTTTTACAAGCTACAGCACATAGTCTTCTTTTATAAGCTGTAAGGAAGGACACAAGAAGTGTCGTGAACACAAAGAGCTATGCTCGGAGGGACACAATTTGTCTCATTTCATATTTATTACTCACTGTTTCACCAGTTCCCTTTTTTTTTTAAAGAAAGATAATCTGCAAGAAAAGAAAAATACTGTAGTAAACACGGTACGTATGCCGAGCTTTGTTACACATTTACGCATGAAAAAAAATGTTGTTAATTAACAAAACTATTGACTTAACTTCATAAAATTTACGTGAAATATGACATATCAATTATCTTTTTCCTTTTGATATTGCAGTTATATGCAGCACACACAAGAGGCATATTTTTTTTCTGTTTTTTTTTTTTTTCGTAGCTCTAGCTCCGTATAAACAATGTTGTAAGCAGACGAATTTTTACAACGGTAGCCGCTTAGTTCGTATCTGCCGTGTTTCGCGGTGGCACAGCAAATAGCGCTGTACAGAACAATATGACCGCTCTATATTCTCTTTCTATCTCGTTGATATTTACAGTAACGAGTTAGAAAAGCAGCGACTAACGACAGGAACGCGTTCCACGAAGTACGCATGCGCGGAAAAGCATGTGCGGAAGTGACGTCACAAGTAGAAAACCGTAGCCACGCGAGCCCCTACCACGCCGTAGCGGAGAAGTGAGAAATATGTTCTCAAATTGAAGCAGCCGAAAGCCGCCATTTGTTGGTAGAAATCGCGCGGGATTTCGAAACCGCTATTTGAATACGCGTTGTACTGCGTACCCGATAGCTAAATGGTTTTATTTACGGGAACAAAACTTCCTTTGCGATTTACCTTTAATGCCGTGTTTCTGCTATCAGCATAGTTGCTACGTTTTCTGCGAGAGAAATCGGGATATCAGAAGCTGACTTAAGACATTAGACTGATCATCGCTTTATAGTTTTCTGCAAAGTCGTGTTCGCGTGCTTATAATGTAATACTCGCCTCCTTGAGAAACGCTAAAATACGAAGGACACACAGTAGAGTGAATACTACAGGCTAATCGTTTTCTCTTTTATTAACCACGAATATGTTTTAACCATTCGCTACTAAATTAACTTTTCTTTATCGGAACCGGTATTGCAACAGTATATCTGACGATAAATCCATGTTTAAACATAGTTCACTAAACTATAAAACGCAGGAATTGTATGTGTCTGTTATTAGTGTAAAATACCATATCAAAACGCTATCTTTTTTGCCACTGAACGCACCTAAAATATACAATGGTGATTAATTGCGAGAGCAGCAACTAAGTACCGAAAAGGATTAATCAACAAAGAGGTAGAACTAGCGGAACTATTATCTTGCGAGTAGAGTTGCCTTACGGCAATCAGCTGGGTTACCTCACAGACTTATAAATTTCCGCGGGTTACCTCTATGTTTACAATGCTAAATTTGAATAAATAAAAATATGGGATAATAGGAAATGCAGACTAACTTGTTTAAATAACGTTGTAGGCTGTTATCGCTCAAATCGGGATTTTTTTTATCAATCTTTACTCGCTTTATCGGGATTCAATTAGGCTGTCAGGCTTGCATCATTTTCATAGGAATTCTGAATGTGAATATTCATAACCACGGTTAATACAAGAATTGATGTTTACTTTTGCCGTAGGTTAAACTGCTGTATGAAATTAAAAGAAGCAGCAGCAGCAGTAGTGGTAGCGGTAGTAGTGGTGGTAGTAGTAGTAGTAGCAGGAGAAGCAGCAGCAGCAGCAGTATAAGAAACTGTTTCATTAATCCGTAACTAAGACAAGAGTCACTTTCAATCATTCAAATTAAATAATTAACATTTTCTAATTTATACAGTTTCTGTACCTTCAAATTCAGCGAATAATTATTCATGTATGCACTGAAACATCAACTGTTTGAAGAAAATGAAGGATATGAAGTGGGTGAAGAACTATAGCAATGTATATTGTAATAACGTAGTTTCAAGGTAACAACTATCTTCGAAATGAGTTGAACACACTGATTAGCTCATTGTAGGGTAGAAATTCTCTCTTCGGATTACACCTAAGCACTTTCGGTTAAGGGAATCTCTACTCAGAGGAAACCTGAAGCACAAACAGTCATATAAGTATAATAGTTTGTCTTCTGTAACATAATTCGGTGCAAAAATCGTAGTAGAAATTAAAAATTAACTAATCAGTGAAATGTAACATTCCTTCCTTCTTTATCTTTACATCCTTGTTCATTGCTGCAATTAAAAAACAGCACACGAACGAACCTGTACTTATTCAGCTCAACCAAGCAAATGGCCACTCGTCGGCAGTTCAATTTGGGAGCATAACACTAGCGCCAGTGAGCGGTCTAGCGGTTATTTGTCTATGTAGCCACGCAGACGACGACGCAGCGCTGGACACAAGCACGTCACATCACTAGCGCCCCGTTAGCGCACTAGTCACTGCACAGATCACACACAGAGTTACTGGAGCCTGTATGACAGCATAAGTGAAGGATCACTTTAATAAAATCGCCATTGACGGCAGCTCGTTTTCCAAACAACCCTCATTTCTAAATCGTGTATTGTGTTGCAAATTGGTAGCGCGTTTATAGTGTTAAAGTAGAAAAATAGTTTAAGTAGCTTTAAGTGCATGTCACAAATTTTGTGAATTTTTTGTGTGCGTGTCTGTATACATGCAAAGTATACGAGGTCTAGTTATTTCAAAATACTAGTACATCGCTATAGTTGTGTTTCGACTGACTCCGAACACTAGTAAGAGAGATTCTTGAAGGTTTTTTTTTAATTTCCTTAAAGAGAAGAATAAAGCAATGAAATGGATAAACGAAGTTAGTTTGTATAAAGGATGTACCTTCATATACAAATATCAAAGTTAAAATTAAATAAATATATGCCTATGGCTGTTTCTATTGTACCTACGTACATGATTTTATCTATTGTTTTGCAGGAGAGCTGACAGAGAACCTTCAAAATACTGCCTACTGTGGTTTGCAGTTTTCACTTTAAAAATGACATTAAAGGAAATTGTCCCCCGTCCCTGTTTTTTCCCGAAATTTAAGTAAATATATGGACTTTCCTCCTGCATAATCTAAAAAGCCGAAACAGAAGAAAAGATCAGTAAGTCCGTGCCTTGCTCTATATTTGTAACAGAAGAAAGCATTACCTAACCAAAAGCCTTGTACCACAGTCTAGTATATACAGTCGCGAAGCTTGGGGTGATTTTTTGCATTTCTCGCGATAGTTGCTAGCCGCTTGGAGCGCTGTGTGTACTAGGAACAATAGACTGTGTCACTGCCATCGTGATCTAATCAAAGAGTTTGTAACATATAACTAGAGACACCAATGGCGCTAGTGTAGCGTACAAATTTGAACCGATGATCGGCTGCCATTAAAGGGAGTTGATGCTTCGACGGGAGTGCGAGCAGTTCATGGTTTTGATTAGATTAGATTAGATCTTTATTAGCCGAATAGAATTACAAGCATTCATGGCGTCGTCAGTACACAAGAAAAATGACATAACATACAATATAATACAAAAATAGACTTAATTCTAAATAAATTTAACAGTTTAATATTAAGTGAGATGCAAAAAAAAAAAAAGAGAGAAAAAAAAAGAAAAAAATATATATAGGACAAGCTTGATCTTCAGTCTCCACTGTTCTACCTAGTATCTTCTCTTTTTGCTTTCCCCTGTCTTTTCTTCAACTCTGAGTTACCTAAAACATAAATGGTCAAGGGCAGTATCAAGAAACGTTAAATTCTAAAATTTTAAATTTAGGTATTCATTTGTGCAAAATGGCATATGTGTTAATAAAATGTTCTTTACCTCTTTTTTTAATTTTCTTATGTTAAATTCTTTGATTTTCTGTGGAAGTTTATCATATAAATTGCTGCCTCTATGTGATATGCTGTTAAGACTTCTGGTAAGCCTGTGGTAATTCAGATGTATGTTTTGGGATGTTCTGGTGTTATACTCATGATAGGTTGAATTTGTTTTAAAGGAATCTATGTTTTGATGAATAAAGCACACTGTTTCTAAAATATATATGCAGGGTACAGGTAAGATTTTTAGTTCTCTGAAAATTTTTATACTTTCAGTCCGAATAGGAACTTTTTTTAATGATTTTGAGTATTCTTTTCTGCAATTTGAGGACTTGTGTCACTTTTGGTGAAGATCCCCAGGTAATAATGCCATATGATAGTATTGAATGAACATATCCAAAATAGACTGATATTAAAAGTTCCATGGATGATATCTTCGCAAGGACACGAAAAGCATAACATAAGCGACTCAGCGTCTCAGTTAGATATACCTAAAAATTTAGAGCATTCTACTTCCTTAATTATGGTATTACTAAGAACTATGTGAATCTGGTCAGTTGGATATTGATTGAAAGATACATATACAGTTTTATTTACATTTAATTTAAGCTTATTATTTGCTAGCCACTTGTCTAGTTTCGTTGATGTTGCATTAATTTTCATTTGCAAGTTCTCTTCCTTATTATCACTCAGTATTATGTTTGTGTCATCTGCAAATAAGACAGTTTTCCCTTCAGTTATATTTAACGGGAGATCATTTATGTATAGGAGAAATAATATTGGACCAAGAATTGAGCCTTGAGGGACACCATGGGGCATAGGAACGGATTTTGATTTTACTGAGCCAATTTGTACAACCTGTTCCCTATTGCTTAAGTACGAGATGAACCAGTTCCCTGCTAATCCCCTTATGCCAAATTGTTGTAGTTTCCAGATTAGAATTTCATGATTAACCATGTCAAATGCTTTGCTAAGATCCAGGAAAAGTCCAACGGTTTGTTCTTTATTGTTTTTAGCATTGAGGATTGATTCGATAAACGATATTACAGCATTATTGATTCCTTTACCTTTTCTAAAACCAAACTGAGAATTTGACAGTATATTATTATATTCTAGGAATGAGACTAATCTGTTGTACATAACCTTTTCAAGGACTTTCGAGAACCCAGATAATAGGGATATAGGCCTATAGTTCTCAATATTTTGTTTAACTCCCTTCTTAAAAATTGGGCAAACTTTTGCTACTTTAAAGATCTCTGGAAATTTACCAGTGACTAAGGATAAATTACAGATGTCTGTCATTGGCAGAGCTAGAAGATGATTACAAGCTTTTATTACTGCATCTGGGATTTCGTCAATTCCAGATGCCAGGCTACATTTTAGGTTTCCCATTATTTTGTGAATTTCTTCTGTGGTTACTGGTTTTTAAAAAATTGTACTTTTATTCCCTGTATGTTGAAAGGTTGGCTGTGGATTCCTTGTTGGTGCAGGTTCTAAAGTTTGCGTAACATTTGCAAAGTAGTTATTAAACACTTCAGCTAATTTATGTGGACTCTTAATTAAGCTACCATTGTTTAATAATTCAATATTGACTTTTGCTGTGTCTGATTTTTTCCCGGTTTCCCTTTTTACCACATCCCAAATTGCTTTACTTTTATTTTCTGCTCTCAAAATGAAGTCCTGATTGTAATTTAATTTTGCCTTATGGATTACTTTTTTTAGGATGTTACAATATGTTTTATAATATAGTTTGAGATTTAAATCATTTGTATATTGACATATATTGTGCAATTGTCTTTTCCTTTTACAAGAAATTATGATTTCTTTCGTTATCCAATTTTTTTATTTATTCATTTTGTTTGAAAGAATAATTTTTTTAATTGGAAATGCGATATTGAAATAATGTGTTACAGTGTTAATGAATTCCACTGATTTTTCATGTACATCTGTTTTGTTAAACACATCAGACCAGTCTTCTTTTAGGAGCATAGATTTAAAGTATTCTATATTTGACTCATTAAATGATCTTTTATAGCTGACGGACTTATTACTAGCTTTAGGTTCAGCATTTGCTTCTAATTTTATATGTAAAAATGTAGCATTATGGTCTGGAATTCCCATTTTTATATTTTCTGCTGAGAATGGGTAGAAATCATTATCAATAACTATTTGATCCAGGCATGTCTGTGATGTAGAAGTTATACGTGTGGGGGAATCTATAGTTTCTATTAAGTTAAATGAATGAATCAGTGATCTGAAATCAGAAGCTGCACTATTGTTTTCTGAAAAATCTATATTGAAATCGCCACATAAAATTAATGGTTTATTGTTGTTTTTTAACGAGTGCAATAGGATTTCAAGATTCTCAAGAAATGTTTTCAAAGATCCACTTGGTGATCTATAAATGCAGGCTACTGTGAAACAATAATTTGAGTAATTTATTTCTGTTACTACGTGTTCAAAATCCTTTTCTCGGTTAAGGTAGTATGTTTGTCTTTTCTCAATATGAGATATGTTACTGGTGGCTTTTACAAATATTGCTGAGCCTCCGTTTTTATACTTTGTGCGACTAAAGGAACTTGCAAGTTTATAATTCTTAATATGGAATAAAGTTACTTCTTTTTCATTTAGCCAGTGTTCTGTACAACACAAAATACCTATATCTCGTAATTCATGACTGAATAGTACTTCTAATTCATTTAACTTATTTTTAAGGCATTGAAAGTTTTGATACATTATTGCCATACCAGTAGAGTTGAATATATTATTAGTATTACCAGAAGTCTTTACCATATCAAGTGTAATTAATTTACCAATATTATCTATCCTATTGATTGATCTGTTTATAAAAAATCATCACTTAGCTTTTTAGGAGGTATCCTTTTCCTCTGAGATTTACGAAGATCAGCAGTTCCCTTGTCAGCTTCAGATTCCTTGGACAGTTCTCCCCTATCCGCAGTTCCCTCGTCAGCATCCAGTTCCTCGGGTAGTTCTCCCCTGTCAGCACTTTTCTTGATGACGTCGTCTTCTTCTGCTGAGTCTCCCCTGTCAGTAGTTCCCTTGTTGGGGTCGCCTTCTTCTGCCGAGTCTCCCCTGTCAGTAGTTCCCTTGTTGGCGTCGTCTTCTTCTGTCGAGTCTCCCCTGTCCGCTGTTCGCTTGTTGGCGTCGCCTTCTTCTGCCGAGTCTCCCCTGTCAGCTGTTCCCTCGATGACATCGGCTTCTTTTGTCGAGTCTTCTGTATCCGGTCTGGTCCAATCCATCACGATGGGGTCCCTTGTTGCACTCCCAATTACATTCAATATTTCATTCATAATGTGTTCTCCCATTTTTTGCTTCCCACTGTTGTTAAGATGAAGTCCATGTCTAGTGAATTTATTTCTATCCAGGTTTACGTCGATAATCATAACATTTTTGAAGATTCCCATCCTTTTTTTCAGTCTACAATTAAATGACTTGACTTCCTTATTTACACAAGATGAAGCTATGAGATCATGTCTGTGTGGAGCACTTATGCTTATTTGAGGAGTACGAATAAATATAAGTACACCTGAAGGGAAATAATAAGAAAATGGTGAAATACAGCGCCGCAAATAATTGTTCTAACATAGCTTACTATTGTAGGATGCCCAGGAAAACATACATATCTTAATATTTGGAAAAATGTTCTAAATGCAGTTCCTTCTTTCAATGTGTTTACAGAATGTCGGAACATTTCTTGGATAAGATTTTTTTCCAGAAACTTATTAATCTTAATCTGGTTTATACGGTTGATTTCAACATTGTATGTAAGGGTTAGGTGCCATCATATTACAGTAGATTATAATAGCAAAGTGCATAATAAAATCCTCAGACAGTATCTCTATAAAACTGTTTTATTTCAGAATAAATTACGGTAAATCATGTAATTTCCGTTTTGTACTTCTAGCTTATTCGTGAAAATATAGCTGATGGCCACAAATTTATTACCACCACCACCACCACCACAAGTTGCCTTGCCATCACTACTACTAGGCCTACTAATACCAAATACTAGGCCTATTAATACCAAATATTAGACCTACTAATACTACTATTACTAGGCCTACTATTACCACTACTAGGCCTACTATTACAATCTCCACCACCACCACCAGGCCTACTAATACCACCAATTCTAGGCATACTATTACCGCTACTATTAGGCCGACTATTATCACCAATACTAGGCCAACTATTACTACTAGGCCTACTCTTACCACTACTACTAGACTTTTAATACCACAAATACTAGGCCTACTAATTCCACCAATACTAGGCCTACTAATATCACCAATACTAGGCCTACTAATACCATCAATACTAAGCCTACTCCTACCACTACTAATAGGCCTACTAATATCACCAAGACTAGGCCTACTAATATCACCAATACTAGGCCTACTAATACCACAAATACTAGGCCTACTAATTCCACCAATACTAGGCCTACTAATATCACCAATACTAGGCCTACTAATACCACCAATACTAGGCCTACTCCTACCACTACTAATAGGCCTACTAATATCACCAATAGTAGGCCTACTCTTACCACTACTAATAGGCTTACTAATATCACTAATACTGGGCCTCCTAATACCATCAATACTAGGCCTACTCTTACCACTACTAATAGGCCTAATAATATCACTAATACTAGGCCTCCTAATACCATCAATACTAGGCCTACTAATATCACTAATACTAGGCCTCCTAATACCATCAATACTAGACCTACTCTTACCACTACTAATAAGCCTACTAATATCACCAATACTAGGCCTATTATTACCACTACTACTAGGCCTACTATTACCACTACTACTAGACCTCTATTATGTCACTACTACTAGTCCTATTACTACTACTGCATTAAAAAGCCTGTACTGACAGCTATACAATTAATAAATTGTTTAATGATAAAAATTTATTCTTGTTATGTTTTAAATCTGGTTCCCAGAATTTTGATGATCTCATATTTCACCACATCATTTTCTAAGCACCATATATCTGTCTTTTCCCTTGCATGAAAGGACTAAAATATAGATTATTTTAAATATTACAGTAGTTATCTATTATTGTGGCCTTAAACAATACTGGTAATACTGAAAATTCATGTTGGCATTGCCATTATTCAATATTTCACTTACTTATCCCGAGTATAAACTTATATGGGTGATTGAATTGATTTTATAATATCGCCAAAGATGAATCATATAATACTTCAATAAATACAGCGCTCCTCTGCCATTCATCTTTATTTCATCACGACCCATCCTTGGTAAAAGATGTTTAAAACAGTGTCTATCACCAGGCTACATCAATGTATTGTGGTACTGTTTTCGAATTTCGCGTCGCAAACACTCCCTTTAATGGCGGATGTTAGCCGATTCAATTTGTGACATTTTCCTTGCCTGCCACTCACGGGTATGTGTCTCTAGTAAGTATTACAAACTCTTTGGATCTAATACAGGCCGTAAGGCAGACCATGTGACTCGCTTAACCCGATCACGAAGGGCAGCGTTTCAAGCATATAAATTAATTGGAATGCATAAAAAGTAACATATATTTCTTTAAAATGTAGTGTAATTGCATTAATAAAATTTAAAACAATGATTAGGAAACACTTCAGACATAATTCCTTGCGAGTTAAGTTGTAATATTATTTTTGGTGTGAAAATTACGTTGTTCGTATGTGTAATAGACCTACCTGCCTTTATTTCGATTAATATTGCGAAATTATTGTACATTCATTTATGCACAATTCAATAATTTTCAGTTGCACCGCACATGTTGAAATTATAGGTTATGTTTACTCTCCCAGTTGCCCCTTTCTGTCTAATTTTAGTGGTCTCCAATGCCCTGCCATTTATATGGAAATATTTTAGGTTATATTAACTATATCTTATATTCCTAAATTCGCAATTATACATTATAATTAAGCATAATGCCTTGTATGATACTCCGCATATTCAATTTGTCTGTATTTTAATACTATAATTGAGTATTGAATTATTGTATATATCTACTACCTAAGAGACGAAGTAACAATCGTACGTACACTAATTTCATAAGAGTGGTATGATAAATTTTCTGTCTTTATCAAGGAAGGTAGATGTGCTATATTAAAATCACAATATAACTTCTTTTTTATTGAACCTCAAAATAGCTTTCATTCTACAAACTTAAAATGTTGATGCGAAAAGATTATGTTAACATGTAAAATTCTCTTCACATTTAAATAACACAGTTTTGTAATTATTTCTGCAACATATGCTATTATGCAACAAGAAGTAAAGGGAACTTATGGACACATTACACTAAATAAAACTTAGCCTTGATACGCAATAAAGTTATAATATAATAATTCACTGAGCTCCATACACTGAAATAGAAAACCCTAACATATATTACGGCCTGGTCTAGATCGAAAAGGCATTGACTGTGCCGTATTTCGAATTGTTGTGAAAAGTTTTGTAAACTGTGAAATGTTCGTTATCGGTTGTAATAACTGTAAATGGCTAAAATACAATAATTTGAGTAATAATATGGGACAAGGAGACGTTTGTTGCACTATAAATTCTAAGAAAAAGAGGTCAGAGTTATCCTTCCGAAAGATCCAGGAAGGTGAGTTTATAAAATATAATTTACACTTTATGAAAATAATATATAAACCTTATGTATTTCGTATTTCGATAGTGGAAGGAGGGTGTTAATTTTTGAAAACAACACGATATCAAAAGTACAATACATTTTATCGTCTGCTAGGGAAAGCGTCTTTGATGAGGCGATAGTAGCGATCCTGGAGGCTAGCAACTATCTATGGATGCATATTTCAACTGTCTATGTTTGCATATTTAGTAAGTATTGAGCTTCGCAACTGTATATACTAAACTGTGCTTGTACATTGACTAATGCTATACATAGTTACCTTCTTAAATTCTCATATTCCCCCTCCCCCCCCCCCCCAGTTACAGTGTAGTCTTTTGTGAGAACGCAGCAAAGGGAGAAAAAAACATTATGCCAAATAGATATCCAATGTACAACTTGCAACTTCAACAGCATTGGAGATTGAAAATTATTTTCTAAAACATGAAATAAGATTGAAAACTGAAGTGGACTCAATAGGAGGCAGTAATAAATTAGTACTTTCGTGCACTGGATTGCCAAATAAGGAAGTTTTATATTTGTGTTAAGTTTTGTGAACCATTTGAAACATCTTACTGTATATAGTGTGTGGAATGTGTTTCAAAGGAAAGTCAACTATTTATTGTATTGATTAAACTGAGACAGAATCATTTTCACCTTTTTTATATAAAAATACTTTATAAAAATGTCGTTATTTGTTTTAGGACTTATTTTCGAAATCGATATGTAGTGGTTAAAAAACTTAAGATTTAACATGGTATTTATTTTATTCAGTACCTATTTTATGTAGTAAAATTCAATATTATAGCTCAAAATTAACATCAATAGTTGACAATAATGACTTTGTTTATAAAATGCCATGAATACGTATCATTTAAAAATGTTATGAAAATAATATTAAAATCTATCTGAAACATGTATCTTCATATTTGCGCAGTGAATACAGTGGCAGGGCTGTACGTACTTTTATTCCAGGCAGAACATGATAATAAGTAACTTTTCTTCTTACATCTTATGATAAATCACTAGTTTAGAATATTCTATTTTATAATCATTTTGTCATCATAAGTATTATCATTCACAACGTAGCCTATAGGCCTATTGAGATATGACACCAGTATATACGTATTATAGTATGAAGATCGTATTAAATATTTTTATTTGAATTATAAAGTAACACTGCTTCAGCATAAGATTATATTTATGTGTTTCATTTATGTTATTTCAAATGTTTTGGAGATTCTTCGGTACCTATATACCCTATGAAAAGTTTAACGATTGAATTTAAATAAACAAGAATACGAAGTACCAAAGGGTAAAATGGATGTCTTTAAACGCAGTTTGCGCGTATGTAGTTGCATTACGTATGGTAAGCAAGATTGTAGGGTTACACTGTAACATAATTTATAAGAGTTTAATAATAGTTATAATAACATTGACTGCAAATCAATAGGCGTAGCCAAGGTAAGATTGGAGGTGCCAAGTTTTGGGAACATTGCATGACAAATTTGCCTATAACTTACATGCAGCATATTTAAAAGAGAGTAATAATTATTTTTAATGCTGTACTACAACATTTAAAATCAATTTATAGACTTCCCAGAAGTTGTTATAAGGCAAATTCCAGTCTCTATTGCAGAATTAATCAAGAGATGCCAATATTAAATAAATTACGGTCCTTATCTGGTTACTGGCATTGCCTTGAGAATGATAGCTAAATAATTTACTTGAAAATCATCGGTCGATGAATTCGTAAACCTATATTTTTCTTAAAGGTCACCTCACAACCTTCTAAGCGCTTATACATGGAAACATCTTTCTCGTATTGAATAAGTTCTTTCTCTCTGATCCCGTGCAGTTCTCTTTTATATCTACTGATATTTGTTTGGTTTGAAAAAACGTATTACGTAATAAACAAGCGACATCCATGTTGCGAGCTGTGTCGTTTCCATGGCATGTGTAAATAACGGTCAATCGATAAGCTAATGGCGCGCTAGTGATGTGGCGCCCGCAATTCTGGCATGTCTGCGTGGCTCAAGGCTTCTATACTCTCAATAGGTTATCTCGTTTTTCAATAGCCAATCAAATAGCTAGTTGGCTGATGACTGGTGAAGAGTCCATGCTGATTGGTCCTTTATTTTCAATGATAAGCGTGCATTATAAACATAATCGCCTCAAATAAAAACATTACAAGGAATATAAACCAAGTGTGTACATATCATGGAATAAAATAAATACGTTGAAAGTGTTTATACCATGTATATAAAATCTGTACTTACATTTGTCACTGCATTATTATTATTTTTTTTTTATTATTATTTTTTTTAACAATAATTCGTCTGCTCTCAGTGTTTGACGTCCGTTTTCGTCTGCTAGTTTCCAGTCTTGTGTTCACAAACTAGAGTCGTATAAAGAACGTAGTTTTGACCGTGCAATCAACAATAAAATTTCACGTGGAACGTTATGTACGAACATTGCCACATATTCTTTGGTTCTTTTTATAATATTCCGCCCCTTTTTAATCGTGTTCTTGCCATGAAACTCATTGTAGAATTTTTCAGTATTATTGAAAGTACTTAGCCATGCTGGTGATGGCATGGTTATACCTTCAGAAGATAGAATAATGTACTAAAATTTAAAGAGGGCCAAGATGGTGGTGTTTTTGTTTTAAATGGATGTTTATAAAAAATCTAACATTGATTGATTTTAATATCTCATTCTAAAGTTTGGAAAAAGGGGCATGTACCGGTAATGAAATGTCAACAACACGTTCATTTACAATAATCATAACTCAACAATGAATTGTCACTGGAGGCTATTATGATTAACCCACTCATTATGCCATAATGACAAAATGTCATAAATCGTTAATATAAAATCAATATAATGAGAATTATAGTGAAAAAACATCACTGGTATCAGTCGTTAACCCTCCACCACTTTGGTATGCAACTGTTAGTATTAGTAGTAGTATTAGTAATTAGTATTTTTATATAAGTAGCATGATTACAAAAGAAAGAAAATAATTTGTAGGTTAACATAAATGAACCTAATCTAATTATATAAAGCTGGTATTAACATAGCTACTTGTATAAACCTACGTGATTTATTTAAACTTACCTATAGGCTTTAACATTGTCGGTCGTTTCGGCTTTATTTTCATTAAATCTGCTCGAAAATCAGGAACAAAATCGTCATCTTTAAAATGATCAGAGCATAATCTGCTTACATCAGGATTGAATTTATCCTGTCTTTTGCACGCAATTACCCACTTTTTTTTTCTAATTTCTAAATCTTTAGGAATGGTAAAGAAAGACAACTCTTTATTTTTATCGTTAGAATTGTTGCATGCCGCAACAGCACACCTTTGACCCGGCATAATGCATTCAAAACAACATAAACAAGAAAAAACACGAGATACTGCTTTGAAGCATTTGAGCTTTGGCGCGCTTAGCTATCTTGTGACGTCAGAATCGCTCTCCTTTCCCCGTCGATCCCTCGCCAACAAGCTCAATAATAATGTTATGCCCCGCTAATTTAAGGGATAAATTACGGTGGTCAAACATAGCAACTGTCATGCACTTCATAGCAAGTTTTACGGACGGCACCATGTATGCAAAAGTCCTTCACGAACTGTATGCGTTTGCATATATGACGCAAACATGTGAACTCACATTGTCGAGGAGAGAGCAAAGTCAGCTTCTTTCACCCTTTATCCTCCACGCGCAACGACGCGTGCGAGATTAGATTGTTCCGTAGTCCTCTCTTGCTTTGGAACCCATATTGAGAACCAGCTGATCACAGGAAATCACATGATTTTTCTGTATGTTAAATTAACACAAACCCAGCGTTTGCGTTGAGAGTAAAACTGGCGTATGCGTGGTACATCTCAGTAGTACTCATCCTTTTCTTACGCGGCCGGGATAGCGTCATGACGCGACCGAACTCATAAATACCAAAGGCTCATTCGGCCCTTCCTCTTTCGAGTGTTCACTTCGAACAGATCAGTCAGTTTTGTGACCGCAAGTCAGAAGACGGTGAGAAGCATGTAAGTTAACCAATCGAAGCCAGGACCATGGCGTCCGCCATCGTCAACACTACTTTCGTCTTGTGTACTGTAAGTTATAACATTTCATCATATACCAATTGCTACTAATGTCGAGAGAGATATATACTAAATGTTACTAGTGTCAGAGTAATATACCACATAGAATATAATAAGAAAATATCAGTGCTTGAAATTCAGTGAAGTTATCGCATTTATTTAAGACATAATGGATTATTCCGAGGTTTTTGAATGGCACTACCTCACGAGACATTTCGATGGACAATATTATTATCAATATTCGGGAATCAAAGCCGAATGGCACCTGAGTCAACAACGCCTTTGTAGGTAAATTCTTTAAATGATTTTGCATTGTTTTACGAAGTTTGTTCGACTAATTGCACCTTACGTAACCAAGCTAAAGCACTGACGTTTCCATATTATTTCATTGTTTAATCAATTGCATTCAAATATAATCAATGATTTATTTTCCATTTTGTTTTCATTTAAACTCGTGTAATTGAGTAGGTATATCCTAGATTCTCTTTCATTGCTTAAGTAGAGTAAAGTAAAGTAAAGTTGAAATACCAAGAAACATACATAACTCACTAGACCAGTTAAACGTTCTGCAACTTTTCATAATTTAGCTGAATAGCTAAATGTATAACTCATGTATATAATAAAGTTTACAATATATTATAGTATAACCAGTGAAGTGGCTTATTTGATTTAAGTTGATATTCTTCGAGCCTGATCCAACCTGTGATCCTGTTCTTGAATACGCAGTACCTAATTAAGATAATAGCTCGACCATTACCACCCTGAAATATCCTGACTTAAACTATAGTAATTTCGTGTCAGAATTTAATCCTAACTTAACCGTGACCGATAGCATCGGCTACAACAAAGTTGTGCCTAACAACAAAGAGGCACAACAACAATTTGGTGCTAGAAGTGGCACCACCACAACAATTTGGTGTCAGTCTCTACAAGTTGCAAAACTATGTATTATACCATAAGACATAGAATGACAGCAGGCCCTAACTGTATAAACCATCTTCAACTCCAAGCTTGAAACTTGGGTAAAACATGACCAAACACGCTTTCAGTCTTTTTTGTTACAGTAGACCTAGTGTATAATTATCGAAATGTGAACGTGAGGCCAACAGCTGGCTGGTCTGTCTGGGCCCCTCAAGGGCTGTGGTACCACAGATTATTATTATTATTATTATTATTATTATTATTATTATTATTATTATTATTATTATTATTATTATTATTACTATTATTACTGACCGTTTCCAAGAATAGCCTATCTGAACAATATCCACCCGAACATTCAGTTCACGAAAGAAGTGGAAAAAGACGGATGTCTCCCCTTCTTAGACATTCTCATCTCCAGGAAGCCAGATGGCACACTGGGTCACAGCGTATACAGGAAACCTACACATACCTTAATCTATACCTGAATGGACGCAGCCACCACCACCCGGCACAGAAACGAACGGTCCTGTCGACTCTTCTGCACAGGGAGAGAGGGTTTTCGGACAAAGAGTCTCCCTTCTGAGATCCTTCACCTACGTAAGACGTTCTAACAGAACAACTTCAGCAACAGGGAAATCGGTTTGGCCCTCAGAAGGGCCTTTTCGGACAAACCACCCGCCGAGGAACAAGAGGAGAGGAAGGGCACGGCATATATCCAGTTCTATGGCCCCATCTCGGGCAAGATTGACAGACTGCTAAGGAAAACACGGGATTAAGACTGTCCATAAGCCGCCCACAAAGATCCAGAACTTGCTGAGACCAATTAAGGACGACCTTGGTCTTAGGACACCTGGTTTCTACAAAATACCTTGTGAGTGTGGGAAATGCTACATCGGGCAGACGGGACGCACCATTATGGAACGCTGCCCTTCGTGATCGGGTTAAGCGAGTCACATGGTCTGCCTTACGGCCTGTATTAGATCCAAAGAGTTTGTAATACTTACTAGAGACACATACCCGTGAGTGGCAGGCAAGGAAAATGTCACAAATTGAATCGGCTAACATCCGCCATTAAAGGGAGTGTTTGCGACGCGAAATTCGAAAACAGTACCACAATACATTGATGTAGCCTGGTGATAGACACTGTTTTAAACATCTTTTACCAAGGATGGGTCGTGATGAAATAAAGATGAATGGCAGAGGAGCGCTGTATTTATTGAAGTATTATATGATTCATCTTTGGCGATATTATAAAATCAATTCAATCACCCATATAAGTTTATACTCGGGATAAGTGAGTGAAATATTGAATAATGGCAATGCCAACATGGATTTTCAGTATTACCAGTATTGTTTAAGGCCACAATAATAGATAACTACTGTAATATTTAAAATAATCTATAATTTAGTCCTTTCATGCAAGGGAAAAGACAGATATATGGTGCTTAGAAAATGATGTGGTGAAATATGAGATCATCAAAATTCTGGGAACCAGATTTAAAACATAACAAGAATAAATTTTTATCATTAAACAATTTATTAATTGTATAGCTGTCAGTACAGGCTTTTAATGCAGTAGTAGTAATAGGCCTAGTAGTAGTGACATAATAGAGGTCTAGTAGTAGTGGTAATAGTAGGCCTAGTAGTAGTGGTAATAATAGGCCTAGTATTGGTGATATTAGTAGGCTTATTAGTAGTGGTAAGAGTAGGTCTAGTATTGATGGTATTAGGAGGCCTAGTATTAGTGATATTAGTAGGCCTGGTATTGATGGTATTAGGAGGCCTAGTATTAGTGATATTAGTAGGCCTATTAGTAGTGGTAAGAGTAGGCCTAGTATTGATGGTATTAGGAGGCCCAGTATTAGTGATATTAGTAAGCCTATTAGTAGTGGTAAGAGTAGGTCTAGTATTGATGATATTAGGAGGCCTAGTATTAGTGATATTAGTAGGCCTATTACTAGTGGTAAGAGTAGGCCTAGTATTGATGGTATTAGGAGGCCCAGTATTAGTGATATTAGTAAGTCTATTAGTAGTGGTAAGAGTAGGTCTAGTATTGATGGTATTAGGAGGCCTAGTATTAGTGATATTAGTAAGCCTATTAGTAGTGGTAAGAGTAGGCCTACTATTGGTGATATTAGTAGGCCTATTAGTAGTGGTAGGAGTAGGCCTAGTATTGGTGGTATTAGTAGGCCTAGTATTGGTGATATTAGTAGGCCTAGTATTGGTGGAATTAGTAGGCCTAGTATTTGTGGTATTAGTAGGCCTAGTATTGGTGATATTAGTAGGCCTAGTATTGGTGATATTAGTAGGCCTATTAGTAGTGGTAGGAGTAGGCTTAGTATTGGTGGTATTAGTAGGCCTAGTATTGGTGATATTAGTAGGCCTAGTATTGGTGGAATTAGTAGGCCTAGTATTTGTGGTATTAAAAGTCTAGTAGTAGTGGTAAGAGTAGGCCTAGTAGTAATAGTTGGCCTAGTATTGGTGATAATAGTCGGCCTAATAGTAGCGGTAATAGTATGCCTAGAATTGGTGGTATTAGTAGGCCTGGTGGTGGTGGTGGAGATTGTAATAGTAGGCCTAGTAGTGGTAATAGTAGGCCTAGTAATAGTAGTATTAGTAGGTCTAATATTTGGTATTAATAGGCCTAGTATTTGGTATTAGTAGGCCTAGTAGTAGTGATGGCAAGGCAACTTGTGGTGGTGGTGGTAATAAATTTGTGGCCATCAGCTATATTTTCAAGAATAAGCTAGAAGTACCAAACGGAAATTACATGATTTACCGTAATTTATTCTGAAATAAAACAGTTTTATAGAGATACTGTCTGAGGATTTTATTATGCACTTTGCTATTATAATCTACTGTAATATGATGGCACCTAACCATTACATACAATGTTGAAATCAACCGTATAAACCAGATTAAGATTAATAAGCTTCTGGAAAAAAATCTTATCCAAGAAATGTTCCGACATTCTGTAAACACATTGAAAGAAGGAACTGCATTTAGAATATTTTTCCAAATATTAAGATATGTATGTTTTCCTGGGCATCCTACAATAGTAAGCTATGTTAGAACAATTATTTGCGGCGCTGTATTTCACCATTTTCTTATTATTTCCCTTCAGGTGTACTTATATTTATTCGTACTCTTCAAATAAGCATGAACTGCTCGCACTCCCGTCGAAGCATCAACTCCCTTTAATGGCGACCGAACATCGGTTCAAATTTGTACGCTACACTAGCGCCATTGGTGTCTCTAGTTATATGTTACAAACTCTTTGATTAGATCACGATGGCAGTGACACAGTCTATTGTTCCTAGTACACACAGCGCTCCAAGCGGCTAGCAACTATCGCGAGAAATGCAAAAAATCACCCCAAGCTTCGCGACTGTATATACTAGACTGTGGTACAAGGCTTTTGGTTAGGTAATGCTTTCTTCTGTTACAAATATAGAGCAAGGCACGGACTTACTGATCTTTTCTTCTGTTTCGGCTTTTTAGATTATGCAGGAGGAAAGTCCATATATTTACTTAAATTTCGGGAAAAAACAGGGACGGGGGACAATTTCCTTTAATGTCATTTTTAAAGTGAAAACTGCAAACCACAGTAGGCAGTATTTTGAAGGTTCTCTGTCAGCTCTCCTGCAAAACAATAGATAAAATCATGTACGTAGGTACAATAGAAACAGCCATAGGCATATATTTATTTAATTTTAACTTTGATATTTGTATATGAAGGTACATCCTTTATACAAACTAACTTCGTTTATCCATTTCATTGCTTTATTCTTCTCTTTAAGGAAATTAAAAAAAAACCTTCAAGAATCTCTCTTACTAGTGTTCGGAGTCAGTCGAAACACAACTATAGCGATGTACTAGTATTTTGAAATAACTAGACCTCGTATACTTTGCATGTATACAGACACGCACACAAAAAATTCACAAAATTTGTGACATGCACTTAAAGCTACTTAAACTATTTTTCTACTTTAACACTATAAACGCGCTACCAATTTGCAACACAATACACGATTTAGAAATGAGGGTTGTTTGGAAAACGAGCTGCCGTCAATGGCGATTTTATTAAAGTGATCCTTCACTTATGCTGTCATACAGGCTCCAGTAACTCTGTGTGTGATCTGTGCAGTGACTAGTGCGCTAACGGGGCGCTAGTGATGTGACGTGCTTGTGTCCAGCGCTGCGTCGTCGTCTGCGTGGCTACATAGACAAATAACCGCTAGACCGCTCACTGGCGCTAGTGTTATGCTCCCAAATTGAACTGCCGACGAGTGGCCATTTGCTTGGTTGAGCTGAATAAGTACAGGTTCGTTCGTGTGCTGTTTTTTAATTGCAGCAATGAACAAGGATGTAAAGATAAAGAAGGAAGGAATGTTACATTTCACTGATTAGTTAATCTTTAATTTCTACTACGATTTTTGCACCGAATTATGTTACAGAAGACAAACTATTATACTTATATGACTGTTTGTGCTTCAGGTTTCCTCTGAGTAGAGATTCCCTTAACCGAAAGTGGTTAGGTGCAATCCGAAGAGAGAATTTGTACCCTACAATGAGCTACTCAGTGTGTTCAACTCATTTCGAAGATAGTTGTTACCTTGAAACTACGTTATTACAATATACATTGCTATAGTTCTTCACCCACTTCATATCCTTCATTTTCTTCAAACAGTTGATGTTTCAGTGCATACATGAATAATTATTCGCTGAATTTGAAGGTACAGAAACTGTATAAATTAGAAAATGTTAATTATTTAATTTGAATGATTGAAAGTGACTCTTGTCTTAGTTACGGATTAATGAAACAGTTTCTTATACTGCTGCTGCTGCTGCTTCTCCTGCTACTACTACTACTACCACCACTACTACCGCTACCACTACTGCTGCTGCTGCTTCTTTTAATTTCATACAGCAGTTTAACCTACGGCAAAAGTAAACATCAATTCTTGTATTAACCGTGGTTATGAATATTCACATTCAGAGTTCCTATGAAAATGATGCAAGCCTGACAGCCTAATTGAATCCCGATAAAGCGAGTCGAGATTGATAAAAAAAATCCCGATTTGAGCGATAACAGCCTACAACGTTATTTAAACAAGTTAGTCTGCATTTCCTATTATCCCATATTTTTATTTATTCAAATTTAGCATTGTAAACATAGAGGTAACCCGCGGAAATTTATGAGTCTGTTAGGTAACCCAGCTGATTGCCGTAAGGCAACTCTACTCGCAAGATAATAGTTCCGCTAGTTCTACCTCTTTGTTGATTAATCCTTTTCGGTACTTAGTTGCTGCTCTCGCAATTAATCACCATTGTATATTTTAGGTGCGTTCAGTGGCAAAAAAGATAGCGTTGTGATATGGTATTTTACACTAATAACAGACACATACAATTCCTGCGTTTTATAGTTTAGTGAACTATGTTTAAACATGGATTTATCGTCAGATATACTGTTGCAATACCGGTTCCGATAAAGAAAAGTTAATTTAGCAGCGAATGGTTAAAACATATTCGTGGTCAATAAAAGAGAAAACGATTAGCCTGTAGTATTCACTCTACTGTGTGTCCTTCGTATTTTAGCGTTTCTCAAGGAGGCGAGTATTACATTATAAGCACGCGAACACTACTTTGCAGAAAACTATAAAGCGATGATCAGTCTAATGTCTTAAGTCAGCTTCTGATATCCCGATTTCTCTCGCAGAAAACGTAGCAACTATGCTGATAGCAGAAACACGGCATTAAAGGTAAATCGCAAAGGAAGTTTTGTTCCCGTAAATAAAACCATTTAGCTATCGGGTACGCAATACAATGCGTATTCAAATAGCGGTTTCGAAATCCCGCGCGATTTCTACCAACAAATGGCGGCTTTCGGCTGCTTCAATTTGAGAACATATTTCTCACTTCTCCGCTACGGCGTGGTAGGGGCTCGCGTGGCTACGGTTTTCTACTTGTGACGTCACTTCCGCACATGCTTTTCCGCGCATGCGTACTTCGTGGAACGCGTTCCTGTCGTTAGTCGCTGCTTTTCTAACTCGTTGCTGTAAATATCAACGAGATAGAAAGAGAATATAGAGCGGTCATATTGTTCTGTACAGCGCTATTTGCTGTGCCACCGCGAAACACGGCAGATACGAACTAAGCGGCTACCGTTGTAAAAATTCGTCTGCTTACAACGTTGTGCATACGGAGCTAGAGCTACGAAAAAAAAAAATATATGCCTCTTGTGTGTGCTGCATGTAACTGCAATATCAAAAGGAAAAAGATAATTGATATGTCATATTTCACGTATATTTTATGAAGTTAAGTCAATAGTTTTGTTAATTAACAACATTTTTTTTTCATGCGTAAATGTGTAACAAAGCGTAACGCTGCAAGGAACATTAACGCAGCATAAGACTATATTACCCCGATAAGTCTGCAGTAGCCCAACACAGCGAAGATTCCGGGATCGATACCCGGCCCCGGGACAACTTTTCACTTGAAATTATTCAAGTCTGCTCCACAGGGAGCTTCACCTGAAAAAGTAGACTTGTATGTAGGATACTGTTGATACCGTGTAGGGAGTAAGAATATGGAGTTGGCGCTGTAGGCGGTTACGGACGAGGGGAAGCGTGCAAGGTGACGGAAGGAGGGAAGAGGTGCGCGCGGACAGACTACACACCACTTTGCTAAGCAATTAAATAAAGAGAAACTGTTTTAAAAGGAAATCAAGTTGTGATAATTAGACCTAGGATTGTCTGTGTTGATGTCTCTGTAGGTGCGGTTAGCATTTGTGATGTGTTTTGCATATGTGGAAGTGTTTTGTAATTTTGTTATGGCTGTGATGTGTTCTTTTTAACGTGTTTGAAATGATCTACCTGTCTGTCATATGTAGAAGTTGTTGTTCTCTGTAACGTGTTTGAAATGATGTGCCTGTCTGTCCTATGTAAAAGTTGTTGCAGGTGTCACATTTGAGTTTGTATACCCCTTTGTGGTTGTATTTGTTTGTTTGCGATGTTTTTGTAGAGTATTATTTGTTCTGTATGCGATGTTGTAATTCAATTTCTTGAATGAGATTGCAATCTTGTGTGTGTTTTTGTTTTCGTATGTTAGTGTGATGTTTTTTTTGTGTTCTTGTGTTTGTGTTGCATTATGTTTTTTTGTGATTGTTTTGTCTTTCGTATTATGTTGTCTAGTATGTTGAAGTTGTATCCGTTTTTCTGTGCTATAATTATATTTGATCGTGTTTAGCTCTTCTTTGTAATCATGTTGGTTCATTGGTATGTTGAGTAGATACGAAAACAAATGTACAAATAGCGCTTTTTTTTGTAATTTATTTTAATCGTACTTCTGTATAAAATTCCGTAAGTGGAATCATTGTGTCTACTTGCGCTGCATATAACTGCGAGTCGACGTAAGAAGGATTCGGGATCTTCTTTTCACAAGTAAGTTAGTTACATACATTGTATTAGCATACTGTAAAATGACTGAGAACCTTAGCACATATTTATTGTGTTAATAGAAGGCAATGTTTTATAGGAATAAACGCAAACTTTCTTTTTAGGTTTCCATTGTAAAATCCTGAGCTTCTCAGTAAATGGTTAACTGTTGTTAAACGCGATAAATTTCCTCAGTCCAATAAATTTTGCTATAAAGTCCAAATAACGCAAGTTTTGCAGCCAGATGACTGCCCTCGCCGTGTTGCTCTTGCGACCGAAATTTTGAGACATAACCCCACCAGACTTTTTCTTTTGGGGTTATGTCAAGAACAAAATTTATAAAACACGTGTACCTGATATGAACACCTTGAGAAGAAGGATAACTGACGTTGTTGCTAGTATCACCCAAGAAATGCTGCATAACGTATGGCGTGAAGTTGAATATTGCTTAGATATTTTGCGGGCGACAAGAGGTGCACATGTGAAAGTGTTGGCCTACTGACATTTCTTTTTACAAACTTGTCTTTCATCTGTCACAAGGAACACAACTCTAACTTTAATAGTTTTTATTTTATAACAAGTTGTAATGTTGGGAAGACTTTATGGCCACCCTGTACAAAATAAACCTTCAGTTTTCTCACATGTGAAATGACACTTCTGGTTTTTCCTTCTGTTTTGCACTCTCTCTTGACGTCCTATTACTGCAGCGAAAAGCAGTACAAAAGCTAATCTTGTTCGTATTAACTACGCTTATACATTAATATAAGTTAATTGGTATGAATATCTGAAACTCTAATATACACTGGATATATAAGAATTATTATCTATGTAAAGTATTTCAATACACGTCCTTCTCCTTCAGTACAATACAAGTACGCCGTGTAGTAGGCGGGGATTCTAATAGACGGTTTTACAGAAAACTGGCCGCAAGCTGATACGTAAGCGTTCTGCCCAAGGGCAGGTCTTTCACTGCAAACCCATCTTTCTCCAATCGTTCCTATTTTCTGCCTTTCTCATAGTCTCCGCATATGATCCATATATCTTAATGTCGTCTATCATCTGATATCTTCTTCTGCTCCGAACTCTTCTCCCGTTCATCATTCCTTCCAGTGCAACCTTAGTAAGCAGATTCTTCTTAGCCAGTGACCGAACCAATTTCTTTTCATCTTCTTGATCAGTTACAGCATCATTCTTTCTTCATCCACTCTTTCCAACACAACTTCATTTCTTATTCTGTCTGTCCATTTCACTCACTCCGTTCTTCTCCATATCCACATTGCAAATGCTTCTAGTCGCTTCTCTTCACTTCGCCGTAATGTCCATGTTTCTGAACCATACAATGCCACACTCCACACAAAGCATTTCATTAGTCTCTTCCTTATTTCTTTTCACAGCGGTCCGCAGAAGATGCCCCTTTTTATTGAACAATTCCTTGGATATTGCTATCTTCTTTTTGACTTCCTGGCTGCAACTCATGTTACTGCTTATAGTACTGCCCGTGTCTCACGTCGTGGGCCGAGAGTTCCCTAGTGCTTAAAGCTAGTGCTTAGTCTGCTCGGACCGTCACGGCAGCTGCAGCGTGCGGCACGGCAGCATATTACATGTTCTGAAAACATTATCCTATGCCATTGCAGGGGTTTTTACTGTTTATAATACTGGATACTCTAATCATGGTTATCACTATCGCTATTATCTCTGATGACGATTTCCTAAAATGTATGTACATACTATGCCACTCTTCGTTCACTCTGGACAACTGCTGAACTACCATAGAGCAGCATTTCTCGAAGAATGTTCCGGGGTTCCGTGTGCCTTACATGATTTTAAATTTTATTTTATACTTTTTACTTGGTTATTTAACGATATTGTATCAACTACTAGGTTATTTTGCATCGATGGGATTAATGATAGCGAAATGATATTTGGCGAGATGAGGCCGGGGATTCGCCAAAGATTATCTGACATTCGCCTTGTGCTTGGGAAAACCTCGGAAAAATTCCAACCAGGTAATCAGCCCAAGCGGGAACCGAACCCGCTCCCGAGCGCAACTCTGGATCGACAGGCAAGCGCTTTAGCTGACTGGGCTGCTCCGGTGGCTATTTTATACTTAGTGGATACTATAAAAATATATAAATGTTACAAAAATATGAATCAATAATAACATGAAATCATCGATAATAATAATAATAATAATAATAATAATAATAATAATAATAATAATAATAATAATAATAATAATAATAATAATCAAAGGACGGATCAGAGTGACTGTTCTTACAAGTTTACTAACCATTTACTATAGTCTGTTTATGTTGAAGCAGACACGGTGACTCCAGAAGTACACAACGCGCGCGTACCCGCAATGTCCGTACAGTTGTACTAAAAAAAATGCATACACTGTGTTGTACATGACGGCTGTGAATTTGTACTCCGTTATAAAACACTACTTGTATTTACTTGTAAAGTGAATACTACATAGTCTGTGCATTGCAGTGGACAATACTGTACATGCGGAGATTGTCGAAAGTGAACGTTCTGCGTCTCTCACTTAAACAAAAATTATATCGTGAGAAACTCCTTTCGACATCGCAAGACGTAATAGGTGCATACGAATAATATGATATATCAGGAATATCAATATCAATGTCTGATATATTTCTTTCACTGTTTGATCTCGAGGGCTCTATTTGTTTTTTGCAGCAACATATCTCGCACGCCACACATGATTGAAAAACCATTATTTTTTGCTAACACATTCTGAAGTTTCTCGTTCACTTTTTTCGTAACTTCCGGCTTTGGTTTCTTTAAGTTTTACAGATATTTCTTCTACATGTTTATAGCCTTTGGCATGTGTAAATCAGATGTTTGTAACAACGTTTTGGCTTTCGGTAAGTGATAAAAGTTATTCTCTATGAAATCTAAATTGCTCGCAAGATCATCTGAAATTAGAGGTTTTGCTATTTCAATTACATGTGCCTTTGCAGAATCTGAACTATTGATCACTTTCACAATTTGAACATAATATGTGGCATATTAGAAGGCAGCCTCCAATCAACTACCCCATCTTGTTATTACGGGGTTTGGTGGAAGGGAAACCCTGGGAGCGATTTCCTTGAATTTTTGTATTCGGGAAGGTTCTTTCAGAAAAATTTTCTTAACATTGCCTATAAAGTTATCGACGTCACTATAAGAAGAGCGAATTACTTCCGCCACCCTATGGAGTCCATGTGCTAAGCAAGTAAAGTGAGCCAACTTTGGAAACATTATTTTTATGTCCTTGGGCCCTTTATCATACAGGGCGCAGCATCTGTGACTAAAAGAATTGCATTATTATACCTGATACCAGTAGGTCACAAAATACTCATTGCATTAGAAAATACAGTTGCCATTGTTGTGTGGTTCACATTTTCTATCGCCTCACACGTTAGTACATATTTATTTCCAGTAGAGATAGGTATAAATTACATTTGCATCCGATGTTGACGGATTCTCTTGTATGTATTCCCTGTGATGTCTGCTGTTGCAATGCCTTTCTAAGTGCCATTTTTTCGTAGCTCTTAACGCCACTTTACATATATTACACGTAATTATATCTCCTTCACTGCTGAAGATATTACCTCCGAACTGGTGTACAAGCGTTCACTTTTTCACTTTGTACACGTTTTTCCTTAGGCATTCTGACAGTTTATAAATGACTACAATAGCACACGTTTGTTCCTAACTGCTCTGTTTAACTGTAGGCCCACTACTATGCGTAGTTCATCGGTTACCTCGTATTCCCAAATAATAACTTCTCATTTGCTTTCACTAGTAATAGCATACGCCACCTGTTTGCGAAGCGGAACGTGTGTTCTTATACTGCATAATTCTTTACCCACTGTCTGTATCTAGGGAACACGTGCCGCGACATTCTGCTCTCTGCATCAGTAACATGAAGCCACGGAACCTGGTCACTCTGATCCGCCCTCTGATGATGATGATGATGACGATGATGATGATGATGATGATGATAATAATAATAATAATAATAATATTCCAAGAATATGCGTAATAATAATACTATGTTTAATGAATGTCTAAAACGGAAAATACCCATAATACTTACCAGTTTCA
This sequence comes from Periplaneta americana, assembly GCF_040183065.1. Lineage (NCBI taxonomy): Eukaryota > Metazoa > Arthropoda > Insecta > Blattodea > Blattidae > Periplaneta > Periplaneta americana. The sequence goes on along the minus strand of NC_091121.1, from coordinate 121,458,057 downwards.
TCACTGGATTCTCTGCGTATGTGTTCACTGAAACAAAATACCGAAAAGACAAAATGCAGAAGTACAGTAGAAATGAGACAACTTTCCGCCATAAAACCAGTTTGCAGGCTTAAAAAGCAAATACATTCGTCCCACTGAACAGAATTATTGAGATACTAGCTTTCACTTCTCTGTTAATTATTAACTACTAATAAAATATTACAAGGATTCCGCAGTTTCACTTTAGATTGAAAGGGGTTACGCGGTAGAAAAAGTCTGAGAAACACTGCCATAGAGGAAAGAGTTTACTGCCATATGGCAGTGTTTCTCAGATTTTTTCCACCGCGAAACCCTTTTCAATTTAACTAAAGTGAAACTGCGGAATTCTTGTAATATTTTATTGTTTCGGTGCCGGGAATCGATCCCGGGACCTCTGGTTGATCATACTAGCGCTCTACCAACTGAGCTACCCAGGAACTCCACCCGACACCGTCTCAATTTTTCCATGTACCATGGAATGTAAATACTGTAAATCAACGAGTTAGAGTGGCCAAGTTGCCCTATAGATATCAGAAGATATCAGATGATAGACGACATTAAGATATATGGATCATATGCGGAGACTATGAGAAAGGCAGAAAATAGGAACGATTGGAGAAAGATGGGTTTGCAGTGAAAGACCTGCCCTTGGGCAGAACGCTTACGTATCAGCTTGCGGCCAGTTTTCTGTAAAACCGTCTATTAGAATCCCCGCCTACTACACGGCGTACTTGTATTGTACTGAAGGAGAAGGACGTGTATTGAAATACTTTACATAGATAATAATTCTTATATATCCAGTGTATATTAGAGTTTCAGATATTCATACCAATTAACTTATATTAATGTATAAGCGTAGTTAATACGAACAAGATTAGCTTTTGTACTGCTTTTCGCTGCAGTAATAGGACGTCAAGAGAGAGTGCAAAACAGAAGGAAAAACCAGAAGTGTCATTTCACATGTGAGAAAACTGAAGGTTTATTTTGTACAGGGTGGCCATAAAGTCTTCCCAACATTACAACTTGTTATAAAATAAAAACTATTAAAGTTAGAGTTGTGTTCCTTGTGACAGATGAAAGACAAGTTTGTAAAAAGAAATGTCAGTAGGCCAACACTTTCACATGTGCACCTCTTGTCGCCCGCAAAATATCTAAGCAATATTCAACTTCACGCCATACGTTATGCAGCATTTCTTGGGTGATACTAGCAACAACGTCAGTTATCCTTCTTCTCAAGGTGTTCATATCAGGTACACGTGTTTTATATATTTTGTTCTTGACATAACCCCAAAAGAAAAAGTCTGGTGGGGTTATGTCTCAAAATTTCGGTCGCAAGAGCAACACGGCGAGGGCAGTCATCTGGCTGCAAAACTTGCGTTATTTGGACTTTATAGCAAATTTTTTTGGACTGAGGATGGTGGGATTCCGAGTTCACGAGACGCACGACGAGTAGACTTGGAATGGCTTCTTTTAAATGAGTACCGCACAGTCTCAACTCTCTCTTCCGTCATGGATGGACGCCGTAATCGCGGACGGGAGTTCACACATCTAGTCTCCTTAAATGTTATGTACCAACCAACGATGCTTTTGTAATCGGGCGGTGGTCGTTCATATTTCCTCCTAAAATTTCTTTGAACAGTAATTGGTAAATATGTCTCGTGATATCATAAAAGACACTGCGCTTTATCTTTCTCTGACGTCATTTTGGATTCTATCTAAATGAATTTGGAATCAGTAGAAAAAAAACATTAAATACTTTAAAAGTTTATCTTTCGTCTGCCACAAGTCACGCAACTTTAACTTTAATAGTTTTCTTTTTATAACAAGTTGGAAGGACTTTATGGCTACTTTGTATAATACAGATTAGTTGTAACATAAAGAAAGTGTTATTTTACATTGTAAGTTATAACCAGAGACCGGAATTTTGGCAGAATGCCTTTTTAAATGTGTTAAATCTATCTTAATTTTGAAAATAAATCAGTATGAATTATACCTTTGTGATTGAAACGTCAGTTTTATGTTGCCCTTTTCTGCCTTTTTTTAATATAAATGCCTAATTTACAAAATAAATGTGTTTTGCCTTTATTTGATTATTTGTGTATTATTTATTAATTTATTATTAAAAATTGCCTACCAGGTATATTTTTATTTATTTCTATAACCGCTACAATGAAAGTGACTTCACTGAATGTATATTATTAGCCTATTGTCTTTCAGTCAGTTCTCTTTGCAACAATGAGTGCTGCCGTGCAAAAATGTAAAAGAGTAAGCATTTTAATTATCACTTGTGTTTATTTGATAAGGCAACAATGAGTTCGGGTCTAACGTTATTTTTAACGGTTATTTTTCTTTCAGTGTTCATTCCGACGTTGTTGTAGCTAGCAGCAAGATGCCGAAATTCAGTGTTCCTTTACGCAGTAAATTGCAAAGTTACGTTAATACTTTTGGATCCGACGTATTTTGTACTGACGGTAAAGTACTTACATGCAAAATATGTGAGCAGCCAGTGAACTATGAAAAGAAATATTTCATATCGCAACATATCATTACAACCAAACACAAAAATGTACTTTCCAAGGCTACTGGGAAGAAGATTTCTTTGCTTCCAACAGTAATTGCAACATCGAGTCGAAAATCTAAATTTGCATTCGATTTATGTAAAGCTTTTCTTGCTGCCGAAATCCCTTTGTGGACATTACAGAATCCTATCTTTTAGGTCTGCGCACACCGCCGCGGGACGCGGGAGCGGTAACGAATGCGAAACCGACGCGAATTATTGCGAGTACAGCGGGATATGAATCCATTCACACCGCAGCGACACAACGCCGCCTGCGTGTTTTGAAAATGCAACCAGCTTGTGAAAAACGGCAGCCATGATGGTATAAGCTGCAGCAAGTATGACAAATTTAACATTCAGATTAGGTACTTAGAATGCTATGGGAAATGAGAACGGATTGGTGCGTGTAGATTGGACTTAATAAATACTTAGGGTGCTATTCATAGACATTTTGCAGCACGCGCTACGAGCGTGCTAAGCTAGCCCCGGCTATCCACTGGTTACTTGCACAGAATTCAAATCATATCCTATTGCTAACACTGGTTTATGAATACGAAAAACGCTGATCATCCACCGGAAGCCCGCGCTAAAAATATCTATGAATACGGTCCTTAGAAGCCAAGATTCTACTTACATGGAATTCAGCATACAGATTGTAGCAAATTATTGTGACAGCGACGTGAGATTCGATCTCACGACCAGCGTCCCGCAAGAGAGCAGATCGCGCGGAGCATTGAGGGACGGCGCGCGGCGGAGAGAAGAGAGGGGAAAGGGCCTACGCGGCGAGGGAAATTGCTCGCGCATCTGGTGCTGGTAGAGAGGAGAGGACTCTGGATTGTTCTGGAGTGCTATCTCTGGAGACGCGTCGAACTTTCGAGGCTACGTCGCTGTTGCTATAAAAGAAGAAACGCCAGCGAACTCGAGCAGTTTTCAGTTGATTAGTCAGCCAGTCAGTAAGCCAGAGCAAGCCAGTCTTGTGTACCGGAGTTCGGCTCGAGTGTGCGTCCGCAACTGTGACAGCATCCGAAGGCCTGAGTTCGAGTGCAGTGGAACGCAGTTGAAGGGACCTGAGTTCGAGTGCAGTGGACCGCAGTTGGAGGGACCTGAGTTCGAGTACAGTGAACTGTCTCTGGAGGTCTGTGGTTCGAGATACTGTGAACTCGAGTGACTGAGCTAGAAGAACTGTGAACTGAGAACTGATAGTTCTGATTTGTAAATAGTGCTATGTAAATATTAGTTAAGATTAACAGTTCATTGTTGTTCGTAATAGTCCAAGTAAATTGTCATTGCCGTCAGTGGAGTGCTATAACGAATACTGTGTTGAGTGAAAATCCTATTGTTGACGAGAGCGTTTAAGGTGAATTGTAGAAAGGAATTATTGTTGGAAGAATAAAATTGTTGAGTTGAAATAAATTTACATTATTATACAGTACTTGTAGGAGTTTCATTGTTAAAACAAAATCAATGGTTCAATGAACTTGTAAAAATTTCTATGGTTAAGTATTCTTTGTTCCTTGTGGCAGCTCACGAATGGTGAGAAGATTTATATATTTATATTATATTCAAGTATTAAGGAATGTCACAAAATGTATGACGCTAAGCTCCACTTACTCATGTTTCTTTTCAGAGTTCATATTTTCAGCTAAAATACAAGTTACAGCTTTCAGTAAACCAATTTCAATATTCAGGTTTAAACCTTACAAGCATATAGCCTACATATATATTTCAAAATACCAGTGGCGTAGCCTGGTTTTCAGACTGGGGTATGTAACCCAGTTAATATAGTTTGAAAATGGAATTTCTCATATCTGTATCCAGCATAGCGTATATACCGAATACAATTGTATCATGTAGTATAAACATTGCATGTATCTTCCTTGCTAATACAAATTTACAAGTATATTACGTACCTAGTAAAACATCGACAAATAATAGACACACTGAAAAGTGTTTAATAAACTTAGTTTAGGACTATGCAGTAAAAATAAAATTAATAAACTCACGTTTACTATCCTTGGATTTTTTTTACTTGGTTATATAACGACGCTGTATCAACTACGAGGTTATTTAGCGTTGATGAAGTTGGTGATAGTGAAATGATATTTGGCGAGATGAGGCCGAGGATTCGCCGTAGATTACCTGACATTTACCTTACGGTTGGGGAAAACCTCGGAAAAATCCAACCAGGTAATCAGCGCAAGCGGGAATCGAACCCACGCCCGATTGCAACTCTGGATCGGCAAGCAAGCACCTTAGCCAACCGAGTTACGCCGGTGGCTCTCCTTGGAGTTTCCCCGAACATTTTTAGTCGTTTTTTCAAATATTATATGGTTACAAAAATAGTTATGTTTCTTGGCTGCCTTATAAATATTATTTAAATCTTCATAGCCATTGGTATTTCAAACGGACTTTTCATTAGAAAAGAGAAGACAAGACCAGTAGAACAGTTTGTTTAAAGTCTTACAACCTTACAGCCACGACTCACTTTCATAAATCTTTACACTAAAATGTCTTACACACTTTTTTATGTTCGTAGTGATATTCAGTACTAGTTTTTAAGGGTCTACTTTAATTACGTCCTCTTTTTCACAGAACGTTAAAGTCCTTACCTTCAATTTGTCGATTATACAACAATTTGTTTCCATATTTGATATACTGCGACAATGAACACGAAACAATTTCCCTTTCACTCACTGCGTGACCTCTTGCATGTATATTGTCAGCTTACATATCTTGAGCCCATAAGCGCGTAACACAAAGATCTTAACCTAAATAATTTATTTCAACACTAAACAATTAAGCCTTCAAAACAATCTCCAGTGTTGACAAATGAAAAGTGTACACATTTTGTAACAAATAACTCACTCATTATTCTTTATAAGTCACTGGAAATAATATTATAACACAAGCATGACTATACGACAATATGTATTACAACACTGTACATACACAGGGTCACGAGCATGCTCACTGCACGAGTTTCCTCGGGCTGACGACAGATGTCATTGAGACGTTGCGAAATGCAGAGTCCGTGGATATCCAGAGTACCGCAATCGTTTGAGCCGGCAAATGCCGACAAATCCGCCATTGTTAGTCCAGCGCGCGCTATGCAGTATACAGTTGCATAGGGAAAGAATGTAATTTAAGTGCGAAAAAATGCAAAGCTGCTGTGTTCAGAACTGTTCACAGAGAACTGAAAAAAGCGCACATTTGTTTTCTCTGTGACAGGGTGAAAGAAATAAGGGAAAAGGAAAGAAGTGACTATAAATATAAAAAGGAACGATCCGCTACCTAAGCGAGCATACATTGTGAGATTAATGAATGACTGTATTTTGGTATTTATTTTTTCAAAAATTGGGCCCCAAAATATTTTTATAAAAGTAATCTAGAATTTAAGTTGTTTCAGCAATGATATTTCTACATAAAACAAATGAAAATCACGACCAATTAGGATCAGTGTCAAATTTTTACCATCTTCTCCCTTTCAAATCAAGCATTTCTGAATTTAATCCTATTTGCTATTTGCAAGAATGACATAATATATTTGTGAAGTTCTGAATTCATTCCTGAGACAAGATTTATTGTTTGGCTCGATTGGAAAATGAAGAGACCGTAGAAACTAGAAACCCTATTAAGGTTAGACTGATGTGAAATTTCAATTTTCTAAACTATTCTAGGTAGATCTCTGAAATTTTGTACTTTTAATTTGTAATTTTAAATTGTATAAATTTAGGTTTTCAAAAATTGCTACTATTATAGCCAGAATTTTTGTCTACATACTTGTCAGACCTTCAGAAACAAAACTTACTATACAATTTTCCTTTTATTTTACTAAAAAAATAATTAAAAATATTTAATGCACTAGAAGTGTAAAAACAGAAAAAAATTCAACTCGAGCGTAAAAAAAATAGTATTAAAAATACCTTTTATTGAAATTCTGGCTGATATGCATATATATTATCAGGCAGTACATCTCACTTGAAGATATGTGTCAGAGGAAGAACAATTTTTATATGCATCTGAAGTCTGATTAGTGGAATATGTAGCAAATCGGCGAAGTATGCATTGGAGGGAGAAAGGAACTGACCACCCTACCCCATTATCTCCTGGCCTAGTTGTCTCATGAGTGATGCCTTATTGGTGGTACTTATGAGATTCAAACATGTCTTCGGACATTTGACTAAACAATAGCAACAACAAAAAATATGAGTTTTAGGTATAATCCTGATAGTAAGTTTTGTTAAGAACATATTCAAAAACCCTAATAATTATTGTAATACAATAAACTCTATGTAAACTGTAAGAATTGTTTATGTATTTTCGCGATATGACTTCCTAAGCTAAAACGACATAAAATAAATAAATTTAAAAAAACCTCTACAAAAAATCATGCACGTAGTACAAAATCTGTAGAAAGAGTAGCACTTTTAGCAATGCAAAATTTACAGTAAATTAAAGTGGACAAAATTCACTTCCAAGTTTTGGATGATAATAATGGACTAGGTCTCTGTCTTTTTTATTTTCTAGGCATTTTGAAACATATAGACCTAGCATATTATATACAGAACTTACCCTTATATACACTACCACGCTGTCCACACCTAACCTACACTAGTAAATAAAGATGACTAAAAAAACTATGTAAACTTATGAAAACACTATAATAGATCAATATTATTTACAAATCACTATAGACTGTAGACACTATTATAACACTGACAATAAAACTGTTAGAAACTTGCAAATATTTCTTGTATCACAAACAAAAACCAAGCATGGAAAACACGTTGTTATGGCTACTAGCAGCAAGCGGAATTTTCCTTTAGACAAGAGTTGTGCTCTCCTTTGTAACTGAATGTTTTTTAAAGGAAAGCAGCCTTTGAAGTAGGCCTAACACCTGTTGGATTCTATGAAGAAATATTTCGAGAAGTCGAGAAGCTACACTGGCTCAATCGGAAATCTAATATAATAAATAATGTATGAAATAGAGCGTAATTTCCAAAATGGTCGCAGAATTCAGGGTGGAGGGCTTGGACGGAGCATTTAAATTAACAGTCAGAGCCCGCAGCCTTTCAATAATGTGACCCTAAATAGCTGATAGGCCGGTCGTATGGTCATGAAAATTGGCAGAGGGCATCTTTAGACCAAAAATGAATTTTTAAAGGTAAAAACAAAGAAACGATTTTTTTGACCAAAAATGACAAAACCTCACGTCAGTGTATCCTTGGGGACATTATACTGAAATTACTGACTTCCATATTTTTAAAGCTAAATTCACAAAATGTTTATCAGTAGTATATCTGGTTAGTAATAACACATGTACAAAATTTCGTCTCTCTATAATAAGTGGTTTGCATTTTATTAATAACTTAATAGAATAATGTTGTATTGCTTTATACAAAAAGTCCCTTGCGTCACAATTTACATTATTTTTAATTGATATTCACTCATATGATTCTTTATATATTCTTCATCTTACGATGTTGGTTGACATATATACGTCTGTTGATGTGGCATATTAATGAATTTAAATACTATTATAGTCACAATCATGCCATAATAGTATTTAAATTCATTAATATGTCACATCAACGGACGTATATACGTCATCCAACATCGTAAGATGAAGATTACATTTGTAAAGTTTCTTCTCACCCATAAGCAGTGCTGACTAGATCAGACGCTATGGACAGTACTCTATAACAGAGTCGCCAGTATGAAAGGATAATTCCGAGCCTTTGGCGTGAGACGAACTCGATAGCTCAGTGGTAGAGCGCCTGACCGGAGTACAGGATGTCGCAGATTCAAATCCCGCTCGAGGTTGTGAAATTTTTCTTTCATGCCATGGCATGATTGTGACTATAATAGTATTTAAATTCATCTTTATATACATTGGAACAAACATTACTATTGGAATTTTCCGTACAGCGAATGGGTAAATTACTAGGAAATTTTATGTTTATTAATTTTTTATTTTTTATAATAAAAAATTCTAGTAATTTACTGATTAATTTTACAGCAAACCCTATAGTAAGCTTTGATTCCATGTATGTAATGATCCATGTAAGTGAAAATCACTTAAGAATAATGTCAATTGTAGTGCAAGCGCCTTTTTATATAAAGCGGTTCAATATTTTAATAAAATAATTAATAAAATGCAAACCACGTATCATAGGCGGATGCAATTTTGTACACTTGTCACTATTAAGCAGATATATCAGTGATAAAAGTTTGATGAATCTAGCTTCGTAAGTATGGTAGTTATGGATTTCACTGTTGTGAACTCTTAATACTAATGAACTTCGCGAAATTTCAGTATAGTGTCCCCTTATATGCGGAAGCCGGAGAGTTCGCACGAGGAATGTAGTTGGAAATGTTTAGATTTATTGTTATTTTATTTTAAACATTGTTGTTTTAATTTGTTACTTGTAATTTATTAAGTTCTTGTTGCTGTAATACCTACAACTGTGACGTTTATGAAGGAGTGTATTGAACACTTAAATGTATATTTATGCTATTATAATTATTAAATGTAGTTTTTTTACATTAGTATGTTGACAGACAATAATGTTTTATAATGTAAGAAGATCCATTAGACGTTTTTGCCCTTCAAATTAAAAACATCTGAGTTTTACTTTAAATATTCCTATCCCTAGCGTGTTGAAAAGGACTAACAATGGCGGCCGACTCGGTGATTGCGCTACTCTGGTATATCCACGGACTCTGGCGAAGTGTAGAGCACTATCACAGTCTAAGACATACAGTCACGAAACTTCAACACTTTTTCTGCCAACATTCGCGACACTAGCGCCCAAGCGGCAGGCAAGGCACTGGCCATAGTCTCGTTCAGCCAGCACGTGCTTTAAAGGGATGCGAGATGTTATAATAACGTTTTAATCATACATCGGAATAAAGGCAATGTGTGCAATGACAAAAATTGCAGTAACAACAAGTTTAAATCTCCGAATTTGTCGTTCTTCAGATTCCCTAAGACCATGAGAAAATCATAACTCAGGAATAACCAATAATCCACGTTGTAGGTAGCCTACGTATTGTGTTCTATAAAACATTATTATTACTTATCAGTTACCTATTTGTATGTCAGGAAGGAGAGTTTAAATAAAAACAAAAAGTAAATACCTGTTACAGTATATTATTTTTTTTGTAGAAATCATATGTGTAAATGTGTAACCATTCCGATTTTGGATAATGTATCTACAGTTTTTAATGCAAGTAATTCCATACTTTTTGTATTCGTGTTTTTTTCTATATATTTTTCAAAAGTTGAACGTTATATTGCATTCAAGTAGGGATCATGGTGTTAATTTTTCAAGAATTCATGGAGTATTGTAATCCTTTTGCAAAATATTCACTTCTTGAATAAATCCAGACTGTGTCGATAGATTTCTGATGTGTTGGTGTAGATTCATGTGGCAGACGTATTAAGTTCTCAAGAGCCTTTTTAAATTTAATATAAAAAGCAATCTTTTCTGTAATAATTTGCATGACTGCTATTGGTGTTGATTTTACATTCCCAGTGATTATTTGAGCTGTTCAGAGCAGAAGTGGTGTAAGTCAAAATTAGGTAATGAGATTTAAAGTAAATATTCTGTAAAATACAGCGCAAAGTAGCAATTAATATATCCTTCGTGCTATTCACTGACTACTAATAGTTTAATAAATTCAATATTAACTGCTACTTTGCGCTGTATTTTAAAGAATGTTTACTTTAACCCTCATTACCCATTTTGACTTACACCACTTCTGCTCTGAAAATAAAATTAGGCCTACATTTTCTGAGTTAATTGAAGTCACAATTTTTTCAACAAAATTGTGTGTTCATTTATTTGTTTTCACCTACGTCATATTAACACTAAGGGCATGTAAATTACGTATTATATAGATAGGATAAGTTAAAATTAGGCATTATTTGTGAAAACTGGAAATGTAATGTAAAATGCGGTAAACTTGCCATAAACATTTAAACCATAATATCAGCACTATTTGTCACTCAAAATAATAAAGGAAATACCGGTTCTTAAGAAATGAAAAATAATAAGCTTCATAAATCAATGTCTGACATATTAAGGTTTAAATCTTCCCCTTTTTTATTTTCAAGTTTACCTCAGCGGCCGAGTTTACCCCAATTTGCGGTATGGAAAATAGTTAATTTCTCAGGAAATAGGGAGAGGCGTTCACCACGCAATGTAACCTACAATTTTGAAGCTACTAATTTTGACTCTTCTCACAGGAAATATAGAGTTCTAATGATTCATAAATATATTCAGGAATGAATTTAATTAACCATCCACGTACGAACAATTATATTATTTCAAACCATGATACGTGAACAGTTCCATGATTCAGTTGTAAGGAGCAGAAAGAATTACGTTTATTCTCAGCTTCTGAAACTTGTAGATTAACTGCGTGTGAAATTCTTATAGGATTCTAAATTAAAATTAATAAGAATCATATACACTTACTGTATAACATAAAAATATAAAACAAATTACGCAAAACCCGTTTTCTGATATGTTATCATATGTCGTGTGCACACTTTTAACTTGCCTGCCGCTAGAGGGCTACTGTCGCGCCAGTTGTCAAATGTTGGCATATTTTATACGTATGAGTTGCGTGACTGTATGTCTTAGGGCCTGTACTACGATCGCCTGTTAAAGCTCCAGATTCGTATACTCCAGTTTAGCAATCTGGAAGTTAAATATTTTGTTCTGTACTACCAGCGGATTTTAACTGCAGGATTGTTATCCGGAAGATATAGTAACATTTTTATTACGTTGGCAATGAAGTTACTGAAAATGTAGTGAAATTTATTGCGTTGGTATACCTTTCCCCGCGTTTTTCATGTTTATATTCCGTGTTTATATGGTACTATTTATTTTGAGGTTTTATTGTAAGCGTTATTGTTATTATTTATTATAATACTGAAGCTCCAGCCAAGAAAATAACAGAGTGAAGAACAGAAAATTACACATACTGTATGAAGAAACTTTACATGGAAGCAAAAGGTAAGATTTTAAAGGTTATGTTTCTTTTCGAATAGTAATAATTCCTACAATACGATAGTATTTTGGTTTTAATTAGTAGGCCTAAAGAGGAGGGTGCGGGTTCCAGCAAAAGTGCGTTTTTCTCCATAATCATTGTTTTATTCATGTGTAACTGCACAAGAAGAGTAGGTGGCAATTATTTTTGTATTGTAATTAATATTAAGTGTGCTTTCAGTTTGTTGTATAGCCTACATTATTAGTGAATAGGGCCTATTTCGGTAATTTTTTTTTAGAAATAGTGTACTTCACGGCTTCAAATCATGGGTCGAAGGCACAGTAACTCGTTTAAAAAGAAAAGTTCACTGATACTGATAATAATGAATGATGTTTTTGGCCTGGGATTTCTAACCAACATTAGTACAGCAAGGTACACTGTTCCTAGCAAATTACCAATATTTCAGCATGTTAGGCCTACGTATTTTACTGTTAGTAAATGGGCGCATATTTTGTATTAGGCCTATAATACCATTCGATCACAGATAGGGCTTAACATTATTTAAAAAAAAAAAAAAAACAGCATGAGGTGGAGAGACGTTTTCACTAAAATGCAATATCTGTTGCTGCTACCAGTTCGACTATAATCACTCACTGTAATGCACATTCAACACCTCGTAAAATAACACAGAAACAGGAGATATTAAGTTTTTTCCAAAGTTTCTATGTACAGTATAGTCATATGTTTGATATTGTACTGACAATCGTCCAGTAAAAGCTCTTGCTTATTTAGGTATAGAAACTTAGATAAGGGAAAAAGAGAAATACAGTATATTTTCTAATGTTGTAGGTTGCATATGGAATTAACCTAGTTTTACTTCCTTTTTAGTAATATAGAATGAAGCATGGGAAGAATATAGTAACATCAGCACAAATACAAGGACCTGAAAACAGCTGAGAAGCAAATTTGAATTCTTGGAAAAGAACACAAAGAAAATTGCTGCTGCAGAGAGACAATGCAGGCTACAAACAATTGGAGCCCCTCCAACTGAAGCAAAACCAAATCCAAACTTAGCCAAGGTAAGTGATTTAATTCTCCTATCAATTGAGTGATTTCTCAGTGATTTTATTCATATTCAATGCATAAGTTCACTTATATGTTAATTTATACAATTATTACATAATAAGCAGAGGAAATTGTGTAACACAAGTTTGAATTCTTTTTATTTATTTATTTATTCATTCACTCATTTATTTATTTATTTATTCATTCATTCACTCATTTATTTATTTATTTACTTACTTTTGTTACAGCCGAAGTAGTAACTAAACCAAATTCCACTGATACCAGTGCAGCTAATAACACGAATGAGGTTAGTGTGTAAGGAATTAAGAGTCAGAAGAAGAGATGATGAGCTTTAGAGATAAAAACAAAATATTAGCTTCTTGAAAATTGTTATACAAATTTAATTTAATGTCGGTATTACATTATAATACTATTATTTCTTTTTTATTTACAGTACCATTCAGGTTCACAGTGCAATTCTTTAGTTTTTGACGTGAAACTGGACATCCCAACAATATCTCCAGGTAATTTGATTTATACTACAAAACGTTCTTTCACATTCTACGTATGATGCTTACTTTTCCAATCCGAAATAGCTGTAACATGTAAACACATTTTCAGCCAACATGTTGAAAATAAAACTAACACACATACTATATGAAATCTGCAGCAAGCAGTAGATAAATTAGATGCAAAAGTTAAAAAAAAATGTTAAAATATAAATTGTACATAATGATGAAATGGTCACAAGAAATGGATGTCTTAAAAATTAAACATCATTGTATTATAATATTATGTGGGAGTTGAGTGGGAATTTGAAATTTATAAATGTAAGCCTAAAAATAGAAAGTACACTAAACTGAAGAATTTATTTTGAGATTTCTCTGTAATGGGTTTGTAATTAGATTAGGCCACATTATGTTAAGTTGTATTTCAATTTTACCGTGAGGACTCTCACTTTGAAACTTGTGAATGATTTCTTGTGTACAGAAAAACTGAAAAATATATTTTCATAAGGTAAAACAGAAACTGACTACACTCTATTTACAATAGAACTATTTGCTTGGTTTTCTCTCTCTCTTTTTTATTGCAGCTTCACTTTCTTATTGTTAAAAATGAGTTTGGATTAATAGCACGTTAGAAAATACAATACTGTTACAGCTGCTGACTTTGAAGTGTCCACACATTTATGATAAAACATCATCTTTCTCCAGAATTAAATATCTTAAGAATTAATTCCACTCTTAAAATATTACAGAGTCAGCTGGTGCAGCAGATGAAGGTCTTCCACTGTACGGGTATTTACACAGTGTAATGAAAGTAAGTTTTAAGTTAAATTACTGGTTTATTCAGTGTAGGTAGTGTAGGCTAAACCCAGAAAGGTCTGAATATAAGCATATATCCCTCTCTTAAATATTTCAGCTGATAATGGGATAATAGCTGATCGAGTTACACCCCAAGGGTGCTTAAAAACAAAAAGAAAGAAAGAAAAAGCAAGCCTCTGAGGAATGCATTAGCCACATTGAAAAATCTTTCTCCATCTGTGAACTGTAAGTTTAATGTTGACTTAATTTTACTTGAGATGTTAGAAATTCATGAACTTCAGTACTATTACAGTGATTTCTTTAAAAAATACATTAGTTGAAAGTTGGATGCTAACATTATAACATAGAATGATTTGAAATAAAAGTAAGTCATATCCTCATGTTTGCGAAGAGATGGGGTTTGGAATATCAAAAGTAAGATTTGGAGTTTTTACATTACTTTTTCCTCCTCTTTAATGGGTGGTCTATCTACAAGGACATCTTCAATTAGTGGCAGAAAGTAAATGCTACAATAATCACCCATTCTATATGTTTTAACAAAAAATATGTTTAATTTTGTTGACAAGATTTGTTTGACCTGGATGACTGGGAGATTACTTCTTCTCATCCTTCTAATGGAGTGATAATCTCTTGCAGCTGTTCTTGATCCCTGTGGTCTCTGGCCTCTGCTTTATCTGCTAGTCTTCAGGATTAGGTTCGAGTCAGGTGATAATTATTAGCTAATCTAAGGTTTCTGGTTGGGTTCGGGTCTGGTTCAGATCAGGCCGAGATGGGCCGGGCCTAAGAATTATGGCCCGTGCAGATCTCTAACAAATTGGGCTTATAGCTGAAGTTGGCTCTGCCACAGTTTTCCAAGTTTTGTGTATTTGCATATGTATTTGTGTTGTGTTTAATTACAGTTACTGTGTACTCTTATGTATTAGCCTGTATATTATTAATTTGTAAATATGACATGTACCATAGCATATATAATGAGACAGTGGATGTAATAAATGATTATGCTTATTGTATCTCCTGAAAAATGTCGTGTTTTGTTCATACAAAATAAATAAATAAATTTTAAATTTAATTGCAGCTATAGTGCATCTCTCTTGTTTTAAGTACACATTCACAGAGTACCTGAATACAATTGAAGCGTCAGCTGGAACAACGTTGTAAGTTACAAAATTTTCATTCTGTGTGTTTCCGTGTAATAATGTTGTATGTCATGTTACCTTGCTATACTCCTTGGGTTGCGACTGTCCATCAATGCAGTACGTGAAATTTGTCCACTCAAAAGTTTGCTACCCTCATAAGAACAAAGTGGTACGCATATACACATTTTTGCAGCTCCTCTAAATTTTACCAAATATAACTTATAACGTTGTTCCAGCTGACGCTTCAATTAATGTGCCTCATGAAAAATGTTGTTTTACCATATTTTGCCTATGTAAAATAAATTTGAATTGCAGATACAGTGCATTTTTATTGTTTTAAATAGCCTACAGTGTACCTGGTCATAATTTTTAAAATGTATTTATCAAACCTTTGTGTTTGAATCATCTTAGCCTGTTAAGACATCACTGTGAGGGATCCAAGCAATAAAATATATTTAAAAAGTAACGATATGAATATGTTTGCATACATGAATCACTAGGCCTAGCGTGAATGAAACAGCTCCCTTGCAAAACATAAATGCCAATTCCAAAACTTTCAGGAAATGAAGAAAAATTGTCACGTCTAAAATTCAATAAACTGTTACAGTTTGTTAAATAATAATACTGTATATAGCAAGCATATCTTAAGTCTGATTAGTGAAATATGTTAGGCCTACTCCTACTGGTGAGCTATATATGCAAGGAAGGAGAAGGGAACTTGGGCACCCTACCACATTATCTCCTGACAGTTGTCTCATGAGTGATGCCTTATCGGTATTCCAATCTATCTTCGGAGAGTTGACTAAACAACTAGTAGACACAAAATGAAACAGTTCTAGGAAAACTTTAATCAAGCCCTATAATATATACATAAAACCTGTATTAAAATACTATTCAGAAGTATTCGTAACAGCATCAAAAAGAGAGACAGAATCCCTTGGGGTGGAAAAAAAACAAGCCTTGCACTTAATTACTGGAGCAAATAAAACTACTCCCAATGAAGCATTAAAAGTCATCACTTCAATTAAACCAAGCAGCAAGTGCAGCACTAGCTCGATTGACAACAGTTCCTGCTGTAACTTCGTGGACCCCACAAAAAATCTCCTACTGTTGTCAATGTTCTCCCAGTGGCATAGAATCTCAATACCAGTAGTAGTTGGTCCATTGGAGGTAAGGCATTATTTCTGGAAAAATGTATAAACAATCAGATTTGGTTACACCTTTACCGGTAAATCTTTACAATAGCGTTACCAAAAGAAGGCAAGGACTCCCTACAGGATAGCCTGGAAGAGAGGTTTGGATGCAGTTTTGACATTTTTTTTTTTTTAGACAATTGTAAATATATGCAAATCATACTAACCTAACTGCCACTAACTCGATCTTACGAAAACTTGTCTTTTCCCTTTAATTAGTAAGGAAACACAGTAATGAAATGAATGTGCTGTCCTTCCCTGCCGCCTACCCTTCTATCTCGATAGAGCAATCCCGCCTACCCGTACCTCTCCACCGCACTCCACTTTCACAGCAACTTTCCACCTTTATTTGGGAAATTGGTGTCGGCACTCAATTTTTCTTTCGTTTATGGTACATATGACTTGACTAGAAGCCAAATATGTGAGTACATTTGTATCATAAAGTGGTAACGCAATTGTGAAGAAATGGTAGTTTACCATATAAAGGATTTTGATATATTATATACTGTTATTATTTTTTATATAAAAGTATTTTGAAACTGTTATTATTGTAGGTTGCCCTATATTATTATATCAATCACCTTCATACCTTGTAAGGGCAACAGAACACCTGCATGAAGCAACATTCTAACCTCACTTCTACTGTATTACAGGTTACTGTACTTCAAAATAATTATTATAGTGCTATTATATACAAAATATTGATGTAATACCTACCGAAATAGTGTAGCTTATTATTAACTGTGTACTTACGAGCTGTGTCTTGTTTCAGTTGATAATTGATTTCATGTAGTAGGTTTCGTTATTCGAAACTGTCTAAAAAATTTCTCGTCATCCCACTCTTCAAAATTATTTGGACGCAGCCTAATTCGTTTTGCTGTTCTGATATAACGAAGCATCTGCTCCAGAACTCATCATCAGAATCAGTATCAAAATTAAATTGATCCTTCAAATCACCAGCTGTACGACGTGCAGCCATCTTGATTTCAACACCGAGTTCCAACCTCCGGATAACGCCTATCTGCTACTCTGCCTCCCGGATTGCTAATCTGGAAGTTTAGCCTCCAGATTGCACATAACCAAAAGTCGTAGTACGCAATTACAACCCAACTTCCGGATAAATATGCCATCTGCCGGATAAGTTTAAACTAGAACTTTATCCAAGAGTCGTAGTACAGGCCCTTAGACTGTGGCTCTATATAGACAGAGTACCGCAAAGGTCGACGGTGGACCCAAGCGCTCGCCCTGCTAACATTGCTGGAATAGGGAAATTGACGCGCTCTCTCAGTTTTTATGCTGTAAATTCCATTCTAGGGCACTGATAATAATTGGAAATATACTGACATGTAGCTGAATGTCTCACGCATGACACTATGAATTTTTAAATGTAATATCTCAAATAGAAGAGTTGCAAATACATGTTATTCGTGTATCAGCTCTGGCAAGAAGGTAGAGCAAATATATAATGTACGCGTACTGCAAGTATTATTCCATGATATGTTTTGAACTAGGAAACTCAGGCAGACGATAACACTCTTGTTTTACAAGTAGAATTTTAAGAAGTATATTATGTAGTTTGATGGCAGCTACTTACATACAATATCGAACAGAATACATGAAATGAGGTGACTGGCCTATTCAGTTTCAGTGGAACTCTTTACTTTCATATTTGTTTGCAATATTCTTCAATAAAAGCTCAATATTTTAGTAATTTTAGTACATTTGTTTTTAAAGCAAACACAGACTTATAGATAAATAAATTAGAACATTGAAATAAAATTATTTGAAGCAAATACTCGAATATAAAATTATTATAATCATGGCCATTTTCGGTCACGCTCAGTAAAATGCGTTGCCTGAAATATGTTTGTAAGGCTAGCATTAATTGTCGAGATTGATGGAAGAAGTGCGCAGCTAAAAATGCAGTTATGAGAAAATTAGTAAAAAAAAATGTACCAATAAAAAAATTTAGTTAAAATTCTCATACTTTCATAAATGAATCTTTACAATAGCTCGTAAGTGAAATTACACTTATTCAATTTTTTAATAATAATGGCTTTATTTAACCTGGCAGAGTTAAGGCCGTAAGGTCTTCTCTTACACTCAACCAGAATTGAAACTTCCTTACATAGATGAACAACAACTGGATCGGAATTAAGTAATTACATACTGGTACGATTTAAGTACATAATGAGACCAAAAGAGGTAGTTACATAAAAATTTACATCATAAAATAAAATTAAACATAGTGGAATACATATTAATGTTGTTAGAATCAAATACTAATCACACAAAAACAGAAGCCGATATTCAATAAAAAATTTACACAGTAAAAATAAAAATAAACACATTGGAATACATATTACGTAGTATTAGATTACAAGTAGGTAAGATTCACATAATTAAAGCAGAAACCGACTATATCAGACTGAAGCTGTCAGACAAAAAAACTGACGTTTAAAGTCAAAGCAGTACAGGAGAAGGATTTTAGAAAGCTGAAGGACAAAAAAATTCTTTATTTTGAAAGGAAAATTGACACATGTAAGACTCTTGAAAATAGGCCTAAAACCTTTGTTACACGTGCACTTAGAATTGGGAGAGAAATAAAACCATAAAAACGAGGCATGACGGTCGCACAAGTTCAATGAAGAGAAGGAAAAACGGCAAACCTTGCCCTTCAACATTTCTGAAAAGTAGAGACTTTCATTCTATATAAAAAAAAAGGAGTTACCCATTTTTAAAGTTTATTGTTTTCGTAACGCGGTAAATGGGTTGGGTGACCCTTTCAATATTTCGTTTTAGAAATTCGTTGTCCATCATTCTTCCACCGTGGCTGTTTGTGGATCACTAGAAGAAAAAAACATTACTTGAGCTCTAAAAATTAGTTTCCTTTTAACATCTCTCTTTAGTTACTGCTTACGGAAGGTCAATATTTTTCTTCCCCTTTTATGACTCTGCCTTTCCGAATACTGTATTCAACAAAACTTTTCCCCTTTTACGATCATGTATGCTACATAGCGAAGAGGAGATTTTCAATGTAAAGTTACAACACATTACTGACCAGTATAACTAAAAACTATCCTCTAAATAAGGCTCCGAACATATTACAGATATTCCTAAATGAAATGAAACAAAGTATTATTTTGTTATTAATTAAAAGGGCATGATAAATCGGCGAGTAGTGCAAAGTGTGGTAGTAGAAGTGTTGGAATGAGAGAGGCAGTTCGAACTTTGAAGTAATTTAGGTCCCATTATAAAGATTGCAATGTTAAAATTGATAATATGGATGGAAGAAATCCCTAAGTCAGGTTGCGTACTTATTTCAGATAATTACTGCAGAATATGATTCTCTAGTGCCTGTAGAATGTAACAATAGTTCGAACTTAAGTCATAAACCTTGATATTACATTATTTTATTAAAAACAAGCATCTAATACTAATATGTATTCCAATGTGTTTATTTTTATTTTTACTGTGTACATTTTTTATTGAATATCGGCTTCTGTTTTTGTGTGATTAGTATTTGATTCTAACAACATTAATATGTATTCCACTATGTTTATTTTTATTTTATGAGGTAAATTTTTATGTAACTACCTCTTTTGATCTCATTATGTACCTAAATAGTATCAGTATGTAATCACTTAATTCCGATCCAGTTGTTGTTCAACTATGTAAGGAAGTTTCAATTCTGGTTGAGTGTAAGAGAAGGCCTTACGGCCTTAACTCTGTCAGGTTAAATAAAGCCATTATTATTATTATTATTATTATTATTATTATTATTATTATTATTATTAAACCATTAAAAAAGTTAGTTATTAATATTCATCCATGTGTTTGTGTCAAAAATCTGTGTAACGTGTGTATGAAAAACCGTGTGGCTACAGTTTCTATCATAATAAACTTACGAAATATTAAGTTTATTAATTTTCGTACAGTGCCATTTCTCTGGATCGGTGGCTAAAAAACAATAAAGGTGACAAAGAAAAAAATCAGAATACCGTCATCGCCTGGATGTTGCGCCAGACAGAGAATTCAACTTTGTTCAATTTTCCCCAACTTCAGAGAAATTTGTCAGACGAGGTAACAGCAACTTCCTTCATGATAGAAATTATAAAGTATTATTTTCATAGCTGTGCATGCAATCACTGAAATTATAGAAATATTAGTATACAGCAGTACAGAGCTCCAATGTAGTAAGCTTGTCCACTTTATATTACCTTTTTCTTATATAATTCGTACTTAGTATGATAATTTACTTTCTAAATGGACACGCGGTTTATCCTTGCCACCCAAATTTTTCTTCTTTTCTTATCTCTCTGCCCTTGAGGTATCCGATAAAGATGTACACCTTCCTCTTGCCTTGTGTAACATCCATATGCACAACACTGTGGCATTTTACTGCCTTTAAACTAAGAAGAAAATTGGTATTTAACTAAATTCAATGGTTTTCTTATGCTACTACTAGCGGGCTTTGGGTCCAGAGAAGCGCGCGAGGTCACGTGAACCAATCGGAGCGCCGCATTGTCGGCAAGCGGTAGGGAAGACAGTTGCGGTACTCTGTCTATATAGAGCTCTAGCGAAGTGTTTTTAAACATCAAGCGGGCCGTGCCCATAGAGTTACAGTATAATTCTTACTAATGATCGCGCCTTCTGTTCAAGGTGATTAAAACATAGTGCGAATTCAAAATCAAACATTCTGGGAAAACTTGATCTGTCCGAAAACGATTATATGTTACAATATTATAATTCATAATTCACTAGAGTCACCTTGAAGGAAATTGCAGGGTATGTAACACATCTCCCACATCCATGGACGCTACGCACCTGCAAAATATTTTAAAGAGCGAATTATTGTCTTATCACTTGTCAGTAACAGACGAAAGTTAAGCCTAGGAATAAGAATGACGTTTTTTTACTTCTTCTTCTTCACTTCATGGTATGGGCAATTGCCCGTTCCGGCTTCAAAGGTCACTCCATCTTTTCATCGGTCGTCCCTGATCTCTTCGTCCTTTTGGTTTATAATTTATTGCTTTCTTGGGAAGTCTGTAGTCGTCCATTCTCTCTACATGTAATTTCCAATCTTGTCTGTAATTGTCTATTTTATCAATACGTGGGTATACTCCTAGTTCCTGCCTAATATCTTCATTTCTAATTCTATCCAATCTCGTGCATCCTTTTACTTTTCGCAAGAATCTCATCTCTGCCGCTTGTATTTTGCTAACTTCAGGTTTTGTTGTACCCCAACTTTCACTTCCATATAAAAGAGTAGGGACTGCCATTACATTGTAGAATTTTATTTTTGTTTCCTTTCTGCTTTTATTCTTCAAAGTTCTATTAATTGTGCCACATATTGTTTGGAATGATTGTAATTTTATTTTTATATCATTATCCTTTTTGTAACTCACATCACATCCCAGGTACTTAAAATTTGTTACTTGTTCTACTGCTTTATTATTTGTTTCTATCTTAGATCTTACAGTATTTTTGCCTTGAAATGCCA
The DNA here is from genome assembly GCF_040183065.1 of Periplaneta americana. Taxonomy (NCBI): domain Eukaryota; kingdom Metazoa; phylum Arthropoda; class Insecta; order Blattodea; family Blattidae; genus Periplaneta; species Periplaneta americana. The sequence goes on along the minus strand of NC_091121.1, from coordinate 121,436,260 downwards.
TTACTTTTGTTTTTGTATTTGATATGTTAAAGTTATGCTTCTGGCATATTTTATTCAGTTCTTATACTGCTTTTTGTAGTTTTGTTTCAGTATCTTGTATTACAATCATATCATCGGCAAATACCAGAATATTAATTTTTATTCCTCTATCAATTAAAATTCCAGAATCGACTAAAATTTTCCATTGTCGAACAATTTCGTCAGCATAAATATTAAACAGTGTCGGTGATAAACTACACCCTTGTCTTAAGCCTATATTTGTTTCAATTTCTCGAGTTAAATGTTTTCCAGCATTTACGGTAATTCTTGAGGCATTGTATAAACTCTTAATCATTCTGATAATGTGCTGTGGGTAGCCTTTAGATTGTAATATTTGAAATAGTTTTGGCCTGTCGACTTTATCAAATGCTTTCACAATATCTATAAAAGCCATGTGTGTTTCTAAATTGAACTCTCGGCGCTTTTCTATTGTTTGCTTCACTGTGAATACATTATCAGTGCACGATCTTCCCTTTCTAAATCCGCTCTGTTCTTCCAGTATCAGAATGTCAGATAAGATTTGCAGTCTTTTATTTATTATTCTTGTGAGAATTTTATAACCTACATTCATAAGAGTTATTCCTCTATAGTTTTCACATTTATTTCTATCCCCTTTTTTAAAAACTGGAATTATTAATCCAACGTTCCATTCGTCTGGAATTTCGCATTTTTGCCAGCACATATTATAGAAATGTACTAATCTTAGTTTCAAGATCAGTCCGCCATATTTAAGGAATTCTGCTGTCATTCCATCCAATCCAGATGCTTTTCTATTTTTGGTTAATAATAGTGCTTGATTTACTTCTTCCAAAGTTATGGGGTCGATAATTATGTTATCATAGTTATTTTCTTCATTTGGCTCTATTTCGTTCTCACTTCTGTTAGTATCATACCATAATTTTCCATAGTGATCTATCCATTGTTCTTCAGATATAACATTTAGGCACGAGGTTTCCTTTTCTGCTTTATTCATATGTTTTAACACCTTATAAGCCATTTGTTGACGTCCATGAACATCATCCTCTATCCTAGATATAAAAGTATCCCAGGATTCTTGATGTGCGTCTCTTACTAATTTTTTAGCCTGGTTCCTCTTTCCTTTATAAATCTGGTACGTTTCTGCATTTTTATTTTGAAGATAATGTAAATACCATTTTTGTTTTTCTTTAATTGCTTTTTCAATCTCTTGGTTCCATATACGTACCCCTCTTTTACTTTGTATTTTATTTTTCTTTCCTAAAACTTCAGATGCCGTTTTAATTACAGTGTTTTGTATTACTTGCCATTCTAGCTTTATGTCTTCCTCAGTTGGTATTTCCGAAAGATATTTACCAAGTCTTGTTTGATACAAGTTCCTTATGCTATCTTCCTGTAGAAGGTATGTTTTGTATACTTCAGCATCTCTTTTCTCGAGCAAGTATTGTTTTTTCCATCTAGATAACATTATTAATTTTGCTATAACTTAAATAATGGTCAGTATATAGAACGTATTTTACAAGATATTTAATTAAAATCTGCTTCTTCAGATATCTTCTGTGATTCAAAGATGACAAAAAATTATTGTAGTTAATTACGGTTAACATCATAATACTTATAGATTGGTAGAACATTCTAAATTAAATCAAATTGTAGCCAATCTATGTCGTACAGAACTTTTTTTAAAGACGTTTAATTAATTCCTGATTTTGCAGGTAATCTTGTATGATCAAAGTTGACAAATACTTGTAATGTTAACTGTATTGAATTACATTACTGTACTTCAGTTGAACTATAAATTCGAAGTTTAATAAAATTGTACCTTAATACCAGTTGTATAAACTTTGTCAAGCCATACAATAAATTGATATTTAATTAATTACTGCTTCTTCACACGACCTTTCATGATCCAAAGCTGGTAAATAGCCGTAGCTCATTACTGTTAACATTACAATATCTATAGCATGATAGGAAATTGTAAATTTAATGTAATCATTATGCAAGCTCTTGTCATACAGCAATTTTTTAAGATGTATAATAAACTGCTGCTTCTCCACATGATGTCATGATCAAACGCTGTCACACATTTGTAATTGAGTACTGTTAACATTACAGTACTTTCTGCTTAGTGACATATTCTAAATTTAATGAAATTGTACCTTACCAGCACTGGTATAAATTTCGTCATGTCATACAGCAAATTTTGAATACCGGTATATGGTATCTGTTTATCACTTACCTGTTCATTAGGATCTAAATGTGCTATATACAAATAAAATGTCACATAAATTCCTGTCCATTTATGGTATACTGGTGTACCAATATACTTTTCTTAATAGGGTTAGTAGGTATTACAATTAGTGAAGTCAAACACACAGACAAACTCCAAACACACATATTACTCATTTATTAATATGGATTTATAACACAAAATCGCTTTTGAAAAACACTAGGCGAGTATGTCGAATACTTGTAATGAGAATCACTTCTGTATATAAATAAACAAATGAAAAAGTGCATACATATTGATTAATTTAACACACATTGTAAAAAAAATTAATTTAGGGCTACAACAACTCTAATGCTTAACAGGTGGAAGACTTTCTTGTGGCAAGTAAGTTAATGAATGTAGGTGCAAACCAAGATGGTTGTGTTTGTTTTCTTTTATTGTAAGTGTGGTCAGAAGATATTCCTTTTGCTGGCCTTCCTGTTTGTTGAGCATGTGTACCTCCTAGATATGTTGATCTTCTTACAACAGATGTTGGTTGTACATTAATATTTCTTCTTTTAGAAGTTGTGACATAATTTTTGCCAAATATAGCCAAAGCCGAGAGGATAGAAGATTCACTCTTCAAATGTTGGTACTCTTTTATAAACGTTTTACAAGCTGGGAGGAACTCTATTGGTTTGCTTTGCAACCTACTTAAAATGTCTTCATAAACTTTCATCAAATCTTCCTTGCAAGCACTTAATTCCTTACTGTCATTTTCATCCAGGGAAGTAGAGGAAATTATTTCTTTCAATTCATTTCCATCACTATTCTGTGTGACCTGACACTGAACAATTCTGTTAGATGCAACAGATAAGCCAACTTCATTTACTCTTTCCTCATTTGCCTCACTTTCACTGTCACTTATCACCGGGTTACACTCAGATATATTAGATTCTTTATGAAGATCACCTTTGATGCTATTGAACCATTCATTAGAAAATTTAATTTTTGGATCAATCAAATGCATCAATATTCGTTTCATCTTTTCGTCATTTTTCAGAATAAACTGTGAAGTACTTATGTTATAAATTTTGGTGACAGCATACTGATGTTTGCATGGTGCCCCTTGTAATCCAATTGGACAACTACATACTTCAACTGACATATCTACTGTATATATTGTTTCTTTCACAGTATTCTTAACCTCATAGAGATCTGGAGATAGTTTACTGCACTGTAATGAAACAATTTTTTTTCATCCACAATATATCTGGAACTTTGGTGATTGTATGTTCTATTATTAACTATATCTATGATTCCGCCTTCATAGTATGCCTCAAAACGTGTAGTTATGAAATCGAAGAGTTGAATTACATTGTATGCTTTTGTTCTTGTTAATATTACATCCTTCATCACTCGAAATGCAGCTTCCACACAATTGTTGGTATGATGACCTCTAGTCAGTAATTTTGACCGAAATGCAAGATACCATTCACGTATTCTGTTAAATATTTTCTGAAGGTAAAGGTGCACCTTCTGATATTTTCTAATTAATGCATTGTCTAACATCTTCCTATACAATTCAAATGCAATGGCCTCCTATGTTGCATTAACAATGCATTTAAACATATTAAAAATCTCTGCTCTTTGGTTTTTTGGGATACCTGTTGAAGAATTCCATAAATATCGCCAAAAAGCTTGCAATACATGAAACTTGCATAAAAGAAGTGTTGCATTTGGAAATGACTCCGCTAATGCATTCCTTTCACTGGTGCTGTCATCTGTTATAATTACATTTGAGGATTTATGTCCTAAAATGACTTTTCAGGCAATATAGTTTTCAGTAAGTCCATACCTTCCTTTAATGCATCTTGTGACTCAGAGTATGATAGAATTATACCTAATGGTAGAGCATCAGCTATACTAGGCATTAACAGTAGAAACACTTTACTGTTTAGTCTATCCATAGTACCTGATGAGTCTACAAACATTACTTCACTTGATTCTTTCATGTTACAATGAATTCTTTTCATTAGTGGGGAGCATATTGTTATTATAGGTCCACAACTTAAACGTCTCAGTGCTGCACAAACTGAACCACAAGAGTCATTGTATTTTTCAATATATGAATTTAGTGTTTTTATCATTTCTTCCCCGTGAGGAGATCCATATTCTTTCTTGAAAATAGAATAATATAAGTGGTAACAACATTGAAGGTTAGGACACTTACTACCATCTGCAGCCACTTCATAATACTTATCACCATCTTCTTGTTGCAATTCAAATTTAAATGACTGCAAAGCTGATGATGGAGAATGTCCTCTTCGAAATAATTCTATAAAAGCTTCTTTCACTTCTTCCGTGGGTCTTCTATGGCGCAATGCATCAACAGCTCTTAAAGGATGGTTGTGAATGTGACGAATGTACATCTCACAAGGAAATGTTTTCAGGTGAACATCACTGCTCCTTAAAAGAAGAACACGTACAGTTTATACATTGATGATAAAATAACAATCTGCATGGTTTTACTTGTGTTCAATATTAAAACTGTCTCTTACAAGAAAACATTCCCACATGGATGATATGTTTGGGAATATTCTTACTGAATACTTGAAAATTAATAATTTTTTAGAAAAAAAAAATCGTCACATTTGACCAAATTATATCAGCAATGGAGTTGACAGAAGGAAAATTGGTCAAAAGAAAACTTACTTTGCCCCATGCTCACAGTATGAAAAACGACTCGTCAGTAATATCATGAAAGTTAGTTCCACTTATTGTAGAAGGCATATTGAAACATGCTTGGAAATGACGATGAAAGAGTTTAACTTAATATGATATTATTTATCGTGTGGATTGCCAATAAATTGACTGCCTTTATTAATGTAGGAAGCTGAAAATTAAGTGATATTAATTATATCTTGCTTTGAACACTTTAATAATACCACTGCATTTCTTCTATGAAGAAAGGTGAAGGTACTCCCCAAAATTTATAGATCATACAAATTAAAAATAGCACTTGAGTTACAGACCTATTATTACAGGCAACTTCTTCTTCACAGAATCATAGCTTCCTGCTTGTGCTCAATGCTGATTGTACGATTAATTTTGCCATTCCTTTAGTGAAATTTTAATTTTAAAACTAAAAAGAGAAAAGATGTTGGTACTGCATACCATTGCATATCACCAGAAAATAAGTTCTGCACCTAATGGTGTTTTCCTGAATGTAATAATTTTGTCCTGTAAACTCGTTATTTTTCAAATATTCAATAACAATAATCGCATCAGACTGAAAATTTAAGAATTTATTTCTCATGTTGTATAATTGTTTAGCAGCTAAGGCTTCTACCTGTACCTATAGCTTCTTGCAAACACGACTCCCCCTGTGGGAATGTTCCCTTGTTAGACATATTATTCATTTAGTAAGCAAGTGCGTACCTTTTCATCATTGAGTTTCTTACTGTTATAGTCAATGTAGTAGGACAATTTGTATGTTTCTCATGAGGATGTTTTGTTTTGGAAGATGCATAGGTAGCTCTTGCATTGTGATGGCATCTGTAAGTCTTCTGCAACAGAGAGAGATCATCAGTAGTATGTAATGGAATTAATATTTCTTTCCTAATATAGCCTACATACTGGTATGCTCTCAATGTCTGTCTGATTTGCATGTTCAAAACGGTATTTAAGAAAGTGTCTTTTAACTTAAGGATGGACTGATTGGGTCCTAAGACTCAAAGAGCACATATCTAGTTTCCAACATAATCAGAAACAATTTACAGACATGTTTTATTTTTTTATAATTTTTGGAACAAGTAGGCCTACACAATACCGTAGCCGCCAGCTTTACACACATGCCAGTTATACATTAAGTCATAGTGTCTTTCGGGATTGTGGAACTAAAAGAGTGGGGAAAAAACATTTCCTTCGCTCTTACCTATTCTTTTTCTCTCTTTTTCTTTCTCTTCTTACTTTCTATCACCTTTATTGCACTTCTATATCAGCACAAATATTTTGATTTACATATTGGATTCACGGGAATCAATCCGAAACCTTCTGCTTAGTGTCTTATCGTAACCATTAGACCACATAGTCTTTGAAAAATTCGACGTTAAGATTCTTTATAAGTAGGACTAGGGTTATGATGAACTTGCATCTTTTTAATTGTAGTGCGCAAACGTTTTCGCTTTACATATTATAAGTTTTTGTAAGAATGGAGTTAATTGAAACACTTTTATTAGGTCATTTTTTGCCTTTCAGGTCATTTTTTTACTTTGTTGCTTTTTCGGATCTTTTTTATTTATCTGAAGTTATCATAATCTTTCTATATTTTTCCCAAACAGTAAAAAAGTGACATAATGCATAAAACATAAATACGAGTATCAATGTTAATAGTAATTTCTACAAGATTTAAGAGAAGTCCAAATGTGTTATATGTGAACAGCTGGCGACTTCTACACAATAACCATACGCCTGCTTCGATGTTGTGTACTTAGTCTTATATAGGATATATATATATATATATATATATATATATATATATATATTATATATATATTATGGTATACCAAGAAAATCTTAGAGAAGGAAAAATAACATTACCGGTACCGGTACCTAATAGCTAATCATGTATGGTTGGAGCATAACCTTCAGGAAATGACTCAATAAATGAAATTGCAGAATAAAATGAAAAAATAATTAATACCCTTTAGAAAACCAATTCTATTTTTATACTTCATCTATCATTTTGTGAATAATAAGAAGATCGTTAATTATAAAATATGAAATGAAAAGGTCTATGTAGCCTATTAGAAAAATTTGCATATCAACAGCAGATTACTGTAGCCTATGTTAAGCACTTACTTTGAAAATAAGTCTAGAAGCATTTCCTGGGACTGTTTTTTTGTACTCTGAAATTTGACAAAGACTTCTTCTCAAAGGCTGCAAGCCAACTCTCTGCTTCATTTTTCGTTTTAATATTAGCTCTAAGTCCCACTTCAAAACTGTTTACATCTCCTTTTTCAACGAAACGCAAGACTTTATAAGTAAAGTCACAATCCGGCAGTATCTCCTGAAACAAATGCCAACATAAATATTGTATACACTATATGCGTTCTCTATGAAATAATTAAAACAGCGACACTACGGGTATTTTGTCTTTTGTACCAATGTATAAGTGTTACATATAATATCACTACTATAATTTTACTTACGTTTACTTGAGGGTTCATTGTAGATAGGCCTATAAGTATGAAAGGAAGCTGCCGATTTTCTCCAATGGAAATATTTTACAATGGTAGAGATGAAGAGAATGTGTAGAGACCGGGAAAAATGGATGAAATGGACGGAGAGAGGCGAACCCGACGCTTAGCAGCAGAAGGGACTGAAGAAGAAGAAGAAGAAGAAGAAGAAGAAGAAGAAGAAGAAGAAGAAGAAGAAGAAGAAGAAATATTTTACAACGGGCATGTTTGTTTAGTGAACAAGTCAGCAATCAAGCAAGCATTTTCGTTCGTTATTATCTAGGAGGCAGTGAACTTATTCGGAGCGTAGATTTCCAGAGAGTTTGTAATATATAACTAGAGACACCAACGGCGCTAGTTTCGCGTACAAAATTAAACCGCTGTTCGGCCGCCATTAAAGGGAGTTGATGCTTCCCCGGGAGTGCAAGCAGTTCATGTTTATTGAGGAATACGAATAAATATAAGTACACTTGAAGGGAAATAATAAGAAAATGGTGAAATACTGCGTTGCAAATAATTGTTCGAACATAGCTACTATTGTAGGATGCTCAGGAAAGCAGACCTATCTTAATATTTGAAAGAATGTTCCAAATGCAGTTCCTCCTTCGAATGTGTTTACAGATTGTCGGAATATTTCTTGGATTAAGTTTTTCCAGAAACACATTAATCAGGTTTATAAGGTTGGTTTCAACAATGTCTGTAAGGGTTAGGTGCCATCACATTACAGTGGATTATAATAGCAGAGTGCATAAGAAAATCCTCAGACTATATCTGTCTAAAACGGTTTTGTTTCACAATAAATGAATTAATCATGTAATTTCCGTTTTGTAAAGTATCTACTTCTAGTTTTTGGTTGTATTATATGCAAAGAAATTAGTGAAAATATAGCTGATGGCCTACTTAGGCCTATTATTACCACCACTACTAGGTCTATTATTACCACTACTACTAACTAGGTCTCACTACTACTAGGCCTACTAATTCCACCAAAATTAGGCCTACTATTACCACTACTACTAGATCTATTATTACCACTACTACTAGGCCTATTATTACCACTAATACTAGGCTTACTATTACCACTACTACTAGGCCTACTATTACTACAAAACTAGGACTACTACTAATACTAGGCCTACTATTACCACTACTACTAGGCCTATTATTACCACTACTACTAGGCCTATTATTACCACTCATACTAGGCCTACTATTACCACTACTACTAGGCCTACTATTACTACAAAACTAGGACTACTACTAATACTAGGCCTACTATTACCACTACTACTAGGCCTATTATTACCACTACTACTAGGCTTACTATTGCCACAAAAACTATACCTACTACTACCACTACTACTATATATCTACTATTACCACTACTACTACTCCTACTATTACCACTACTACTACGCCTACTATTACCACTACTAAGTTACTAGGCCTATTATTACCACTACTACTAGGTCTATTATTACCACTATTACTAGGCCTATTATTACCACTGTTACTAGGCCTATTATTACCACTACAACTAAGCCTATTATTACCACTATTACTAGGCCTATTATTACCACTATTACTAAGCCTATTATTATCAATACTACTAGGCCTACTATTACCACTAATGCTAGGTCTATTATATTACCACTACTACTAGGTCTATTATTACCACTGCTACTAGGCCTACTATTACCACTACTACTAGGCCTACTATTACCGCTACTAATCGTATTAAAAAGTCTGTACTGACCTCAAACCTGGTGGTCATTAACTACACAATGAATAGATTGTTTTATGATAAAATTTGTTCTCATTATATTTTAAATCAGTTTCCAGAATTTTTATGATCTCATATTTCACCACTAAATATTTTCAAAGCACCATATACCTTCCTCTTTCTTTGCATGAAAGGACTGAAATATAGATCATTTTAAAGTTTACATTAAATATCCATTATTGTGTCCTTAAAACAATACTAGTAATACTGAAAATTAATGTTGACATTGCCATTATTCAATATTTCACATACTTATCCCGACTGTATATGGGTGATTTAATTTATCTTTTAGAATATCGCCAAAGATGAATCATTGTAATACTTTAATAAATATAGCGCTCCTCTGCATTCATGTTTATTTCATCACGACTCATCCTTTGTAAAAGATGTTTAAAGCAGTGTCTATCACCAGGCTACATCAATGTATTATGGTACTGTTTCCTAATTTCGCGCCGCAAACACTCCCTTTAATGGCGGATTCTAGCCGATTCAATTTGTGACATTTTTTCTTGCCTGCCACTTATGGGTATGTGTCTCTAGTAAGTATTACAAACTCTTTGTAGATTTCTAATAACCTCCGGTCCTTCTACCATCATGGCTGCCGTTTTTCACAAGTTGGTTGCATTTTCAAAACACGCATCCCGCCTAGATGGCGGGACTGCAGCGTTCTACTCGCAGTTCGCTGCAAGCAGCGTTTTCCCGCGTCCCGCATTCATTTTGGCAACGGCGACTGAAAAGTTAATAGAGTGCGTTAGGAGCGTTATTACAATTTCTGCCGCTAGGTTCGCCTCGCACTGTGTATCATGAAAATTCTTTAATTAATTTTGCATTACTCATCGAGTACGAAGATTATAAACATGCCAAGCATATTTCAGTTTTATTTGAGATTTATTTATGACTTGTTAAATAATAATATACAGATTTTCAGTGTAATTTAATTATTAAATTTACAATTTTGTTTCTCATAAGTTTGGATTTGTTAAATTAAAAATGTTGCTTTCAAGCTACATTCTGCATCTGGTTCATTTACTTTGGAAAATTGATTGTTTTCAGTTATATGTTTTTCCTTCAGATTTCGTTCTCTCTAATTCGTTTTAATTTTGAAAGTGAACTACTGGTATCTTCTACTTTCAGACATTATTATTATTGCTATTATTATTATTATTATTATTATTATTATTATTATTATTATTATTATTATTAAACCGTAGTTATTGATCCAATAATAATAATAATAATAATAATAATAATAATAATAATAATAATAATGATTTACGTAAAATATTATTCAAGCAAGGAAAAACAAGAATTGATATTGCAAAAAAAAAAAACTATAATATAATGCAATAATAATCAACAAGTAGGTATAATGAAATAAATATGTTACCATTTTAACATACGTAATCAAGAAAATCATGGATTATATACCACTGTATTAGAGGATGCGTGTTAAAGAAAACTTTACAAATTTTTCACGATCAGTGAAAGCAAAGACTTTATACTAACAAGACGGACATCTTTGCGAAATATTGAGCGACATGAACAACAGGCGCTGTTGACCTTGCGAAGAGTCAACAATGTGCTCTGCATGTGCCATTAAGATTCAGCTACTCTGTGATTAATTTCAATTTATTCATAGTGTTTATGGTAGTGTAGTAATATAGCGAGTACAAAGAAGATCCGAAGTATGTCTGGAAAGTATTATGCAGTGTACGGTTGCAATAATCAGGAAATACAAAAGGAATCCCGATCTTTCTTTCGATTTCTGAAGAACAAGCTGCAGTAAGTATCTTGTCGCGTTTGTAAAGATTTTAAATAATAATTATTACAATGAAATATAACATTTATATTTAGCCCTATAGTTTCCATGTAACTCTGTAATTTCCCCACTTAGTTAACTTTTTTCTGCTAATTTAGTTCTTCCTTGTAGAAAAAAAAAATAAAAAGTTAATATTTCATTTTCCTACTTATGCCGTAATGTGATGTGAAATAGGGTGAAATGCAGCAAGGTCACAACACTCATATTTTCTATACAGAGTACTGTACTGGAAATATGTGCTTCCCAAACACCAGTGCTGTTGCATTGTACGTACATTGTAATTTCAGATGTGTATAATTTACAGTTTTTTTAGTTTTTAGAGAGCAACAGGACCAATGTAAAAGCCAAGTTGAAACAATGCATTCAAATTCCTACATGTACTTACTTACTTACTTACTTACTTACAAATGGCTTTTAAGGAACCCGAAGATTCATTGCCGCCCTCACATAAGCCCGCCAGCGGTCCCTATCCTGTGCAAGATTAATCCACTCTCTATCATCATATCCCACCTCCTCAAATCCATTTTAATATTATCCTCCCATCTACGTCTCGGCCTCCCCAAAGGTCTTTTTCCCTCCGGTCTCCCAACTAACACTCTATATGCATTTCTGGATTCGCCCATACGTGCTACATGCCCTGCCCATATCAAACGTCTGGATTTAATGCTTCTAATTATGTCAGGTGAAGAATACAATGCGTGCAATTCTGCGTTGTGTGACTTTCTCCATTCTCCTGTAACTTCATCCCGCTTAGCCCCAAATATTTTCCTAAGCGCCTTATTCTCAAACACCTTTAACCTATGTTCCTCTCTCAGAGTGAGAGTCCAAGTTTCACAACCATACAAAACAACCGGTAATATAACTGTTTTATAAATTCTAACTTTCAGATTTTTCGACAGCAGACTGGATGATAAGACCTTCTCAACCGAATAATAACACGCATTTCCCATATTTATTCTGCGTTTAATTTCCTCCCGAGTGTCATTTATATTTGTTACTGTTGCTCCAAGATATTTGAATTTTTCCACCTCTTCCAAGGATAAATCTCCAATTTTTATATTTCCATTTCGTACTATATTCTGGTCACGAGACATAATCATATACTTTGTCCTTTCGGGATTTACTTCCAAACCGATCGCTTTACTTGCTTCAAGTAAAATTTCCGTGTTTTCCCTAATCGTTTGTGTATTTTCTCCTAACATATTCACGTCATCCGCATAGACAAAAAGCTGATGTAACCCGTTCAATTCCAAACCCTGCATGTTATCCTGAACTTTCCTAATGGCATATTCTAGAGCAAAGCTAAAAAGTAAAGGTGACAGTGCATCTCCCTGCTTTAGCCCGCAGTGAATTGGAAAAGCATCAGATAGAAACTGACCTATATGGACTCTGCTGTATGTTTCACTGAGACACATTTTAATTAATCGAACTAGTTGCTTGGGAATACCAAATACAATAAGAATATCATATAATACTTCCCTCTTAACCGAGTCATATGCCTTTTTGAAATCTATGAATAACTGATGTACTGTACACTTATCCTCCCATTTTTTCTCCATTATCTGTTGAATACAAAAAATCTTATCAATAGTCGATCTATTACGCCGAACACCGCACTGATGACCCCAATAATTTCATCTACGTACGGAGTTAATCTTCTCAAAAGAATATTGGACAAAATTTTGTACGACGTCAACAAAAGTGATATTCCTCGAAAGTTACCACAGTTAGTTTCGTCCTCCTTTTTAAAAATAGGTACAATTATGGACTCCTTCCATTGTTCTGATACAATCTCCTTTTCCCAAATAGCAAGTACAAGTTTATAAATTTCGCTATATAATGCACTTCCACCCTCTTGTATTAATTCTGCTGGAATTTGATCGATACCTGGAGACTTGTACTTTTTCAGATTTTCTATCGCAATTTCGACTTCTGAAAGTGTGGGTTCGGGTATAAATGGCTCAGCAGTTGATCAAGGTAAAATATGAGAGACTAGAAAGCATACAAATGAAATATGAAGAAAGTCAAGTTAAATTAGAAATGATAGCAGACGAAGATCATTCAGAGGACAGGATAGAATTTGAAGAGCGGTATGATAGAGTAAAATCAAGATTTTTAACAATAATGGAAAGCAGTAATAATGTTGCACAAGAGAGTAGTCAACCCATTGTTGAAGGAAAATAATGTTGCCGATTATTAGTCTGCCTAGTTTCAATGGAGACTATAGCACTTGGCTCAACTTTAGGGATACGTTTAGCAGTCTAATAGTAAAAAATAGTGATTTAGCAGAAGCTCAAGAAATGCATTATTTATTATCTGCACTAAAGGGAGAACGACACAAACTAGTAGAAAATCTAACAATATGTGATGCAGATTTTAGGATTGCTTGGGACATGGTTTATCAGAGATAAAACAATGAAAAACGTATTGCGTCGAAACATGCGACAGCAGTCTTGTCACTTCCAACAATCAGCAAGGAATCACACGGAGATTTACGGTCATTAGTGAGCCAAGTAAAGAGCAATATGAATGCGTTAGAAGCGCTATCTTTAGAAGTTCCATTACATGAAGTACTATTGTTACAATTGATACTGGAGAAAAAAGACACTCAGAGTAGGCGCGAATGGGAATTAAGCTGCGCAGATCGAAACATGTCAACACTCAAGGAATTATTGGATTTTCTTGATCATAAATCTCAAGCATTATAAACAATAAAGGGTACGACTCCGATACCTGAATATAGAGTAAAGTTAGATAGAGAAAAGCAAGCGAGTAAAGCATTGATAATGACACAACCTAGACGTTATTATTGTAACCAGTCACATTCTCTGTACAATTGTCAAGACTTTTCATGTAGCAGTATGCAGGGGAGGAAGAACTGCGTTCTTAAGCACAGACTCTGTTGGAACTGTTTGCGAAGCCAACACTTAGTGAAGGATTGTCGAGCCGGGACCTGCAAACAGTGTGGAGTGAAGCACCATACACTCCTACATCCAAACCAGACAGCAGAGACACAACAAAGGGATTCCGTGACTACACAACAGACATGTCACAGCATCAACAATGAAGTAAAGTCACATGTACTGTTATCGACAGTCATTGTAATGGTGAAGAACGCGCAATGAGACAACAATGTAGATGTGTTCTTGATAGTGGTTCACAATGCAATTTTATGACTGAAGAATTTGCACAGAGATTGAGATTACGAAAGTCAGAGGAAAAAATTCATATACAAGGAATAAATGGAACACCATTGAAAACTACACATTGCATGTATACTCAGTTATCATCAACAGATGGAAAGTTCACAGCTGATACAAAGTTCTCAGTGATTTCTAAGATCACGGGGAAGATGCCTGCAGTCTACGTAAAATACAAGAAGGAAGATATCCCATCTGAAATGAAACTTCTTTCAACAAAACAGGGAAGATTGATCTACTGATAGGAGCTGAACTATTCTTCCGAATATTGCGACCAGAAGCATGGGTGGACGTAAATGACTCGCTATCCATGCACAACACAAAACTAGGGTGATATTATCTGGTAGGATTCAAGCAACGACAGCAGAGGTTATTTCGACTATAACAGTAACATCACTTCTAACTTGTAACAGGGACAACTTAGAACAACAACTACAGCGTTTCTGGGAATTAGAAGATATTCCAGAGAGAACAAGAACAGTAGAAGAAGAAGAAGAAGAAGAAGAAGAAGAATGTGAAAAACATTTTGTAGCAACGACAACAAGAGAGCAAACTGGAAGATTTGTGGTTCGACTTCCTCGACGTCCAAATCATCAGCAGTTAGGCGAACCTTTTCAAGAGGCATATAATAGATTGCAACAGATGGAGCGACGTTTCCAAGGGCAACCCCTACTTCAAGAAGAATACTGTAAATTCATGACAGACTATGAGCAGTTAGGACACATGAGAGAAATAGATACAAGGAAAGAGGAAGAACACAAGGCAAGTTTTTACCTTCCACATCATGCAGTTTTCAAGAACTCGGGAAAGGAGCGAAAAATTAGAGTGGTGTTTGACGCATCAAGTGAGACTACGAAGGGCACATCTCTAAATGATACATTGATGGTAGGACCCACCATAAAAGAAGACTTATACTCTCTCACGTTGAGATTTAGAACAAATCCTATTGTCTTCACGGCGGACATTGAGAAAATATACCGTCAAATCAAGATGCATCCAGAAGACACATGTCTACAGAGAATATTATGGCGCACCCGACAGGAAGAGCAAGTAGGTAAGAGTTTATGAGTTAACTACGGTAACATATGGCACATCATCAGCACCATTTCAAGCCACACGATGCTTACAAATGCTAGCTGAAGAAGTATCACAAAGATATCCATTAGTTTCAAGAATTCTGCAACGAGATTTCTACATGGATGATCTTCTCAGTGGTTGCAGCGACCTGCAAACAGCCCTCACAACTCAGACAGAGCTTAGAGAATTACTTCAGAGTGCAGGATTTCATTTGAGGAAATGGAGCTCAAATCAACCTTCATTGCTGGAGGCCGTGTCTCCAGTTGGGAGAGAAACAGAATTGCCACACACTATCGACGAAATGGATGGAATTAAGACTCTGGGACTTATTTGGCAACCAACTTCAGATATGTTTCTCATACGTAACATGACTGTATGTTCAGGAAGCAGCATGACGAAACGACAAGTTGCTTCAATTATTGCTTCCATATCCGATCCTTTAGGACTTATCAGCCCACTCGTTATTAAACACAAGATATTCTTACAAAAGTTATGGGAGCGACGAGTAGATTGGGACGAGATACTTGGTGATGACCTACAACTGGAATGGCAAGCTCTACAATCTCAGCTAAGGAACATAGACAACATCCAAATAAATACATTTATCTTAACTCATAGTAGTGTAGGAGATATTCAAGTACATGGCTTCGCAGTTGCGTCTGAGAAGGCCTATGGTGCTTGTCTATATGTACGATCAGTAAATGACAGAGAGGAAATATCAGTACAACTGTTATGTTCCAAATCCAAGGTAGCACCAGTGAAAACGGTTACCCTTCCCAGATTGGAACTTTGTGCTGCTGTTCTATTGGCAAGGTTATTACATAAAACACTTCCTGCATTGAATAAGGAAATAAACAAGGTAATTGTATGGTCCGATTCTACCGATGGTACTTGCTTAGTTAGCCGGAATTCCATCTCAATGGAAAACCTTTGTAGCCAACCGGGTTTCTCTGATTCAGCGATATACGAGTAGCGCTGAGTGGCGTCACGTCAATTCTGCAGAAAACCCTGCAGACCTCGTTTCAAGGGGTGCAGATTCAAGGATCATACAACATTCAGATTTATGATGGCATGGACCACATTGGCTAACTGAATTGAATAAGTGGTCATCCGCATCACTGAAAATTTCTGCGTTGGAAATGCCAGAACAAAGAACTCTACTAAGCAGTGCAACAGACATCACAGAGCAAGAGGATATTACACTCAGATTCTCTTCACTACACAGACTACAACGGGCACTCTCGTATTGTCTCAGATTTGTTTACAATTGTAGAAGAGAAGCAAAGAAGAGAATTGGTACATTGACAAAAGAAGAAGTGCGGTACACACTGGTGTCATGTATCAAACAAGCACAGCTTCAAGAATACTCGACGGAAATCAAGGATTTAAATACTCTTTCCACATTGTCAACGAAGAGTAAACTGTAGGATCTGAATCCATTTTTGGATTCTGAAAACATTCTCAGGGTGGGCGGAAGACTGAATAATTCGTCTAAGTCTTATGAACATAAGCATCAAGTTATTCTTCCACCGAAGCAAAATATAACAAGGCTGATAGTAGAAGCAGAACATTTAAGACTACTACATGCGGGTTCACAGCTTTTAATAGCATCCTTAAGGCAAATATATTGGATTGTAAACATTCGACGTGTAGTAAGACCCATTATTCATAAATGTCTACCATGCTTCAAACAAAGGGTTAGCACATCCAAAAAACTTATGGGACACCTACCTATTCCACGGGTGACAGCTTCTCGACCGTTCATAAATTCTGGAGTGGATTATGCCGGACCTTATTTTATAAAACATGGTTCAACAAGAAGCAAGGTCAAAGTTAAATGCTATATCGCATTGTTCGTATGCCTTAGTACGAAGGCAATACATTTGGAGCTCGTCAGAGACTTGACGACAGAAGCATTTCTCGCCGCCTTACGACGATTTACAGCTAGACGAGGGAAATGTGCAAATATATACAGTGACAATGGTACCAACTTCGTAGGAGCCAAGAACGAACTACGAGAGTTGCATCAATTATTGAAGTCTAGAGAAGGGAGCAAGGCGTTGGAAGAATTTGCTGCCAAGGAAGAAGTCAACTGGCACTTCATTCCACCCAACTCTCCACATTTCGGGGGACTCTGGGAGGCCGGAGTCAAATCCATGAAACATCACCTAAGACGTGTCATCGGAGCCAACTACTTGACATATGACGAGTTGCACACTTTAATATTTCAAGTTGAAGCAGTTCTCAATTCAAGACCCATCACGTCCATATCAAATGATCCTGATGATCCTTCTTTTCTTAGTCCAGGTCATTTTCTTACAGGTACTCCTTTAATGTCCTATCCTGAATCAGACTTATCCTCGTCACCAATCAATTACCCGTCTCGTTGGGAACATATCCAGAGGATGCATCAAGACTTCTGGAGGCGATGGTCATGTGACTATCTAAATGGCTTGCAGCAGCGATCCAAGTGGTGTACGAAGGAAGGCAACATCCAACCAGGTGCAGTAGTGTTGCTGAAAGAAGACAACCTTCCACCTATGCAGTGGAAGCTAGCAGTGATTCAAGAAATGATCCCAGGAAGGGATGGACTGATTAGGGTAGCAGTCATTCGAACTAAAGATGGAACATTCAAAGTCCTATTAGTAAATTATGTTTGTTGCCAAATGTTAATTCATGTTAATTTTGCAATGTTTTCAAGGGTCGTCAGACTTTCAGTGATTTTCAGTAACAATTTGTGTAACTATTTTGTGTTAAATGTTATACATTTAAGGTGGACGGTATGTTTGGGACTTCAAGGTTGCACTTCGCCAAGTTTGGTACCTCAGAGTTGGTAATCCTCCATTAGGAGGACGTCTACAAACATGATGATGGTGTACTGTTGCGGCTAGAACATCAAGGACAATAAAGCACATTATTCTACAGTCCAGTGTGTTTTATTCAACAATTCGAGCTACTAGGACTTTACAGCTTTCGTTGTATGTAACATGTACTTTTTTCAATATTACTTTATGTACAAAGATAAGACCAAGAATCAGAGTACGGTAGTTATGTAAGTTAATACGGATTCGAAAATAGTGTTTTATTGCAATAAATTAGCTATACTTTAGAACACGGCGTAAGTATGCTACTTACATACAAAAATTTCCACTTAAAATAATTAAAAAAACATGTTTTTATTGATAGTACATAGGTAATAAATTAAATAAATATAATAAATAAATAAACAAAGCAAATAAATAAATAAAAACATATTTCTTGCACTTAATATAATAAAATCAATAATGGAATAAAGACAGAAGTTCCTACGCAGTGTTCTTAAGTTCCATTCAATTAAATTTGTGGCTAGCAAATTGACAATATTTTGCGACTTTATGGAGTTTCACCTATAACGTGAAAGCTCTAGGATACATTTTAATATTATCTTATGCGATTATCTATCGTGCTTTTGTATAAATATTTCAGATGTCCAGGAAGTCAGTTTTAGTTTGAATCGGGCCAGTCACCGTAACAATACTGTTATCCTAAATTATTTGTTATAAACTTTTAAAAATATAATTTGTAATAAATATAACTACAGAAAAAAGCTAAGAATGTAAATTATGCAAATAAAATAAAAATGCAATAGTTGATGCGTGTGCTTGTTCCTTGAAATATTTATTATTAGGCCTAAGAAAAATGCACATATTGTGCAAGATTAAGTTAATGACCTAACTCGATTAATGAAATATTTCAGGAACTCCATTGGTACGGATTTGATGAATTGTGTAAATATGAATAGACCTATACTTGTTTTTTTGAAAGATGGGACATGACAGTTAAGCGGCCGAGCTCGGAACTATAGTGCCATGTTGCCAATATGGACTACCATGCTGCCAGCTGATGGCAGCTAGCAATTGTTATTAAGATGGCTGACGTTAAAACATTCATTGACAATTGACGCGAAGCTAAGAAAACAATACAAAAATCGACAAAGAATCAAAGACGAAATGTAACAATTGTGTGCACAATAAATGTGCACTCGCCACGTGGGAACTGTAAGTTTGGAAACTCAACCGTTGTTACCATAGCAACAGGTCTACTTCGCTATGCGACATTCAGTTGTTTTTCCGATCGCAACGCTCCTGTCATGTCTCATCTTTCAAAAAAAACAAGTATTGTTGTTCACAAAGATGACGATTACTGACGGACAGTTCCAGTTTCTTCAACTATTTCCTGTTGTAGACTACTACAGGAATGCAGGTGATTACGTTTCATTATTTATATTTGTTTTTATCCTTGTTACTATTTTAGCTTATATTTGGTTATTTTATATGATATAGTAATAAAACTTAGTGTCTTTTGCTGTTGCGTTCTATCAGCATTACTTTTCGTCCGCTATTGTCACGACCGCAAGATGCACACAATGTGCAAGATTAAGTTAATGTTCTCACTCGGTTATTGAAATATATTTCAGGGAGCCTATTACACGGATATGATGAATTACGTAAATATGAATAGACCTAAGTTACAAAGACGACGAGGATTATTGACTGACAGTTGCAGCATTAATATCTTTAATTGTTTCATGTTATGCCACAGGAGTATAATCATCTTAGAGGTATTATTTGTGGGATACAAAATTATTCACATGAATAATTTTATCTTGACAAGATAATGTTATTATGCAGGTAATTACGTTTTACTATTTATATTTATCTTTATCCTTGTTACTCTTTGGCACATGTCTGGTAGTTTTTATGTTATATAGTAATAAATCTTAGTTTCTTTCACGATTGCGTTCTATCAGCATTGCTTTCCGTCCGCTATCGTCACGACTCCAAGATGGCGGCAAGCGATCGCTTCTATTTGGTCCACTCCAACGAGTTAGAAAGAGAAAGACATAGAGTGGTCATTACGCCGCCATGTTTGAAGAAAATTGAACGACTGTCGGTAATGAACTTATGCGCCCAAAACAAAGTGGGCGTGGAGATAACTGACAATAGAATCGTCAGCTGTCTTAATTTCGTTTGCATAAATCAGTTAAACAGAAGTGGAAAAACCTAGTATTTCGTCAAATACGTGCTAGGAACTTAATCTAAACTTATGTACGCTAAATTTAAAACACTTGAGCTATTCCTAGAAGGAATGCTTAAAAGAATAACCTAAGCAAAATTGTCATGTAGTATGACAAGAAGTCCTAGCAAATATACTGAAGAATATGTTAATATTCCTAGGTTCTTTTAAATGCGACCTGCAAGATTGCCTATAAAATGAACGAGTATGATTCGGATGATTTTATTAAATTGTTTTCCCAGTCTCTACACGTTGCAAAACTATTTACTATACCATAAGATATAGAATGAACGTAGGCCCTATCTATAGTAAACAACCTTTACCTCCAAGCTTGTAACGTGGGTGAAACATGACAAAACACGCTTTCAGTTTTTTTGTTACAGTAAAGTATAATTATTATCGAAATGTGAACGTGAGGCCAACAGCCGGCTGGTCTGTCTGAGCCTTTCAAGGGCTGTGGCACCACAGATAATTATTAGTGTATAATTGAGCATCCACGTACAATAATGGGGTAAGTAGTTACGAAATATATTCATACTTACCCCATTATTGCACGTGGGTGCTCAATTATGTTCTTTCATGTCCTTCCAGTCAAAATACTAACAACAATACGACCTACCCCAGAGTTTTGCGTTATTTTGGATGCGAGTGTTGAAATACAATTTTAATATTTGATTGCTATTACTAGGTTTGAAACGGAATTGTAGCAGTTTTATCCGTATTTAGTTTAACTTTATTACTAGTGAACCATTTATTTGATTAATCGTTTGTCTTCGAAATAGGCCTACTTCTTCTAAGCTACAGCTCATCGTCTTCTTGTATAAGCAGTAAGGACAGAAGGAGCAGAAATAAAGGATGCCGGTGTCGAAATACAGTTTTAATATTGTATTGCCATTTGTTTTTCACTGGGTCTGAAACGGAATTGTATTGGTTTTATCCGTATTTTGTTTAAGTACATTACCAGTGAACCATTTATTTTGTTTATGCCGGGCGTTGTTACACATTTATGCATGAAAAATTGCTGCTAATTAACAAAACTATAGACTTAACTTCATAAAATTTACATGAAATATGATATATCAGTTGTCTGTTTTCTTTTGACATTGCTTACAAAGGTGGGCGCTTAGCTCAGATCTGCCGTGTTTCGCGGTGGCACCGCAAAGAGCGCTCTATAGTCTATACTCTATAGTCTTCTCTTTCTAACTCGTTGCTCCACTCACATCTTCCTCGCAACTTGCACCGTGTGGACTTGAAACACAGTCTAATACATACAGTCGCGCAACTCATACATATAAAATATGCCAACATTTGACAACTGGCGCGACAGTAGCCCTCTAGCGGCAGGCAAGTTAAAAGTGTGCACACGACATATGATAACACATCAGAAAACGGGTTTTTCGTAATTTATTTCATATTTTTATGCTATACAGTAAGTGTGTATGGTTCTTATTAATTTTACTTTAGAATCCTAGAATAATTTCACACGCAGTTAATTTACATGTTTCAGAAGCTGGGAATAATTGTAATTCTTTCTGCTCCTTACAACTGAATCATGGCCCTGATCACGTATCATGGGTTTGAAATAATACGAGTATAATTGTTTGTAAGTGGACGGTTAATTCAATTCATTCCTAAATATAATTATGAACCATTGGAACTCTATATTTCCTGTGAGAAGAGTCAAAATTGTAGGGAATATCTCGTAGGGTACATCGCGTGGTGAACTCCTCTCCCTATTTCCTGAGAAATTAACTATTTTCCATACCGCAAATTGGGGTGAACTCACTGAGGTAAACTTGAAAAAAAAAAAAAAAAAGGGAGGGGAAGATTTAAACTTTAATTTGACAGACATTGATTTATGAAGTTTTTCCATTTTTTTCTTATTTTTTGAGTCGCAAATACTGCTGATATTATGGTTTAAATTTTTATGGAATGCTTACCGCATTTTACATTACATTTCCAGTTTTCACACATAAGCTTAATTTTAACTTATCCTACCTATATAATACGTAATTTACATGCACTTACTGTTATTATGACGTAGGTGAGAACAAATGAATACACAATTTTGTTGAAAAAATTGTAACTTCAATTAACTCAGAAAATGTATGCCTAATTTTATTTTCAGAGCAGAAGTGGTGTAAGTCAAAAATGGGTAATGAGGGTTAAAGTAAACATTCTGTAAAATACAGCGCAAAGTAGCGGTTAATATTGAATTTATTTAAACTATTAGTAGTCAGTGAATAGCACGAAGGATATATTAATTGCTACTTTGCGCTGTGTTTTACAGAATTTTTACTGTTTCTCATTACCTAATTTTGACTTATAACACTTCTGCTCTGAACGGCTCAAATAATCACTGGGAATGTAAAATAAACACCAATAACAGTCATGCAAATTATTACACAAAAGATTGCTTTTTATATTAAATTAAAAAAGGCTCTTTTATTTCTTGAGAACCTAATACGTCTGCCACATTAATCTGCACCAGTACATCATAAACTTATGGACACAGTCTGGATTTATTCAAGAAGTGAATATTTTGTAAAAGGATTACAATACTCCATGAATTCTTAAAAAATTAACACCATGATTCCTACTTGAATGCAATATAACATTCAACTTTTGAAAAATATAAAGAAAAAAAAAACACGAATACAAACATTATGGAATTACTTGCATTAAAAACTGTATATACATTATCCAAAATTGGAATGGTTACACATTTACACATAATGATCTCTGCAAAAAAAATAATATACTGTAACAGGTATTTACTTTGTTTTTATTTAAACTCTCCTTCCTGACATACAGATAGGTAACTTATAACTAATAAATGTTTTATAGAACACAATACGTAGGCTACCTACAATATGGATTATTGCTTATGACCAGGGAAAGGATTTATATGTAAATACATATTTACTTATAAAGCTAATATAATTTATATTTTGCATTATCTTTATGTTTCACAATGTGTAGGGTTGAAAAATCCTACTTTTATTTTCCATATTTTTCCATATTTTAGAGTTTAGTACATATTTTCGTTAATTTCCATATATTTTCCATATTTCATATAAAACAGTCTATATTATATTAGGTTTAACAATAAAACAAAACAAAATTCCATAAACTTTTAAAAATACATTTCAACAATAGAGATTTAAACACATGTTCAGTAATCCCTTTAACATCAGAGTTATTTGAAAATTAGCAGTCCTATCAACAATGGGAAAGTAAGTTACAAAACTGTATTAATTTAATTTAAAATTTTTAACAGACTTCAGTTGTGCAGCTCAACAGTTAAATGCCAGTCAGAGTACACATAGGTTCAGTTTTGTAAATCATACTATAAAGACGGTAAATATGCCAAAAGTACGTCATTCAGTCAATTTAAAATCAAAACTAACAAGTTACATTTCAGAATTTAAAGAAGATGGTTTATCAACTGACAATAAAATATTATTTTGTAATTTGTGTCAGTGTGCAGTATCATCTACACAAAAGTTCCTGGTGCAACAACACATTACAACTAGTAAACATCAGGCCAACAAACAACTAAATTCCAAGCAGAGACAATTGTTTTTAACACAACCAACAACATCGAATGTAAGATCTGAGTTTAACATCGACCTGTGCCGTTCTCTCATCTCTGCTGATATTCCTCTCTACAAACTAAAGAATAAGGTCTTCAGGGAATTCCTTGAAAAATATACTCAACATACAATCCCGGATGAGTCAACACTTAGGAAGACGTATGCTCCATCCATCTACGATGAGACAATACAGAAGATAAGAGATGAAATTAAAGATAGTTCAATTTGGGTTTCCATTGATGAGACTCCCGACAAAGAAGGTAGACTTGTTGGTAATGTAGTTATCGGTTTGTTAAGTGAACAATATTCTGAACGAATTCTTTTACATTGTGATGTTCTAGAAAAGTGCAATAACAAAACTATAGTTAAACTGTTCAACGAAGCTATGGGTATCCTGTGGCCAAAGGGTATTATGTACGATAATGTGTTATTCTTTATTAGCGATGCTGCCCCTTATATGGTCAAAGCTGGACAAGCATTATCTGTTGTATATCCTAAATTGACTCATTTTACTTGTGTGGCGCATGCATTTCATCGTGTGGCAGAAGTGGTCAGAGACAATTTCCCTAAAGTAGATTTGTTGATTTCATCAGTGAAAAAAGTATTTCTCAAAGCTCCCAGTAGAGTTAACGTGTTGAAAGAAATGTACCCTGAAATTCCATTGCCACCAAAGCCAATTTTAACTAGATGGGGTACATGGCTAGAAGCAGTTGAATATTATGCCGAACATATAGACTCTATTAACAATGTTCTCCTTGCATTGGACTCTGAAGATGCAGTCTCAATTGATACTGCGAAAACAGTTACCTGTGACATAAGTGTGAAGAATGACTTAGCTCACATTCAGCATACATTTTCATGCATCATAAAAACGCTCAAAAGTCTCCAAAATAGGCACCTTTCACTATCTGAAAGTTTTGAAATTATAAATAGTACTGTGGAACAACTGAATCGTGGTAGAGGTAAAGTTGCAGATGCAGTAAGAGCTAAGGTGGACACTGTACTTTCAAAAAACCCTGGATATGAAGAACTACAAAAGGTTGTTGCTGTGATGAGTGGTGAATCAACAGTGAAGATTAACTTGGACTTATCCCCAGCAGACATTGTGAAATTGAATTATGTACCAGTTACTTCTTGTGACGTCGAACGCTCTTTTAGTCAGTATAAATCTATCCTCAGAGACAATAGAAGAAGATTCACTTTTCAGCACTTGAAAGAAATGTTTGTAACCTATTGTTATGGTAACAGACAATAAAAATTGTGTTTTGTTGAAACTACATTGGAAGATAAGGTACGTCCATTATATTTTTTGTTTAGTTTGATTAAAATGTACCAATATTTAACGTACATAGTCATTTTTTTATAATTTTAAGTCCATATTTAATTCCATATTTTGGTAAAAATCCATATTTAATTCCATATTTTGGTAAAAATAACTACATATATATTTACATATTTCATATATTTTTAGTCCATATAAATCCGTTCCCTGCTTATGACTGAGTTATGATTTTCTCTTGGTCTTTAGGGAATCTGAAGAACGACAAATTCGGAGATTTAAACTTGTTGTTACTGCAATTTTCGTCATTGCATACATTGCTTTTATTCCGACGCATAATTAAAACGTTATTATAACATCTCGCATCCAAGCACGTGCTGGCTGAACGAGACTGTTTCAACACTATGACCAGTGCCTTGCCTGTCGCTTGGGCGCTAATGTCGTGAATGTTGGCAAAAAAGTGTTGAAGTTGCACGACTGTATGTATTAGGACCAAAGACGTATTAGGGTACGTACACGTGGGAGCGACGATAAACGACAAAAGAAGCAGCGATGCTATATCAGAGAGAATTGAAGCATTCATTGTCATTGAGGTGTGCATATTGGAGTAACGATAAAAGCGACGAGAAAGAAAAATTCCATTTTCTTCGCTCTTGTCGTTCATATGATCTCTGATTAATGTAATATTAATCTGTATAATGACCGGTGGTTATCAATATATCCCAGTATTAATCGATGTATTATTATTTCAGCATATTAAATTAATTATCATGGATATTGACAAATTGATCAGTTGTTTATTTATTCGTGATACGTTATGTGATCATAGGAACCAATCACAACACAATGCATTTATACTAGCTTCAGAATGAGAAACGGGTTCAATTTTGTAGTATTTAAGTTATATTAACCTTGAACCTAGCAGCTGATATTTCCTATATATCTTCCTTCATTAAGTGGATGTATAGATTATCTTCTACTAGTAAATCAAAATATTCGCTTCCCGCGTCCTCGTTGCTCCGATATGAACACTTGATTCTTTGATAATACCAAAGCGTCGCTAGATCGTTTCTTCTATCGTTTATCGTTGCTCCAACGTGTACGTACCCTTAGACTGTGCTTGAACTTTCCCTCGAAGTCCAGCAAGCAACGAGTTAGGGTACGTACACGTTGGAGCGACGATAAACGATAAAGGAAGCAGCGATGTTATATCAGGGAGAATTGAAGTATGCATTGTCATTGAGGTGTGCATATTGGAGTAACGATAAAAGCGAAGATACACGATAAAAGCGACGAAAAAGAAAAGTTTCATTTTCTTCGCTCTTCTCGTTTATATGATATCTGATTAAGATAATATTAATCTGTATAATTACCGGTGGTTGTCAATATATCCGAATATTAATCGATTTATTACTATTTCGGCATATTAAATTAATTATTGTAGATATTGGCAAATTCATCAATTGTGTATTTATTCGTCATATGTTATGTGATCACAAGAACCAATCACAACACAACGAATTTGTACTATCTTTGGGATGAAAAACTGGTTTAATTTTGTACGTATTTAACTTATATTAACCTTGAACTTAGCAGCTGATATTTCCTATATATCTTCTTTCATTTAGTGAATGTATAGAGTATCTTCTACTGATAAATCAAAATGTTCGCTTCCCGCGTCCTCGTTGCTCCGATATGAACACTTGATTCTTTGATAATATCAAAGCGTCGCTATATCGTTTCTTTTATCGTTTATCATTGCTCCAACGTGTACGTACCCTTAGATACTATAGAGAGACAGAAGACCTCTGATAAGCGCTCCCTGCGGAGGCCAAGAGTACTATGGATCGTTCCCTACAAAACATGGCGATCTATAGTACCGCCAGCCTCCGCAAGGAGTGCTTATCAAAGGTTTACTGCCTCTCAGCTGCTTCTTTTACTAAACTGTGAAACTGAAACAACAGCGTAGTGCAGTGAAAGTAACTCTTGTTAGTTATGGTTATATGCGAATTTCCGTATTGTTATACTATAGTATTGTAACCACAGTCTAATAGATACAGTCACGCAACTCATACGTATAAAATATGCCAACATTTGACAGCTGGCGCGACAGTAGCCCTCTAGCGGCAGGCAAGTTAAAAGTGTGCACACGACTTATGATAACACATCAGAAAACGGGTTTTGCGTAGTTTATTTTATATTTTTATGCTATACAATAAGTGTATATGGTTCTTATTAATTCTGCTTTAGAATCCTGGAAGAATTTCACACGCAGCTAATCTACAAGTTTCAGAAGCTGGGAATAAAAGTAATTCTTTCTGCTCCTTACAACTGAATCATGGCTCTGATCACGTATCATGGTTTGAAATAATATAATTGTTCGTGCGTGGTCGGTTAATTCATTCTTTCCTAAATATATTTATGAATCATTGGAACTTTGTATTTCCTGTGAGAAGAGTAAAAATTAGTAGCTTCAGAATTGTAGGGCATATCTCGTAGGGTACATCGCGTGGTGAACTCCTCTCCCTATTTCCTGAGAAATTAACGATTTTGCATACCGCAAATTGGGGTAAACTCGGCCGCTGAGGTAAACTTGAAAATAAAGAAAAGGGGAGGATTTAAACATTATTATGAAGTTCATTATTTTTCCATTTCTTAAGAACCTGTATTTCCTTTATTATTTTGAGTCACAAATAGCGCTGATGTTATGGTATAAATTTTTATGGCAAGTTTACCGCATTTTACATTACATTTCCAGTTTTCACACATAATGCCTAAGTTTAACTTATCCTACCTATATAATACGTAATTTACATGCACTTACTGTTAATATGACGTAGGTGAGAACAAATAAATGAACACACAATTTTGTTAAAAAAAATTGTAACTTCAATTAACTCAGAAAATGTAGGCCTAATTTTATTTTCAGAGCAGAAGTGATGTAAGTAAAAAATGGGTAATTAGGGGTTAAAGTAAACATTCTGTAAAATACAGCGCAAAGTGGCAGTTAATATTGAATGTATTTAAACTATTAATAGTCAGTGAATAGCACGAAGGATATATTAATTGCTACTTTGCGCTGTATTTTACAGAATTCTTACTTTAAACCTCATTACCTGCTTTTGACTTACACCACTTCTGCACTGAACGGCTCAAATAATCACTGGGAATGTAAAATCAACACCAATAACAGTCATGCAAATTATTACAGAAAAGATTGCTTTTTATATTAAATTTAAAAAGGCTCTTTTATTTCTTGAGAACTTAATATGTCTGCCACATGAATCTACACCAACACATCAGAAATTTATCGACACAGTCTGGATTTATTCAAGAAGTGAATATTTTGCAAAAGGATTACTATACTCCATGAATTCTTGCAAAATTAACACCATGATACCTACTTGAATGCTATATATCTTTCAACTTTTTTAAAAATATAAAGAAAAAAACACGAATACAAAAATTATGGAATTATTTGCATTAAAAACTGTAGATATATTATCCAAAATCGGAATGGTTACACATTTACACATATGATCTCTGCAAAAAAATAATATACTGTAACAGGTATTTACTTTGTTTTTATTTAAACTGTTCTTCCTGACATACAGATAGGTAACCGATAACTAATAAATGTTTTATAGAACACAATACGTAGGCTATCTACAACGTGGATTATTGGTTATGACTGAGTTATGATTTTCTCTTGGTCTTTAGGGAATCTGAAGAACGACAAATTCGGAGATTTAAACTTGTTGTTACTGCAATTTTCGTCATTGCACACATTGCCTTTATTCCGACGCATGATTAAAACGTTTTTATAACATCTCGCATCCCTTTAAAGCACGTGCTTGCTGTATCAACCCTATGACCAGTGCCTTGCCTGCCGCTTGGGCGCTAGTGTCGCAAATGTTGGCAAAAAAAGTGTTGAAGTTGCGCGACTGTATGTATAAGACTGTGATTGTAACTCGTTGGCTTTAACTTGTGTTGACATTGTAGGCTTGGTGTAAAATTATTTTTAATGCTGGAATAATGCCGGCTGTGTGTGCAGCATACAATTGCACAAACAGAAGCAACAAAACAGAAGATGTATCTTATTTTAAGTAAGGGCTTAAGCTTCGTAAAGCATAGTTCTTTTGGTACATATTATCTTTTACGAAGCTTCTCTCTTCACGAAGGTCCTAGGTACATAATGTAAAGACGTCATATAGTGAAAAAATGCATAACACTTTCTGCTGCGATTCTTCATGAAGTGATAGAGTGCTATGGTGATAATGTAATTTAATTCTTTAAGTCATTTGATGAGATGTTAATTTAAAATTCGATAGTTGGTGAAAAATTGTGTTTAATTTCTAAATATGTTCGCTGATTTGCTTTATTATAAATGTTCTTTCATGAGCAGTAGTTGGTAGGTTAGTATTAATTTATATTTCAATACATAAATGTATAGGAAGCAGCAAATTGTACCTTAATTACTGTTGAGGTAATCTGCACACTTAACACTCATAAGATGAGACGGGATAAGCATAAGCGAAATATCGGTATTAATCAGTTTGTACCATCAAGAGTTTAGTATTTGTGTTTATAAGGTCTACTCCAATTTTTTTTTTTAATGCGTAGGTCTCTTTTTGTTAACAAAGAGGAAAGTTAGCACTTGCATCACACACAGTTTGTAATTATTGTTCAAAATAATGTAAGAACAGTTTTATTCTGCAAAAGCCTCTGCCTAGTTGCGAGACACGTGTGAGATCTATATTTGTTTCAATTATATTCGACTACACGATGTCTCCATCACGCGAAAAGAAGTGTAGCTAGCTGTGGCTCCTGTTGTTTCTGATATTGTAAGTATCTTATCGTTTCAATAAATGTGATCAGTTATGATCATGAGTAACTTTCTATTAGTGTCATTCTTTATTTATTAAGAGGTTATTTTGCTAAGAGGTTATTTGTAGTTTTAATAATTGCAGTTTTCAAAAGTTCTCTGTGTTAATTCCAAATTCAAATGAATTTTTCTCAATAACTTAATTATTGGATTATTTTTTAATTTTCGCCACTACCTTTCCTATATTTTACTCTTATTAGTTACATACGTCGTCTCTCTTCAAATCACCTGGTGAGCACT
This sequence comes from Periplaneta americana, assembly GCF_040183065.1. NCBI lineage: Eukaryota > Metazoa > Arthropoda > Insecta > Blattodea > Blattidae > Periplaneta > Periplaneta americana. The sequence goes on along the minus strand of NC_091121.1, from coordinate 121,405,862 downwards.
GAATTACATGACTTCATATTAGGTTAGATTAGCTGTAAGGTAATTAAATTTGTGACGAAGTCAAAAAATTATTTATTTTTCTTCTGCCGAATACATTCATCCGTCTTTAGGTGCTTTGCTTTGGTTGCATTGAGTATAGCTTGTCATTTAATATCTGGGCTATATTTAGTGAAACTAATAAACATAGGCCTACAGCTGTTATAAAACGTAAAGTTATGTGTGTATTTTACTTTTTACTTATTAACATGGTCTTAATATGTAACTCAATTCACAATAATACTAACTTCATCACAGTCATTTCCTACAACATCCGAGCCACGCCTCTTTGTTTTGACTAAGCAAAATATGGCGGACCAATGTTTAATTGTCTTCAACTTTCAGAGGTCTTCTGCCTCTCTATAGTATCTAACCAAAGAGTTTGTAATATATAACTAGAGACACCAACGGCGCTAGTTTCGCGTACAAAATTGAACCGCTGTTCGGCCGCCATTAAAGGGAGTTGATGCTTCGCCGGGAGTGCAAGCAGTTCAGGCTTATTGAGGAGTACGAATAAATATAAGTACACTTGAAGGGAAATAATAAGAAAATGGTGAAATACTGCGCCGCAAATATTTGTTCGAACATAGCTATTATTATAGGATGCCCAGGAAAGCATGCATATCTTAATATTTGGAAGAATGTTCCTAATGCAGTTCCTCTTTTGAATGTGTTTACAGAATGTCGGAATATTTCTTGGATAAAAGTTTTTCCAGAAACACATTAATCAGGTTTATAAGACTGATTTCAACAATGTATGTAAGGGTTAGGTGCCATCATATTACAGTGGATTATAATAGCAGAGTGCATAAGAAAATCCACACACTATATCTGTCTAAAACTGTTTTGTTTCACAATAAATGAATTAATCATGTAATTTCCGTTTTGTACAGCATGTACTTCTAATTTTTGGTTATATTAAGTGCAAAGAAATTAGTGAAAATATAGCTGATGGCCTAGCTAGGCCTATTATTACCACTGCTACTAGGTCTACTATGGCCACTACTAGGCCTACTATTACCACTACTACTAGGTCTATTATTACCACTAGCACTGACTAGGTCTCACTACTACTAGGCCTACTAATACCACCAAAACTAGGCCTACTATTACCACTACTACTAGGCCTATTATTACGACTACTACTAGGCCTACTATTACCACAAAAACTAAGCCTACTACTACCACTAATACTAGGCCTACTATTACCACTACTACTAGGCCTATTATTACCACTACTACTAGGTCTATTATTACCACTACTACTAGGCCTACTATTACCGCTACTAATTGTATTAAAAAGTCTGTACTGACCTCTAACTTGGTGGTCATCAATTACACAATGAATAGATTGTTTTATGATAAAATTTATTCTCATATTTTAAATCACTTTCCAGAATTTTTATGACCTCATGTTTCACCACTAAATATTTTCTAGATCATATAGATATTTATTACAGTAAATATCCATTATTATGTCTTTAAAACAATACTAGTAATACTGAAAATTAATGTTGACATTGCTATTATTCAATATTTCACATACTTATCCCGAGTGTATATGGTGATTTAATTTATTTTTTAGAATATCGCCATTATAATACTTTGATAAATATAGCGCTCCTCTGCCATTCACGTTTATTTCAACACGACTCATCCTTTGTAAAAGATGTTTAAAACAATGTCTATCACCAGGCTACGTCAATGTATTGTGGTACTGTTTTAGAATTACGCGCCGCAAACACTCCCTTTAATGGCGGAAGCTAGCCGGTTCAATTTGTGACATTTTTCTTGCCTGCCACTCACAGGTATGTGTCTCTAGTAAGTATTACAAACTCTTTGTATCTAACCAAGAGGAGTTTCTATATCTAACTCGTTGCCAGCAAGCTAGCTACCAAAGCAGCCACCAGAGCGCATTACTTCTAGCAAGTGTGCACGCAGGATAGCGCAGCCAACTTGGAATCCATCACGGAAACAAGCATCGTCTGAAACACAGTCTAACATATACAGTCGCGCAGCTTCAACACTTTTTTTGCCAACATTCACGACATTAGCGCCCAAGCGGCAGGCAAGGCACTGGTCATAGTGTTGAAACAGTCTCGTTCAGACAGCACGTGCTTGGATGCGAGATGTTATAATAACGTTTTAATTATGCGTCGGAATAAAAGCAATGTGTGCAGTGACGAAAATTGCAGTAACAACAAGTTTAAATCTCCGAATTTGTCGTTCTTCAGATTCCCTAAAGACCTAGAGAAAATCATAACTCAGTCATAAGCAATAATCCATATTGTAGGTAGCCTACGTATTGTGTTCTATAAAACATTTATTAGTTATCGGTTACCTATCTGTATGTCAGGAAGGAGTGTTTAAATAAAAACAAAGTAAATACCTGTTACAGTATATTATTTTTTTGCAGAGATCATTATGTGTAAATGTGTAACCATTCCAATTTTGGATAATGTATGTACAGTTGTTAATGCAAGTAATTCCATAATGTTTGTATTCGTGTTTTTTTTTTCTTTATATTTTTCAAAAGTTGAATGTTATATTGCATTCAAGTAGGAATCATGGTGTTAATTTTTTAAGAATTCATGGAGTATTGTAATCTTTTTACAAAATATTCACTTCTTGAATAAATCCAGACTGTGTCCATAAGTTTGTGATGTACTGGTGCAGATTAATGTGGCAGACGTATTAGGTTCTCAAGAAATAAAAGAGCCTTTTTTAATTTAATATAAAAAGCAATCTTTTGTGTAATAATTTGCATAACTGTTATTGGTGTTTATTTTACATTCCCAGTGATTATTTGAGCCGTTCAGAGCAGAAGTGTTATAAGTCAAAATTAGGTAATGAGAAACAGTAAAAATTCTGTAAAATACAGCGCAAAGTAGCAATTAATATATCCTTCGTGCTATTCACTGACTACTAATAGTTTAAATAAATTCAATATTAACCGCTACTTTGCGCTGTAATTTACAGTATCTTTACCCATTTTTGACTTCACTTCTGCTCTGAAAATAAAATTAGGCCTACATTTTCCGAGTTAATTGAAGTTACAATTTTTTCAACAAAATTGTGTGTTCATTTATTTGTTCTCACCTACGTCATATTAACAGTAAGTGCATGTAATTTACGTATTATATAGGTAGGATAAGTTAAAATTAAGCTTATGTGTGAAAATTGGAAACGCAATGTAAAATGCTGTAAACTTGTCATAAAAATTTAAACCATAATATGAGTACTATTTGTCACTTAAAATAATAAAGGAAATACCGATTCATAAGAAATGGAAAAATAATGAACTTCATAAATCATTGTCTGTCATATTAAGGTTTAAATCCTCCCTTTTTATTTTCAAGCTTACTTCAGCGGCCGAGTTTACCCCAATTTTTGGTATGGAAAATAGTTAATTTCTCAGGAAATAGGGAGAGGAGTTCACCGCGCGATGTACCCTACAATTTTGAAGCTACTAATTTTGACTCTTCTCACAGGAAATATAGAGTTCCAATGATTAATAAATATATTTAGGAATGAATTGAATTAACCGCGCACGTACGAACAATTATATTATTTCAAACCATGATACATGATCAGGGCCATGATTCAGTTGTAAGGAGCAGAAAGAATTACGTTTATTCCCAGCTTCTGAAACTTATAGATTAACTGCGTGTGAAATTCTTCTAGGATTCTAAAGTACAATTAATAAGAGCCATATACACTTACTGTATAGCATAAAAATATAAAATAAATTAAGCAAAACCCGTTTTCTAATGTGTAATCATATGTCGTATGCACACTTTTAACTTGTCTGCCGCTAGAGGGCTACTGTCGCGCCAGCTGTCAAATATTGGCATATTTTATATGTATGAGTTGCGCGACTGTATATATTAGACTGTGGTCTGAACCGAGCTTAATTCGCATGAAAAATAATTTCAATCAGTGGGTCGAAAACGACACACTTGGGCATAAATGGGTTTTTTCCAATACGTCTAATAGTAGCCAAATATCATTTTTTGCCATTCATTTTCGTTTCTTTTTCATATAATACAATGGAAGCGGTAACAAAATTCCATAGCAGAAGCTTTCACGATTTTTTAAATAATACAAATCAAGGTGATTCGAAACCAAAGGTTACTAAAATGTTACTTTCGTCCACTGGGCTTTGCCACAGCGCGGTTATTTATTTATTTATTTTCAATGTTTTTATGTTTAATATTGGTCGACCAGCAAACTTGCTACACAGACCACTTTTAAATGATGGAATATCACATGCAGAATATCATGTTGAGGTTGGCTCTAAAGGCTCCTCTAATTAATTTAAATTAATTAATGAAACATTTTTATGAATTATGTGAACAAAAATATGATGATTTTCTGTGTTAAATTTATGAAGAGTCGTCAGTTTCACTAAGAAGAATGTCTTGAGGGAGTTTCCTTTTAAGTCGAGATGGCTTACAAGATCTTGCTCTAATGTTATGTGTAGACATCGGATTTTTAGGCACTAAAAATTGCAGTTTTAGGCGCCTAAAATTAGCTCAAAATTTGTAAAATTAGGTTCTATTTTAATGAAAATAGGCATTTTAGGCACATCAAGGTATCATACTTATTTCTTTCGCTGAAATTTTTAGTTATACACTAAAATACGCACAAAAAAGTATGTTTAAACATTAAAAAAGAATACTATATTATATTTATAAACAGAGCTGCACAAATTTTATATATTGAAACTAATGAAATAATGATTATTGATATCAAGATTACTCATTTTAAGTTATTGAAATTCAGTTCCATGCTCAAACTTTATTATAATTATCTGCACAGTACACCACCAGAATTTCTTCTAAATTCTCTACAGTTAACCTTTGCCTTTTGTCACTGAGAATCATTTTGAAAGCAGAAAAACTTCTTTCAACCGAAACTGATGTGAGAGGCGCAAATTTTAAATTAGGTACAATAGAAACATCAATACTTACTGGAACATTTACACTTTCCCCCCGATATCACTCTTGATACTTTTTCCAACAATGAAAATCCTACATTCTTATTTAATACGTTGTCCTACTTATTTTTAACTTTTTTCCCAGTTTCGCCCAAAGCAGAATGTACGTTCACTTGAGCTTCCTTTACTATTGCTATTTGGCTACAAAGAGATTGTTTTTCACGTTCTAATTGTTCAATGCTTGCAGGCATGAAAGAAAAGTTTGATGTTATGTAGGCAATATCGTTTTTCACTCGTGAGTCATTCAGACAATCTTTCACTGCTTTCACACACGCTGCACTATCAGTTTCAGGTAATTTATCAATAACTGTGACCACTTCTTTAAAATGCTTGGAATAATACACCACTGTCTGAATCCAGGTTCCCCATCGTGTAACAACCGGCTGAGGTGGGAGTGGGATATCTGGAAAGTTCTCTCTGAATATTGAAATCCTGGATGGGGCTTTACAAAAACATTTTCTTGTGTTAGAAATAAACGAATTGACAAGAGGAAATGCATTCCGGATTGTTTCAGAAACCCTGTGAAGGCCATGTGCTAGACAGGTTACATGCGTGAGGTTAGGATAAAATGTTTTAAAATGCTGCAGCAACCATGTATGAGGCAGCATCAGTACAAGACAACAGAACTTTAGAATCGTCTATATTACCCGAGTATAAAGACTGTAGGCCTTTATTTACAAAATAAGCAATGGCTTGGCTATTCACTTTCGAAAGTTCCTTAACACATACGAGGTGTGGAATCGAAGATCCATCAGGACTAAGTTTTCCTACTACCATATTTGCTATATACCTATTCATAGGATCTGAGATTTCATCCACAGAGACCCATATGTAAGAATCACCTATATCCTCCCGAATGGAAGCTAAAGTTTCATTGTATATTCTGTCTAAGTAATTTTTTCTTAGGGTCGACTCAGATGGGATATTTTGTTTGCAGTATTTTTGTAAAAACTGTCTTAAAACCGGATTTTCAATTGCATTCCAGGGAATGTTAGCAGCAACAAACGCTCTGGTTAAAGCAGCATAGAAATTGCTGCTGAGATTGGATGAAGTAGGCTGTGTTAGTAAAGTTTGTTGCAGTTGATTTTTCTGCTGAGCTTTAGCCTTATGAGCCGCTCCTTGCACATGCTGCTTTAGGTGGCACTTCTTTTCTTGCGAAATCTAAAAATGTAAAGTAAACTGAATTAAAATAAAATCCTAATTGTTGTATTGCCGTATTTCTATCACAAAGTTAGTGGGTTCGAACAATCAAAATTTTAATGACCTGCAAATACTTTAACTATCGGAATTTAAAAGGTTAAAGTGTAGTGGTCTTAAAAAGAATTATACCTCAGGATAGCTCAGTCAATGTATAAATATTATAGGCCTACTCATTAAAATTAATAGAATTTACATATTAGAATTTATATACAGTATTTCAACTATTGTTACATACCTGTTTGCTACAAATCTTGCAGAATATTATTTTTCCATCATAAGTGAATTCTGAATATTCTGTTAGCCATTGCCGGATCAATGTAGATTTTGCACTTATATTTTTCGGCATTATCGCGTTAAACTTCACAGGAAAACGTCCTACCGCTCAAAACTTCTCAACACAAATAAGGTGAGGGAAAGAGCAACTGTTAACGAGCATTCAAATGAACAGTTGTTATTGAGATTCAATTGGACAAAAATACAAAGTTCCACTTATTGTTGCATTTCCTGGTAGTGTTAACACTAGGAGGGCCATTCATTTAAATATTTTGTAACGGTTTACCCTACTAATTCGCAGTTTTACGACTTTTCACAAATATTTCAAAAACACTCTTTCTCCAAAAATTGTGATTTTATGACACTCTGAAGGGCAGTACAGCTAATCGGTTTCAGACCGAAAACAGTCATTTTTATAGTATAGTATATCTATGAATCGGTAGCAGCACATGTTGTGATTGTTGCCTGCTTCAAAACTAAGGTTGGTTCTTTGTCGGCATTTATGCCTCCAAACATGTTAAATTCGGTGAAATCTATTGCGAGTGTCGTGAGATTCAAAACATTTTGTTTCCTTTATCAATGGTTTCATGGCCGGTGTGAAGCAAACTTTCCACTTTTTAAATGCCTTAAATTTCGCAGTGAATGCATGTATAAATTATAAAAAGTAACAGTAAAATGCGAAACTTTACAGTGACTTAGGCATTTTTAGGCGAATATTAACAAATTAGGCTCTAATAACCGTTTTAGGGCATTTTAGGGCACTATAAAACTCTTTGAATACCTTTCAATTTCCATGAAACACAAATATTAATTATTATTTTTACTTTTCTCCTAAAGAAACAAAATTGGCATTTGCCCTAGAATCCGATGTCTGGTTATATGTCACAGCTCCAGGAACACCAGGAAGTTTGTTGAAGAAAGATTTTGACATTGAATGGAAGTACTGTTCTAGTGGAAGAATTCCCAATTCTTGATGTAGTTGTTGATTTCTTACAAACCAGGGGGCATTTGTTGCAGTACGCAGGAACTTGTTCTGGAGAACTTGTAGGCGATGCATATGTGTCTTATTTGCTGTCCCCCACACTGGCGCTGCATAAGTTAAAAGAGGTCGTACAAGCGAGGTGTAGAGTAGCATTGAACAGTCCAATCCAATTTGTGAACGTCTATTATCCAAAGGGTATAATTTTCGAATTCTAGAAGAGGTTGGTGTGACAATGCGAGTTATATGGGCATTCCATGTAAGTTTCGTGTCTAATAATATTCCCAAATATTTGACAGCTACTTGACTGGAGAGCTATGTAACTTGTTCATTTAGAAGAACCAAAGGAGGTGGATTATCAATAGGCCTTAAAGAGAAGATTTTAGCTTCCGTCTTGGTAATGTTAAGTAGTAATCTCCAGTCAGAGAACCAATTAGAGAGCTCCTGTAAGGAAGTCTGAAGAGTACTGATTGCAGTATTTAGCTCACTACGAGAATAAAAGAGAACTGTATCGTCAGCATACATAGCTATGTGTGACGGTTGTAAACATGGAATGTCATATGTGAAGATATTGAAGAGAAGTGGTGACAGTATAGATCCTTGTGGTACTCCGGCTAAAACTGGACGAAGGGTTGATTTAATGCCATCTATACGTACTGAGAACTGACGCTCAGATAAAAAACTTTTCACGATGCGTGTGAGATAGTCAGGAAAACCAATTCTATATAACTTTAGCATTAGACCATCATGCTAAACAGTATCAAATGCTTGGGCAATATCCAGAAACACAGTGGCAGTATACTGTTTTTCTTCAAAGACTTTTATAATGGATTCAGTGACTCTTTGCAGTTGGTGTGTTGTAGAATGTTTTGTACGAAAGCCAAACTGAAAATCTGGTATTATCTTGTTTTGGAACGTAAATTTACAAATGCGATGATGAATAACCTTCTCAAACAATTTCGATAGCGTGGGCAGTAAGCTAATAGGTCGATAACTTGATAGCAAGCGCTTAGGTTTGTTAGGCTTATGAAAAACAATGATTTCAGCAAGCTTCCAGGCTCGAGGAAAGTGCCCAATTAAAAGGGCAGCATTGAAAATTATCGTCAAGTAAGTGAGAGCTTTGTTGGTGAGCTTCTTTAGTACAATGTTGGGTATAAGATCATGGCCTGGAGATTTTTTATTTGGAAGCCTTTGAATGAAGTGAGACAATTCTTGTGGAGTAGTATAGGAAATTTTCTCTGGCACAGTCGGTTTATTAATATTTTCTATAAGTTCTTTTTCTAATTCAGAGGTAGTCTGTTCATTTTTATTCTCGTTTGGGGTGAATACATGTTGATAATGAGATGCAAGCAAGTTACATTTCGACTCTGTGTCTGTGGCTATTTGAGAGTCTAACCGAAGTGTCGAGATGACTGTTGGCTCGCGTAGAATATGCTTTGTAGCGTACCAAAGAGTATTATCAGCTTCAGATAGAGATGATAAGTAAGACTGATATGACTGCAGGCGATGTTGTTCAAGATTTGTCTTGACTAATCGTATGAGATAATTCAGCTTCTTCCGCTGCCATGGTTGCCTCTCTCGTTGCCATTGTCTACGAATACGATGTTTTTCCTTAATTAATTGTAGTATGGAAGATGGTAAGTAGTAACGTGTTAATGGCCGCTTGGAGCATATTGTAGAATAATTTACACATGAGCATATTGTGTCCGTAAAATGTTGAACATCATTGTCAATATCTGTTGCTGTTAGTGGATGATATTCTGTGACTAACATTGAGTCTAGAGTCAACTGAAATTTATCCCAATCCACAAAACCATTAATAAGGCGTTGCACTTTAGGTGTTACATTAGGAGAGAATTGGAAAGTAATCAACACTGGACAATGATCTGAATCAAGTGCTGTTAATGATGCAATATAAGTTGGTAAATGCATATTCTTTTGAATTCCGATGTCAAGAATGTCGGGAAGATTGGCGAGATTATATGGATAGTGTGTTGGTTCAGTTGGTGCGAGAATATGGAGACCAAGGTTGTTAATGCAGTTGTAAAGACGATGTCCATTTGGGTTCGTTACTCTGCATCCCCATGATAAGTGTTTACAGTTGAGATCGCCCACAAGAAGTGTTGAACCGACTGAGGGAAATAAAAGTGCTAGGTATGCAGTATGTAGCAGATATTTTGGGGGCTTATAAGCACAAAATAGAACAAAATCATGGTTATTTTGACACTTAATTTTGATTCCGACTGTTTCTATATCAGACGTATAAGGAAGAAGGACTTGATGATGTGTAATATTTCGCTTAATTAAAATTGCAACACCACCAGATGCAGTTGATGCATTCCTATCATATCTATATATTTTATATCCTGGAACAGTGAAGACTTCGTTTGGAAGAAGGTGAGTTTCTGTGATGCAGGCTATCATAATATTATGTGTTGACAAAAAGGCAATCAGAGAAGATCGTTTCATTCTAATACCATCGGCATTCCACTTGATTATAGTGAGTTGATGAATAGAAATTTTATTATTTGCTGCCATTCTGGAAGTAAGATGACAGAGAAGAGATAAAGTAATCTTTAATTTCTGACAAGAATGGAGTCAATAAAGTGATAATGTGCGGAATAACCTTAGAGAGTAGATCGGTTAAGAGAGATGAAGTGGAAGATTCTGGAGCAGGTTGACTTATAGGGCGACGGTGACTCTGATCAAAGGATCCTTTCACTGCATTTGCATACGCCTTAGATCGAGAATTTGCTTGAAATTTTGACATTGAAGGATTTACTTGATGTTGAGAATCTTCTGTGCGTTGAATTAATGGTTGCGAAGATTCTGGAACATGAGTCCGTTCTTCTTGTCTTAACTGAACACCACGTGATAGTTTTTCCTTCAATTGTAAATAGTGTTCACAGCCTCTGTAGTTAGCTGGATGTTTTTTTTTTTATGTTTAATATTGGTCGACCAGCAAACTTGCTATACAGACCACTTTTAAATTATGGAATATCACATGCAGAATATCATGCTGAGGTTGGCTCTAAAGGCTCCTCTAATTAATTTAAATTAATTAATTGAACATTATTGTGAATTATGTGAACAAAAATATGATGATTTTCTGTGTTAAATTATGAAGAGTCGTCAGTATCACTAAGAAGGATGTCTTAAGGGAGTTTCCTTTTAAGTCGAGAAGGCTGACAAGATCTTGCTCCAATGTTATATGTCACAGCTCCAGGAACACCAGGAAGTTTGTTGAAGAAAGGGTTATCTATTTCTGGAAACAGGATTATGCTCATGATCGCGATCAGGACTGTGACACACTACAACTCCGATCGCGATTATATCGATAAGCGTTATTAGTGACTGTAGTCTGTCACTAGTATAACAGAAATTTTTGACTGCTTCTTGACCCAACCTTACGTATCGTCACGCCCACTTTGTTTTGGGCGCTTATGTCAATGGCGGTCGCTCTTTCAATTTTATTCAAACATGGCGACGCAATGGCCACTCTATAATCTCTTTCTAACTCGTTGGTGAGATCAAAGACGTTATAGTTATACTAGGTGAACATGAAGTTTCGATCCATTTCTGTGAAAAACATATTTTAGATTGAAACCAGTACAGTGAATGTAGACCGTAGGACACAGTAACACACAATTCATCAAAGTTTATTCCACATGGCCACCCTGAACCTCCACACATAACTCCCAGCGACGCACGACTTTGTGAAACACCCTCTCTAGCATTGGAAGTGTGATCTTAAGCACCGCCTACCTGATACGCTCCTTTAAATGGTCAATGGAGTGATTTTGACTTTATGCACGTCTGATTTGATATACCCTCATGCGAGAGAGGTGTGAGGTCAGATGTGGTGTGAAGCCCTACCAATCCACCTACGTGGAAATGTGTCATTTAGGTAGTCACGAAAAACCCGAGCAAAATCAGGGGTGCTCCATTCCGTTCGAAAACCACCGTTTCGAAGATGCCATCCTGCTGCAATTGTGGTTGAAGGAACTTCTACAGCATGTTCAGATACGAAATGCCTGTGACTGTGGATTCTGCGAAGATGAGTGGTCCAAAAATCTTAGACTTTGTAATCCCAACCGCACGTTGACTTTTGGAGTGTTTCGTTCCCACTCGAGGATCTCATTAGGCTGTTCATCTGCCCAAGCTTTGCAGTTGTGTCGATTGACCATGCCACATGTGTGGAAGATGGCTTCGTCGCTAAAAAGCACATGTTGTAGCAAGTTATCCTCTTCGACTGTCTGCAACAGGTCGCCACACATTGCTTCGCGACTAACTTAGACCTCCCTTTCCAGCTTATATCGAATTTGGAGGTGGTATGACTGTTTTTTCAAGTTGTAGTGGTACACCCAACTCGCGACTTAACCTCCTGGTTTATGCTTTTGGGCTTCTGGTAATTGCATCATCTACCTGTTACACAGTTTTAGCCGGAACACTGGGCCTACTGGAACGTTTCTTATCCTGCACACTACCCGGGTCTTAAATATTTGAACCAGTAGTCTGATATTAGCCCTAGTGGGAGCAGGTTTATGAAATTTTCTTACAAAGTCCACCTGCACCTGGCTGTAAGTTAAACCCCTCACGCGCGCAGAAACCACAGCTATTCTTTCTTCAATGGATAGCATCTTTCAGATTACCTATGAAACAAACACATAATCAGCCGGCCGTTTTCACAGAAATGGATCGAGACTTTATGTTCTCTCTGTATAGGGGAGACCCGGGCAAAACGAATTACCCGGGCAAAGAGAATAATGCCTATTTCTTAGAAACGCCAACATGTTGCTATGTTGGGGAAGAATCTCAACCAGATTTAGCTGCTGGAACTGACTTGTCGTCATTCTAGCTAGTGAAAGAAGAAGTCAGCGTGTGTTTGAAGAAAATTGATTATTTTCTTAAAATATTTCAAGATAAGAGAAACAAATATACAACACACAATACTGCAGAAACTTTTTGTTATGTGATAGTAATATATAGGCGATACGATTACTTCTAAAGTGCCGTACTTACGAAGAACATTATTGACGTTTATGTTTGTATAACCTTAAATGAAAAGCGAAATGGCGTCTGCGGGCAAAGCGAATAGGGCAAAGTGGATAACTTATCCGCTTTGCCCTGCCACCTTTATTTGACTATATAAGTGTTAGCTGTATTTTTGTATATATTTGTCTATTGTAATAAAGAATATTATATCATTTTACATAGTGGAGGCATTAAGTCACACTAATTATATTATAAATCAGTAACACTGATCTTAATTTTTACTTAAAAAGGTCGTAATGTGTTTTCAGATAGTTTAATTTTTCAAGAGGAAGACGGAACAAGCCAAATGGTGTGAGTAAGCCATGAAGAAAGCACTTGAAGAAATAAAATCTTCCAATCATTGGTTCTGCTATCTGGCCATACAACCATAACGTGTTTGTTGATGAAGATTTTGCTCCAGATCGACTTACAGATCGCCCACTTGAGATAGAAATCAGCGAAACGACAGCTGGCTCAGATTTAACCAATTCTGCGGTGCCAGCTTCTTCAGCGGCTGAAGAAACAGTTAATGCTCACCTCTGTGATGTCGTTATCTTCAGAGATTGACGAAATATTCAATACATCAATTATACTCAGATTTTCAGTTCAGGTTACACCAAAACCCTCAACAACGTCAGCAAGAGAATCCAAGTCAATTCTTTTGATTTAGACCAGTGCCAAAAGTGGATGCTCGAAAGATACGAGTTCAACGAATAAAATGTCAGCGCTCTGAAGTTCTTACATCTACTGTATACCGATTAAAAACGCTGAAAGAGAAGTAACTTATGGGCAGGAGCAAAAGCAGAAGAAATCCAAGTCTTCAGTTCTAGTGAAACCCCGACTTGTTCAAATTTATATTTTGTACTAATCTAACGTGCTGTAATGGGCTGTAAATAAGATATCCTATCGTATAATATAATTCATTAACATCATATTTATGTGTTGATTTAATTTTATTATCAGTGAATAAAAATTAAATAGAAATGTGAGAAGGTTATAGGGATATTCACTTTGCCCGGGTTAATTATTCGCTTTGCCCGGGTACCCGGGCAAAGCGAATAATTAACTATATGTTCTTTCTCAAATCATATCACTGTCCGTAGGTTCGAGAAACGAATTGCTGTTCTGTAGATATGTGGATAACATGTGTCACAACCAATGTCATGAAGATTTTATTTCGGGAGCACCAAAATATAGTCTGTGGCATTGTTTGTTCTTAGCTTATCCGCTTTGCCCGGGTTTCCCCTATCTATACACACAATTGGCGCTGGTGTCGTGTACAAATTTGAAACCTCTTGCGCAGGTTTGCTCCCATGTTATGGGAGCACAAATGATTGTTTCTATAAAACATACGCGGTTTAGAAAATGTCATTGGGTATATAGGCGTTTTCTTAGCGGATATCCGCCTTCACTACAATATAACTAAACTTATTTACGTATTTTTTAACATATAATAAGTAAATTTAAATACTGCAATTAAGCATTGCTTTAAATATAAACACTTTATATTGCTCATAAATATACTTATGTTATATTAGTTTATTTATATTTCCAATGACCGAATACATGGAATATTTTTACTTCTGTTATTTTATATACGTTAGAAAATACGTAAATAACTTATTTAAGTTATATTACAAAGTGAGGGATGTCCTCTAAGAAGACGCCTATATACCCAATGGTATTTTCCAAACACCTAACGCACAATAATAATAATCCTCAGTGTTTTGAGAATCAGAGGCGATATAACTCTTTAGAACTTTCAACTGCTGGCATTCATTACAGTTCCTTCATTCTTACATCATTCTCAATGATGGAATATTGTGAAAATGTGATTGTATGCATTGCTGGCTTTGTTGTTAAATCATTAACAAAATATGGTGTAATAAATCCAAATACTCAAATTATGGTACGTACCAGCAGCAAACAAAATCTATTTTCTTTCTTTTTAACGACAGGTTGTCTTGTCATATTATCATATGAGATTATAGAAATATGCCGCTTAAGTGAATGAACGATTATACAGATATTGACAGAGAATAATGGCACATTACCAACCAACCAAGGATCTCTTTTACATCGTGTGAAAGACAATGTGTTCTAACAATAGAACACTTGTACAATCTTCTGTAACTAGGGACCGGATTTTTATGCAATTACATATTATATTCCCTTCAACCTAACCGTATATAAATAACAAATCTTTGCGAATCTTATAATTACCATTAATATATTAAAATCTGATATTACATATTTTTACATATTTACCCCACATTACATATTATGGATTGGTATTACATAAATCTACATATTTAGAGGTTTTATTCATTTTTACTTCTCTGAAAGAAAAAAAGAATTCTGCTGGGGAAGTTTACAGTTTGAAATACATATATTTAAAAAGCCTTTTTACCTACCCAAGAAAGGATATATTTCGGGACGAAACATAGCGTCCTTAGTTCCAGAAGTAATAGAGGCACTCACCCCATACCGCCCACTGTAAATATGAGTGGACAAGAGGCAACCTTTCTCATACAACTATTGTAAAATCACTCAGAAAATAGCGTCGCCTTCATGCGGTAAAATGGGACGAGGACGACATGATTTGTCTCGAAATATAATTGTTCTGCACATGTCTTAACAAGCCGTTCCCATGCAATTTGCAACCTTACATACCCTCTTCCTAATTCTTCCAGGGAAAACCCGTGTCAAGTCTGACATGAGACTTCCACGTTATTGCATGACCTCTTTATTTTAAATTTAGTAGACCTATACGGAAATGGGATTTCCCGAGCAATTAGAAAGTATGGTTCTGGGCTGGAATAATCCTACCCTACTGAATGAGACAGGAATGTCACTTTCCAAACAACAGTTTGTAAATGCCTATAGTTTGAGGTTTTAGTAGGTACTTGTTTCTTACAGGGAGCAGCTAAAATGCATGTGTCCCACATCTCCCCTTATTTTCTCCTAATCCAGTAAAGCGAAACAGTGCTTGCAGTACTGTTGTGTTATTCATTTCACTCAGTTCTCTAGTTTTAGTACCGGTACTTACAATACCTATAAAGTGCAAGTGAGTTTATCTACTGCTTTTAACTAACTAAAATGGCCCTGTAACTTCAACCCTAACGACAAAAATAAAATCATGGATTGCAATGGACGCCTTTATTTCACTACAGATGGAAAAATAGTAATGTGTCAAGAGTGCTGTAAAAAAAGTCGGGTGCTCTATGAAATCACAACTGGAGAGCCTTACCTATCCTATACCTGCCAGATATTGATATTAAATATTTTCAAGATTTTACATATTTTGGTACATATTCAGCTTATTTTTCTTATGCCTTGATATTACATAAAAATCCAGTCCCTATCTATAACTATAGGACCATATTTTAGAAAATGGGTTTCCAGATTCCCCCGAGAATCATATTTTAAACTTGTTGAACTGAACATAGAAGTACATAAAGAGCTACCGGCGTAGCTCAGTCGACTAAGGCCTGCCGATCCGGAGTTGCGCTCGGGCGCGGGTTCCGATATCCCCAAATGTAAGGCGAATGTCAGGTAATCTATGGCAAATCCTTGGCCTTGTCTCGCCAAATAGCGTCTCATTATCATCAAGACCATCGATGCTAAATAATCTAGTAGTTGATACGGCGCCGTTAAGTAACAAACTAAGAGAAAGTAGCCTACTACATACTCGTAAAAAACAGATGTCACCATACAGCTTAAAGTTACTGGTACAACACGACTTCACTAAACAACATTTAACGAAGTCAATGATAATAATAATAATAATAATAATAATAATAATAATAATAATAATAATGAATCAAGGGGCAGGATGTTCTGTACACTAGGCCTGAGTTCTACTATAGAGCAATTCCACATGTAACTGACTGACATTTACAGTACACTTTGACAGCAAAATGTCTGCCTAAATTGTATAATGGGTTGAAATTAGACTGTGTCACAGCAAGATTTTATAGAGGGATGTGTATACTTAAGATACATATAAAAATAAACGTCTTTAATAGGAAAATTATACTATTTATTTACGTCCAAAGTGTGTGTGTAACAGACAGACATAAATGTCAACTCTCTCTTCGGGTGAACATGGTTCTCCACAGATTTCTCTGAAATGTCATTCCTGATACAATTTTGCAAAATATAGTTCGGAAAGGAAATTGTAATCTTCAGTTTAAGTTGAAAACGACCTCCAAACCACGATTAGTAATGGAGTTATGGCCGAAAAAGTGATGTGTAACAGACTGACCTCATTCTGTAACTGACTGACATCTCTGAATTATAAAATGAAGTTGCACTTACAGAACCGTAAATAGTACAAAACAATATGAAACTTGATAAGTAGTAAATTAATATAACGATTAATTTAAATGAATAATATGTTTTCCAGAATACAAAAATTAGTTTGCTTAACCATGCATCTTAAATGACATAAATTAATGCACATAGAAGTATTACATAGGCCTACTTAATAACATATATAGTTCTTTCTCTGTGATTAAATACTGTACATACAAGCCATATGCATTGGTGTTTAATTTCAGGACTATAAGAGTGTCGCAGCAACCTTGACAGCGCTTATCACTCTATGTGGCATCAACTCCCCAGCGTAAGACAGTATGTTACGTTATTCAAGCGCGTTCCTAATCATCTGCCACTGACCTCCTTATCGATTACGATAAGGTGACGCAGATCACAGTTTATATTTCCCATGCCTATGGCAGTTATATATTATATTCATAATAATAGATTAGAATGTTGAGTTCTACTTTTAGATTGAATTTGAACCATTGGAATTAAACACGTAGAAGCACTCCACGGCACTCGTTGACTCACTTATTTAGTCTAACAAGTATGTACTGCAGGAACACTGTCAATATGTCACTTGTTGTCTGAACAAACTTTAGTTTCTTTTCACACACGGAACCTGTGGACCTTTCGCACTGATTGTTCACAAGGCAGTTGTACATATTCTACAACAAAGGGATCTAACACTTTCACATAATGAACTCCATGAGATGCCGGAATAGGTGCAAGATGTTCAAATCGTTTTTCGAGATACTTCTTTCCTTCGTCTATCTCAATCTGTGCTACCTCCTTAACAATAATTTGGATGTTTTTTATTACTCACAATGTTACAAAATTCTGTAGCGCTTTGTATCTTCTTCCCCGATTTCGCAGGCATCCATGCCATCCTTTTTACTTGGCCTCCAATCACATCCATGGCCCCTTTGCCATGATGTGACTGAAAGAAGTTCCATTCTATGTTAAATCCAAATATGCGGGCAAGCAATGTCACATTGCTCAATGTTTACTTCTGTTCAAAATGACTCGCTGCTTTATCTGAAAATATTTTTACCACCTCAATGTTCGGAAGAATCGCCAAAATTTCCGAAAACACTGCATATTTGTCATGTGCTACATAATCTGACACTAATGCAGAGGATTTCTTCTGAACTTCCCTGTCACCTTCCTGTTTAAACCAGGCAACAGCAGTAAATATTGAGACCTGCTTATTGCTCCAATGAGCTGCCTGAATCTCATTTTGCTTTTTTCAGGTATAATTACTGCACACTTATCACCAGTTCACGTATAACTTCACCAAGGCCTTCCAAGTAACTAAGCACACTGTGAGAATGAACAGCATAACAGCTGAGAGCGCGACATGTCAGTCACTCACAATGGCGCTGCGGAAAACAAAATCACTTTAGAAGAAAATGTTCCAATACTTTTTTATTGGTCATGTAGTAATAACGCAGAATACCAAAGGAAATTTTAATCTGTCAATTATTGTGCTGTGTGGAAGAGTTTTTGTATGTTTCTTGTGACGGACTGATCGTAACTTACAATACAAATAATTATAATGATTTAAAGTTATTTAGGATCTTAGGATACTTCAACTAATTTCATATTTACTTCAAGGAAAGACCAAAATATAGTATACAAAAAAGACGGCTCGAAATAAAACAAATTTACGTGTCCAAATTGTGACACGAAACATAAGTATCTATACGTGTTTTTTTAAGCGTTTGGAATATGACAAGACCTGCAGCAAGTTATAGACTAAAAGAAAGAGTATTTTAAACATTATCTTACGAAATAAGGCGATTTAAAGTATAAAGAAACATATTTCTTCAACAAAAATACTCCTACATCAATTTGAAGAAATTCACCTCAGTATGACATTTTCGTGGAATTGCTCTATATGACTAATTAATACATGTGACGTTTATTTGATACTACGGCTGTGATAATAAGCTAATGCATGGTAGGCCTACTTATATTTCAAAATAAAACATTAGGTACGTGTTTTTATTTACATGTGTATATTTTGTGATATGGAAGCAGATAAATAATAATTGTTCGGTTCTCGTCAACATCAAAACAAACATGTGTTTACAATATAGGTCTAATGTAATGTCTTACACAGGTGCTCAGTGTTTTGTATATAATAGTTAATACTAACAACTTTTCTTTCATCTGAACTATTACTACAATATACATTTGTATTTCTGTTCGCTCTGTATGTTGTCAAATAACTGTACAACTTCTTTGGTTACAGTTCCAATCTTCTTTCGTTTCATGTGAAACTAACGTTAACTAAGCTTGATTATGTACATAATGTGATCGCTTTAAATGTTAATAGGATTATTTTTCATTTATTCATTCATATTGATTTATAAGAGACACCAAGCACATTACCAGTATATTAAACATTCAGCACTGCATAGTACAGCCGTCTGCTAGCCGGTACTTCTCCTAAAACATGGCGGTGGACGCAAGCTTCAATTTGTCCCTACTGTAAACTTATGCGCAACCTCGGCTGTAGGGGTTTGAGTGAGAACAACAACCAGCATAGTAGCACACACGGGTGCCATCGCCGTACTCATCAGAGAATCAAGCTTGCTGGCCAGCAAGAAAACACGCAACGAAACAAGCACCGTGGGAACTAGGCTTAAGTCTCATAAGGCATGAAGATTAAGTGAAGAAAATGTGTCATAGTCTAAGAACTCGTCAAAGTGGGGTAATATGCTTTGAGTGTTAATGTGGGCAAACTGTAGTGCACGAGGGTGAAGAGAGAGAGCGGATTTTAGAGGACTGATTTCTACCTGAAAGTTACTGACTATTGTTTGGGGGTGAACAGGGGTCGTTGTATTCCACAATGTTAGAGACTGGCAGACCATTTCTGTTACTAATACTAATTTTTTCCAACTTAAAACCTCATCTAAGCCAAAAACAAACTCTGTACTAAACTAAAATGGAAATACAGTAACTAAAAATGCTAAGGACTAAACTCTAATAAGCTAATCTAAACCTCAATAGGATTATATGTAATAAGAAAAATGGAGAAAAAATGTAAACCTAATTTAATGACAAAAGAAACAATGAATGAAATGTTTAAGTAGCATACAAAGAGACACACACTGACTCACTGCAGTTCATTCTTGAGAGTGACTCGCCTCTTCGTATCGACTTGTACTGTTACCGGTACTAGATATAATAACTCAAGTTTTTTTTTTTTTTTTTGCAGGCAAAACCTCAAAAGTCTCTTAATCCTTTGCAGCATAGTGGTTGTTCAGAAGAACAACAGGTTTCTTTCCTTCTAAATTTTATGGCACAGATATTTCACCAAGAAACCATCTCTTGAGTATACATAGAGGTGCCATCTGTGTTTTGAAATTGTGTGCAGAGTGAATATGTTGAAAAAAAATGATCGAAGCTTTGTTATAATCCATGATATGAAAAACATAAAAAATTAATTTGTGCTCCAAAGGATTAAGAGCTTCGTCACTGTAGACCTATTTTTTTTGGTTATTTTACGACGCTTCATCAACTGCTATGGTTATCTAGCGTCTGAATGAGATCAAGGTCATAACTAATGCCAGCGAAATAAGTCCATGGTCCAGCGCTGAAAGTTACCCAGCATTTCCTCTTAATGGATTGAGGGAAAACCTCAGAAAAAACCTCAATCAGGTAACTTGCCCCAACCAAGATCGTTGCACGGTCAGGCATGCTAATCGTTACTCCACAGCAGTGGACGCCAATGTAATCAATATTCATAAATGTTGATATAAAAGTGCAGTGAAGGTAATAGAGAGTATTTGGAAGTGAGAAGAAACGGAGAAAAGAGAAGGAAATAGTAGATAAAAGAGAAGAATTCTTATTTCCAACCCCTTTACTTCCACAATCCCGTAAGATACTTGAGTTAATGCACAACTGGCATATGTGAAAATTTGGTGGTTACGGTATTGTGCAGTTGTTCTCAGGTATGTTTCTTGTGTACATGTAGGTATCATTTTCATTAATGCTGCATTCACTGCCATAAACATCACATAGGCCTATTTGTGAATGCGTTTATTTTATTTCTTTCGAAATTAATTCATTTGTCAAAATGTCAAGTTCATTTGTTTTCACAAGTTTCTGAAATCTATCCGACGACTTCTGTAATGAAATACTTTTTTCCTGTAAATTTCTGGAAATATGGTGGTCACCATAGGTGGAGGGAGAAACGTTTCCTTGGGGGGGGGGCAAAGCAAAATCATAGAATCCCCATATAATAGAGTTATGAGGGACATAATAATTTACCTCCTTCCCCCCGTTATAGTTTGACCATGATACAGTAGGCCTATATCGGAATATGATTATTTAATAAAGGTATTTTTGAGGGCATGTTTCTTACAGTATTACATCTACATCCGCAATGTTTCGGACTGCGTTGTATAGGGCTTGAACTGTAGATCTACTAAAATTATAATAGGGTATAACTTAAAACAATCTCGCTCTTTTTCTCTTTCGTACAAAAACACATGCATACATCAATAAAACACGTAACAGTGCTAACAGAAACTTTTTTATATGAAGTTTACCTTTCTGAAGATATCATGTGAAATGTAAACTCTAATTATTTTATTTAATTTCGCCTTTAAGTTTATAATTTTTTTGGGATAATTTTTCTTTTTTCTACATTGTTGTGCAGTATGTTATTCATATTTCTCCAAGTAGCAGCCTGAACATCTGCAGACTTCTAACACATGAGTACCAGGGGCGTCTCGTCCTTTGGGGCTTTCGGGGCTCAGCCCCGCATGAAAATTTGTGTAATATATTATTTCAGATATTTACGAACAATTCTCAAATAGAGAGAAAGTTTTGTTCTCTTTATAGTCAAGGTTTAGAATTCATCTGCACGGAGGAGATGCTGAAGTCTTCTATTGTAGAAGCGACAGATAAATTCTAGCTCGAAGATACCAGATCCCCAATACAGACCTTAAGAGGAGAGTATGACGTAGTTCCTGGTCAGGGTTCCTGGTTCGGCGTAGCGCTCAGTGCACAGATATGCTAGATTTTTTTTAACAGATTGTTTCTTCGTAAGTACCAGGTCGGATTTGACCCTTTCCTCTTAAAAGAATTGTAGGAAATCATATGGAAAGTTTGAGCTTAAAATATTCCAAAGCAACGTAACTCTACCAATAGTAGAGTGGCCAAATTGATAATGTCATGTAAGAGAAATCAGTATATTTCTACTTATTAGTGGATTTGGATGGTTGTGGAGGGATGCTAGAAATGTTGTACGAAGAGTTTTGATGTAAGCTAAGAAGTACAATATGCCAAGATCGTCGTACAGATGGCTATTTCGAATGAGATAGTCCGCTCCAGTGATGGTTCGACAGATGGCTTGTTGAAGTCCGTCTGTCGTTGAAGATGTCGTGCATTTGCTTGAGCCCATATTGCACAACAAAATGTCATGTAGGATCGAATTAAAACTTTGTACAACATGGTTTTGACATTTAAAGATGTATAGCTCTTGAAAAATGAGTAAAGAAGCATATATCGTTGGAAGGCCTTCTCACGAATATGTGAGACGTGATGTTTAAAAGTAAGTCTCTTATCAAGAAGAACTCCAAGATACTTGACGATAGTTGTGAAAGGCATATTTTCATTTTGAATGGTTAAGGCCTGTACTTGCAGCGGAAATCTTCTTGTGAAAACAACTGCTTGCGACTTGGAGCCATTTATCTTAACACGCCATTTTGTGGACCATTGGGTAATAATATTTAAGGCTTCCTGCACGTGTAGACAAGTAAAATGAATGTTTATATGCTTCGTATAAATAACAGTATCATCAGCGTATAGCGTAAGTTTACATTTGGGATGAATTGGTATATCACGGACATATGCACAGTACAGGGTTGGACTTAAAACTGATCCTTGAGGAACTCCTGCAGTTATGACGTGAGCGTTGGAGAGACAGCGTCCATTTTGAACACGAAAAGTTCTATCTGTAAGGTAACTGGCGATAAGTTGAATATAATTTATAGGAATGTTAAGATTGTGAAGTTCATATAATAAACCAGTGCCAGACAGTATCAAAAGCTTGCTGAATGTCGATAAATGTAGCTACTATATGTTGTCCAAGTTGAAATCCTCTTTGGACGGATGTTATTAATCTATGAAGTTCTTCTCTGGGACTATGGTGGGGTTTAAATCCAAACTGCTCATGGTGGATGACACCAGGTGCAGTTAAATATGGCTTTAGTCGTGCCAGAATGATAGGTTCAAAAATTTTTCCAAGGAAGTTGGTTAGGCTGATTGGTCTATAAATTTGGGCTAATGTTGGATCTTTTCCCGATTTAACTATTGGTATAATATGTGCTGTTTTCCATGCTGTTGGAAAATAATTATGATGTAGACATGAGTTGACTATCTTCATTAAATGAGGGGCCCGAGATCAAAATGGGGTATGTCATCCAAAGTAAATTTTAAGAAAAACGCAAAAATGTCTTACATCTCATACAAGAAAGATAAAAATGCAGGAATGGCTCTAATTGATGAAGACGTCAGTAGTAAATATGCCTACCATGTTTATTCAAATCATAATGTCCAAATATTCGTTTTGTAAGAAAATTTAAATTTTTATATCCCATTTTGATGCATTTATTTTGAAACTCATTACTCTAATTTTACATTACTTGATCTAATTATCCTTTTAAACATGTTTTCGTTAAAATAAAGATTTCGAAGTACTTTTATTTTATTTTTAATAGCAGTATTCCCAAAACAGTCACAAGAAACTTCAAAAACTGGAAGTGTTTTACTTAATAATTAGAGTAATTGCATGGTTTTACGAAAATTATAAAAAAAATCACTCTTCAAACATATTCACAGGAATCTTTAACAAGGAAAATATCTGAGCGTTTCGCATGGGACTCGCATTCGGGGGTCCGTGATTCGATTCCCAGACCAACTAATGTGAATGTTACTTAGCCAAATGCCGGGTTGGAATTTTCATTGCAATGTTCCATTTTCTCTTCCCTTCCCGTGTAGAAAAAGAATGTAGATTTTCATATCAAATCATTCATCTTTCTCATCTCATTCAATAGCCAACCGTTCTTTGGTTCCCATCCTTCTGCTACATTTTTTATTTTTATTTTAGTAGGTTATTTTACGACGGTATCAACATCTTAGGTTATTTAGCGTCTGAATGAGATGAAGGTGATAATGCTGGTGAAATGAGTCCGGGCTCCAACACCGAAAATTACCCAGCATTTGCTCATATTGGGTTGAGGGAAAATCCCGGAGAAAACCTCAACCAGGTAATTTGCCCCGAGCGGAAATGGAACTCGGGCCACCTGGTTTCGCGGCTAGACGCACTAACCGTTACTCCACAGGTGTGGACCTCCCGCCATATCTCTGTCAGGATTCATTCCTTAAGAGCACTTCCAAGGGCACTCCGACACCTTGGAAGGGCCGTTGGAATGGCTACTATGCTGCTTGGTCACCTTTTCGGTGTGAGGGTAGGAGGCCTTCATTGGGTGAGCAGGTGAGGGGTGACATGTGGCCGGTTGGCTGGTACAACCTCATCCTCATTCATCCCATAAATTCGAGGTGCACAATAGGTCTTAGTATGACCGATGTGCAAAGGGTCGTCCTAACCGACCGTAGCCACCGTGACCTGACCTAACCTAACCTAACAAGGGAAAAGCATGTGCAAAAGCCATTAACGTCCTCTTCTCCATCTTGTTCGTTTGTTGGCACATTCCTGTTCATACGAATTTGCAGGTTTATCTGCGAATGGTCTTCTCCTTCCCAGAACAATCCAAAATGTTTCTACAACAATCCTTCTACATCCATGATGTATCGATGTATTGATAACCTACAGAAAAATTTTCCTCGTTTGCACAGTCCATATGATAAATATTGTTTGCTCTAAAAGCGTAAACATGCTTGTCCTTTAAATAAGATGAAGAAAATAGCTGTTTAAGTTCTGAGATCTTAAATAAAATGGAGCTGGTCAGTTTCACCATGTATTTTGTAAATTTCTTTCACTTACGGACTGGACATTCTTCATTGCCCACCTTGATTACAGTTGCATGTTTCCCAGTGACAATATGATATTCTTTTGGCAACACAATTACCTCTTATTTTTTAATTTGATTCTCCACTTTTCCGAATATTTTGTCGCAGGGTAGAGAACTGTGTCCAAGAAGAGGGAATAGAATCCCGTCATATATCAGGGATGATGGAGCTTCATTGTAGAACCATCAACAGATCATCGATATTATAGTAGCATTTTTGTGACTCTCATCCATTTGAGACCAAAAGAATTTTCTCAATTCCATTCATATCCTTACATATCAGTCTATTCCTTCAGAATTTCCTTTAGAAGTCTCATGTTCTAGCATGTGTAAGAAAATGCACTATGTCTCAATATTTTTCTTATCTCTTCTCAACTACTGTTTCATTGTACATGTAATATTGCTTGGCTTAATATGTTGCTTGGTTAGAAGACGTGGAAATGCCAAATTTTGCTGACAATCATAGATCAAAGTGAGAAGGTCTGGAGACATCTCATTCTTGATTTCATAAAAACTTTTCACTCTTAGCAGATGAATACGTTGAGCAGTCATAGCCTGTAATCTTCTGTCTGAAGTAATATTACCGTAATTCATAAATTAACGCCTATTACATTAGTTTAAATTAATATTTTTCATAGCAATACAGTTCTTGCCTTATAAATTAGAACAGAATTGTAGAGGTATAATTACTGTGTAACTAAGGTCTAAACCATGTTACTTTTCTGAAAAATCTAGCGGAAAAACTTAAACCACACAAACTTTGGCAAACATAGACCATTCTGTTCCATGTGCTCTGGAAATATAACGTAAAGATATGAAATATAGCCCATTTTGATATGTTCAAATAACGGCTGGCATATCCCATTTTGATTCATTCATTAATAATAACATATCCCATTTTGATACAAGTACTAATTTTCTCCATTCATTTTACATGTCTAAAATAAACCATTTTGAAACTGCACCTTTCACAGTGTAAAGTCTTCAACCCAAACTTGCCAATGACGTCAATAACTCATTTTCTGAAAAAAAAAAAAAAAGTCACATAGCCCATTTTGATCTCGGGCGCCTCAAATGTGTTATGGCTCTTTTTGGTAATTTCTTCAATATGGCTGGTGTGATTTTATCCGGACCAGGTGTCTTCTTCGGTGCTAGATTTCGAATTATGGTCTTGATTTCTTGTAGTCGTACGTGAGGTGCAGTTCCGGGTTCGGAACGATGTAATTTGGACTGTACATGTTGCGATATTGTTGTTGAAAAGTCTTGTAGTGAGGAGTGATGATGGGAGGAGAATCGGTTTTGAAAGGAGATTGCAAGAGCTTCAAACCTATCAATAGGATCATAATTGAATGTACCACTTGAGTCTTTAATAGGTGTTGACTTTTTTGCGATAGTTTTTCCTAGCATTCGTTTTGTAAACGTCCAAAAGGTTTTTCCTGTAGGCTTTATGTTTTCCATTGTGTCGGCAAACTTATTGATTTTGTAAATCTCATATTTTTTTCGGATAGCACGTTGATACCGTTAAAAAGCTCTTTTTGCTTGAGGATCCGCATAAAGCTGCCACCGTTTTCGAGCTTGGTTTTTGGCTTTAAGAAGATATTTTAGTTCATTACTACCGTAAACGTTATCTGATGTCTCAAAAGTCAATGTGGAGGACGTTTCATCGAATGTGTCTATTACATTGTCAGAAAATATTTGTACAGCAGTTTCTATTTCAGATGTTTTTAAAGTCGGTAGAGTACCCGGGATGATTTGATGCAAGCGTTTCATGAAAACATTCCAGTCTGTAACTTTCTCTGTACAAGGTTGTTCTGATATCATATGGAAAGGGGCCTTGAAAATCAAAAGTTCTGGGATATGGTCGGAGTCAAGAGCTTTTAAGCAGATTTTTTGAACTGGAGAGTATTTAGTGTTACATAAACAAATATCAAGTACATCTGGATGATGAGTGATTATCCAGGTAAATCTTGTAGGTGCTTTTGGTCCTGTAATTGAGTAGTGAAATTTATTTGAATGTAGTAACAAGGTTTCACCTTTCGAAGTATTCAGTCTAGAATTCCATGATTTATGTTTTGCATTGAGGTAACCACAGAAAATGAAATGTTTGTGATGTTTGATAAGCAGGGTCAGGTCATTTTCATTGAGTTGGGGCTATGGCGGATAATAAACAGATGCTATTAGTATTTCTGTTCCTCCAAGCTAGATGAAGATACCAGTGGCTTCAAGATTTTGAAAAATCGGTAATATGGTTGTTCGATATGGGATGGAGTTTTTAATAATTATAGCAGTTCCTCCTCCAGGTCGGTTGTTAGTGTCTGTACGGATAACAGTATAGTTGCGTATACGAAATTTTATGTTAGGTTTTAGATGAGTTTCACTAATACATGCGAGGTCAATATCATAATTAAGAAGCAAGGCTTGTAGTTCGTAAGTCTGTGAATGATTCCGTTTGCATTGAAATTTAAGATGTTTAAACCTCTGTGTTTGGAAAGCATTTAGGGGTCTTTTATGGATTGTTTTTATTGAAAAGATTAATGAAACCTTGAATGAATATTATTACCTTGGATATTGAGTCATTTGCATTTTGGATTTTATGAAAAGTTGTGCGGATAAGCTGAATTGTATGTTGAATGTTCAGTGAGCGTAAGATGTTAACAATATCTTTCAAGGAGTCTGATATTGATTCTGATGATGTTGATGTAGCACGTGGAGAATTAAATGTTGACTGGAAAGCTTTGGTGTTGCCAGGATTAGCAAGTAAAGGGAAGTCGCTCTGTTTCCATGTTGGTGGTGTAGAACGTTCTTCGGAAAGAATTCTCCTGTTCCTCATCTTCTCTTGAAGTTCCGCTTTCTTCTTTAGTTGAACGGGGCACTGGCTGTAGCTAGCAGTATGTGCGCCGTCACAATTTGCACATTTTGGGATATAGACAGGACATTTCAGAGGACATTCGGCGAATAAGTGATTATTTCCACATTTAACACATCGAGTAGGTAAATTACATCGACGTGAAGTGTGTCCAAAACCCTGACACTTATGACATTGTGTAATATGTGGGCGAGGTCTATATGACTCAATTTTTATGATATGATTGTTAATATCTTGCAATTGGTATATGGTTCGGGAGTGTTCATTATTTTTAAGTGTAAGTATCCAGATGGGGATGGGACGTCGTGTCGGTATGCCATCAGTGTCGTAACAAGAAACAGTAATTTGACGAATGTGTTCTATTTGAAAATCTAAGAGGTCAAGTTCTGTTTTGAGAGTAGCAGATTCTACAAAAGCTGGAAGTCCTTTCAGTACTACTTGTAATAATTTAGTTTCCCGAGGTTCGTGAGAATAAAACTGAAGGTTTTCGGTTTGCAAGATATTATATAACTTGTCATAATCAGCACGACAACTAGTTAAATATTTAATTCCTTCGGCAGAGTATGTGATTTTCAGTAGCTGGCTAAGTAGTGGCTGCAATTTTTTATTATTTGCAAAGAAATTTCCGGCTGGTATATTCTTCACAATTATTGGTGGCATTCGAGCTGATTTGGGTCTAGAAAAATCTGTGTTGGTGTTATCTTCTTGGTTCCCTACTTGAGCATTTTTTTGGTTTGGTGGTGATATGTCGGTATCCATTTCATGGACAAGAGGATCAAAAATATTTTGTAGTTTGATATCCGGATTAATTAATGTTTCATGAGATAAAGTTGCTTGTGTATCGGAAACTGTAGAATTTGGTTTGGCTTTGTCCGTATTTAGTTTCTGTTTCTTAATGACATGATCTCTTACTTTACTTTTACTTGAAGTTGCGTTTTCCGCGGGATTAATTTGCTAGTTGAATTGGGTACGCGAGCAGGATCATATATAGTCATTATAGATGTAGGGGTACTACTAGTTGTTACAGATGTTGTGGTTGATGTCGTATGTGAAGTCACTATGTTGTATATGCCAGGTTGGTTTTCGATTAGACACCAGTCTCCAGTATTTTGAGTCATGTTAACAGACACCACGCTTGGCTCCGAGAGCCAAGCTAAGGTAATTACTACACAATCACTCGATTATGATCGCGCACGTAACACAAAAATGATAAAGAAATAAAGGTATAACTTAAACAAACACCACACAATGTCGTTAAACTGTTAGATAATAATATAATTACACTAAATATAAACTTGAAAACACTACGCAATTACGTAAACACAAGACAAGGTGGAGCACTGTTCGATAAGATGCTTCTCCGATCAGCACTCGATGCGCACTATCTGATGCTAGATCTTATAACACAGATAAATGAAGGCGCCGGGAGAGGGACGACTCAAAGAGTTTGTAATATATAACTAGAGACACCAACGGCGCTAGTTTCGCATACAAAATTGAACCGCTGTTCTGCCGCCATTAAAGGGAGTTGATGCTTCGCCGGGAGTGCGAGCAGTTCATGCTTATTGAGGAGTACGAATAAATATAAGTACACTTCAATGGAAGTAGTAAGAAAATGGTGAAATACTGCGCTGCAAATAATTGTTCGAACATAGCTACTATTGTAGGATGCTCAGGAGAGCATGCATATCTTAATATTTGGAAGAATGTTCCAAATGCAGTTCCTCCTTTGAATGTGTTTACAGAATGTCGGAATATTTCTTGGATAAAGTTTTTCCAGAAAAACATTAATCAGGTTTATAAGGTTGGTTTCAACAATGTATGTAAGGGTTAGGTGTCATCATATTACAGTGGATAATAACAGCAGAGTGCATAAGACAATCCTCAGACTATATCTGTCTAAAACTGTTTTGTTTCACAATAAAAGAATTAATCGTGTAATTTCCGTATTGTACAGTATGTACTTCTAGTTTTTGGTTGTGTTATGCCCCGCTAATTTAAGGGATAAATTACGGTGGTCAAACATGAATTTCATAGCAAGTTTTACGGACAGCACCATGTATATGCAAGTCCTTGACGAACAGTACGCGTTAGCAAGATAGACGTGGACATGTGGACTCGCATTGTCGAGCAGAACGCAAAGTCAGCTTTCTTCACCTTTATCTCCCACGCGCTAGGACGAGTGCGTGATTAGATTGTTCCATAGTCCTCTCTTGCTTTGAAATCCATATTGAAATCAGCTGATAGCAGGGAAACCCATGATTTTTCTGTATGTTAAATTAATGCAAATCCAGCGTTTGCATTGAGAGTAAGACTGGCGTACATCTCAGTAGTACTCATGCTTTTTCTCGCGGTCCGGATAGCGTCATAACGCGACCGAACTCTTAAATAACAAAGGCCTCCACGGGCGCGCCCTTCCTCTTTCGAGTGCTCACTTCGAACAGATCAGTCAGTTTTGTGACCGCAAGTCAGAAGACGGTGAGAAGCATGTAAGTCAACCAATCGAAGCCAGGACCATGGCGTCCCCCATCGTTAACACTACTTTCGTCTTGTGTACTGTAAATTATAATATTTCATCATATACCAATTGCTACTAATGTCGAGAGAGTTTTATTGAATGCTACTAGTGTCAGAGTAATTTACCACATAGAATATAATAAGGATATATCAGTGCTTGAAATTCAGTGAACTGTGTATATTTCAAAGTTCTACTTTGAACGCATTTATTTAAGACATAATGGGTTTTTCCGAGGTTTTTGAATGGTACTACCTCACGAGATATTTTGATGGGCAATATTATTATCAGTATTCGGGAATCCAAGCCGAATGGCACATGAGTCAACAAGCGCTTTTGTAGGTAAATTCTTTAAATGATTTTGCATTGTTTACGAAGTTTGTTCGACTAATTGCACCTTACGTAACCAAGCTAACGCACTGAAGTTTCCATATTATGTTATTGTTTAATCAACTGCATTCAAATACAATCAATGATTTATTTTACCATTTTGTTTTCATTTAAACTCATGTAACTGAGTAGGTATACCAAGTAGGTATATCCTAGATTCTCTTTTATTGGTTAAGTAAAGTAAAGTCAAGTAAAGTAACACCACAGTCTACTATATACAGTCACGAACCTTGAGTTTTGAGGGTGCTAGAAACAATAGACTGTGACGGTACTATTTTGCATTGCCCGTAATGAGGTGATATTAGCGATCCTAGTGGTGAGCAACTATCTAATGTTTGCATATTTACTACGTATTGAGCTTCGCGACTGTATATACTAGACTGTGGTAACACGAAATACATATAACTTACTATACCTGTTAAACATTTTGCAACTATTCATAACTCAGCTAAATAGCTAAATGTATAATTCATGTATAAAAGAAAGTTTTACAATATATTATAGTATAACCAGTGAAGTGACTTACTTGATTAGATTAAGCTGATATTCTTCAAGCCTGATCCAACCTGTGATCTTGTTCTTGAATACGCAGTACCTAGTTAAGCTAATAGCTCGACCATTACCATCCCGAAATATCCTGAAGTAAACAATAAGAAACTGGTGTCAGAAAAAAAAACCTTGACAAAAGTAATGCTAGGTAGGGCAGAACCACAACATAATAATTTGGTGTCAGAATTTAATCATAACATAATCGTGACCGATAGCATCGGCCACAACAAAGTTGTGCCTAACAACAAACAGGCACAGCAGTTGTATTAAATGCAAAGAAATTAGTGAAAATATAACTGATGGCCTAGCTAGGCCTATTATTACCGCTACTACTAGGTCTACTACGACCACTACTACTAGGCATACTTTTACCATTATTATTAGGTCTATTATTACCACTACTACAAACTAGGTCTCATTACTACTAGGCCTACTAATACCACCAAACTCGGCCCACTATTACCACTACTAATAGGCCTATTATTACCATTACTACTAGGCCTACTATTACCACAAAAACTAGGCCTACTATTACCACTACTACTAGGCCTACTATTACCACAAAAACTAGGCCTACTTCTACCACTAACACTAGGCCTACTATTACCACTACTACTAGGTCTACTATTGCTACAAAAACTAGACCTACTATTACCACAAGAACTAGACCTACTACTATCACTACTACTACACCTACTATTACCACTACTACTAGGCCTAATATTACCACTACTACTACTCCTACTATTACCACTACTACTATGCCTACTATTACCACTACTACTAGGCCTATTATTACCACTACTACTAGACCTACTATTACCACAACTACTAGGCCTATTATTACCACTACTACTAGGTCTATTTTTACCACTACTACTAGGCCTACTATTACCACTACTCCTAGGCCTACTATTACCGCTACTAATTGTAGTAACAAGTCTGTACTGACCTCTAACTTAGTGATCATCAACTACACAATGAAGAGATTGTTTTATGATCAAATTTATTCTCATTATATTTTTAATCAGTTTTCAGAATTTTTATGATCTCATATTTCACCACTCAATATTTTCTAAGCACCATATACCTTCGTCTTCCTTTGCATGAAAGGACTGAAATATAGATAATTTTAAATATTACAGTAAATGTCCATTATTATGTCCTTAAAACAATAGTAGTAATACTGAAAATTAATGCTGACATTGCCATTATTCAATATTTCACATACTTATCGCGAGTGTATGTACATACATATATACATACAAATGGCTTTTAAGGAACCCGAAGGTTCATTGCCGCCCTCATATAAGCCCGCCATCGGTCCCTATCCTGTGCAAGATAAATCCAGTCTCTATCATCATATCCCACCTCCCTCAAATCCATTTTAATATTATCCTCCCATCTACGTCTCGGCCTCCCCAAAGATCTTTTTCCCTCCGGTCTCCCAACTAACACTCTATATGCATTTCTGGATTTGCCCATACGTGCTACATGTCCTGCGAGTGTATATGGTGATTTAAATTATTTTTTAGAATATCGCCAATAATGAATCATTACAATACTTTAATAAATATAGCGCTCCTCTGCCATTCATGTTTACTTCATCACTACTCATCCTTTGTAAAAGATGTTTAAAACAGTGTCTATCACCAGGCTACATCAATGTATTGTGGCACTGTTTTCGAATTTCGCGCCGCAAACACTCCCTTTAATGGCGGATGCTAGCCGATTCAATTTGTGACATTTTTCTTGCCTGCCACTCACGGGTATGTGTCTCTAATAAGTATTACAAACTCTTTGGGACGACTGTTGGGGCTCATTCAGTTCCACTATATAACGTCTTTGTTCAGTTCTGTCGCGGTCGCGTTCGTATCGCGGTAAAATAGTGTAATACAAGTAAAGGTAATGTAATTTTATGTGCAATAATGAAATTACTTTTTAGTTTTAGTACCACGCATGACAACCTATAATCAAATAGCCCCGGACAAATTCTAGGCCACGGACGCCACTGATGAGTACAGGCTATTACAAAAGAAACATTACAGTGCTTCCATTCCTCAAATGAGGTATAGAAATTCTTTTAATTCAGAAATGTAAGATAAATATTATAGTCCAGATACCTGATCTGAAGACAATAATTCATCAATTTCAGCACAGAAACTTAATCATAAACAAAAGCAAAAAAGATCTTTTGAATTCAATATTTTCTAACGTTAATAGACGAAAAGGAGTTCAGACAAGTTTGGGAGAGCTGTGTTCCCCATGCCCCCCTCTAATAACTCCGCCTATGGTTGACACAAAGAAAGTGTTTTGGAAATGACCTTCTGTTTCCAACAAAGTGGATACTGCACATCTTTGAACTTCTAGTTGGCTCCCATTGTGATTCATTAGGATTAGAAACAATACAACTTATTTTACATTAATTAATGACATTAAGCTTTATGCTTTTAGGAATAGCGGACCGACATTTAGTAATTAATACAGTACTGGTAGTTTATATCATTCATTCAAACAACAATGCTTAGAAAAATTCTGCTTTAATTGGTTGAGAAAAAACCTTAGAGAAAAACCCAATTGAGGGGCGTTTTCACAAAACTCGTTATCCACAAAATCTTCTTTTTTTTTAGACAACTCCTTTCTAAAATACACAACTGTAGATACCGAGTTTTGAAAAATCTCTTTTATTTCAAGATCAATTTACTGATATACTTACCAACTTTAGCTTAATTCTGATAGCACCATTGGATTCTCCTGACCAAAAAACATAAGGATACGCTGAAACCTCAAAATCGAAAAAAATGTAGATAACGAGTTTTGTGAAAACGCCCCTCAATTAGATAACTTGTCCCATCCAGGATTTGAACCTCGGTTCGTTTGTTTCATGGTCAGCCGTGCTAACTATTATTCCACAGCAGTGAACTGAGCAGTAAGAGTTTTCTCTATTTATTATTATTATTATTATTATTATTATTATTATTATTATTATTATTATTATTGTACGATATTCTAAATTATTCTATCCTAAGCATATTATGTCTGAACCAATTGCCTCTATATTATACTATTTTATCTACTATGTTACTGATTTCTAGTTCATTTCTTATAACTTGACTTCTTTTGCAATCCAACATTTTGTATTCTGATAAAGGCCAAGTAATCTCATTTCTGCTGGTTCTATTTGACGAATTTGTTTCATGGTAAGTGTCCACATTTCAGATCCATATGTTAACGATGGAATAACAATTACCAGTGACGTAGCATGGCTTTCAAAGCAGGGGAAGCAACCAAAATTAATTAATATTGAGGAGAAAAATTCGCTCCGGCGCCGGGGATCGGACCCGGGTCTCTTGGTTCTACGTACCAAGCGCTCTGACCACTGAGCTAAGCCGAATTCAATCCACAGCACCGGACCGAACCTTTCTCCTTCAGTGTTTCCCTTTGTGGCCGGACCCCAAGTTAGGCATATACGTTGACGTTTTATGTCCATTTCAACTGCCATTATACAAGGGACGCACTCATCTGAGAGATTGTTTTGCCGGGATTCCGCAGTTAGCTTCACAGTAATCTGTACAGAAATATGCACTGCTAGTTATGAGAATATTAAAGATTTTTTTTTTATTAATTTGCCCTACAGAATAATATCTGTAATATTAATTGTCAGTATTACAGATATTGTTCTGTAGGACAATTTAATAAAAAAATCTTTAACCAAAATTAAGTTAGTAATAATTGAACTTAAAATTCATTAAAGACAAGTAAGTTATATAATTTTAACCAGTAATTAAAAATCACATATTATGTTTGAGTAAGTATAAAAAAACTCTGCTAACAGTCTTACCTTATTGTTTATAATGCAGAGTATCATTTTTAAACATTTTCTTTAAAAGATAGGTACTTTTGTTTTCAATTATTATGCCATAAGTATTCATTACAATATCCATCGAAATGCATAAATGTTTTTTTTATAATGTAATAATTACATATATGTAGTTCCTTACTAGGTTCTTCAATTAAATATAATATCAATGACAAATTTTTAATATTTTCATTAACACTATAACGACCAACAGGACATTTTTGTCCCATTCCAAAATTTAAACACGTCTCTCTCTTCTAATTATTTTCGAGAGAAGTTGGGGGTTTCTGACTTTTAATATTTCAGGTATATTCTATTTACAAAAAAAAATTGTCCCCCTCGAACGCATAGTTTCTGAAATAATGTTAGAAATACATGTAACAACTGATGGAACATTTTTATCCCGCATAGAGTAGTAGTAATAGGGTTCAAAAAGGGCGCGTCACCTACTATGGCTACTTGCGCCCTTATCTAAAATTCTTCATAAAACAAAGACAGAAATAATACAATAATCAGAGAGCTAAGTGAATTAAAAAGCGTTGTACACAAATGCAGTATACCTATACAAGTTGATCTCTAAACAATCATAAACGTGAGCAGTTCTGCGATCCTAGGTAGTATTGAAAACGAACCAATAAAACAATAAAACCAAGGCCACTAGAGATAAATTGTGTATCACATTTCAAAAACAATAAAATGTTATAAAATATTAGGATGTATAAGGTCCGAAATGTCAACTATGTAAAATCAAATATAAAATAACAAATGTAACCTCCGGATGTAAAGGGTCCGAAGGATAAGTAAAAACGGGTCAACAAGACACTAAATCACTTATGCAGTCCTGTATTCGATAAAAATCTCAGAACTGCATTTGTACAATTCAAATCATTTCCAACAGCGTCACGTAGAGTCGGCCAAATTCCATATTGCCGACGGACACGGTCATATTTTCTACAATGCAATAAAAAATGTTCCACCGTAAGTGGAAAACGGCACATATCACAATCCAGCTGAGGCTCGCCACGTAGGAGATGGCCATGTGTTAGATGACAGTGGCCAATCCTCAACCGGGTAAGTAAAACCTCCTCGTGTCGTGACGCTCTTGTGGGCGAATCCCAAACTCGAACAGTATTCTTTATACTTCGTAATTTGTTTCCCTCTTGTCCAGACCATTCTCCTTCCCATTGCCACCATATTATATATTTCAAGTAGTTTTGAATGTCCTACCACCTCTCGCGCCAATATACCAGAGAGCCATTCAGTGCACCAGCCCTGGCTGCAGCATCCGCGGCCTCATTTCCTGGAATTCCTACATGACCAGGAATCCACACTACTCCAATGTCATAATCAGAGCTAAGGAGAGCGTGGAACAGATCCTGAGTTCTTAACACAAGCGGATCGTCACACTTAATAGACTGCAAGGACTGAATGGCACTTAAAGAGTCGCAACAGATAGGGAATCTGCCCCGTGGTTGTCTAATTAAAAACAATAAAACTCTGTAAAAAGCATAGAGTTCAGCGGTAAAAACACTGGCATATTGGCTCAGTGTGTATTTAAATATCTCTTCACTTGAAACGAAGGAACAACCCACATAATCATATATCCGGGATCCGTCACTAAAAACTAATGAATAATTTGGATATCGTGATAAAAGTTCACTAAAACGAAGTCTATAAACAAAAGCTGATGTAAAATTCTTAAAACATCAGCACAGACTTATATCAAACTTGGGATGTCGCTAAATCCACGGTGGAGTGGTGGTACACTCCAGTGTGCGAACTGATGGCAAATCGATGTGAGCTCAGAGAGCAATTCACGAAACCGCACACCTGCTGGGCGAAGTCTCCGTGGATTTTCACTGTATCGGCCGTAAAGAGACGAATGGTGAAAGGAGTCTAAGAATTGTGCTCAGACTGCGAGCGGAGCTTAACAGCATATGAGCACAACAAGACATTACGTCGCCGATACAGTGATGGTTATCCTGCTTCACAATGAAGACTCGCTATCCGACTGGTTCGGAAAGCCCCTGTAGAAAGTCGTATACCATGGTGATGAATAGTATCTAAAATGCGTAATTTGATTTGCTTGCTGAGCCATAAATAAAACAGTCATAATCCAGCTTTGATCGTATAAGAGCTCGGTAAAGGCGTAAAAGCACTGTAAGGTCTGCACCCCAGCAAACCCCTGGCAAAAGGCGTAAAATCTTTAAGGATTTTTCGCAACGCCATCTAAAATCACATATATGCGCCTCCCACGATAATTTATAATCAAAGATAAGGCCCACAAATCTCGCAGTGTAGGTATATTGCAACTCCACACAATTAAAACGCAGTTCAGGATGTGGATGCAGTCCACGTTGATTGTAAAAGTGGAAACACTGCGTTCTTTTGTGTGTAAAATTTAAACCCAATGCAAAGAGCCCATTCTGATAGTACGTTGATGACGAGTTGCAACTGTCGACCGATGGATGGAATATATCGGGAACTGTAATATAAACTGAAGTCATCAACGTACAACAGAGAAGATACTCGGTCACCCACACTGTGGGAAATTCCATTGATCGCAATGCAGAAAAGAACGCTTAATACAGACCCCTGCGCAACGCCGTTTTCTTGGAGATGTTCGTTAGAAAGTGTGGTGCCTACTCGAACTCGGAAATACCGCTCTGCCATAAACTTCGCAATAAACGTTGGTACACTACCACGAAGTCCCCAGTCATGCAGAGTTTGCAGAATTCCATAACGCCATGTGGTATCGTAAGCCTTTTCTGGATCAAAGAAGACCGCCAGAAGATGTTCCTTCTTGAGGAAAGCATCTCTAATGGCGGTCTCCAGTCGAACAATATAGTCTGAGGCTGATGTGTACTTACGAAAACCACATTGGATATTAGATAATCGGTTTTCCGATTCGAGTACCCACATAAGGCGTTTGCTTATCTTTCTTCCCATAACCTTGCATACGCAGCTGGTGAGAGAAATTGGTCTGTAGCTTCCAGACAAAGAAGGATCCTTTCCCGGTTTCTGGACGGGGATTAAAATGGCGGAACGCCAAGCAGATGGAAAGACCCCCTCAGTCCAGATTCTGTTGTACATTGCCAGAAGAAAGGATTTTCCAGCTGGCGGAAGATGGCGACGCATACGGTTATGGATGTTATCAGGACCAAGGGACGTGTCAGGGGATGTGTCTAGTGCCGCCTCCAGCTCCTCGGATGTGAACGGTGTATTGTAATATTCTGTGTTATCTGATATAAAATTGAGGTTTCGTTTTTCCGCAGCATTTTTTATTTTTAGAAATGTCGGGTCATAATTATTTGAGCTGCTAATTTTTGCGAACGAGGTAGATAATATTTATGCAATTTCTATTGGAATGGTGGTCGTTACTCCATTGTTTAATATTCCCGGAATTACAGAACTACGTTTCCCCATTATTCGACGGCTTTCCGATTCGAGTACCCACATAAGGCGTTTGCTTATCATACTTTCCATAATCTTACATACACAGCTGGTGAGAGAAACTGGTCTGTAGCTTCCAGACAAAGAAGGATCCTTTCCCGGTTTCTGGACGGGGAAATGCGGAACGCCAGGAAGATGGAAATATTCCCTCAGTCCAGATTCTGTTGTACATTGTCAACAGGAAGGATTTACCAGCTGGTGGTAGATGGCGAAGCATGCGGTTATGGATGTTGTCAGGGCCAGGGGAGATGTCAGGGGATGTGTCTAGTACCGCCTACAGCTCCTCGGATATGAACGGTGCATTATAGTGTTCCGTATTATCAGATTTAAAATTTGATTTTCGTTTGTCTGCAGCATCTTTGATTTATAGAAATTACGGGACATATTTATTTGAGCTGCTTATCTGTCCAGAAGTGGTAGCAAATATTTCAGAAATTTCTATGGGACTTGTGGTCGTTACGCCAATGTTCAGAAGGCCCGGAATTACAGAACTACGATTCCCCATTATTCGACGAACTTTGTCCCATACGATGTTAGCTGGGACGTTCTTTGTCAATGAATTGACGTACTTTGTCCAGGACGTCTTCGTAGCATCGCACACAGTGCGACGATGTTTGGCTCGAAGACGTTTAAACTGGACAAAATTTTCTTGGGTGGGATGGCGCTCAAATTGGAGTAAGGCACGTTTGCGGTCTAGGATTGCATCTCTGCAGGTATCTGTCCACAGGGAACAGAGAAGCGTTTTGGCCTGCAAGACGACCGGGGGATGGATATTTCCGCTGACTTTATAACCACATTTGAGAAATGTTCTACTACGGAGTTCACAATTACATGCCCGTTATCATCGAATGATATGGACTCCGAAAATCCGACCCAGCCCGCCTTTTTAATAACCCAGTTTGGAGAGTGAGATTCCGCAGGACGTAAAGCGGACATACTGATTCGAATGGGTTAGTGGTCACTACCTTGTAGGTAGTGAATCACAGACCATTCGAAATGCGTGTACAAAACAGGGCTATCTATCATGGAGTATGTACCGTAAGCCAAGGAGAAGTGTGTTGCTTCTCCTGAATTCAGAATATTGAGATTTAGACGAGTACATACCTCTGTCGTCATCGGAATTTGAGCCCCAAGAGTGGTTGGATGCACTGAAATCCCTCATTAAGAGACATGGAGCAGGTACTTGTGAAATAATATGTTGAATTCCAAGCACTGTAAAATGTGTATTTGGGGGCATATAAACAGGCTATTGAAAACTGTATGGTAGGTAAAGTTACTCTTGGCGCTAAGCACTGATGAGGACTGTTAATGTTGAGAACAGAGGAAAAGATACTTTGGCGGAGTAGGAGGGCACATCCTCCGTTGGCACAAATACCGGCAAGATGATCATACCGGTGAACACAATATCCCGAGATATTCAGGGCATGTTTCTGATCGGAGGTGTGTCTCCTGAAAACATAAAATAGCAGGGTTCTCATGATAGATAAATTGTTGTAGTTCTGTGTATCTGCTGCGTACACCGTTCACGTTCAATTGTATATCAGTAATTACGAGGAGCTACTAAATCATGGTGGCTTTACGGGGAATTTTCTTTTCTGTTCTTTCCTATGACTCTGTCCCTTCAACTGCGACAGCTTATTTTTCGACGGTGACGATTCACTTGCAGTAAGTCGCGCTCCTGACCGTGACTTTGATCGGGTAGGGGATCGAGAACGAATTCTCGATTTCTCTTCCGTACCAGAAGTGCGACGTCGTGATTTTCTTTCAGGTTCAGAATTTGTCTGTGACGTCGCAGCACCTGTCTTTTTTGGTATGTAGGGCCTGATATCGAGGCCACAGCTGTCGTCTGACTCGTCGGTCTGAGTACCAGCGTCCACATAGTTTTTTTTATTTTAGTAGGTTATTTTACGACGCTTTATCAACATCTCAGGTTATTTAGCGTCTGAATGAGATGAAGGTGATAATGCCGGTGAAATGAGTCCGGGGTCCAGCACCGAAAGTTACCCAGCATTTGCTCACATTGGGTTGAGGGAAAACCCCGGAAAAAACCTCAACTAGGTAACTTGCCCCGACCGGGAACCGAACCCGGGCCACCTGGTTTCGCAGCTAGACGTGCTAACCGTTACTCCACAGGTGTGGACGCATCCACATAGTTCTGGGTTGCGATTTCAACTCGCTTCCCAGGTATACACTCAAGAGGTGGCGTTTGAGTAGATACATCGATTCCCTCCATGGTTATATGTAAAACATCAGCGTAGGAGTTTTCTTTCTGTTTCTTTTCTGAATCAAAATAACGCTTACGTGCCTCAAAGAATGTAACATTGTCCCTGACTCGGAGCTCTTGGATTGCCTTCTCTACCTGGTACTTCGGACAGTCCTTGGAATTTGCGGCATGGTCCCTTTCACAATTCACACAGTGTGCGGTGTTAGGACATGGGGAATCCCCATGGTCACCTCCGCCGCAATTTGTACCTGTGATTTCATTCGTGCAACGTTTCTGCGTATGTCCGAATCGTTGGCACCTAAAGCAGCGCATTGGGTTCGGCACATACGCACGTACAGGGACACGCTCGTAGCCGACAAATATGTACTCAGGTAGGAGGGATTTCTCGAAAGTCAAGAAAACGGTGCTCAATGGGTAAGTCCGTCCGCCCCGCGTACACAATAAACGGTAGGCTTGGATACGGACTGGTGTGCGAGTTCTAGCTGTATTTCCTCGTCGTTCATCCCATCCAGAGCATCCGTATGAACCACTGCCCTCGTGGTGTTCAGTGATGAGTGCCTTTCATCCTTTATAGGGGACGACCCCAGCAATTTAGCCTTCAACAGCGTCTCACTTTGATTGGGACTCAAAGTTTCGACGAGGAGACTGCCGTCGCGGAATCTAGTGACATTCTTGAATTCCCCACAAGTCCATCAAGTGCACGTCTGATGTAAAATGGGCTGATATCTTTGATGGTTTTTTCCGTTCCTGACAGTGTAATACTTATGAACTTTGGAGGCGGCATATTAACATTTATATTCTCGGGAACCAGATCCATAGCTGTGTTTGTCATACGACCACCAATATCTCTACCTTTCTTTGGTTCTTTTACCGATTTTTTATGAGGGGTGGAGGAAGAGCGCGAGGACATTTTAACTTTCCCCTC
The DNA here is from genome assembly GCF_040183065.1 of Periplaneta americana. Classification (NCBI taxonomy): domain Eukaryota; kingdom Metazoa; phylum Arthropoda; class Insecta; order Blattodea; family Blattidae; genus Periplaneta; species Periplaneta americana. Next base: position 121,364,189 of record NC_091121.1, on the reverse strand, counting down.
CTACGGAACCGTCGGCGTCAGCCTGCCACCGGGGGGGGGGGGGCGGACGAAAAAGACACCTAAAAATTCTTCGTGGTCTTTGCCGGCTATGAGGACCCCCCCCCCTCACAGGCCGATCCCAAGCAACCTACCTCACGCAAGTTACCCTTCAAACTGGACATTACAACCTAATGACAAGTTTTATACCAGAGGCGTGTCGGAGTTTTATGCTCTTACCACTGGAATAACCGCCCGTGGTTCCCCACTCTACACTGAAAACAACCGCTGGACTACTCGGCTAACTCCGACCCTCCCACCAAAGCCGGAGCAATCCGAGACCGCACGCAGCTTCAGGGGACTTGTGGTTGATTACACTGCGACACCCATAAGTCAGCGGTAACACGTCGGAAAGATATATCCGCCCCAGCGAGCAGAGTCGGTCACCAGGGCGTCTAAATCGCCCCGGGCCCCCACTGGGGCTCTACATGAGTGTACTTGACCTCTGGTCCGGGCTCGGCACCTAAGCTTGCATATAGGGGCAGTATGAAGGGTCCAATATTGCTTCGTTGCTGGGCGTCCTGTAGGTCTACACAATTCGGAAGTCGCACTCGAAACCGTGGGACAGGACCACGGAGATAGGACTGATCCCCGCTGGTGAGACGGGAGTTATAAGTCTAAGAATCTTAACCTAAGAATGGATATAATAACTAGAAGGGGAAGGAGAATGAAGCCTCGTCAGGCATCCTTAACAAACCCCGTCATAGTGACGGGCGTGGCAAAAACTGACAGAGGGGTTGGGGAGGTGAAAATGGCTGTGATGATGTGGTAGGCGTTTCGCATGCAATGGTGGCGGGCGAAGAGAAATAGAGCGATGAAAAAGACGAGAGAACGAAAAGGGCTGGGTGGTGATAAGTCGATTCATGTTCTAAAAGAAAAGCACGAGAGTCATCATTGCATCCCCTGTCACCAACTTGGCGGAACACACCTCGACCGGTCCCACATAGAAATTAGATGCTATTGGTCACTATACATTATTAGCAGTCATCAGTTTTGTCGATTACTCATGGAAATAATATGATTGGTTAGTCGTAAATAAATAATATGACCGTAGCGTAGCAAAGCATGTCTTGTCATTGCGCTGAATTGAGAGACATTGGGGGGGGGGGCGAAGGGGTCGTTTTCGCATGTTGCGGGTGTCTTGTAACAATCGGTTTAGAGTAAAAACCAAACATTTACAATGAGCTTCAGCAGAAGAAGTCACGGCCTTATAACAAAGACGCAAATTCACTGTCGGTACTGAGGTTCAGACTTCTGATGGGACAAAGTGGGAAGTAGTCCCTATTAATGTTGTAACAACTAGAAGGTGCAGACAGCAGAATGTTTTTCGGGATAATACTGGCTCTTCTCCATAAGCAAAAAGGCGTGTTATCACTGTAATTGTCTCAAGTGCTTAGAAACTTAGAAGACCTCGATGCATTTCTGGATATTCTGTATGTAAAGAGTGCTACTGAATCCAAAGAAATAGAAGTGAATCTTCTCTGGTCAGAAAAATGGGGTATCCAAACTGCAATCAGTTCAGAGAAATCGTGAGGTTTTTCAGATTTGATTTGAGGTCAACTGGCTCGGAACGATCGAAAGAAAGATATATAGGTACCTGCAAGGTCTTTACTCACATATAATATACCTGTATGAAAAATGATGTTATTTAGGCTAAGATGTATCATTTCTATCATATTTTGCAGTATATGTTTACTTATCTGTAGTAAGTTTCAACATGTTATGTAAATCTTTAACTTGACTGTATCACTTCGGGATATTGTATGATATGACTTTCTTGTGTTAAATTCTAACGTACGTTGTTTACATGTACATATCCGAAGTGGACTTAGAAAATATTCGCTCTTCACGAGTGCGACCAATTTTTTACAGCTGTATAGTCATCTCAGAAAGTTGCTGTTTCGATATATTTTCATGTAAAATGACATAAAAGTAAACTTTTCATGTAAATCTCGAATATAATATATCTTATGTACGTAATTGGTGTACATTTTGATATACATCTTGAAGAAATATGACTTCTTCATTACTTCAATCAAGTACAGGCAAGTCAAAGGTTTAAATAACATGTTGAAACTTACTACAGATAAGTAAACACATACTGAAAAATATGACACATCTTAGCCTAAATAACATCATTTTTCACACAGGTATATTTGTGAGTACAGTCCTTGCAGGTACCTAAATATCTTTCTTTTGATCGTTCTGAGCGAGTTGACCTCAAATCAAATTTCAAAAACCTCATGCTTTCTTTAAACTGATCGCAGTTTGGATACCCCATTTTTCTGACCCGAGAAGATTCACTTCTATTTCTTTGGATTTAGTAGCACTGCTTACATACAGAATATCCAGAAATGCATCGATGTCTTCTAAGCTTCTAAGCACTTGAGACAAGTACAGTGATAACACGCCGTTTTGCTTATGGAGGAGGACCAGTATTATCCCGAAAAACATTCTGCTGTCTGCACCTTATAAATAATATTCAAGTTATTATTTTATTTTGTTATCGTTAGTTAGCGATATAAATAATATTCAAATTATCATGTATATTCTGTTATCATTCTTCAGCAATATAAGTAATATAAATTTAATGTTAGATTTGAAACAATACAGTTGCATAATACTAGTGTTAGTTTCTTATTCTTATATTATTACATTATACTAACCTGTAACACAATAAAACGGAAAGGAATGACGAAGATTTGAATCTGAGACGTTGACATCTACATTATCTAAATTCCGAGATTCTTCCGACTGAGATAAGGGGACACAAATAAAAAAGCATATGCGGAAAAGTTGGCCCAATTCCTCTCCAAGACGTCGTGATGATTTGTTGAAGCTCGTCCAGGACGCCTGGGGTGCCATAGCTGAGAACTGAAAAGACTAGTTGATTCCATGCCCACTCGACTGCAAAATGCGATCGAGAAAGGAAAAAGATTAACTAAATATTGAATCGTGAATTTTTGTTTTGCTTTTTCAACTTTTAATAGTTTGAATTTTCTAAGGCCAGTAAGTTTATTTTGTTTATGCCACGAAAGATGTTTTTGTTGAGAATATAATCCTTCTTTTCATTTTCAGCCATAATGTCATAATAAATAATGATAAAGTCGTGGCACAATACATTCATGAACCTGATGTTAATTACTAAAACAGCCAAAAAAGAGACAAGAGCAATTATATTTTCTCTCTCTCTTAAAAGAACATAAAAAGCAATAGGGTGTGTTTGAATGCACGATCTCACGAGTACCAGCCCGAAACAATACCATTATGTTACAACTGTAACAAGGAGAACACTTTAATTAAATATCAGACAACGTGATCCAACAACATGTAACATTGCCTGTCTCCGAATTGTAGCGGAGATACTCGAAGGTAACTTAGTTTCTAGGGAGTGGCCATTTTTTTTCTTTTGACAGCTATACATGATGTTTAAATTTCTAAAAGTATTATATTTGATGATCATAGAGTCTCTTTCATGCAGAATACCCATTTTTTTACATAAAAATACCAGTTTCCGGCCCAAGACACATCTGATTACGGATGGGATATTTTCGTCCCAGTATTAGGGTATTTGCAAAGTCCGGTCTTTCTAATGTTAATTTTGTAATATACACAGTGGCCATAAATTCTTTCCAACATTACAACTTGTTATAAAAAAAACTATTAGAGTTGTGTGACAGACGAAACATACACTTTTAAAGTTTCTTATGTTTCTTTTCCTTTTGTTTCCAGATTCATCCGATTCCAGATTCATTTTAATAGAATTCAAAATGGCATCAGAGCAAGGAAAAGCGCAATGTGTTTTATGGTAGGTATCACGAGACACATTCACCAATTACAGTTCAAAGAAATTTTAGGAGGGAATATGGACGACCACCGCCCGATTACAAAAGCATCGTTGGTTGGTACACAGTTTTAAGAAGACTGGAAGTGTAAACTCCCGTCCGCGATCAGGGCGTCCATCCGTGACGGAAGAGAGAGTTGAGATTGTGTGGCACTCATTTCAAAGAAACCCTTCCAAGTCTACTCGTCGTACGTCTCGTGAACTCGGAATTCCACGGTCCTCAGTGCAAAATATTTTGCATATGCAACTTCGCTTGTACTCTTATAAAGTTCAGATAACGCAAGTTTTGGAGTCAGATGATTGCCCTCGCCGTGCTGCTTTTGTGACCGAAATTGATTATGATAACGAGTACCTGCAGCGTGTCTGTTTTTCAGACGAGTCTACCTTCCACCTTTCTGGGAAAGTAAACCGGTACAATGTGAGGATATGGGGTTAAAAAATCCTTCTGTTGTCATAGAACATCCCAGAGATAGCCCAAAATTGAATGTCTGGTGTGGACTGATGCATGACAGAGTCATTGATCCCTTCTTATTTACTAAGGGTGCAATAACAGCTATCATTTACTTGGATATGTTGCAGCTCTATGTGGTACCTCAACTTAATGAACTGCAACCTATGGTGATATTCCAGCAAGGTGGAGCATCACCACACTGGGATTTAATCGTTCGAGAGATCCTAGATGAAATATTTCCTAACAGATGAATCGGGTACAATGCACAGTGTGCAATTTTCTTATTCGAGCTGAACAAAATTAATAACTTCTGTCTTATTCAACAGATTTTCATGACACTTTATCCAGAACTTCAGGGTAACGTATGTGATTTCTGTGCAAACTCTGGTTATGTTTGTGTAAGGGGAACTACCCTTATATAGGGGATGAATTTACACAAAATTAATCATTTCTTTTCTATCTAACACATTCTCTGAAACTTTATGCAGAACTTTAAGGTAGCATATTTGATTTCTGTACAAACTTTGATTACATTTGTGTAAGGGGAACTATTCCTTTATAGGGGGTTAATTTAAACAAAATTAATAACATTTCTATCTTAAATATTGTCATCAAACTTTATGCAGAACTTAGAGGTAGCATTTTCGATTGGTGCATAAACACTCTGAATACGTTTATATAAGAAAAACTACCTCTTTATAGGAGTGCAATTAGACAAAATTAATAACTATGAATAGAATTGAATATATGAAAAATCTGATATAAAATATGTACTTTAGCCTGTTGAATTCATGGTATATATTACGAATTGTTGAAACATCTCCACATTTATGTCAAATCCACACAATAATGTTTGCAGTACCACACAGAATCGCTGGATAAGGTCTTTATTTATACCCGTTATGTTAGCGCTTTCGCTGGCATTTATAAACAATCTTCTTGATGTATTGCTGTCATTAGTGGTCCCACATCAAAGTTTCATTCTATCAACCAGAAGATTCATTTCACTTTGGAATTTTTCTCTAATTATTTTCTTCCTGGATTCACACTTGGATTTGTCGGTTTCACCTCTGATCTGGCATTTTTAATCTCTAATCTGTAGGCAATATGTAGAAAATATTCGAAACAACGAATCCAGGCGTGAAGTGTGGAGAGACTGAAACTGTAAGTTCCCTTTGCAATGTTTGTGTTCTTTGTCGCTGGGTCCTTATTGAAATCTCTGGGCAGTGCACTCCAAATATAGTAATTCTTAGACGGTTTATTCCCTGTTAAAGTAAGCATGTTGGTAGTTTCCATAATATTGATTTGCTGTTGAGCTTCATCTGTCTCTACTCTGATTAATTGTGATGTTTCTTTCCCGAAGAGAATTGTAATGCATATATATGCAAACTTTCGTATCTATTGCTGTTTCACTGAACAGTTTTCTTGGATGGCCCCTACTCGGTCGAGGTATCGCATCTCCAGGCACAGGAGCAAAAGAATTCCATATTATTTCTTCCTGAAAATTGAAGGAATCAAATTGGCCGTCAGCATTATATTTTAAGAAACTTTTCTAACTTCTATGGCACATTAACTAGAGGGACAGAACTTTTTATGAAAAATCTCTAATAACTGTCTTAATTCTATGTTTAATATCACTGGGAATATATTATAATCATAATGGTACTATAATATTATTTAAAAGTTCATCATTTCGTGATTCAGCACAACTGTGGTACCAAACTCCAAAAACCTGCCGGCGGACTATAGCCGTCACGCCACTGAAAATAATTAATATCAGTTAGGTTCGCAGATATACGCAACCAAGCAAACAATATTTCACACCGGTAATGATGTTGCAATATAAATGTAGAATTGTTTTGACAGCACATAGCAGCTCCTATTCTATAACTCAAGTTCAAGTCAGAGTTTTTGGGAAAAAATATATAAATGTCCTTCATACCAAATAAAAGATGCTGTTGTGCCAACGACATGAGGTTGACTGGACGTCTACTAGATGGAAGTACTGGCTTATAGCTCCTACCTAGAAGTTGACCCGAAAGCCGCTAATAGAAATTCTGAGTTGTAGCTTCGATAGCCTCCCACTTTATCGATCACTACTAGCGCTAGAAGTTGACTTTAAAGCCGCTAGATGAATCTCAAAGAACTTGCCTTTTCATGTACAATTCACAGCATTCATCCTTGGCCATTTTGATTTCACCAAACTGCACTTTTATATTTCATTGATTCTTGCACTGTTATCTTTGTTTCCAATGTCACTAATACTTATCCGGATCGCGAGGACCAATGTTGGGGCCTTGGTAGCTCGATTGATGAATAAAAGACACGTGGAATGTAGATAATGCATGTTTTATTGTCCGTGGTCTCTAGCTGCAACAGTGATTCGCACGCGAACCGTCGAGGTGATCGGGTGTATGTGCCTTGTGTTTTGATACAGTATTGATTTTTCGAGTGATTTAACTGTGATTATTTCAACCTGAAGAGTCAATATTAGTGTTAATTGTTGTTTATTTTGTTATAGTGTTGTTTAATTACTTAAAATAATGGTTTAATTAGTTTTCAAATTAACATTATTATTCATTGGTGCGAGTGCGTGAAAAACTTTCTTCAAAAATGGACACAGTTCAAATCAGTGGTTCTTCTGGAGATGAATCCGGTTCTTCTGGTTTAGATCCTAGCACATTTGAACACGAGACGATAGAAGTCACCCTCGGCTCCCTTTATTGCGCATGCGCTATCGGTGAAGAAATTCCGCTTCCGGTGTGACGCTGAGCCCCGTTGTAAGCATAAAAATGTTTTATTTACCGCAGTAATTGTGAACTGGATTTCTTTTACTTTCATTCGAGATTGATGGATTAGTTTTCAAACTTCTGTAATAATGCCTGTGGTATGCAAACATTGCAGTACCATATTTAGTAAGCAGTCGAATTTAAACAGACATTTAAGACATGTACATAAAATAGAGCACTGAACATGATATCGTATCAGTAATATTATATCTTTCTCTTGTAAAATTTCCAGTTTTGGAATTACAAGGTTTTGATCGCCACCCGACGATGAGCCATTAGTTTCACTGTCATTAATATAACCCAATTTATCATTGTATTCCCGTTCACTGCACTTTCAGTGGGGACAATTTTCTTTATTAAGCATTTATCCATTATCAGTAGTTATATAGCCGTTGCTAATCAATTAACGAACACACACCTACGACGACGATCATAACAAAAAAAATCAACCTAAAAACGAGTGTTGATAATGGTTAGTTTTAAATTTTGGGTAATTAAGTAGTAATCACCAGCCAGGCCATCTTCCCGTAATAGAGATCCAGGATAGATACATTACCAAGTATATACATATATTTTAATAATTGTGTAGAAACAAACCATCGACAGGTCGTATCGGCCAGGCCATCATCTTACTACAACAGAGATCCAGGGTGTAAAGTGGATACTGGATGACAAGTTAATCATACATATACAAACGAAATTTAATAAAAGAAAATACATATGATAACGAAGGTGCCCTGGACCTCTATTGAGGGAATATGGAGGCCTGGCCGATTATTACTACATAATTACCATACACTGTTAATTAACTGTTAGCTCTGTGTTATTTCCGCTTGGTAAGTCTTAGGACCATTACTGTTCGATCCCAATAGTTCATAGATTTGAACTGAACTACAAAAATGTGGATCATGGATAGAGAAGTGGAGTCACTCTGTTGCATGTGTGAAGATTCACCGATCTCAAATTCAGGAACGATAGCGGCATTGTGAATTGCTTTACTAACATGTTCGACAGCTGACCTCCTCTATCAGTGGTTTAGATGGATAAAAACATTTAGGGCCTACAGGAACTCATAAAGTTAGTGGTATGTTTCCTAATTTACCATGATATTTAAAATGCTATTGTTCTAAGGGTGTCCCGATTTGTTCTTTTGGATGGTTCCTTGTCCTTTTTGTTACTCAACTGTGGAATAATAAATAATAATGAATATAGGTCTATACCGGTAATAATATATATATATATATATATATATATCTTCTTTTTTACGAGATGTTCCAGTCGAACCAAACCACTACTCTCTATAGAGTTCAAATAATAATCTTTGGCCTATAACCTACTTCATCTTTCAAACAAATTAATTCAATTTTTGGCTAAACTAGTGCTGAAGTAGTTCCCCGCTTATATACATATTGCATATACGAATCTGTGACAGGTTAGATTTGGTTAGTTTAGGGTTTTGTTACGCCATGCATATATTTGCCTATGATGCATATACGATCAACTGTATCTACATAAAAAGAAACCCTTATAAATTCAACAATTTTCACTTCCGAAATCACCAGAACTACTTCAGCGCTAGTTTCGCCGCTTTATTTACATAGGTATATCTCTTCGAATTGTTAACAAGGTTGAGATCACTCTTAATTTTACTGGATGTGTTGCCCCTGGTTTTATAAATTTGGACACAAAGTGTCTTGCAGCCCCTCTGAAGTTGGCACCTACGTTTGGTGATATTTATTTGCATATCACGAGATTCGTAAGTTGGTTTACAGTTGAAATATCCAGAACTACCTCAGCGCTAGTTCTTGCCGCCCCTCTGAAGTTGTAGATGGAATATTGTGTTAGCCAAGTTTAATATCAATACTACCACCAAAAATTAACTCTTAATACATATAGCCTATCAAGACTTATGAGGAAATATTCTGGAATACAATTATACGAAAATAACGTTTGACTTGGATAACAGGAGCTGGAGTAATAATTGTGAAATCTAGCAATGCACTATTATTATAATTACGTAACTTGTATCACCGAAATGTCAATTAATATATGATCGTGACGAAGGTGAATCTAGAATGCGGTGAATAAAACAATTTTTATGCTTACAACGAGGCCCAGCATCACACCGGAAGCGGAAATACTACACCGATGGCGCATGCGCAAAAAGAGAGCCGAGGGTGACTTTTATCGTCTCGTCATTTGAACATGTTTTTCATACTATGGTTTATCAAATGGAAACTGAGAGTAGCGATATAAATATTCATAATTGTGGAAATGACACAGGTTCTGTAAACATTTCCTTGGTGCCTAGTTACAAACAAAAGAAGATCAAAAAAACAATATTTATGCAGCTACCTAAAAAATCACTGAAAACTCTTTCTGCTAAGCATGTTAAGTTGACTCCTCTTGGAAGTAAAAATGTTACTATCTTAAATACTGCGAACAAGAATGCCTCTTCAGTACCTAATCTGAATGCAACCCCTTCTAATATGCCAATTAATAAGCGGCCGTGCACAAGTTCAAATACAGAAATAGCACAGAATATGACGTGTTACACCAACATTCCAACTGAAAACAGATTTCAGTCTTTAGCTACGGAAGACAGCATGGAGGAAACTCCTGCTGCTTCCACACTTCAAAAGGAAAAAAATCCACCTATCTGCTTAAGGAACATTGAGAACTATCAGCTCTTATTACAAAGCACACAGAATTATGTACAATCAGAATTTCATACAGAGTTGAAAGGTCCAATCATAAAAGTATACGCATCAACATCCCATGATTTTCGATCACTTACTACTTACTTTGACTCAATTCGTCAGCAATACTATACTTATAAAAATCCCTCTGAAAATAAATTTTCTGCTGTTATTCGAAATGTACCCTACTCTCTCAGTGATCAAGAAATAAAAGTCGCCCTTGTAGAACTTAACTATCCAGTTCATAAAGTAACGAGACTCCTAGGAAAGAACAAACAGCCCACTCCACTTTGCGCAATAGATCTAGACAACAATGAACAAGGTAAATCAATACTAAATCTCAGTCGCCTATTTTACAGTGTAGTTAAAGTCGAAAACAGACGCCAATCCAAAGAGATTTCTCAGTGTACAAGGTGCCAAAATTTTGGTCATACTAAGAACTACTGCCAACTCGAACCACGCTGCGTACGATGTCTAGAGGCTCATCATTTCTCTCAATGCCCAAATCCTAAAACAATACCGCCTAAGTGCGTGAACTGTCAACAACAACAACATCCAGCCAACTACAGAGGCTGTGAACACTATTTACAATTGAAGGAAAAACTCTCACGTGGTGTTCAGTTAAGACAAGAAAAACGGACTCATGTTCCAGAATCTTCGCAACCATTACTTCAACGTACAGAAGATTCTCAACATCAAGTAAATCCTTCAATGTCTCAACCATCTACGTCAAAATTTCAAGCAAATTCTCGATCTAAGACGTATCCAAATGCAGTGAAAGGATCCTTTGATCAGGGTCACCGTCGCCCTATAAGTCAACCTGCTCCAGAATCTTCCACTTCATCTCTCTGAACCGATCTACTCTCTAAGGTTATTCCGCACATTATCACTTTATTGACTCCATTCTTGTCAGAAATTAAAGATTACTTTACCTCTTCTCTGTCATCTTACTTCCAGAATGGCAGCAAATAATAAAATTTCTATTCATCAACTCACTATAATCAAGTGGAATGCTGATGGTATTAGAATGAAACGATCTTGTCTGATTGCCTTTTTGTCAACACATAATGTTACGATAGCCTGCATCACAGAAACTCACCTTCTTCCAAACGAAGTCTTCACTGTTCCAGGATATAAAATATACAGATATGATAGGAATGCTTCAACTGCATCTGGTGGTGTTGCCATTTTAATTAAGCGAAATATTACACATCATCAAGTCCTTCTTCCTTATACGTCTGATATAGAAACAGTCGGAATCAAAATTAAGTGTCAAAATAACCATAATTTTGTTTTATCTTGTGCTTATAAGCCCCCAAAATATCTGCTAAATACTGCATACCTTGCTCTTTTATTTTCCTCAGTCGATTCAACACTTCTTGTGGGCGATCTAAACTGTAAACACTTATCATGGGGATGCAGAGTAACGAACCCAAATGGACATCGTCTTTACAACTGCATTAACAACCTTGGTCTCCATATTCTCATACCAACTGAACCAACACACTATCCATATAATCCCTCCAATCTTCGCGATATCCTTGACATCGGAATTCAAAAGAATATGCATTTACCAACTTATATTGCATCATTAACAGCACTTGATTCAGATCATTGTCCAGTGTTGATTACTTTCCAATTCTCTCCTAATGTAACACACAAAGTGCAACGCCTTATTAATGGTTTTGTTGATGGGGATAAATTTCAGTTGACTCTAGACTCAATGTTAGTCACAGAATATCATCCACTAACAGCAACAGATATTGACAATGATGTTCAACATTTTACGGACACAATATTCTCATGTGTAAATTATTCTGCAATGTGCTGCAAGCGGCCATCAACGCGCTACTACTTACCATCTTCCATACTACAATTAATTAAGGAAAAACATCGTATTCGTAGACAATGGCAACGAGAGAGGCAACCATGGCAGAATGCATGCATCTCATAATATTATTTGAAAAATGTGACGCTGTTACAAAATCACTACTTTTTAATTTTGAGCAATGTGATGTATCTTCATTAGTCAGAACTTGAATGTCTTCCATTTGTAATAAATATTATTTTAAATTTCGTGAAGCAATGCATAGTCTTTCCAACCTTCAAACTGTCTTTCAAAATCAGCTAAAAATGTTCTGTCACATTTACTTCAAGTACTATTATCTTGATTTGCATTTAACTGATTGTCTGCTTTTCGTTTACAAGTATTTCTAAAACATGATCATCTAATACCCATTATCTCCTGACTTAGTTGCCTCATGAGTGATTCCTTATTTGTGTCACTTATGAGAGTCAAATCTGTCTTCGGACAGTTGACTAAACAACAACATGGATATCTAAGACACGAAGTACATATGATATTTCCATGCAGATATATTCTGCGTCATCATGCGATGAAAGAGTTTTGTACTTCGGTACATTAAAATAATATATATGATATTCGTAAATCACTTCATGATTTAAGACGGCGCTTTTTCCGTCAGATCAGAATGAAGTAAAGTCACATGTATTGTTGTCGACAGCCATAGTAATGATGAAGAATGCGCAAGGAGTTTTACAACAATGTAGATATGTTCTTGATAGTGGTTCACAATGTAATTTTATGACTGAAGAATTAGCACAGAGACTGAGGTTACGCATGTCAGTGGAAAGAATTCCTATACAAGGAATAAATGGAACACCATTAAGAACTACGCATTGCGTGTATACTCAGTTATCATCAACAGATGGAAAGTTCAAAGCTGATACAAAGTTCTCAGTGCTTTCTAAGATTACGGGGAAGATGCCTGAAGTCTATGTAAAATACAAGAAAGAAAACATCCCATCTGAAATGGAACTAGCGGATCCTACTTTCAACAAACCAGGGAAGATTGATCTACTGATAGGAGCTGAACTGTTCTTCCAAATATTGCGACCAGAAGCAAGGGTGGACGTAAACAACTCGCTATCCATGCACAACACAAAACTAGGGTGGATATTGTCTGGTAGGATTCAAGCAACAACAGCAGACGTTATTTCGACTATCGCAGTAACATCACTTCTTACTTATAACAAGGAAAACTTAGAACAACAACTACAGCGTTTCTGGGAATTAGAAGATATTCCAGAAAGAACAAGGACAACGGAAGAAGAAGAATGTGAAAAAAAATTTGTAGCAACGACAACAAGAGATCAAATTGGAAGATTTGTGGTACGACTTCCTCGACGTCCAAATCATCAGCAGTTAAGAGAATACTGTATATATAATATATGTATTAAACATACTGTGTATATAAGTACAATTAAGGAAAGTTAGCGTCTTTTCCATAGTGGGATAGTGTCAATGTTCTTTCTTTGCATTCGATGATGTGGAATGTATCGCAGGGTCCTCCACATTTGGTGCACTGACATCCGTCGGTGGGGCTGTGATATCTCTTGGTTAGGCATATTCGGTGATGTAGTCCATGGGCTGCTATTCTCGTGTATAGATGGCGCAGGTGTTAGTTAGCTTCCTTCCTTTCGCTGTTTGTCATCGCTGGGGTGCTGAGGAGTCTATGGTTAATGTCTTTTGCTTTTTGTTGTCTGTCTTCCAGGAATCTGATGCTTTGTGGAGTTGGTACCAAGCTGTGAGTTGCCATCAGGTGCTCTATGAAGTAGGTTGTGGCTGCTAAAATATATGCTATTCTGCTTTGCGTGTATTTTGAGATGCAGAGCATTCTTTTAAGGTAGGCTGCTTTGACTCTCTCCAGCCGTTAGAGATTCGAGTACGTGGTTCCATATTAGTTGTATTGCGTATGTGGCAATGGGCGCAAATTTTTATGTTGAAAAGCCTCAGGGCTGTCGTGACGGATAGTAGGCTCAGTTTCTTTATCTCGAAGGTCGCTTTCATTGCTCTTACTGCTCTGTCTTCGATGTGCGTAGAAAAGGTGTGGCCTGTCACTTGTAGTTTAAGTCCTAGATATTTGTAGCTTTCGACTATTTCCAGTTCTTGTTCTCCGCAAGTGAAACTATCGGTGTTTGCTAAGAGTCCTCCTCTTCTGAATTTCATGACTTTCGTCTTGTCCCTGTTTATGACTAGGTCATTTTCCTGAAACCACTCTTCCCGTTTGTTGATGGCTTCTTGCAGGGATTCTCTTCTTTCCGATATCAGGATCATGTCATCGGCATATAGCCACATCCTCACTTCTTCTGTTTGTATCCTGTGTATCACATCGTGGGTAAGTACCTTAAACATAATGGGGCTTATAGGGTCTACCTGCAGTACTCCGTTCGTTTGCTGGATTCCTTTGGATTGCGTTAGTCCATCGTGAATTCTGATTGTGTTCTCACGGAGGATGCTTGCTATGAGCTTGAAGATCTGACTTTATGCGCCGAGTACTGGTTGTAGTTTTTCCACGATTTTACTTCTGTTTACTCCGTCGAAAGCTTGCTTCTAGTCAACAAAAGCTGCATATGCGTGGCCTTTGGGTTTGGACAGGGCTCCGCTTATAGCTTGGAGTACATGTCCCGCTGCTTGGATGGTTGATCTTCCGGGGATGAAGCCGTGTTGTTCTAGGGGTACCTATCACCTTCATTATGCTGTCATGGATCTTTTTGAGTATAATGTTGTTCATTATCTTGAATGGTGCACATTCCAATGCGATTCCTCTGTAGGATTCCGGTGTGTTCTGCGGTCCTTTTCCTTTGTAGATCACTTTGACAATTGATTCTCTCCATATCGTGGGGATCTCCGAGGTTTCTAGGCACTTGTTCTATATGGCTGCCCATATATTCCCAGTATATATCATTGCTCCTTTCATCAGTTCGTTCGAGACATTGTCTGGTCCGGGTGCCTTACGGGGTTTGCTTCTTTCGATCGCCTGCCATACTTCGTCCTCAGTAATTCTTTCGTTTTCATTTAAGGAGTTGCGTCCTTCGGTGTGATAATGAGAGTTCTTCTTTTGGAGTAGATTTGCGAAGTGTCTCTCCCACACTGTCATTGCGATACTTGGGGTAACCTTGGTTCTCCGTGGTTCCAGGACTCCATAGGGTTTTATTGCTGCTTCTCGAAGTAATTCTTCTTCCTTGATCTGGGTGTATTCATGCTTCTTTGCTTTCAGGAGCGAATTGTATTTTGTCTTTATATGCATATAGCTGAGTCTTAGGTCTTCATCGTTTTTGTTTGTCTTTTTCATCTCGTGAAGCTTTTCAAGGACCAATTTCCGTGTTGTGTAACATTCACTGTCAAACCAAGGTTTGCTTTTCCTCTTTTTCGGCTGAGGGGGCGTTAACTGCATCAAGGATTTAGTTATGTTTCTCAGTGCATCTTCTATGTTGCCTCTTTCTATTGTGTTCAGTATTTCTTCCTCGTTCGTGTTCTGTACTAGTAATTCGGGGATGATTTTTCTTGGGGTCCATTGCTGTTCATTTTGCTTGTCTCTCTTTATTGATGTTATCTGGAATTCTGCCTTTACCGGGAGATGTTTCCGTATGGGAGTGCTGGCTGATACTTATAAGACGCATATAATAGATTGCAACAGATGGAGCGACGTTTCCAAAGGCAACCGTTACTTCAAGACGAATACTGTAAATTCATGACAGACTATGACCAGTTAGGACACATGACAAAAATAGATAGAAAGAAAGAGGAAGAAGAGAAGGAAAGTTGTTACCTTCCACATCACACAGTTTTCAAAAACTCGGGAGAAGAAGGAAAAACTAGAGTGATGTTTGACGCCTTAAGTAAGACAACGGATGGCACATCATCAGCTCCATTTCAAGCCACACAATGCTTACAAATGCTGTCTGAAGAAGTATCACAAAGATACCCATTAGCTTCAAGAGCTATGCAACTAGATTTCTACATGGATGATCTTCTCAGTAGTTGCAGTGACCTGCAAACAGCCCTCACAACTCAGCCTGAACAACGAACTCTACTAAGCAGTGTAAAGGACATCACAGTGCAAGAGGATATTACACTCAGATACTCTTCACTACACAGACTACAACGGGTACTCTCGTATTGTCTCAGATTTGTTCACAATTGTAGAAGAGGAGCAAAGAAGAGAATTGTTACATTGACAAAGGAAAAAATTGCAGTACACACTGGTGGCATGTATCAAACAAGCACAGCTTCAAGAATACTCGACGGAAATCAAGGATTTAAATATGCTTTCTACAGTGTCCATGAAGAATAAATTGAAGGATCTGAACCCATTCTCGGATTCTGAAAACATTCTCAGTGTGGGCGGAAGACTGAATAACTCTTCTAAGTCTTATGAACATAAGCATCAAGTTATCCTTCCACCGAAGCAAAATATAAGAAGACTGTTAGTAGAAGCAGAACATTTAAGACTACTACATGCGTGTTAACACCTTTTAACAGCATCTTTAAAGAAAAGATATTGGATTGTAAACATTCTACGTGTGATAAGACCATTTATTCATAAATGTCTACCATGCTTCAAACAAAGGGTTAGCACATGCAAACAACTTCTGGGACAGTTATCTATTCCACGGGTGACAGCTTCTCGACCATTCATAAATTCTGGAGTGGATTATGCCGGACCTTATTTTATAAAACGTGGTTCAATAGGAAGCAAGGTCAAGGTTAAATGCTATATAACATTGTTCATATGCATTATTACCAAGGCAATACATTTGGAGCTCGTCAGAGACTTGACGTCAGAAGCATTAATCGCGGCCTTACAACGATTCACAGCTAGACGAGGGAAATGTGTAAATATATTCAGTGACAACGGTACAAACTTAGTAGGAGCCAATAGCGAACTACGAGAAATGAATCAATTATTGAAGTCAAGAGAAGGGACCAAGGAGTTGGAAGAATTTGCTGCTAAGGAAGAATTCAACTGATGCTTCATTCCACCCAACTCTCCACATTTCGGGGGACTCTGGGAGGCCGGAGTCAAATCCATGAAATATCACCTAAGACGTGTTATTGGAGCAAACTACTTGACACACGACGAGTTGCATACCTTAATATGTCAAGTTGAAGCAGTTCTCAACTCCAGACCCATCACGTCCATATCAAATTATCCTGATGATTCCTCTTATCTTGATCAAAGTCATTTTCTTATAGGTGCTCCTCTAATGTCCTATCCTAAATCAGATTTATCCTCGTCACCACCTAATTACCTGTCCCGTTGGGAACACATCCAGAAGATGCATCAAGACTTCTGGAGGAGATGGTCGTGTGACTATCTAAATGGCTTGCAGCAGCGGTCCAAGTGGTGTACGAAGGAAGGCAACATCCAGCCAGGTGCAGTAGTGTTGCTGAAGGAAGACAACCTGCCGCCTATGCAGTGGAAGCTGGCTGTGATTCAAGAAGTGATTCCAGGAAGGGATATACTAATTGAGTAGCCAAATATCAAACATGGACGAACGCCATGAATTAAAGTTTACAATACAGACTTATTTATTTTTTTTCATAATATTATTTTAATATGGAATTAGATATTTGTTGCAAACAAAGTTGGAGGTGTAATAAACACAAATATATAATATGCTACAGAAAATACTGTCAAATCAAACAGTAAGATGACATTAAATTTTTAGATGTCCGCTTTTGAAAGAAAGTTTGGCTTATGTCCACTTTTGAAACACAAACTTATTTCAAATATCAGGTTTTTACACAAGTGTTGTAAAAGACAATAAAAGAGCAATGGAAGCCAAAAATTTTTAATCTTCTTTAACACAAACTTATTTCAAATGTCAGAATTTTACACAAATCTTGTAAAGGGAATTATACGAACAGGGAAACCAAAAGTTTTAAATCTTCCTTTACACGAACATATGTCATTTTGTACGATTTTACACAAATCTTGTAAAAATAACAATAAAAGAACAATGGAAACCACCATTTTAATTCTGCCTTAACATTTCACGTTTACCAAATTTGCATAGTAACAATTTCTGGATTCTCATTACCATTATGCAAGCATTCACATTCATCATTATTATGAATATTATATTCGTTATTTTCATCTATAACTCTCTTATACCATTCAAGGGATTCCATGTGTTTCCAGTGCAGTCCATAGTGTTTGCATAATAATTTTTCAATGTCTTCAATCTTGTCTTGCTTCACTTTAACTCCAATAGAGATTTCCTTCGGATTACATCTGCTGCAAATCACTTCCCTTTTTTGTGATGGGGCGCTCTATACACGTATCAATATTGTATGCCTGTTCACCTCGAACAACCACATTGTTTTTAGTAGTGCGCCGGAACACAATTCTTCTGCATTGACTGATTTGAAAATGTAATTGAGCTGCGCTTTTTGCATTCTGTTTTGCCTCTTCTTTCCAGTCATGAGGAGTCCAGTCATCCCCAATCACCTTAACAGTTCCATATTGAGAAAAAATCAGCATGATACTCGCTTACTTGAGTAATAGTATTCATCGATTTGAGATCTTTCTCAATCAGACCGAATATACGGTCAGGTGGTAAAAACGAGTGACCAGTAATAGAAAATACAGTACAAGTTCTAGTTTTCTTAAATGAGGAGAAGCAGAACTCAAAAGCCATTTTGTACACATTAACAGAACATTAACAATCTTATTCTGTCCGCCACATCTATCTGCTACTAAACGAACTGAGGCTACACCATCAAGATTCTTGCTGTTCAACTCATTATGCACAATTGAAGCTACCTCATTTGATGACTTTTTGCCTTCATTTTCAGACCAGGTGTAAATCGACACATTACTAGGTTCCAGCTTGTCTGTTAATAATCCTGCAACCACGGTCAAATTATAGCAGTATAGCTGTCGTGAATAGTAGGCAGCTTGGTCACTAAGTTTAGGCAATACAAGGTTTTTTTGGCAGTCAAATGAGAGCAACATACAGTTATCGTCCTTGTTCTTCAGTTGTTCAAAAAATGATTTTGCTTGCTTTTTGTGCACTGCTTTTCTTAAGAGTAAGTCAGCTTTCTCCTTTTCATTCTTCTCCAGTCGGAGGCGTTCATTAATTTTTAAACAAGTGCTACATTCATTTGTCGCAGGAGAAGCAAAACTAACACTGGAGTGTGTGTTGAAAATGTTGCGAAAATACCCTTTCTTTACTTTCAAATCATCTGGGACACTACTATTATATGTGGACCAAAGTTTAGCAATATTAAAGTCGGATGGGAGATATTTACTATCACTTTTTGCTCTTTGATAGTGAGATTCAACTGCTTTCAACCCTTTAATAAAATTTAACATTGAATCTTTCTTATCTTTGAATAAATGTTCTTTTCTGGATCCATCTCTAGTTTCCGTAGGGTCCAATGCCCCAAATTTCTTGAATCGATTAAACACACCTAGGACCCTGTGTTTTGTAATGTTCAAAGCAGACAAAAAAAGTCTCTCTGCAAACCTTTAAATTATTCCCTGCAGCATTCTGAATTGTGTATTCTAGTGTTGTGCTTTTAACCTTTTTTGGAATCTTGAATCCGGCTCCTTTTGGAATGATTTGAACGACAAAATTTCAAGAGAAACGCATCTTGTTTCAGTTTCTCTGGCATAACATAGAATGCAGCATGAAATTGTTTAATGTCATTCATTGTCAACAATCGACATTGCAGATGACCTCGATGATGACACGATGAATATGGAGGCAAGCCTTTCGCTGAGTACCTATAATCGACAGAATGACAAACATTAACTATTAAATAACGTAATGGGTGTGGAAAATATTGTAATTCAATGAAAATAATAATTAAACAATTCATATCTCTTGACATAATGGTACGAATTTTCGGATGAATGTTCTTAACCTCATTACTTTATTTATTTACTTTATTTTTCCATTAACACTAATATCTAGGTAATTGTCATTGTCTCAATGTAACACGTGCTGTGCTGATCGTACTAATTGTACTATTCCTTCAGTTGTGAGATTATATTCATATGTATTAATTCTTTTTTTTTTCTTTTAACTTAATACTTGTATACTAGAATGTATTTTTCTGTTTGTGATTATGTATTCAGTATCTTTTTTTATTACATATATATTTTTTATTATTGTTATTTCAAAGTTAATACTGATTTTGTATATGTATTCAATCTCTCTTTTCTACTTAATTATGTTTATTATTATTTTTAAGTTCATATTTGTATACCGGTATGTATTTTTTCTGTATGTGATTTGATCCTGGTTGAGTGGAAGAAAAGGCCTGATGGCCTTAACTCTGCCAGGGAAAATAAAACTATTATTATTAACCTCACTTCAGTAATTTTTTTTTAATCCGTATTTGCTAGATATTTGTTCATGGTATAACAAATAATTTGGGACAAACGGAATTCATCCAACCCTTACCAAATATTTTCAATTCCACAAAAAAAAAAAAAAAAAATACACCACAACCTCGGAACATAATGCTTATCTTAATTGCCTATTTATTGTACGTTTCCAATCCTGCGACTGCTTCATACGTTTTCTAGATTTTTCTGGTGGAGTTTCTTTTATATTACGCTCCATTTAAACTTCCTAAGACCATTTATTTTACAGAATTAGATCAAATATTCGTAAAACATACTACACTAGTCACTTTCTCAACAGCACCAGCAACATATTGGAATTGTTAAGTCTTCGAGCTTTCTGATTGCTCAAGTACACAACATGTCCGCGATTGAAAAGAAGTAGGAGAAAAAATGTCCACTTTTGAAGCCAATGCCACATTTCGGAAGCAAAACTAAGTACTTTATGACCGTTTTTCACTCAATCTGACTTTAGATTCATAATCTACATGGGAGGTTGTATAGGAATCGAATCTTAACTCATTTTCGGTTAAGGAAGCATATGTCCGACTTAGGTACTAGCACAGTCACGAAGCTTGGGATGATATTTTTGCATTTCTCGCGATAGTTGCTAGCAGCTTGGAGCGCTAGTACTAGGAACAATACACTATGTCACTGTCATCGTGATCTACAATACAGGCATAAGGAGTAACATATATTTCTCTAAAATGTAGTATAATTGTATTAATAGAATTTAAAACAATGATTATGAGACACATCAGACATAATTCACTTGCGAATTAAGGTGTAATATTATTTTTGGTGTGAAAATTACGTTGTTCGTATGTGTAACACCTGCCTTTATTTCGATTAAATACTGCGAAATTCTTGTACATTCATTTATGCACGATTCAATAATTTTCAGTTGCACCGCACGGATATTGAGATATGTTGAAATTATAGGTTATGTTTGCTGTACCAGTTGCCCCTTTCTGTCTCATTTTAGTGGTCTCCAATGCCCTGCCATTACATATGTATATTTTGTCATACTGAAATTATAGATTATGTTTATTATATTTAACTTACATCCCTATATTAGCAATTATAGTAGTAGTAGTAGTAGTAGTAGTAGTAGTAGTAGTAGTAGTAGTAGTAGTAGTAGTAGTAGTAGTAGTAGAAGTAGTAGTAGTAGTAGTAGTAGTAGTAGTAGTAGTAGTAGAAGTAGTAGTAGTAGTAGTAGTTTTATTTTGCCTGGCAGAGTTAAGGCCATGAGCCCTTCTCTTCCACTCAACCAGTTTCAATAATATACATGGAATACAAAATTAGATTACAAAACAACACAAAAGAAGATACCTTAGAAATTACATAAACTATAGTAGAAAATTACAAGTAGTCAAGGTCAGTTACATCTTAATATAAAATTACAAATAGTCAAGATCAGTTACATAATATAACGACAATATAAAATAAAGTAGAAAATTACACATAATCAAAATCAGTTACATAGCATAAGGGGAATATATACACACACTCACCCACCAACACACACACACACAATTTATAAGACCTAAAATGCTCGAGATAAATTCGACGATTAATTCACTTGAGATATAGTAAATTATACAGTTAATATATTAATAGGAAAATACATGTGGGTTACAAGACATAAAATGTTGATTAGCAAAGTCGTACTAAATGGCATACAAATGAGTAAGTAATATATCAAGATAATAAAGAAAGGGAAAGAAAAAAAAAGAAGAGGGAGGAGAAAAAAATAACAACTTGATCATTTAAGACTATTTAGAAACTTCCGCAAGAGTCTAGTTCTATTCAATAAAAACATTTCTAAGTAGAGTGTACCTACTTAAAAGATTTTAGACTCCTACTGCTCCTGATTTCCTGTGACAAGGAATTCCAGGAACGAGCTGTGCGTATTGTGAAGGAAGCAGAGTAGAGAGATGTTTGATTATATGGAATTGATAGAACAAGGTTATGCTGTGTATCACGGTTGTGGTAGGATGCTAAAAGTGTGAAGCGAGGAACTAGGTAAATAGGTGGGAATTATTAAAAATCTGATACAGCAAACAGAGTGAATGAACTGAACGTCTCTCCCGTAAACGAAGCCAAGATAATTGAAAGAAATACTCGGAGACATGATCATAGCGACGGCTGCTAAAAATGAAACGAACACAAGCATTATGAACAAGCTGAACATAATGTCATGTATGACATCCCTCACATCCAATTTGTCTGCATTTTAATACTACAATTGAGTACTGAATTGTGCTTACTACCTAAGAGAGAAAGTAACACAATCGTACGTACACTAATTTCATAGGAGTGGTATGGTAAATTTTCTGTCTACGATTAAGAAAGGTAGATGTGCTAAATTGAAATCACAATATAAATTCTTTTTTATTAAACCTCAAAATAGTTTCCATTCAAAACTTAAAATGCTGATGCGAACAGATTATGTTAACATGTAAAATTCTCTTCACATTAAAATAACACAGTTTTGTAATTATTTCTGCAACATATTATGCAACAAGAAGTAAACGGAGCTTATGGACACATTACACTAAATAAAACTGAGCATTGATACGCAATAAAGTTATAATATATTTCACAGTCCACACCTCTGGAGTAACGGTCAGCGCGTCTGGCCACGAAACCAGGTGGCCCGGGTTCGAATCCCGGTCAGGGCAAGTTAACTGGTTGAGGTTTTTTCCGGGGTTTTCCCTCAACCCAATACGAGCAAATGCTGGGTAACTTTCGGTGCTGGACTCCGGACTCATTTCACCGACATTATCACCTTCATCTCATTCAGACGCTAAATAACCTGAGATGTTGATACAGCGTCGTAAAATAACCTAATAAAAAATATATATATTTCACTGAGCTACATACACTGAAATAGAAAACCCGAGCATACATTACGGCCTGGTCTAGATCGAAAAGGCATTGACTGTGCCGTATTTCGCTTTGTTGTGAAAAGTTGTGTAAACTGTGAAATGTTCTTTATCGGTTGTAATAACTGTAATTTGAATAATAATATGGAACAAGGAGACGTTTGTAGCACTATAAATTGTAAGAAAAAGAGGTCAGAGTTATCCTTCTTCCGAAAGATCCAGGAAGATGAGTTTATAAAATATAATATATACTTTATGAAAATAATATATAAACCTTATGTATTTCATATTTCAATAGTGGAAGGAAGGTGTTAATCTTTTTCAAAAGAATACGACATCGATAGTACAATACATTTCATTGTCTGCTACGGTAAGGCCGGTTACACACTATACCGAGAGATGTGTAATGTGAAATGTGCGCCGAGAAATGCGTCAGATCGAAAGCATTGTTTTAAATGGAACGTCACACACTACAACGAGTTTCTCGCTCACCTTGCGCGAGGTAAACACATTTCTCGCTCTGATCGCTAGCCCAGCGAATTTTTCAAGACACATTCGACCTCTGTCAACTATTACGATTACACATAGATATCGGGAAAACATTTTTCAGCTGTTTTAAATGCAGAAAACTTAGCAAAATTGTTCTAATATGTCAGATCGGCCATTGCAATTTTTTGGTGTTATACAAATAAGTATGATACACGAGACGATAACTGTAATAATGCTAAATTGAAGACCTCCCCCGTAAAAGGAATGCAACATCAAATTATTAAAATATACTGTATGATGTCGGTAGGAAAAGAAATTTTAAAGCATTTATTTATAACAATAAATTGAATTCAATGGCTGAATAAACTATTATCCCTCTTTAGTGAAATGTTTGTGATAGTAAATATTGCACTAATGAAATATGCTCGTGAAATAATTTTCCTTTCTACTGAAACATGATTTACAGTTTTGTTGGTTATGTCCTTATTCCGGAGAGGTCTTCAAATAAAAGAAGAAATCTGGAAGCAGATATCAACCGATTTAATCAGACATTAATTAGGTTATGTTTCTGATTTGCAATGTCAATCAACATAAGATTGACTATGAATGAAATTATGACTTTATTATTACATAATACTTAACAATGAAAAGATATGATTTTATATTAGATATTACTGTATGTATTACTTGCTAGTCAACACGATAATTTATTAAGGATTCAGTTGTCTTCATTGTACTCGTGATGTAGGGGTTGCATTATTGGACTGAAGAGAATGCTATTCCTCTTCATGAAAAAGTGAACAGTATCATTCCGTTTCGCGATAAAGTGAAATGCAATTTCCTGCATGCCGTTTAATGTAGTGAGGGAATAATGGTATTTCTCCAGAAAAATTGCACCAAAGAAGCCATAATTTTCTTTTGTTTCACTGGCTTCTGCGAGATGTGTAATGTGGTAAAAACATGGTTTTGGTTTGCAGCAACAAAATCCGTAGTTTTGTTCACCACTTTCTTGTTTTTCGCTCAGTCAATGATAGTAAATATCATGCACTAGCCATTAGACAAATAAAATAAATAAATATTGTACTTTCAGGATAAAAATATTTTGATACTTGTGTATTCTAATACGTTGTTGTAGCCCACACTTGTTAAAATTATATAAATTTGATTCTTCTGTATTTTAATGCATTGTTGTAGCCCCCCCCCTCACTTCTTACAAATATAACACTCGTTAGGTCCGAGATGCAATACTATGAAAACTGGTCATTTCCCTAGTAATCCATGCTGGAACTATTGCGCCTTATGTTGATAATTTTGCCAAACATTTTATATTAATATCATAAACAAACATTTCCTATCGGAAGTACTTACACTAGTTGCATCTGGCCTCACCGAGGATTTCGATCACCGGCTGCTACTGCCTTACTGTATATTTTACCACTTTTGTGAAAAAAAAGTGTCATATTTTTTTCATTTTCGTATAGAGGTCACTTAATATTACAGAATCACTGTACATCACTAATTTTCTTACATACCTAAAAAATCACTAAATAGACATACATTCATACCTGAATTATTATCCCGAGTTATCTCGTGCACCTTGATTGCAGCTCTGGTAGTTGTCCCACTTTGATTTTCTCCTGAACTATTTACCAACTTATGTTTTTTTTTTATGGATTAATTTATGAGGTACAATACCAGTGCTATTATCAAGGCGTTAAATGTTGCTTGTCGTGTGATAGACTCGAAAGCAGGGTAGGCCCTATTACGCACAGTGGCACATTGAATTCCGGACAGTAGTATCTGCTCTTGTGTCGAATTTGATTGTATTTTGAGTCTCTCGCAGTACTACACATGAAACACTGTCTGGTTGGTTATTCATCTTCAGAGTTCGTGGAATAACTTCTGGAGAATGTCTACCTGTAAGCCGAAGTGGGTTGGACAATTTTCCTGGCCATCCTGCCCTGAGTGATAGGACATTCGGGGTGTATTTTTCGAAAATCTTACGAATTACCACCATTCGATAGTCCAAGGGTGTCTTCCTGGCTTCAGATCTCATATACAAAACGTAGGAATTCTACAGGGCAAACTCGAGAAGATGAAAGAAAATCTTTTTATAATATCGCTTTCCACTATTTCGCGGGACAGGATAAGCTGCCAAGTACTGGTCTACCTTGTCGATTCCTCCCATTGAGTTGTTATAGTCGACCACCATTTTCGGCTTCAAATCATCCTTGATGACGACCATCTCAGTGCTGTGTATTGTACTAAGAAGCACCACATCTTTTTTGTCCTTCAACCTGAGGGTAATGTTCTTGTCCCTCTGGAAGGGAAGGCTGCAGTTTCACCCTTCTTCAGCTTTGTTCCCTTCACTCCTGGTGACATCTCTTTCCTACTCATTCTCACAGCCCCGTAAGTGTCTGCAGTGTGTGAAATGCATGTTGAATAGCTGGGGTGATATGTAAAATTGTCAGTTGTAAGACAATAGTCCCGGCCAAGTAAAGACTTTATGCGTGTCATGCAGTGGCGAAGCTGAAGGGTAATCTGTGAGCCTTAGAATACCCATTGGATTTTCAAGAAATAAGCGCATATACATTTTCCTGTTTTCATTGGTATAGGTAAATGAAATCTCTCTAGTATTACGCTCTCTACTTACGGTAGGATTGACGCCAGCTCCTCGACGCGAAACCAGCGCACAACTACATTGTGGCTCCTCACTGGTACTGTTTCAAACCAGGCTCGCTGCAGCAGATAGAGAAAGCATATGCGCATGCGCCAACCGGAGTGCTTGCATACGTCACTAATGCTAGACAGCTCCATGGATAAATATATATATTTATCCATGACAGCTCTGTGAAGAGCCTAGACTCTGAACATGTTGCCGACCTGGATGGCTCAAGCGGTAGGGCCACGGCATGTCTCTATCGCTTGGTCCGAAAGGTTGTAGGTTCGAGTCCCGCCTTGGGCATGGGTGTTGTGTACGTACCAGTTTAAGAAAGCTGAAAAACAGAAAAAGAGGAAAGAAAAAGGTAATAGAAAGAGTCACGAAAAAAAAGAAAAACGTGTGATTCAGCGTTACCAATCTCAATACTAGCGAGTCTACTACAAACGGCCCAAAATTCAGCTACAAATACCAAAATGAAGCCACACACATTCAGAAACAGAATCCATGGCCTATGCTATAGTTACAATGTTGGAAGGCGGATGTGTTGGATATGTCATTCATTAATTTAGGGCCAGTTCACTTTTATTGCATAGACGACTCCCAATAAAGACACAGTCAGGTGTCGGCGAATTCACGAATCCAGGAATTGACCGTTAAACAATGGGCGCTATTCACATAATAGGAAAAGAAAACTGAAAATAATAAAATTTTCCTTGCCATAAATAATGGTCGCAGTGTCCGGAATTCAGTCCTACCATAAATTTTCTATTATGTTTTCGTAATTTTTTTGAGGAAGCGAGAAACTTATGACTATTAGAGTGTGAGAAAATAAAATTTGATAGAAGAACGTGTTTACACATAAAATTGAGTATTCACAAATTGTTATTCGATCGAATCTCATTCGGCTACATTTTGCCATTCGACTACGACCATTCTGCTAAAAGCTACGTTTAGCCGAATTCGGCCACGGTTGGCAACGCTGCAATCTGTCAGCGTGTGAGAAATTATGGTATTAAAAAAAAGTATCGCAGATCTTTTTGGCCCCTGAAATTTTAAATGTTAAGCAAAGAAGCGAGTCACTATCCAACTTGTATGTCTCCCAACCAGCTGCAGCCCCCTACAGACACCATCTTGCCAAACGCCGTGACAGTAGAAGTACACTCAGAACTCGTGTAAATTGACCTATAATGCCGATAAGTTAAGAAAACCAAATCTAATACAACGTTACAGACTGTGCGTTTATTGTTATTGTTAGAAAATTTTGCCACTACACTATCACTACTGCTTTCATTGTAATTTGTTATTATTATGATCTCCATCCTATCTATCCTCTTATCATTGTGACTTCTATGTATATAGTTATCTTCCCCGTAGAAAATTAAATTATGGTTTATTTAACGACGTTCGCAACTGCGGAAAAAAATATTTGTTTACATTGACCACTTATACATTGTGTTGCAAATAAAGTTTACATCAAAAATCAGCATTTGCAATCATGAAGTGAAACTTGCTGTAACAAATGTAAAATCTCTTAGAAATCAGGAAACTGTTGAGGAGTGCATCAAAGATGCCAAGGCACTCAGGCAGGATCAGGCTAATTTATGACACTACAAGTCCTAGCTTTTGAAATAATTGATACCATAGTGATACAGATGCAATCGAGATTTGAAGATCTTAAAAACTTTAATTTTGTTGAATTACTCGATGAAAAACAGTTCCCTGCTTATACTGCTCATAGATCAGTGTTTCCGTCACTAAAGTTGAGTGCATTGGTAAAAAAAGTATCCATACTTTGACAGTGAACAGCTTCAAAATGAACTAACGAACGTTTATTCTGACCAAACAAAGTATTTGCCTGCAGGTTTGTTGCTGAACTATTTTTTGAACAATGGCCTATCCATCAAGAAACAGTGCGGCTCATAAGACTGATTCTCACCTTCTCTGTATCTACTGCGTCGAGTGAACGAAGTATGAGTGCACTGAAGAGAGTTAAGACATTTTTAAGGAACTCCATGTCAGATTTTAGACTGAGCAATTTGAGTACTCTGGCTATTGAGAAGGGTTTGTTAAGCAGTCGTTCCAGGGACGACATCTTCAAAGAACGCATCATTGACATCTTTGCAGCGCGAAAAACACGCCGACTGGAATTTATCTACAAAAAAATATAAGGTTTGAACTTTAGAATACCTGTCCTTACCTTCTTAGGTAAGGACAGGTACAGTTATGAAGTTTTACAAAACAATGGTCATACCAACATTGGTATATGGCTCAGAGATTTGGAACCTAACTAAACAGCAAGAAAGAAGAATGGAGGCAGCAGAAATGAAATTGTTGAGACCGTTGGCAGGATATACACTGTTATATCATAAACAAAATAAATACATTAGACAGGAATTAGGCATTTCAAACATAATTGATGTAACACATAACTACATAAATAGATGGCACGAACATGTAGAGAGAATGTCATCAGACAGAGTTCCAAGAAAACTGCACAACTGTACAGACCCATGGGACGACGGGTTGTAGGAAGACCGAGACGACGATGGAGTGACCAGTTTTAGACTTCAGTTAACTATTAGGACGGAACAGGCCGGACGGCCTAACCCGTGATGTTTATGATGATGATGAATTAAGCATAATGTCATGTTTGATACGCTGCACATTCAATTTGTCTGTATTTTAATATTACAATCGAGTACGTGCTGAATTATTGTATTTATCTACTTCCTAAAAGACGAAGAAGCACAATCGTACGTACACTAATTTCATAGAAGTGGTATGGTAAATCTTCTATCTACAATTATGGAAGGTAGATGTGCTAAATAAAAATCACAATATAAATTCTTTTTTATTAAACCTCAAAATAGCTTCCATTCTAAACTTAAAATGTTGATGCAAATAGATTATTTTAACATGTAAAATTCTCTTCACATTAAAATAACATAGTTTTGTAATTATTTCTGCAACAAATTATGCAGTAAGAAGTAAACGGAACTTATGGACACATTACACTAAATTCAACTTTGCAATGATATGCAATAAAGTTATAATATTTCACTGAGCTCCATACACTGAAATAGAAAATCCGAACATACATTATCGTCTGCTCCGGAAAGGGTCTGTGCTGAGGCGATAGTAGCGGTCCTGAAAGCCAGCAACTATCTATGGTATGCATATTTATTGAGTATTGAGCTTCGCAACTGTATATACTAAACTGTGCTGACAGGCCGTTTGAATGTTCCATCTTTAGTTCGAATGACTGCTACCGGTACTCTAATTGAGTAGCCTAGTATCTCAGTCTAGTATATACGGTCACGAAGCTCAATACTTACTAAATTATCAAACATAGACAGTTGAAAAATGCATACATAGATAGTTGCTAACCACCAGGATCGCTACTATCGCCTCATCACAGACTCTAAGGCCGGTTACACACTATACCGATGCCCGTGTGCACCATTCTCGATTAAAATTTGACCATGGTTAAGTCGGCACTTGACCATCTTCAACGCCAATTTTCGGAGTATCAATCTCGATCAAAGTTAAACAAGCGAGTTGATGATGATCA
Source organism: Periplaneta americana (assembly GCF_040183065.1). Classification (NCBI taxonomy): domain Eukaryota; kingdom Metazoa; phylum Arthropoda; class Insecta; order Blattodea; family Blattidae; genus Periplaneta; species Periplaneta americana. The sequence goes on along the minus strand of NC_091121.1, from coordinate 121,334,537 downwards.
AATTTTATCACGGGTGTGGGACCGATTATCTTGAATTGAACGTGGTCAAGTCGAGAAAACCAAAATGGCGGCACGATTTGACGTACTTGATGGAATTGAAAATGAAATTATGTATCTTGAACACGCAAATCACTGCGGAAATAACAGAATTGGTGTTATTGTAGAAAGAGTAAGTTTGTAGATGAATAATAAAAATGTTCTTTTTTCTCAAAACAGACTAATGTTTTATATATGTTTCTGCTTTGGAAGATCGGGACTTTCCTTGAGGACAAAATATTATTTAGGCCTAATTGTCCAATTTTGTTAACATAATAATACCTAAGGTAGTTATTCTATGCCGGTAATAATATAGCAAAACTAAATGACCATTTTGTAGAATGCGAGATTATCACTTATTAGCTATACATTTGCCGTTTGAAACTATTAGGACCTACATGACGTTTTGGACAATTAGGCTATTTACGCTTGAATTGAGAGAAATTACACGGATACCTTCATTTCCCTCCAAAATTCCAACCTTGTGAACACAAAATAAATGGATACATTTCAGAACAAGGATATTTTCCTCTCCCTCTTACTCCAAAATTCCAACCTTGTGCACACAAAATAAATTGGCACTAAAAACTTCCTTTTCGTATGCATGATGATGCGTATTCGACATAAACAGATGAATTGTTTTTTTTTTATTTTAAAATAATTGTTAGCGAGGTATCCGTATACTGAAATTTTCCCAAATTAATTATTGGCACTGAAATGTGTCTTTTCGTAAGCAAGATGATGAGCATTCGACAAACACATACAAATCCGCTCTTTTTAGTAACCTATTTCAAAATAATTGTCAGTGTGGTATCCGTATACTGAATTTTTCCCAAATTAATTATTGGCACTGAAATGTGTCTTTTCGTAAGCAAGATGATGAGCATTCGACAAACACATACAAATCTGCTCTTTTTAGTAGCCTATTTCAAGATAATTGTGAGTGAGGTATCCGTATACTGAAATTTTTCCAAATAAATTTATTGGCACTAAAATGTGTCTTTTCGTAAGCAAGATGATGAGCATTCGACAAACACATACAAATCTGCTCTTTTTAGTAGCATATTTCAAGATAATTGTCAGTGTGGTATCCGTATACTGAATTTTTCCCAAATTAATTATTGGCACTGAAATGTGTCTTTTCATAAGCAAGCTGATGAGCATTCGACAAACACATACAAATCTGCTCTTTTTAGTAGCCTATTTCAAGATAATTGTGAGTGAGGTATCCGTATACTGAAATTTTCCTAATTATTGTCAATAATATGAAATTACCACTGTATAAATTACGTTACAAATTATGTGGAATTATGTAAACAAGTGTAACTCATGTGAATTGTGAGGTTAAATCCAACCAGGTAGCCTGCTTTTCTCTCAGAGAACTTCCGTCAGTACTTTTATTCTACAGTATAATATGGATGCATAATTGCTGAGAAGTTCTAAAGGAATTCCCACTTCGAACTGTGAGAAGTTCTGTGCTCTTTTCTTTTTTTTTTTTTCCATGATTATTGAAACTTGTTATTTGAAAATTGCGAGGATGTTTGAAAGCAGTCCGACAAACAAAAACGAAGCGATTATTGACAGAGTGCGTTCGTTCGCTGTTTTATACGCGGTAACCTAGCGCTCAGATGATTCTTCTCAAGCGAGCGTGCCGTCAGCTGACGGCAAAGACGTTTTATAGGCTGACGGAACTGAGTTGATCGAGGGAAAATGTCGGTGCACCGCATCTGTAACTTGATCATTGTCAAGAATTAACCATGTTTCCGTGATTGCTGATAAACGGGCTAGATTATCGAGAATGGTGCACACGGCCACGAGAGATGTGCATAATGTGCAACAAGTTAGAAAGAGAGAGATATAGAGTGGCCATTGTGCCGCCATGTTTGAAGAAAATTGAACGACCGTCCGCCATTAACTTAAGCGCACAAGACAAAGTGGGCGTGGCGATAAGTAACATTGCAATCGCCAGCTGTCAAAATTTCGTTTGCATAAATCAGTTAAACTAAAGTGGAAAAACCTAGTATTTCGTCAAATATGTGCTAGTAACTTAATCTAAAATAAAGACCTTATGTACGCTAAATTCAAAACACTTGAGCTATTCCTAGAAGGAAAGCTTAAAAGAATAACCTAAGCAAAATATTGTCATGTACGTATGACAAGCAGTCCTAGCAAATATACTGAAGAAAATGTTAATATTCCTAGGTTCTTTTAAATACGACCCGCAAGATTGCCTATAAAATGAACGAGTATGATTCGGATAATTTTATTAAATTGTTTTCCCAGTCTCTACACGTTGCAAAACTATTTATTATACCATAAGATATAGAATGAAAGTAGGCCCTAACTCTAACTGTAGTAAAGAACCTTTACCTCCAAGCTTGTAACCTGGGTAAAACATGACCAAACACGCTTTCAGTTTTTTTATTATAGTAGAGTATAATTTTATCGAAATGTGAACGTGAGGCCAACAGCCGGCTGGTCTGTCTGAGCCTTTCAAGTCAGTTGCGAGCAAGCTTTGGTAGCGTACGCACGCGATTGTACTGAGTAGTGAGTGTTTCAATTTCATACGTGACATATTATACTACAGTGACTTTTGTTAGAGTTATAAACTGTGACTATTTGTTAAATGTTCCTGCACAAGTTTGTGTGTATATCCTTTTGACTAAGTCTTCTGATATTTATTCGATATGGATTATGATGATAGAAAGGAAACAAACGCTTTTGATATCCTTCACCGAGCAAGATATTCCTCGACCAGAACCATATTTACTTCACGAATGGATTTATGAAGATCTCCGACTGATGGAAGAGCAACTAGAGATGATTCAACTGAATGGAGTGACACGGCAAGTCTTCATTAAATGTATTTCAACTGACATTGTCGAAGAAATATTAGAAAGAACCAAAGGTGAGTTGTCGTTCACATTTTCTAATGGACAGAGAACCAAAGTTAAAATAGAGAAAGCAGGACCCGGCATTAAATCTGTCAAAATATATAACCTTCCTCCGGAACTTTCTAATACTAATATAAGGACTGTTCTAGAAAAATAGGGATTCTTTTATTATAGGATATCGCTTAATTTTCGTCAAGTCTGACAAACGATGACGTCACAACATGGCGGTAGTTACGTCACAACGCAGTGACGTCACACAACATGGCCGACGTAAACCAACACGACGAGTAAATAAAACTATCTAAAAAGAATGATCACACAAATTGACGATATCCCATTCTGGAGTAGAGCCCATCCGCTTTTATCCAAAATAGGATATCAGCAAAACAATTTCACAATATCCCATTCTGGAATACAACCCATCCGTTCTTATTCAAAATAGGATAACAACACGATCCCATACGTGAAATTTCGGCAATTAGACACTATACACGGCAGAGAAAACGCACTTATATAATTGAATTCACAGTATTCGACCTCATGTCACTGAGATATCACCTCAACTAACCCTCTAACATTCTCACATACGTCGACCTCATGTCACTGAGATATCACCTCAATTAACCTACTAACCTTCTCACATACGTCGACCTCATGTCACTGAGATATCACCTCAACTAACTCTCTAACCTTCTCACGTACGTCGATCTCATGTCACTGAGATATCACCTCAACTAACCCTCTAACCTTCTCACATAAGTCGACCTCATGTCACTGAGATATCACCTCAACTAACCCTCTAACCTTCTCACATAAGTCGACCTCATGTCACTGAGATATCACCTCAACTAACCCTCTAATCTTCTCACATACGTCGACCTTGTTCAGCCCTCCGTTTCACTCCTCTTGGGCCAGCAACGCACTCCATAGCCAAACAAATCACCAGTAGCACAACTGCTCACGAATTGAACAAATAATAGAATGATTTGCACATCATCCAAACACATGCTTTACCGGTACGCCATTCAAACCTCATCAGTACCAACCACAAATAAAATTTACACTTATACCAACCTAACCATCGGAATCCACAGCGACCTCTATATTTTTACACGCAAACACAAAATGTAACCCTACTAACCGATGACGTCAATCTTATGACATCACCCCATTCCCCAATCTAGCCAACATATATTCTCATAAACATACTACCGATATCCTATAGTCATATAGACCCGATAGTGTTTTCTTCATTGAAGGATCTCATACAGTTGGGTTTACTTGGTTATTAGGTTTAGAACATTGTGTACCTGGAACCATTTCTAGCACCATGTATGGAAAAAGTTATCTTTTCTGAGAACTACAATAGTGCAAAAGATAAAGGGACTTTCTTAAAGCAACACTGCACCTTGTCAGATGCAGCAATTACTCTGCTGATGAGACTATGGGGCAGACAGTAAACACTAGATGGACAAAACTCAGAAAGTGTAGATTTACTGCAAATAACTTTGTATCTTACTCAAATCCTATCAGTGGGATAGATTTCCCCCATTCACCTTTAAAAAACTTGTTGATTATGATATGTCAGGTGTAAAAGCTGTGGGTCAATGTTACTTATGTCCTGCCCACTATAGAGACATAGACCAATTTTACACATATTTAGTATAACTTGTTGCTTCTTTGACAGGTTAGGTTTTGTTAGTTTAGGTTTTTGTTATAGCCTACCTTGCATAGGCTATAGATTATAGCGGAACATTGGCAGTGATAAAAGTGAAATATTCGTTCAGTGGGCGTTGGATACTCTACATTCTGGTCAGTGAGGAAAACAGCATGAAGCAGTGGCTGTGTTAAAAGTCTCAGAATTATTAAAGTCACAGATTCAAGCAACAGGCGTACTAGGAGCAAGTCTTGATGGACTTGGTGATATTGAGGGAAAAACATGTTACACGTGAAATAAAATGCCCCTATAAATACAAAAACACAACATTGACTCAGGCACTGAAAAGGGTAAATGATTATATATTGTTTGTGGATGATGATTTTTTTTAAATATGGACCATGATTACTATCATCAAATCCAAGGTCAGTTGTATATGACAGGTTGCGATGTAGGATATTTGGCAGTATGGACTCCACAGCATCCTGTTGTGTATTTCGTTGAGAAGGACTCTTCATGGGAAAAAACATGCAAATATTGCAGTCATTTTTCATTCATAAATTCGTGCCATGGTTGCACGAACATAAGAAGTACCGGTAATAATGTGAATAGACTTACATTAATACACTTAAAGAAAAAATGTGATGAACAAATTTTCAAGTCATTGTAGTTTTCCAAATAAGGATCTGTGAAAGAAAAACCAAATTAGGAAAGAAGCTACACGTTTCATTTCACTAGAAACAACTCATCCAGGTGTAGACAAAATATATCTGGCGTCAGGTTGCCATGGCACCATAAAATTTTTGTATGGTGCCTGAATTTTTTTTATCGAGTTCTAACTTTTCAAGATTTCAGTTTCTTTTAGGCTATGTTGTTTCGACCAATATATAATGTTCACAAAAACAGTCGTAGGAAGAAGTTTAAGTGCGTAATGTGTTTTATTAATTAATTATAATATTGTTTAATGTATTTGTAGTAAATATAGGGGCATTTTATTTCAAGTGTACATGTTTTTCCCCTCAACATCAGTAAGTCCATCAGGACTTGCTCCTAGTATGCCTGATGAATGAAGCCATAAACCTGTTTCTTGAATATATGGGTAAAATGCAGAGTCTTAAGTTTTTGAAGTTTTGTGTATTTCTGTAATGTCAAACATAATTCTTAACAATACAAGTGAACTATCAAAATCGAACTGAAAATTGCTGTCAAGGCGTTAACAACATGCTTAACTCCACTGTTCTATAGTGCTGCTCTTCTCTAATGTGCCGTTTTACCCCTCTATTTTGACAGCCTTACACCTACGTGGCACTCAAAAAAATCCTTAATATCATAAAAGTGAATTTCTGTTACCAAATATTGCAAGATGATTTTAAATGTGTTAAAATGTACAATATCTGTATCTGTTGTGACAATTTATTGAATCTAGCAACTGCTATGGAGCTAAAACAGTTGTTTGATTTGTTCAGTCTAACATTTGGTTGAGAAAGATAATTATATTTCGCGCTGTAATTGTGAAATTTAGATCTATTAATATAATTGTTGAAGTTTTTGGTAACATCTAATAAACAGGTTAGTATGCATAGATTTACAACAGTTCAAATTTTTTCTCTGATGAATAAAGATCTATAATGTTTATCATAAGGAAAGTCTGTATACTTTTTTTTTTTGAGAATGAGAAATTTGGATACATAGCAATTAAGTTACTTACTGGCTTTTAAGGAACCCGGAGGTTCATTGCCGGCCTCACATAAGCCCGTCATTGGTCCCTATCCAGAGCAAGATTAATCCACTCTCTATCATCGTATCCCACCTCCCTCAAATCCATTTTAATATTAACTTCCCATCTATGTTTCGGCCTCCCAACCAACACTCTATATGCATTTCTGGATTTGCCCATACGTACTACATGCCCTGCCCATCTCAAACGTCACACCCTTAACCTATGTTCCTTTCTCAAAGTGAGAGTCCAAGTTTCACAACCGTAAAGAACAACCAGTAATATAACTGTTTTATAAATTCTAACTTTCAGATTTTTTGACAGCAGACTGGATGATAAAAGCTTCTCAACCGAGTAATAACAGGCATTTCCCATATTTATTCTGTGTTTAATTTCCTCCCGAGTATCATTTATAGTTGTTACTCTTGCTCCCAGGTATTTGAAATATTCCACCTCGGGTACATAGCACTGCTATACGAATACATAAGATATTACACCATAGGGAAGTGCATAATATGAGATTTTTGAACGGGGATAAGAGGTTTTAAATGTCTTAATAAATAAATTAATCTTGAAAGTTGAACATATATGGTGTTACCATGTCAATTTGGTGTCCAGTATAATCCCTAATGATAATAATCCCAACAGAACTGTTCAGTGTGACGTCCATTCATGGCAATGCATTCCTCTACCCTTCGGCGTAAGGAATCACTCAGCATTTGAATTTGTTTTAATATGTTAATAAGAAAGTCCTGATAACCATCCCCAGTTAATCTCTGTGGTAGCACGTGTGGCCCTATTAATCTGTCACTAAGAACGCCTGCCCATACGGTGATTGAGAATCGGTGCTGATGCCTTGTTTCTTCAACTGCATGGAGATTTTCATCTGCCCACACATGCTGATTATGAAAAGTCACAACACCATCTCTTATGAATCCCGCTCAAATCTGCAACCAGACTTTTGTTTTCAGTATTCCTTGCGACCTATCAGTATTCCATGCCAGGTGTCAACTACGGTATGATTATCTGGTAGTCTGCTGTATTGTAGGGCAGAGAATTGCATTGCCATAAATGGACGTCACATTGAGCACCTCCTGTGAGCAAGTGTACAGAGCTCAGAAAGTATGTGTTGTAGGACTCATGTCTATTAGACATTTTCTTGTTTTGATGCATGCTATCACTTCCTAAAATATTGGATACTTTTTTTTAACATCCTGTATATTTCAGATTTTATAGTTTCTTCAATGAAACAGACACTCTCTCGAAAAAGTCAGAGTTAAACATTCTTTGCACAAAGTTTCAAGATAAAACATGTTATGATGGAAAAGAACGAACCAATTCTAAAAAGATACAGGATATTAAAATATTAGTCAAATGTATGAAACCTAAGACACTGAGTTTTTAAGAAAAAATTCTGAAACAGCCTGCAGGAGATACTACCGCCAGGGGAGGAGATGATAACTGATCAGTAATGGATAGAGAATATAACATATAATGTATTTGAACAGCATTTTTTGCTAATTTTTTTAATGTTTCTTTTTTTTTTAAATAACGACTTGACGACTTTTTATACAAGTAAACCTATTATTATCATCTAGCGGGTATTTGTTATTAATTTTGAATACCTACAGTTTAAAAATTGAATTATGTTTAATATTACTACTGGATAAACACAGCAGACCATTTCTTAACACTGTTTAATATTCTATAACCATATTTCGGTGAATAAAAATAGAGATATATAACATTTCAAGCTGATTCCATTACCACAGTTTAGTATATACAGTTGCGAAGCTCAATACTTACTAAATATGCAAACATAGACAGTTGAAATATGCAGCCATAGATAGTTGCTAACTACCAGGATCGCTACTATCGCCTCATCAAAGACTCTTTCCCCAGCAGACGATAAAATGTATTGTACTTTTGATACCGTGTTCTTTTGAAAAATTAACACCTTCCTTCCACTATTGAAATACGAAATACATAAGGTTTATATATTATTTTCATAAAGTGTATATTATATATTATAAACTCACCTTCCTGGATCTTTCGGAAGAAGGATAACTCTGACCTCTTTTTCTTAGAATTTATAGTGCAACAAACGTCACCTTGTCCCATATTATTATTCAAATTATTGTATTTTAGCCATTTACAATTATTACAACCGATAACGAACATTTCACAGTTTACACAACTTTTCACAACAATGCGAAATACGGCACAGTCAATGCCTTTTCGATCTAGACCAGACCGTAATATATGTTCAGGTTTTCTATTTCAGTGTATGGAGCTCAGTGAATTATTATATTATAACTTTATTGCGTATCATGGCTAAGTTTTATTTAGCGTAATGTGTCCATAAGTTCCCTTTATTTCTTGTTGCATAATAGCTTATGTTGCAGAAATAATTACAAAACTGTGTTATTTAAATGTGAAGAGAATTTTACATGTTAACATAATCTTTTCGCATCAACATTTTAAGTTTAGAATGGAAGCTATTTTGAGGTTTAATAAAAAAGTATTTATATTGCGATTTTAATATAGGACATCTACCTTCCTTGATAAAGACAGAAAATTTATCATACCACTCTTATAAAATTAGTGTACGTACGATTGTTACTTCGTCTCTTAGATAGTAGATAAATACAATAATTCAATACTCAATTGTAGTAATAAAATACAGGCAAATTGAATGTGCGGAGTATCATACATGACATTATGCATTATGTATAATTGCGAATTTAGGAATATAAGATATTGTAAACATAACCTATAATATTTCCATATGAATGGCAGGGCATTGGAGATCACTAAAATTAGACAGAAAGGGGCAACTGGTACAGTAAACATAACCTATAATTTCAACATATCTAAATATTCGTGCGGTGCAACTGAAAAATTATTGAATCGTGCATAAATGAATGTACAATAATTTCGCAATATTTAATCGAAATAAAGGCAGGTATTCCATATACGAACAACGTGATTTTCACACCAAAATTAATATTACACCTTAATTCGCAAGGAATTATGTCTGAAGTGACTCCTAATCATTGTTTTAAATTTTATTAATGCAATTACACTACATTTTAGAGCAATATATGCTACTTTTTATGCATTCTAATTAATTTATATGGTTGAAACGCCGCCCTTCGTGATTGGGTTAAGCGAGTCACATGGTCTGCCTTACGGCCTGTATTAGATCACGATGCCAGTAACACAGTCTATTGTTCCTATTACACACAGAGCTCCAAGTGGCTAGCAACTATCGCGAGAAATGCAAAAAATCACCCCAAGCTTCGCGACTGTATATACTAGACTGTGCCATTACTGGAAATCAATTTCCGTGCTAAAAGGCATTATGTCAGTTTTATATAATAATTATTTTTAAATGATTAAACAACTCCAAATATTTATCCATTATTGAAAACTTTGTGTCTGTCAGTACTCTACAATACTGAATGAGTGAAAAATGTGTACAAAAAATGTTTTGAAGATATAACATTTTTTCTTTCTCCTGAAAGCTTGTAAAAACTCACAGAATGCCTTTTAGCTCTGATCGATATACTCTTACATTGTTTTATAATGTATATTTCATATTTCATGATCACATGTTAGCGTCCCAGTTTGATATGCTGGGTAATTATGAAGTCAATATTGCTAATTTCTGTGTAATTTTTTCAGAATTTTTTGAGATGACATATTTTGCGTTATTCAAGTTCAAAGGTCAAATTACATGACCTTGCAAACTTAATGATTACAAGCATAGTTGTGTTATATATATCATTTGAAAGGTTTTTTTCATTAGCTTTCGATTAAGGCCTTTCCCATGTCTGTAAATTAATTAGGCCTATATTTGAGTTATACCAATAAATAGAGTCATATGCTAGAAAATTCTTTACTTTTTAATTTGTTTGAAGTTCTGTATTCGTTAAAGTATATAAGATATGAACCTAAAATTTTATATGAATATTTACTTTAACAAGGTCTGCAAATATGTCAAATTTGATGAAGATCAGAGGATGTTAAGATGTGGGCGGAGTGATTTGACATGGACTGACTCAATACAGGAAAAGTACTCTCATCTAAATCATTTATGTCATCCTCCATTACAGTAACATTAAATTCATGAAGTACATCATTTACCACCTTTCACATTGAATCATTTACATAGATTTCATTTTGTGAAATTAAGATATTTCCTACTTTGTTCGATCTCATAATTAACTGCAAATAAATTTGTACTCTTAATTTTTCTTCTGTTTCATAAACCTGTCTGACATATTTGGTAATTCCCACCACTCATTTGATGGTAGTTACCAAATCTGTCTTCCATATCATCTGTTTGTACTCAACAAGTTAAAAAATAGTTCCTATGCATTATGTTGATCCACTGAAAATAAGTCAAGCAAGACAACTGTTGTGTGATAGAATGACGACTGCCTGCATACTGAAACCTGTCATTCCTTTGCTCAACCACACAGAAAAGCGAGTCATAAATTCTGTAATATTCTGAGAATTTAGTGTATTGGTTCCTGGTACGTGTTTTTAGCTGGCTGACTAGGCCTGCATAGATACCAGACATCAGCAAGAACAACAGCTGATCTGACTCAGTGGCGGCTCCTGCATATTTTTTAAGAGGAGGAAAGAAGTTAACAGCGCAAAATGACACCTTCTTGAGAGGAACATGCTAAAAATTAGCCTACATGCATACATGTAACACCAGGTAGTGTTAGGGTTGGCCTTCTCTTTCGTATAGCAATAATCTGTTCTTGTAAACTGAGTTTCCGAAATTGTCCAAACATGTTTTCACTTCCATTCATTGTTGGATAATTGCACAAATTAACAATTACAAGGAAATTCACAAACTCGCAGCGCTTTTAGCGCACACTACAGCATCACACGTGTTGGTAGAGACTAGCTACTAGCATATAACCAGAACAATTTTACGGAAGTGGGAATGAGAAATAATCTGTTATGAAAGCGAGAACACTGCACCCACTCACATGGTCTGTGTTGCCACATGTACATTTTAAAAGTTCAGTATCACATGCTTTTGAAGAATGTCAGTTCTTGTAAAGTCATACTACCATTATTGCTCAAAGCTGCAGGTGACCGATTAATTCTTTTGTGTTAAAAATAATGTAGTTTGGAGTACTTTCAATTTCAAATATATGTGTACAAAACTGACAAATTGGCTGTTATCCTATCTAGTAGACAATGAATGGAAGTGGATTTCAGGGGCCAAAAAGATCTGCGATACTAACGTAGAACTACTTCTTCTTTGTTTTATATAAATCTAACTTTAGCTTTTAGATATCCTCGAGAGTTTCAAACCATGAGTAGTAGCTTATATAAAATGCAATGATTAATATATTTTGATTTATGAGTTAAAAAAGTTTATATGGTGTCTTTCGTAGCTTTGCGTTAAAACTGTTTTTATTCAGCGTATTCCGAATCTCACCGGGCCGGTGGCATCAATGACGTCACGTTGCAGCGAAATAAGGAACAAAACTGCTGGAAGGATCGATGCTGTCATGGCGACTGTACAAGTTGTTTTCTGTGCTACGCTAGCAAAATTTTGCGAAATTTTCGTACTCCCATCTCGTTCAAAGAAAAGATAGCATAAACAATTTATTTCTTGAACCAGTAGTAATAACTGGTCCGTTGACATGTTCGCTCATAAGCCGTTAACATATTGTTTTTACGTTGTGCTCATTACAAACAATACAGCAGAACTAAAGCAGAACACACTGCCATGACACAACAGTGCACGATGTTATTCGTCTGCTAATTCCCGCCCTATACAAGAACCAATCAGATTCACTGATGGCGGCTGATGGAGACTGCCACCACCTCTGCAAGTTGATGGCACCAGTGCGACACCGGTGGAGCATCAATGACGTCATTGGTGGAATTCGGAACACCGTGATGCCATCGGATTGCTCACCGGTGAGATTCGGAATACGCTCATTGTGCCTCCTCCTCGATGTGTTATAGTCTGGTTGAATGCAGCATCGTTAGATGGCAGCGGTAACGAGTTTGCTGCAAGACCAGTTGGTTTCTATTTCCCGCCCATGCGCTGATTCAGAGGAGGATCTCCTCCCTAACTGTTCATTCGGTTGCTTTAAAACTCTGCTTCTTTCTCTGGCCGCTAGTGCGCTGTTGTCTATGTATGTTAACTGCAGGAAAGGAGGAAAGGATTTGCTTTCCTCCACACAAACAATCTCGCATCTTTCTCACAGTTTTCTAGCGGCACATGAGTGCGCGTCGTTTAAAACTCGATCAACCGAGGTTTTCTTATAGCTGTGAACTTAAAAATTATCGAATCTCCCTCGAATTTCAAGGCATGTATTTCATTTGCTATTTACTTTCAAAAGAAGAAAAATGTGAGGAGGACGTTCCTCCATTCCTTCCCTCGAGAAACCGCCACTGATCTGACTCAATAGCTGCTGAGGATAGGGCAGTACTTAAAGCCCTGAAACTTTTAACTTTTTAAGAGTTTTAATAGCCAACTGTAACATTTTAGTATTATGCACATTTTAATGATTTAATGGAAAACACTGTTGAATAACGACTAATAATTTAACACGTCAGAGTTTTACCATCTTTCGATAAATTGCCCACTAGGGCATGAAGGACTTTAAGAGCAGCAAAAGAAGCCTCTCCTTCTCTGCAGCTATACCATCACAGAAACATTTAAATCTAATAACCTGATCTGTTTGGTTCAGCCAGTTATTTCTGACCTAACTTACTTTAAAATAAGTAGGCTTACAGGGGTCGCTCTGTGACATTGCTGTTGGGACATTACTAAATTATGAAACAGTATTTCTGTTTATAGCATTGTTAACTGAGACAATGTCAAAAACTTGGAAACCTCTCTCCTCCAGCTTTAAAATAATACCGCTTCCAAACAAATACAAATGTTCGGCTTTTATGGTTACAACACGCAAGATATGTGCTACATCTAAATAACTTGTGTCCAAACTTTGTGCCATAGAAACTGTGAATTTCCTTCTGCCTGACCTACTATTATATTCCCACTCTTGTAATCAAACTGGACATTTAAATGGATTTCATCCACGAGCAGTAAGACAATTTTATCTTCCTCTTTTAGAAATTATACTTTCTTGGACAAATAATTTAAGAACTTTGAAGAGTGTTGATCTATTATTGTATTTGTGGAAAAATTGTTGCAGACCCTACTTAATGTAATTTCAAAAGGCAACAATAAACCTGAATTGCTTCTTATGTATCTGTAACAATGTAGCCTATGGATACAGATTGTACCAGTGACCAGAAAACCATTATCTTCCATGAATATCTCATGCTGAATTCTTACAATTTAACAGAGAAACTTGTTGAACCATAAAAATAGCAAACTAATTGGCTCTTTTCCTGGCAGATCGATATACTGTACAAGCTGTTTGGCAAGTGTTGAATCAATTCCAGTTTGTCAGTCTGCATATTCTCAATTTTTTAATCTAACACTAATTTCATCCAGTATTAATAGTGTTTAACTTACTTATGTCACTTACCATGATTGGAAGAGTTGCGTTGTCTATCCTTCTTACTTGTATATCTTTCACTAATCACTATTAATAACTACATAATAGGCTACAGTATTCTGGGTAAGGAACTTCACAAATTAACAACAAGCACACAGAGGTATCTTTCTTCATAAGTACCCAATCACTGTCCAATTTCGATTTAGAAGCAAGTTTATCTAAAGAATTAAATATAATTTCCATTTGTTTATTATACACAGATAAACTCTCCTCCATTGAACCATTTAAGGCGATTGTATTGTAGACGTTCCCTACGAAGAATAGGATTTTCCCTGGATGATGATGCTTCACAAAGATATGAAGGACAGTCAGGAAGTTTTGAAGGCACATATCTGAAATAAATTTTACATATGAAAACTATTTCAGATTATGGTGAAGATTTTATGCAATTCTTATTTAATTATATTTTATAGAATGGAAGCAAAATAAACAATAAAAGAAAGCAATGTGTCTTATTGGTGTTGAGGTCATAACCTCAAACCTGGAGCAAAATAATAATTCTGAGTCTTTCAAGATGTGAACAAGTCGCAGTACTGTATTAACAAATTACGCTAGTGTATAGGAAGCTATTACAGCTTATGTAGCCTAACTAATTTCTCTTTACAAATTGCAACTTACCTTTCTTAAGAAGGGGACGTTACATTTGTTGTTCATAATCTCCCAGTATTCGAATCACACATTGATGCTTCTCTTTCAATATTCTGGGTTTCAAAATGTAACTCGCATACCTGCGAAACAAATTAATACTCATTAGTTTTTGTTTCTCAAGTTAAGTTTTACAACATAGGCTACATATCAGTTGATGTTACATAACCTCTACATACATAACCTCTTATTCAAATTCTACTAAAATCTGTGTGATGTATGTTGTCTCACTGTGAAAAGAGAGAGAAAGGAAATATGTCTTACTTCGTCTGTATTGTTATGGCGATGTGAGAGTGGAGCGGTGCCGTCCATCCATCCAGTGGCGGAAGGGACTAGTTGATACATTCTGTAGCGCAAAATAAAATTACAAAATATCTCTCTTCGTACTGTGTAGTTCCGTCACTGAGCTTGTCTTTCAAGAAACTGAGTTCTGGTAGCCTGCACAATAACAAGGTTTTGAAAGGAATCCTGAAAATTTACAACCCCACTGTTTGGGACTTCAAAGGTTGGCACTTCGCCAAGTTCGGTACCTCAGGGTTGGTAATCCTCCATTAGGAGGGCGTCTACAAACATGATGATGGTGAGTTGTTGCGGCTAGAACATCAAGGACAATAAAGCACATTATTCTACAGTCCACATGTGTTTTATTCAACAATACGACCTACCAGGACTTAAGTATTAGTGACATTGGAAACACAGGTAACAGTGCAAAAATCAGTGAAACATAAAAGTGAATTTTGTGATCAAAATCCAATATGGCTAAGGTTGAATGCTGAGAATTGTACAAGGAAAGGCAGTTCTGTGAGAGTCATGTAGCGGCCTGACAGTCAACTCCTAACACCAGGCTACCGAAGCTACAATCCAGTATTTCCACCTAGCGGCCTTGCACTGAACTTCAAGGGCTTGCAATCCAGTACCATCAAGACCTCCAGGTCAACAGAAGGTCGTTGACCAAGGAAACAACTGAGGCCAGTATTTCTAACAATCAGGTTGGCAGTGAGATTCAAACTATTGTCATCAACAAGGTAGGAAAATAAATTACAACATGAGTGATTCAAAGATACTTATACATCAGAGAGGTTTAGCTAAGGCTATTTTAACAAGACTTGAAACATTTCTTGGAAGGGTTCATGAAGTAACAGAACCGGGTTCGATCAAGGTAAAATATGAAAGACTAGAAAGCATACAAGTAAAATATGAAGAAAGTCAAGTTAAATTAGAAATGATAGCAGACGAAGATCATTCAGAAGACAGGATAGAATTTGAAGAGCAGTTTGATAGAGTAAAATAAAGATTTTTAACAATAATGGAAAGCAGTAATAATGTTGCACAAGAGAGTAATCAACCCATTGTTGAAGGGAAAATAAAGTTGCCGATTATTAGTCTGCCTAGTTTCAATGGAGACTATAGCACTTGGCTCAACTTTAGGGATACGTTTAGCAGTCTAATAGTAAAAAATAGTGATTTAGCAGAAACTCAAAAAATGCATTATTTATTATCTGCACTAAAGGGAGAACCACACAAACTAGTAGAAAATCTAACAATATGTGATGCAAATTTTAGAATTGCTCGGGACATGGTTTATCAGAGATAAAACAATGAAAAACTTATTGCGTCGAAACATGCGACAGCAATCTTGTCACTTCCAACAATCAGCAAGGAATCACACGAAGACTTACGGTCATTAGTGAGCCAAGTAAAGAGCAATATGAATGCATTAGAAGCGCTATCTTTAGAGGTTCCATTACATGAAGTATTATTGTTACAATTGATACTGGAAAAATAGACACTCAGAGTAGGCGCGAATGGGAATTAAGCTGCGCAGATCGAAATATGTCAACACTCAAGGAGTTATTGGATTTTCTTGAACATAAATCTCAGGCATTAGAAGCAATAAAGGGTACGACTTCGATACCTGAAAACAGAGTAAAGTTAGATAGAGAAAAGCAAGCGAGTAAAGCATTGATGACACAACCTAGATGTTATTATTGTAACCAGTCACATTCTCTGTGCAATTGTCAAGCTTTTTCATGTAGCAGTATGCAGGAGAAGAAGAACTGCGTTCTCAAGCACAGACTCTGTTGGAACTGTTTGCGAAGCCAATATTTAGTGAAAGATTGTCGAGCCGGGACCTGTAAACGGTGTGGAGCGAAGCACCATACACTCCTACATCCAATCCAGACAGCAGAGACACAACAAAGGGATTCCGTGACTACACAACAGACATGTCACAGCATCAACAATGAAGTAAGGTCACATGTATATTGTTGTCGACAGCCATCGTAATGGTGAAGAACGCGCAATGAGACTTACAACAATGTAGATGTGTTCTTGATAGTGGTTCACAATGCAATTTTATGACTGAAGAATTTGCACAGAGATTGAGATTACGAAAGTCAGTGGAAAGAATTCCAATAAAGGAATAAATGGAACACCATTGAAAACTACGCATTCGGTGTATACTCAGTTATCATCAACAGATGGAAAGTTCAAAGCTGATACAAAGTTCTCAATGATTTCTAAGATCACGGGGAAGATGCCTGCAGTCTACGTAAAATACAAGAAGGAAGATATCCCATCTGGAATGAAACTAGCGGATCCTACTTTCAATAAACCAGGGAAGATTGATCTACTGATAGGAGCTGAACTATTCTTCCGCATATTGCGACCAGAGGCATGGGTGGAAGTAAACGACTCGCTATCCATGCACAACACAAAACTAGGGTGATATTATCTGGTAGGATTCAAGCAACGACAGCAGAGGTTATTTCGACTATAGCAGTAACATCACTTCTTACTTGTAACAGGGACAACTTAGAACAACAACTACAGCGTTTCTGGGAATTAGAAGATATTCCAGAGAGAACAAGAACAGTAGAAGAAGAAGAACGTGAAAAACATTTTGTAGCAACGACAACAAGAGATCAAACTGGAAGATTTGTGGTACGACTACCTCGACGTCCACATCATCAGCAGTTAGGAGATTCTTTTCAAGAGGCATATAATAGATTGCAACAGATAGAGCGACGTTTCCAAGGGCAACCGCTACTTCAAGAAGAAAACTGTAAATTCATGACACACTATGAGCAGTTAGGACACATGAGAGAAATAGATAAAAAGAAAGAGGAAGAACACAAGGCAAGTTGTTACCTTCCACATCATGCTTTTTTCAAGAACTCGGGAGAAGAACGAGAAACAAGGGTGTTTGACGCATCAAGTAAGACAACTTCAGCATCATTTCAAGCTACTCAATACTTACAAATGCCGGCTGAAGAAGTATCACGAAGATACCCATTAGCTTCAAGAGATCTGCAATGAGATTTCTACATGGATGATCTTCTGAGTAGTTGCAGTGAGCTGCAAACAGCCCTTACAACAATGCCAGAACAACGAACTCTAATAAGCAGTGCAAGAGACAACACAGAGAAAGATAATATTACACTCAGATACTCTTCACTACACAGACTACAGCGGGTACTCTCGTATTGTCTCAGATTTGTTTACAATTGTAGAAGGGGAGCAAAGAAGAGAACTGGTACATTCACAAAAGAAGAATTGCGGTACACATTGGTGTCATATATCAAACAAGCACAGCTTCAAGAATACTCGACGGAAATCAAGGATTTAAATACTCTTTCCACAGTGTCAACGAAGAGTAAACTGAAGGATCTGAATTCATTCTTGGATTCTGAAAACATTCTCAGGGTGGGCGGAAGACTGAATAACTCTTCTAAGTCATATGAACAGAAGCATCAAGTTATTCTTCCACCGAAGCGAAATATAACAAAGCTGATAGTAGAAGCAGAACATTTAAGTCTACTACATGCGTGTTCACACCTTTTAACAGCATCTCTAAAGAAAAGATATTGGATTGTAAACATTCGACGTGTGATAAGACCATTTATACATAAATATCTACCATGCTTCAAACAAAGGGTTAGCACATGCAAACAACTTCTGGGACAGTTACCTATTCCATGGGTGACAGCTTCTCGACCATTCATAAATTCTGGAGTGGATTATGCCGGACTTTATTTTATAAAACGTGGTTCAATAGGAAGCAAGGTCAAAGTTAAATGCTATATAACATTATTCATATGCATTATTACCAAGGCAATACATTTGGAGCTCGTCAGAGACTTGACGTCAGAAGCATTAATCGCGGCCTTACGACGATTCACAGCTAGACGAGGGAAATGTGTAAATATATTCAGTGACAACGGTACAAACTTAGTAGGAGCCAATAGCGAACTACGAGAAATGCATCAATTATTGAAGTCAAGAGAAGGGACCAAGGAGTTGGAAGAATTTGCTGCTAAGGAAGAATTCAACTGATGCTTCATTCCACCCAACTCTCCACATTTCGGGGGACTCTGGGAGGCCGGAGTCAAATCCATGAAACATCACCTAAGACGTGTTATTGGAGCAAACTACTTGACACACGACGTGTTGCATACCTTAATATGTCAAGTTGAAGCAGTTCTCAATTCCAGACCCATCACGTCCATATCAAATGATCCTGATTATCCTTCTTATCTTAGTCCAGGTCATTTTCTTAAAGGTGCTCCTTTAATGTCCTATCCTGAATTAGACTTATCCTCGTCACCAATCAATTACCTGTCACGTTGGGAACACATCCAGAAGATGCGTCAAGACGTCTGGAGGAGATGGTCATGTGACTATCTAAATGGCTTGCAGCAGCGATCCAAGTGGTATACGAAGGAAGGCAACATTCAGCCAGGTGCAGTAGTGTTGCTGAAAGAAGACAACCTTCCACCTATGCAGTGGAAGCTAGCAGTGATTCAAGAAATGATCCCAGGAAGGGATGGACTGATTAGGGTAGCAGTCATTCGAACTAAAGATGGAACATTCAAACGGCCTATCAGTAAATTATGTTTGTTGCCAAATGTTAATTCATGTTAATTTTGCAATGTTTTCAAGGGTCGTCAGACTTTCAGTGATTTTCAGTAACAATTTGTGTAACTACTTTGTGTTAAATGTTATACATTTAAGGTGGGCGGTATGTTTGGGACTTCAAAGGTTGACACTTCGCCAAGTTTGGTACCTCAGGGTTGGTAATCCTCCATTAGGAGGGCGTCTACAAACATGATGATGGTGAGCTGTTGCGGCTAGAACATCAAGGACAATAAGGGACATTATTCTACATTCCACATGTGTTTTATTCAACAATAAGAGCTACCAGGACTTTACACCCCCTATAATCTCCACCCTCATTTGAAGGGACTTGGTGTTATTGCTATTGAGACAAGATGAACCTTACCAGGCATAAATACTTACCTCACATTTATTTGAGACAAAATTATCCCGATGCATCTCCCTGATATATTTCCAGCGTAAATCTTCATCCTTAGGGAATAAAAATACACTCACTTTCGAACCAGTTAAATAATTGCCTTTACAGGCAAGTACGCAACATTTACGTGGCCCATTATTTTGTATATTCACATGTAAATATACAAAAAGTACATAAACAGAATTCGAATGGCAAAATTCCGTTTTCTCGCACAAAGTGAATCCCGGTAAGGATCTGCAATATTTACGTGGCACATTTGTATATTCACACGTAACTATTCGAATAACAATCTTCCGTTTAATTGCCTTTTGAGGTAGATACGCAATATTTACATTGCACATTTGTATATTCACATGTAAATATTCGAATAACGAGCTTCCGTTTACTCGCATGAAGTAAATACCGGTAAGGATCTCACTGGTAGTGCATGAGATGGCCGCGCATGCGCAGGATGCGCAGTTAACAATCTCAAAATCTGCTCTTGGTAATCTCACCGCTTGATGATCCTGACCCGAGCCTCTCGCCTTTCACGGGCTGTGGTACCACAGATTATTATCAGTGTATAATTGAGCACCCACGTGCAATAACGGGGTAAGTAGTTACGAAATATATTCATACTTACCCCATTATTGCATGTAGGTGCTCAATTATGTTCTTTCATGTCCTTGCAGTCAGAATACTAACAATAGTACGGCCTATCCAAAAGTTTTGCGTTATTTTGGATGCGAGTATCGAAATACAATTTTAATATTTTATTGCTATTACTGGGTTTGAAACGGAATTGTAGCGGTTTTATCCGTATTTAGTTTAACTTTATTACTAGTGAACCATTTATTTGATTAATAGTGTGTCTTTGAAATAGGCCTACTTTTTATAAGCTACATCTCATCGTCTTCTTCTATAACCAGTAAGGACAGAAGGAGCAAAAATAAAGGATGCCGGTGTCGAAATACAATTTTAATATTTTATTGCTATTTGTTTTTCGCTGGGTCTGAAACGGAATTGTAGTGGTTTTATCCGTATTTAGTTTAAGTACAGTACTAGTGAACCATTTATTTGGTTTATCGTTTGTCTTCGAAATAGGCCTACTTTTTAGAGCTACAGCTCTATAGGCAGGACGGATACAAGGAACAGAAATAAAGGATATTACATAATTTTGTTAATTAAGAAACCACTCAACACTTAAAGATTTTTTCTTCAGATAATATATTAATTACATATTAAATGTAAGAGAAAAACACTTTTCAATAATTACAAATATAATAATAAAAATAATACACTGCAATTACTTACTCATTAGCTATATACAATAGAAAAATCTACACTTTTCCTTTAGAAAACAAAGATTTGTTAAATCAGTGGGTAAAAAACACGACAAGGGTTAAATGGCATCCCACGAAACACAGCTTCCTATGCTCTCCACATTCAGAAGACAAATATATGTATATGACAAGGAGTAGGAGGCAGTTGTTGACAAGGCAGTAAAAACAATTGCTGGTTTTCCTGCACATTCACAGAACAACATGAACTCCAGATCCTCACCTACGAAACGTAAAGCTTATGATATAATGAAGGTAGTGTTAATTTCATTTTTTTTTTTCAAGAAAATGCAGTTCACCAAAACTACAGTAAATAATTAGGGACTTGAACAATAGGTTGTGTGAAACTGCATCATAAATTATAAACAAGTGTTTTGATGGAGTACTGAAAGAACTTCTAGAAACTAACAGCTCGGAGAGACACCATTTTTCTCCTTTCATATTTATTATCCACTGTTTCAACAGTTCCTTTTTTTTTTTTTTTTCAAAGGGAATCTGCAAGAAAAGAAAAAATACTGTACACACCGCATGGTATGCCGGGCGTTTTTACACATTTATGCATGAAAAGAAATGTTGCTAATTAACAAAACTATGGACTTAACTTCATAAAATTCACATGAAATATGATATATCAGTTGTCTTTTTCCTTTTGACATTGCAGTTATATGCAACACACACAACAAGCATGCTTTTTCTTTGTTTTTTCGTAGTTCTACCTCCGTATACGCAACATTGTAAGCGGACGAATTTTTACAACGGTGGGCGCTTAGTTCATATCATCCGTGTTTCGCGGTGGCACCGCAAAGAGCGCTGTACGGGACAACATGGCCACTCTATATTCTTCTCTTTCTAACTTGTTGGTAATGTGAAAATGTGTACCGAGAAATGCGCGAGCGAGGCGAGACCAAGTCCCCACACTGCCAGCTCCACAGAAGATACAACTGGATCAAAGAGTTTGTAATATATGTATAACTAGAGACACCAACGGCGCTCGTTTCGCGTACAAAATTGAACCGCTGTTCGGCCGCCATTAAAGGGAGTTGATGCTTTGCCAGGAGTGCAAGCAGTTCATGCTTATTGAGGAGTACGAATAAATATAAGTACACTTGAAGGGAAATAATAAGAAATGGTGAAATACTGCGCCGCAAGTAATTGTTCGAACATAGCTACTATTGTACGATGCCCAGGAAAGCATGCATATCTTAATATTAGGAACAATGATCCAAATGCAGTTCGTCCTTTGAATGAGTTTACAGAATGTCGGAACATTTCTTGGATATAGTTTTTCCAGAAACACATTAATCAGGTTTATAAGGTTGATTTCAACAATGTATGTAAGGGTTAGGTGCCATCACATTACAGAGAATTATTGTAGCAGAGTGCATAAGAAAATC
Source organism: Periplaneta americana (assembly GCF_040183065.1). Classification (NCBI taxonomy): domain Eukaryota; kingdom Metazoa; phylum Arthropoda; class Insecta; order Blattodea; family Blattidae; genus Periplaneta; species Periplaneta americana. Next base: position 121,311,990 of record NC_091121.1, on the reverse strand, counting down.
CTCAGACTATGTCTAAAACTGTTTTGTTTCACAATAAATGAATTAGTAATGTAATTTTCGTTTTGTACGGTAGGTACTTCCAGTTTTTGGTTGTATTAAATGCAAAGAAATTAGTGATAAATATAGCTGATGACCTAGCTAGGCCCATTATTACCACTACTACTAGGTCTATTATGACCACTACTACTACTAGGCCTACTATTACTACTACTACTAGGTCTATTATTACCACTACTACTAATTAGGTCTCACTATTACTAGGTCTACTAATACCACCAAAACTATGCCTACTATTACCACTACAACTAGGCCTATTATTACTACTACTACTAGGCTTACTATTACCACAAAAACTAGGCCTACTACTACCACTAATATTACGCCTCTCCTATTACCACTATTACTAGGCCTACTATTACCATTACTACTGGGCCTACTATTACCACTACTACTAGGCCTATTATTACCACTACTACTAGGCCTACTATTACCACTACTATTAGGCCTATTATTACCACTACTACTAGGTCTACTATTACCACTACTACTAAGCCTACTATTGCCACAAAAAATAGACCTACTACTACCACTACTACTACACCTATTACCATTACTACTAGGCCTACTATTACCACTATTACTACGCCTACTATTACCACTACTACTAGGTCTATTATTACAACTACTACTAGGTCTATTATTACTACTACTAGGTCTATTATTACCACTACTACTAGGCCTACTATTACCACTACTACTAGGCCTACTATTACCACTACTACTAGGCCTACTATTACCACTACTACTAGGCCTATTATTACCACTACTACTGGGCCTACTATTACCACTACTACTAGGCCTACCAATACTACCAAAACTGGGCCTCCTATTAGCATTTCTACTAGGCCTATTACCATTACTACTAGGCCTACTATTACCACTACTACTAGGCCTACTATTACCACTACTACTAGGCCTAATATTACCACTACTCCTAAGCCTACTATTACCGCTAACAATTGTATTAAAAGTCTGTATTGACCTCTAACTTGGTGGCCATCAAGTACACAATGAATAGATTGTTTTGTGATAAAATTTATTCTCATTATATTTTAAATCAGTTTCCAGAATTTTTATGATCTCACATTTCACCACTAAATATTTTTTAAGCCCCATATACCTTTCTCTTCCTTTGCACGAAAGGACTGAAATATAGATCAGTTTAAATATTACAGTAAATATCCATTATTATGTCCTTAAAACAATACTAGTAATACTGAAAATTAATGTTGACATTGCCATTATTCAATATTTCACATAGGGTAAACTAGGGTCTATTGGACAGTCGCGCATGTTGGACACTCCGTACTTTAACGTGTTACCACGCCACTTGTGGGCACCACATTCAGCTAGAAGTCAATGACGGAAGTAGGCACGAGTGGGGCTACTTCCGTCATTGAATTCTAGTAGAATGTGGTGCCCACAAGTGGCGTGGTAACACGTTAAAGTACAGAGTGTCCAACATGCCCGACTGTCCAACTGACCCTAGTTTACCCTACTTATCTCGAGTGTATATGGGTGATTTAATTTATTTTTTAGAATATCGCCAAAGATGAATCGTTATGATATTTTAATAAATATTGCGCTCCTCTGCCATTCATGTTTACTTCATCACTACTCATCCTTTGTAAAAGATGTTTAAAACACTGTTTATCATCAGGTAACATCAATGTATTGTGGTACTGTTTTCGAATTTCGCGCCGCAAACATTCCCTTTAATGGCGGATGCTAGTCGATTCAATTTGTGACATTTTTCTCAAATTTTTCTTGCCTGCCACTCACGGGTATATGTCTCTAGCAAAGAGTTTGCAATACATACTAGAGACACATACCCATGAGTGGCAGGCAAGAAAAATGTCACAAATTGAATCGGCTAGCATCCGCCATTAAAGCGAAATTCGAGAACAGTACCACAATACATTGATGTAGCCTGGTGATAGACACTGTTTCAAACATCTTTTGCAAAGGATGAGTCGTGATGAAATAAACATGAATGGCAGAGGAGCCCTATATTTATTAAAGTATTATAATGATTCATCTTTGGCGATATTCTAAAAAATAAATTAAATCACCCATATACACTCCGGATAAGTATGTCAAATATTGAATTATGGCAATGTCAACATTAATTTTCAGTATTACTAGTATTGTGTTAAGGACATAATAATGGATATTTACTGTAATATTGAAAATGATCTATATTTCAGTCGTTTCATGCAAAGGAAGAGGAAGGTATACGGGGCTAAGAAAATATTTAGTGGTGAAATATGAGATCATAAAAATTCTGGAAACTGATTTAAAATATAATGAGAATAAATTTTATCACAAAACAATCTATTGTGTACCTGATAACCACCAAGTTAGAGGTCAGTACAGACTTGTTACTACAATTAGTAGCGGTAATAGTAGGCCTAGGAGTAGTGGTAATAGTAGGCCTAGTAGTAGTGGTAATAATAGACCTAGTAGTAGTGGTAATAATAGGCCTAGTAGTAGTGGTAATAATAGGCCTAATAGTGGTGGTAATAGGCTTAGTAGTAATAGTAATAGGAGGCCTAGTTTTGGTAGTATTAATATGCCTAGTAGTAGTGGTAATAGTAGGCCTAGTAGTATTGGTAATAGTAGGCCTAGTAGTGGTGGTAATAATAGGCCTAGTAGTAGTGGTAATAGTAGATCTAGTAATAATGGTAATAGCAGGCCTATTAGTAGTGGTAATAGTAGGCCTAGTAGTAGTAATAATAGACCTAGTATTAGTGATAATAGTAGGCCTAGTAGTAGTGGTAATAGGAGTAGTAGTAGTGGTAGTAGTAGGCCTAGTTTTTGTGGTAATAGTAGGTCTAGTAGTAGTGGTAATTAATAATAGGCCTAATAGTAGTGGCAATAGTAGGTCTAGTTTTGGTGGTATTAGTAGGCCTAGTAGTAATGAGACCTAGTTAGTAGTAGTGGTAATAATAAACCTAGTAGTAGTGGTAATAGTGGGCCTAGTAGTAGTGGTAATAGTAGGCCTAATATTAGTGGTAGTAGTAGGCCTAATTTTTGTGGTAATAGTAGGTCCAGATTTTGTGGTAATAGAGGTCTAGTAGTAGTGGTAATAATAGGCCTAATAGTAGTGCTAATAGTAGGTCTAGTTTTGGTGGTATTAGTAGGCCTAGTAGTAATGGGACCTAGTTAGTAGTAGTGGTAATAATAAACCTAGTAGTAGTGGTTATAGTAGTAGGCCTAGTTTTTGTGGTAATAGTAGGTCTAGTTTTTGTGGTAATAGTAGGTCTAGTAGCAGTGGTAATAATAGGCCTAATAGTAGTATTAATAGTAGGTCTGGTTTTGGTGGTATTAGTAGGCCTAGTAGTAGTGAGACCTAGTTAGTAGTAGTGGTAATAATAAACCTAGTAGTAGTGGTAATAGTAGGCCTAGTAGTAGTGGAGGCCTAGTATTAGTGGTAGTAGTAGGCCTAGTTTTTGTGGTGATAGTAGGTCTAGTAGTAGTGGTAATTATAGGTCTAATAGTAGTGGTAATAGTAGGTCTAGTTTTGGTGGTATTAGTAGGTCTAGTAGTAGTGGTCATAGTAGATCTAGTAGTAGTGGTAATAATAGGCCTTTTTAGGCCATCAGCTATATTTTCACTAATTTCTTTGCATTTAATACAACCAAAAACTAGAAGTACATACTGTACAAGGTACGGAAATTACATGATTAATTCATTTACTGTGGCACAAAGGAGTTTTAGACAGATATAGTCTGAGGATTTTGTTATGCACTCTGCTATTATAATCCACTGTAATGTGATGGCACCTAACCCTTGCATGCATTGTTGCAATCAACCTTATAAACCTGATTAATGTGTTTCCGGAAAAAATTTATCCAAGAAATATTCCGACATTCTGTAAACACATTCAAAGGAGGAACTACATTTGGAACATTCTTCCAAATATTAAGATATGCATGCTTTCCTGGGCATCCTACAATAGTAGCTATGTTCGAACAATTATTTGCGGCGCAGTATTTCACCATTTTCTTATTATTTCCCTTCAAGTGTACTTATATTTATTCGTACTCCTCAATAAGCATGAATTGCTCGCACTCCCGGCGAAGCATCAACTCCCTTTGATGGCGGCCGAACAGCCGTTCAATTTTGTACGCGAAACTAGCGCCGTTGATGTCTCTAGTTATATATTACAAACTCTTTGGACTGGACCAAAATTGAAGCGATCGCTCGCCGCCATCTTGAAGCGGACGGAAAGCAATGCTGATAGAACGCAATCGTAAAACAAACTAGAATTTATTACTATACAACATAAAAACAACCAAACATGAGCCTAAGAGTAACAAGGATAAAGATAAATATAAATAGTAAACCGTAATTACCTGCATTCTTGTGGTATAACATCAATTAATCAAAGATATTAATGCTGCAACTGTCAGTCAATAATCTTCGTTGTCTTTGTGGCTTGCGTGTATTTATATTTACATAATTCATTATATCCGTAGGATGGGCTTCCTGAAATATATTTCAATAACCGAGTGAGGACATTAACTTAATCTTGTACATTGTGTGCATCTTGCGGTCGTGAAAAATATCGGACGAAAAGTAATGCTGATAGAACGCAACCGCAAAAGACACTAAGATTAATTATTACTAGGTGTACCATAAAAAACAACCAAATATAATATATATTATTTTAATGTACCGAAGTATATATGATATTTCCACGCAGATATTCTGCGTCATCATGCGATGAAAGAGTAATGCAACGGAGAAAAATTCTCTCCGGCGCCGGGATTTGAACCCGGGTTTTCAGCTCTACGTGCTGATGCTTTATCCACTAATTTTTCTTCGTTCCATTACTCTTTCATCGCATGATGACGCAGAATATCTGCATGGAAATATTATATGTACTTTGGTACATTAAAATAATTTATATGATATGCGTAAATCACTTCGTGATTTAAGACGGCGCTTATTCCGTCGGATCCCGGCCAACTAGTCACTCATAACGAGTGCACCTCAGCACATGTGTGGACTTCGGTCCTGCGTTCATAGACATCTATGACGTAGTGCAGAGGGCGGCCACTAGAGGGAACCCAAGAGTTGGAGCTTAATCTGAGATGATTATGTCCGACGCCGGGGTGGTATGCGGTGTGGCTTAGTGGATAAAGCATCAGTACGTAGAGCTGAAAACCCGGGTTCAAATCCCGGCGCCGGAGAGAATTTTTCTCCGTTCCATTACTCTTTCAATCAAATGTAAGCTAAAAGAATAACAAGGATAAAAACAAATATAAAGAGTGAAACGTAATCACCTGCATTCCTGTAGTAGTTTACAACAGCAAATAATTGAAGAAACTGGAACTGTCAATGAGTAATCGTTATCTTTGTGAACAACAAATATTAAGCTGTTATGCTGAAACTGGCAATTGAAAATTCTTGTCTTCGTTATTGGGCCTATTCATATTTACACAATTCATCAAATCTGTACCGATGGAGTTCTTGAAATATTTAATTAATCGAGTTAGGACATTAACTTAATCTTGCACCCTATGTGCATTTTGCTTAGGCCTAATAATAAATGTTTCAATAAACAAGGAAATGCATCAACTGTTATTATTAAATGGAATATGTGCAATAATGTCAAAATATTGTAACTAGGCCATATCCAGATAGTATGAAAATACTTAACCAGATTTATTTTGCACTCAGCTATTGATTCATAAATAAAATTGATTTAGAGAGATGCTGTCTAACTATCTTCTTGTGCAAAGCAATACTGGTGGTGAATTGATGGTATAAATTTAACGCGTTTAACAACAGATAACCATTTACTGAGAAGCTCAGGCTTTTGCAATGGAAACCTAAATAGAAAGTTTGCGCTTACTCCTATAAAACATTCTCTTCTATTAACACAATAAATATGTACTAATGTTCTCAGTCATTTTACAATATCCTAATACAATATATGTAACTAACTTACTTGTGAAAAGAAATTTCCGAATCCTTCTTACGTCGATTCGTACAGTTGTATGTGGCACAACTATGCACCATGATTCCACTTACGGAATTTATATAGGAGTACGATGAAAATAAGTGATAAAAGAACACTATTTGTACAGTTGTATGCTGCACAAGAGCACACGATGATTTCACTTATAATAAAGAAATATGATTAAAATACTATATAAACACTGCATAGGCCTCATATGTAGCACAGTAGTAGGTCTACACTGTGATTTCACATATATCACAGGAGAACGATTCATTTAAACTATATAAATACTATATACACACACACTATTGATTAAATTAATACGCACTTACTTCTAACACATTCAATAATACTGAAAAACCTTCTATGTTATTTCAAATTAGGCGGAATCGTGATGTAAACATATTGTAGTCACATGGCACTCACCCTCAAGATGGAGATGCGGGAAAGTGTTCAATTTTTGGTCGAAGAACAGCGCTCGTAGTGAGTCTAGGTTAAACTATAAAACGTCTTTGGGCGAGACAGCATTGTCAATGCCTTCTCGATTTAGACCAGGCCGTAATGCAGATTGTGTGACGTCACTCGAAGAGTCGGGCTTTTCTATTTGAGTATACGGAGCTGAGTGAAATATATTACTTTATTGCATGTCGGTGCTGAATTTTATTTAGTGTAATGTGTGTATAAGACACGTTCATTTCTTATTGCATAACATGTTGCAGAAATAATTACAAAACTGTGTTATTTTAATGTGAACGGAGTTTTACATGTTAACATAATCTGTTTGCATCAACATTTTAAGTTTGGAATGGAAGCTATTTTGAGATTTAATAAAGAAGAATTATTTATATTGTGATTTTAATTTAGCACATCTACCTTCCTTACATGTAGGTAGAAAATTTACCACAGTTCCTCCTATGAAATTAGTGTACGTACGGTTGTGCGTTACTTCCTCTGATAGGTTAGATAAATACAATTCAATACAACCCAGTATAGTAGGGAACAAATAAATAATACAATTAAATTTTTATTCCATGTAATATGTGTATAAGTTGCATTTATATGTTGCATAATGTGACAGGAATAATTATAACACTGTGTTATTTTTATGTGAAGAGAATTCACCATGTTAACATAACCTATTTGCGTCAACATTTTAAGTTGAGAACGGAAGCTGTTTTGAGATTTAATAAAGAACAATATGTTTAGGATAAATTCAGAACACGGTTACCGTCCATACTTTTAGGTAGAAAATTCACCACAGTCCCTCCTATGAAATGTACATACGATTATATTACTTACTAGCACTGAGGTATAGTTCCGGTAATTTCTGAACTGAAAACAGTTGAATTTATTTTTTGTGGAGATGCATTTGATCCTATAAGCAAGGCATAATAAAAGCCTGAACGAACCGAACTAATTAGTATATGCAAGGTGTATGAATACGAAGGGAACTAGCCTACCCCAGCGCTAATTTAGCCCTAGTGACATATTAAACTAATCAGACTTCAGACTGGAGTACCGTATGAAACGAATAAATACAATTGAAGTGTAGACAAATTGCATTTACAAGTTATACGTAGCGTTATGCTTAATTATAATGCATAATTGCGAATGTAGAAATAAGGCAAGTACTGATAGAGTAAACATAACCTATAATTTCAACACATCAAAATATGCGTGCGATGCAACTGAAAATTGTTGAAATGTGCATAAATGAATGTGCAAGAATTTCATAATGAAGCGTGCGTGCTTTATTTCAATTAATTACAATGCTAGATACTGTACAAGTAATGAAAACTATAAGGTATAATTTTTCGTAATATACTATATGTATCTCGTTTTTAGTTCAAATTGTGTATATTATCAAACGTCGTATTATTTATAATGTAGGTTATTCACAAATAAAAAGGGCGCAATCATTTAAATTTAATAAAACAAATACGGTAAACTAACAATAATGGATTAGACAAGAGTAACATCAGTAACGCTGCACTTAGGCCTAATCACAACTTACTTTACATGCCAATCAATATTTCACTTTCACGTGTATATTATTACTCATATTTACTGTTTACAACAACAAAAATTCACTTAACCACATAAAGAGCGCAATATTTAATCGAAATAAAGGCAGGTATTACACATACGAACTTTGCCTGCAACAACGTAATTTTCACATCAAAAATAATATTATATCTTACGTTGCAAGTGAATTATGTCTCAAGTGTCTCACAATCACTGTTTAAAATTTTACTGATGCGATTACACTGCATTTCAGAGAAATATATGTTATTCTTCATGCACTCTAACTAATTGATATGGTCGAAAGACCGCCCTTCCCGATTAGCTGTTAAGCGAGTCACGTGGCCTGCCTTACGGCCTGTACACATTATAGAGAACATATACTGTGGCCTGTATTAGATCACGATGGCAGTGGCATTGTCCACACACAGCGCCGAGCAAGTCCCCACACTGCCAGCTGCGCAGAAGATACGACTGGACCCAAATTGAAGCGATCGCTCGCCGCCATCTTGAGGCGGACGGAAAGCAATGCTGATAGAACGCAATCGTAAAACAAACTAAGATTTATTACTATACAACATAAAAACAACTAAACATGAGCCTAAGAGTAACAAGGATAAAGACAAATATAAATCATAAAACGTAATTACTTGCATTCTTGTGGTATAACATCAAATAATCAAAGATATTAATCCTGTAACTGTCAGTCAACAATCTTCGTCGTCTTTGTCATTTGGGGGTATTTATATTTACATAATTCATCATATCCGTAGGATAGGCTTCCTGAAATATATTTCAATAACAGAGTGAGAACATTAACTTAATCTTGCACATTATGTGCATCTTGCGGTCGTGAAAAATAGCGGACGAAAAGTCATGCTGATAGAACGCAACCGCGAAAGACACTAAGATTTATTACTATACCATAAAAAAACAACCAAATATAAACTAAAAGAGTAACCAGGATAAAAACAAATATAAACAGTGAAACGTAATCACCTGCATTCCTATAGTAGTCTACAACAGCAAATAATTGAAGAAACTGGAACTGTCAGTCAGTAATCGTCATCTTTGTGAACAACAAATATTAAGCTGTTATGCTAAAATTGTCAAATAAAAATTCTTGTCTTCGTGATTAGGCCTATTCATATTTACACAATTCATCAAATCTATACCGATGGAGTTCCTGAAATATTTAATTAATCGAGTTAGGACATTAACTTAATCTTGCACACTGTGTGCATTTTGCTTAGGCCTAATAATAAATATTTCAATAAACAAGGAATTAAATCGAATATGTGCAAGAATGTCAAAATATTGTAACTTGGCCATATCTAGATAGTATGAAAATACTTAACCAGATTTATTTGGACTCACTTACTGATTCATAAATAAAATTAATTTAGAGAGATGCTATGTAACTATCTTCTTGTGCAAAGCAATACTGGTGGTGAATTGATGGTATAAATTTATCGCGTTTAACAGCAGATAACCATTTACTGAGAAGCTCAGGCTTTTGCAATGGAAACCTAAAAAGTTTGCGTTTACGCCTATAAAACATTCTCTTCTATTAACACAATAAATATGTACTAATGTTCTCAGTCATTTTACAATATCCTAATACAATATGTAACTAACTTACTTTTGAAAAGAAATTTCCGAATCCTTACGTCGATTCGTACAGTTGTATGCGGCAGAACTATGCACCATGATTCCACTTACGGAATTTATATAGGAGTACGATGAAAATAAATGATAAAAGAACACTATTTGTACAGTTGTATGCAGCACAAGAGCACACGATAGTTTCACTTATAACAAAGAAATATGATTAAAATACTACTATTTGTATAGCCCTCATATGTAGCACAGAACCGGTAGTAGATCTACACTGTGATTTCACGTATATCACAGGAGAACGATTCATTTAAATTATATAAACACTATATACACACACACTACTGATTAAATTAATACGCACTTACTCCTAACACATTCAATAATACTGAATAACCTTCTATGTATTTCAAATTAGGCGGAGTCGTGATGTAAACATATTGTAGTCACATGACACTCACCCTCAAGATGGAGATGCGCGAAAGTGTTCAATTTTTGGTCAAGGAACAGCGCTCGTAGTGAGTCTATGTTAAACTATAAAACGTCTTTGGCGCCGAGAAATATGTAATCGAACCAAAGAGTACAGAATAGAAAATAGTTGTCAGTGTCGCGCGGTAGCCATCTTAATTTAACCTTCCATTGAGTTTTCATGGTGTAGTTTTGTTGTTTTAAATTTTTTTAGTAATATTTTAATAAATTTAAATATGTCGATCCGGTGTGCTATATGACAGATGAAATAAAGAGTCCAAGAACTTACCTGGAATAACTTATCATGGGTATATATGAGAGACTAATGGCATTATATACGTAAATATACGGAGTTGTTGTCGTCTGTAGTTTATTAATATTTAAATTTAACTTGTGTTACAGCTTTCCAAAGGATCCTGAAGTTAAAGCTGTTCGGACACCTCGTGTTGTCGCAGCACAATTTGTTCCAGTCACTTCAGGGAGGAGGATACGGATCGCACGACCTCAGGAAGGGGGCTGTGCTCTATATATTTACACCCTGAAGAACCAAAGGTTAATTAGATGATAGTTAACCTTAATAATATTGGTATATCTCTTCGCTACTGTGTATAAAGTAGGCTAGTTATGTTATATGAATTATTATTTTCAGGAAAAAAGAAAAGTAAAACGGAAGTTTGCTGAAATCTATCTCTCCCTCTCTCTACTGTGACAGTGGTAGACGAAGTTGGGACCTCCATTATGTCATTGGAAGCTGATACTGAAAATGAAATTCGGGTTCTATCGAAGAATAATAGGAAAGTTAAGGAAAGAATAGTTTTGTGTACGAAAAGAGAATAAGACACTGCAACAGTATAAATGGGGAGTGGTGAAATCATGGGGTGATTTGAAAGATGTGTTGGAAACTGTGAAACAGAAAATCTTGTTTGAACACGAGTTTTGTGATATGTCACGTTTCATTTCAAATACTTTTGTATCTCTTCTCAAGATACATATGAAAGGTTAATGGTAAGAAGCAAAAGAAACAGTGTGATGAAAACGTACCGGTAAGAATTAATTTTCTTTCCCCTAACACATATAACTTTGTTAAAGAATTTGATACAGCTCTTCCTAATCCTCGCACTCTATATTTATGGTACAGTATCGTAAATGTAGTTCATTGTAGGCTACAGATAAATGAGATATTAATATTCTCATGGCCGGTTTGTCCAAGTATTGTTAGAAGACTTAACGACTGTTAAACCTTCAACAGTTTGTTAAATACAGTTTTTCCATTTGTTCAACACCAGTTTGGCTTAACAGATTCTTAACCGTTTGTTAACTTTAAATGTAGGATTTCATTTAACAAACAGTTAAACATGGCGGATAACACCACAGCTGTTCAGACAAAAGTTGTGAAAGTAACATGTTCTGTTTCTCTTTGAGGAATGTTTAGAGTAAGGGACGGTTTCACCAAGCTTCAGTAAATCAGTCCAAATGAAACATTAACTAGTAGTGAACATTGAAATATTTACACGATTACGTTTGTATGTGAGCTGTGTCCGTAGACTTCAAGCCTAGCAGCTATATGTGCCTCGTCGCGCTGTTTACTTCAGGGTACCCAGTTGGAGTAGTCAGTAGCGTGTTGGCTTGCTATCCCAAGGGCCCGTGTTCGGTTCTCGGCGATAACTTTTTTTTTTAACGTAACTAATTTTTATACATGTTACCTTTCTTCATTTTTATAATTTTGTGTAGTGGAACTTATTATTTCGCAACTCTGGCTCCACTAGGAGAATTTTAAAAAACTCTTGCGAGATCAATTTTCTTCCCGAAATAAAACAAAGATAAACAAACAAATTAAAGAAAAATAAAAGAAATACACATGTGGATCTAATACATTGTCCACATGCCATCGGCGTCTATCACTGCCTGGCATTTTCGGGGCATTGAGTCCACCAGATCGCGGAAATAGTTCTGGTCCTTAGCGAAATCTTCCCAGGTAACCAGAACTTGATCCCAGAACTGATCTGGATTTTGAGGTGGGATGTCTCGATATTTGTCAATCCTCTTTTTCATGCTTTTACGTGAACCGTCTTTGAACGTTTATGGCGATGTGCGCGGGGTGATTATCCTGCTGGAAAATTAAATTTCCATCGGAAAGAAAACGATTATAAATTCCAAGAATCCAGCTCTTTCGCTTCTGTTTTAAAGCCAGTGCAAACATACCTTATCGCTAGCTATAATATAATTCTAATAAATGAAAGTTAATATACCAATTAAGTTTTGTTATGTTTGAATGCACATTATGTATTAATTTACTAATATTTCTTAGGTACCGGTATGTAGTTATAATAATCACTTTCATGTCTTAAAATAAAACTCAGTTGTATGTTACCTAGTTGAAATAGGCCACTTGTTTCAATTCACTAGCTACTATTAACTCTAGATTCTATGTTACTAGCTCTTCAACTATAGCCGATGTCAATAGTGCTTCAAAATACGCAGTGAGTAAATAATAAAATGTTTCAGCAGCAATTGCTTCTTTAGGACGAAATTACATATAATTTATACATGAACCTAAATTAGAGAATTTTATATGATACGGAATTCTCCTCGGGGTTTTCTGTACAGTTGACTACACACACATTCGTGTAATTATTGTCACCTGGTGGTCATAATGCTGAGATTTTTCTAAACAGAAATTCATATTTAGCATTATAAAATGTAACCATACATAATAATTATTATTATTCAATAGCAGTCAATGCAACTTTCATTTATCAATTCTCTGTACTGTATGAATCATGGCTACTGTAATAGGTTACGATTTTACACATGTTTCATGACTTACTCCATAGTACAGAATTTAAATAATAATATCAGCCAATAAGAAGTTGTCTTATATATGCAAAATCATTACCAACTGCTGTTGAGTAGTTAGAATAGTATTAACGACAGTTAAAGTTAAGTGTTGGTTATTTTAAACAAAATTATGTTGTAAAAATGGAAAATATCTTAACAAAACGTTAAAAATAAACCAGCTGTTAATTTAACATTTGTTAAGCCAAATTAAACATTACTTGGAAAAACTGGCCATCAGTATAATATAAATAAAATGTTAATATACAAATAATTGTGTTTTTTCTATGTTTATTATGCTATAGCCTATAGTTTGAACCTTATAAATCATTCAACTTGTTAATAAAAATATAGCAGTGGATCAAACCAAGAATCAGCAGTTTAATAATACTAAAAAGGTAAGTAGTTTACATAATTTCGTGGTGCAAAGCATGAATTAATGAAATATAACGTTTATTTTCTTTGAGTTGTTGCTCCATTACTATGAAAAGAAAAATATTTATATTGCATAAAACTGCAATAAGTGTATTTGATAGACTAATGCGAAAGTGGCTCTGGAACTATAAGTTTTCAATCTTTTTCACGGCCTTCAGTAACTATGACAATGTGGTCATAATATAGGAGGTGATGGAGCTTCTTTCATGGCACCCAATAAATTATTGTTATTATATTATTAATATCATTATTACTGTATTATTATTATTATTATTATTATTATTATTATTATTATTATTATTATTATTATTAGGTAATTTCCTAGAAGACGGGCAAAATCCAACATGGCTGACGAAAACTACCAAAAACGTTCTGCCAACTATGAAGTCCAAATATCACCAAACATCGAAAAATCGAATATATATTCATATTTTTAAAGAAGAACAAGCCCTCCAAAAAAAAAAAAATGAAAATATATTTAATTTTTTGCCTTTGATTTTTTTTTTTTGGCGTTTCGTAGCATTCGAACTTCATAGTTGATAGTACTTTTCTGGCAGTTTTCGTCGGCACTTTACTCCCAAAAATCACGAAAACACAAAGCAAAACATAATTTATCATCTTATCAAATAAAATTCAATTCTCATTGACGTCTTCATCGACAACCACTTCACTTCCAGTATAAATGACACAGGCTTTAAGGCAATCTAAACTTAAACCATACAAGCAACAAAGAACTAAACCAACACTTTGTCGTACAGTCAACTTTGCATAAATAAACCACGTCTTTACACTAAATGAAATTCTCTTCGAACACTTATTACACCTTAACATCTACAGAAAATAACGTAAATAATTCCTTTAAACCACAGAAAAACAGTTTTCTCCTCAACATTCAACACAGTCCTTATTCACCAGCGAAAGAACTAAACCAAAATCGACACAAAATTTAATAAATAATTTCAGAACACGGATTCCTTCCTTTCCCTCTTACTTCAAAATCCAACCTTGTGCACACAAAATAAATTATTGGCACTGAAAAGTGCCTTTTCGTAAGCATGATGATGCGCATTCGACAAATGCAGACAAATCTACAATGTAATATCACTCACGTCAAACAACCAAGAACAACTGACAACGTCATTATCCATTCAAAATTAATGAAAATTCTAGAATAAATTACAACTATAACCAATCAAATCGAAAGAAAATCACAAAAATCATAAAATGACAAACTTTCAATAGCTTTAGCCATCAGACACAACATAACACCACTCACGTCAAACAACCAAGAACAACTGATAACGTCATTATCCAATCAAAATTAACGAAAATTCTAGAACAAATGACAACTATAACCAATCAAATTAAAAGAAAATCACGGCGACACCTAGTATAAAAAAACCCTAGAACTAACATGAAAAGTCACTAAAAGATCACTAACATTTAACTCTGAAATAAAAAAGTTGGTAATACTTACTATATTCAACCAAGTGCCCGTCTTCTATGAAATTACCTATTATTATTATTATTATTATTATTATTATTATTATTATTATTAATCTATTCTTATTACTATCAATGAAAAATAATAATTTCACTCACCAAATAAGCTGTTATGCTGTGAGTTTCAGTGATTGTTTCAGTGTGATGAAACAACCCATATAATGTGTTGAAATTCCTCTTTCTTTCTTTTCTTTTTATTTTTTCCTTCGACTGCAACAAACAAGGCCAAGAGAAGTTTATTTTGCCTCACATTACCACATAACCATTTATTTTGCCCATACGAGGATGCAATAGAAACTCGCGTTTTAAGATTATGTGTCAGAAAAATTATCAGCGATGTTGTAGGTATATCGGTAGTCTCTCTCTTTATTTAAAACTTCCTTTCTTTGAGTATTATTTCTTCTCGAAAAAGGACACTCTAACAATGAATTAACTTCTCCAGCATTATTTCTCTCATTTGTTTCTGTTTATATTTTTCCTAAATACATAACATTGGCCCAGATTCACTACTATAGTTCGAAGTACAATAGCAGAACACCCTCGCTTATGTCATAAACTGAGACATAAGGGGAGAGAATCGAGTGGGTCTCTGCCTGCCAAAGAGCTGGAATTTTGTTATTTATGGCCTAGTTAGGAAAACAAGTCACCACTGCTATTCCCACCCCACTCTACTCTTGAGGCCGGCCCATGGATGGGACGAGTGAAACCTGACCAGGCCAGACGAATTGTGCCTCAGCTACAACGTTTTAAGCGTAAACTCAAAGCCCGCGAAAGGACATGAAATGCATTAAGCCAGACCCGGCACGAACGATTCTGGCCTCAGGAACAAATTTTACTGCAAAACAGGTCTATATACATCAAAGTTTCCAAATTCTTCTACAGCGATATATGCTTCATTCAAATAACTAATATATTATATAAAAACACAAAATTTGATTTCAGTTAAGCCAAGTGACTGAGGCCCGGCCTCACTTGCCTCAGTCAATCAGCCGCGACTACAGTGAGGAAGAGGTTAAACCACACAAAAACAGTTTTATCATTCAACACAATTCTTATTCACCAGCGAAAGAACTAAACCAAAACCGACACAAAATTTAATACTTTGTTTTAAGTTCATACATTTTTCACATATATCATAAAATGACAAACTTTCAATAGCAGACACAATATAACACGACTCACGTCAAACAACCAAGAACAACTGACGTCATTATCCATTTAATGAAAATTCTAGAACAAATGGCAACTATAACCAATCAAATCGAAAGAAAATCATAAAATGACAAACTTTCAATAGCTTTACCCATCCGAACCACACGGGTTAAATCCACCTTTAGGTTGCCGAGGCGAAGTGTCATGGCGGATGCGCGCAAGGTTACTACGTAAATCAAATTAAGCATTTATGCATGGCAGCCAACACTACACTCCTTAGCGATGAGAGAAGAGCTGCTATCATGTATTTCCATAGCCAATATGTTGTAACTGAAATCATGGACGTAGTTTACAGAGAGAACACCAGAGTCGCATTGACACGATGCTTCCAGCTCAGGAAAACCGTACGGCAAAGAAACTGTTGACCAAACAAATTATTACCCGGGTTCGATCCCCGTATAAATGTAATTCCGTGGAACATGTAAAAGTACCACAGATATGCAAATAATCCTAATACTAGGACATACAATGCCCCAATGACAGGAAAGGTAATGCACTGAGGTCATAGAGTGAACTATCAGGACAGACAATGGACTGGTAGGACGGACAGTGTAGTTACAGCACTGAGATAAGACTGAGAGGAAAAAGACAACTGCTAGGACAGAGTGTGTAGTGACAGGACAAAGATTGGACTGATAGCACAAAGAGTGGACTGAGAGGACAATGAGTGGACTGAGAATGCAAAGAGTGCACTAGTAGGAAAGAGAGTGTAGTGATAGAGCAGAGATTGCACTGAGAGCACATAGAGTGGACTGAGAGGACATAGACTGGGCATAGAGGATACAGAGTGGACTGAGAGGACAATGAGTGGACTGAGAGGACATAGATTGGACTGAGAGCAGATAGGCTGGACTGAGAGGAGATAGACTGGACTGAGGTGATATAGAGTGGCCTGAGAGGAGATAGAGAGGACTGAGAGGAGACAGAGTGGACTGAGAGGACATAGAGTGGACTGAGAGGACAAAGAGTGGACTGAGAGGAGATAGACTGGACTGAGAGGACATAGAGTGGACTGAAAGGAGATAGAGTGGACTCAGATGAGATAGACAGGACTGAGAGGAGATAGAGTAGACTGACAGGAGATAGAGTGGGCTGAGAGGAGATAGACTGGACTGAGAGGAGATAGAGTGGACTGAGAGGACATAGAGTGGACTGAGGGAACATAGAGTGGACTCAGATGAGATAGACTGGACTGAGAATAGATAGACTGGACTGAGAGGACATAGATTCGACTGAGAGGACATAGTGTGGACTGAGAGGAGATAGAGTAGACTGAGAGGACATAGAGTGGACTGAGATGACATAGAGGTGACTGAGAGGACATAGAGTGCTCTGAGAGAAGACAGAGTAGACTGAGAGAACATAGACTGGACTGAGAGGACATAGAGTTGACTGAGAGGACATAGAGTGGACTGAGAGGAAATAGAGTGGACTGAGAGGACATAGAGTAGACTGAGAAGACAGGGAGTGAACTCAGATGACATAGAGTGTACTGAGAGGAGATAGAGTGGACTGAGAGGACATAGAGTGGACTGAGAGGACATAGAGTGGACTCAGATGAGATAGACTGGACTGAGAATAGACTGGACTGAGAATAGACTGGACTGAGAGGACATAGATTCGACTGAGAGGACATAGAGTGGACTGAGAGGAGATATAGTGGACTGAGAGGAGATAGAGTGGACTGAGAGGACATAGAGTGGACTGAGATGACATAGAGTGCACTGAGATGACATAGAGTTGACTGAGAGGACATAGAGTAGACTGAGAATAGATAGACTGGACTGAGAGGACATACATTCGACTGAGAGGACATAGAGAGGACTGAGAGGAGATAGAGTGGACTGAGAGGATATAGAGTGGACTGAGAGGACATAGAGTGGTCTGAGAAGACATATAGCGGACTGAGAGTACATAGAGCGGACTGAGAGGAGATAGAGTGGACTGAGAGGACATAGAGTGGAATGAGAGTACATAGAGTGAACTGAGAGGAGATAGAGTGGACTGAGAGGACATAGAGTGGACTGAGAGGGTATAGAGTGACTGAGAGGACTGAGAGGGGATATAGATTGGACTGAGAGCAAATAGACTGGACTGGGAGGATACAGAGTGGACTGAGGGGATATAGAGTGGACTGAGAGGATATGGAGTGGACTGAGAGGACATAGAGTGGACTGAGAGGAGATAGAGTGGACTGAGAGGAGATAGAGTGGACTGAGAGGAGCTAGATTGGACTAAGAAGAGATAAGGTGGACTTAAAGAACATAGAGTGGACTGAGAGGACATAGAGTGGACTGAGAGGAGATAGACTGGACTGAGAGGACATAGTGTGGACTGAGAGGACATAGAGTGGACTGAGAGGAGATAGACTGGACTGAGAGGAGATAGAGTGGAATAAGCGGACATAGAGTGGACTGAGAGGATACAGATTGGACTGAGAGGACATAGAGTGGACTGAGAGAACATGGAGTGGACTGAGAGGAGATAGTGTGAACTGAGAGGAGATAGAGTAGACTGAGAAGACATAGAGTGGACTGAGAGGAAATGGAGAGGACTGAGAGGACATAGAGTGGACTGAGAGGAGATAGACTGGACTGAGAGGACATAATCTGGACAGAGAGGACATAGAATGGTCCGAGAGGAGATAGAGTGGACTGTGGGGACATAGAGTGGACTGAGAGGACATAGAGTGGACTGAGAGCAGATAGAGTGAATTGAGAGGGCATAGAGTAGACAGAGAGGACATAGAGTCGACGGAGAGGAGATAGAGTGGTCTGAGAGGAGATAGACTGGACTGAGAGGAAATAGTTTCGACTGAGAGGACATAGAGTGGACTGAGAGGACTTGGAGTGGACTGAGACGGGATAGACTGGACTGAAAGGACATAGAGTGGACTGAGAGGATATAGAGTGGACTGAGAGCACATAGAGTGGACTGAGAGGAGATAGAGTGGACTGAGAGGACATACAGTGGACTGAGAGGACATGGAGTGGACTGAGAGGACATGGAGTGGACTGAGAGGAGGTATAGTGGACTGAGAAGAGTTAGAGTGCACTGAGAGGACATAGAGAGGAATGAGAGGACATAGAGTGGACTGAGAGGACATAGACTGGACTGAGAGGACATAGAGTGGACTGAGAGGAGATAGGCAGGACTGAGAGGACATAGACTGGAGTGAGAGGAATAGAGTGGACTCAGAGGACATGGAGTGGACTGAGAGGAGATAGAGTGGATTGAGTGGAGATAGAGTGGACTGAGAAGACATAGAGTGGACTGAGAGGACATAGAGGGGACTGAGAGGACATAGAGTCGACTGAGAGTAGATAAACTGGACTAAGAGGACATAGACTGGACTGAGATGACATAGAGTGGTCTGAGAGGACATAGAGTGGACTGAGAGGAGATAAAGTGGACTGAGAGGAGATAGAGTGGACTGAGGGGACATAGAGAGGACTGAGAGGACATAGAGTGGACTGAGAATAGATAGACTGGACTGAGAGGACATAGAGTGGACTCAGAAGACAGCGTAGACTGAAAAGACAGGGAGATGACTGAGAAGACACAAAGTGTAGTGAGAGAAGAGGGAGTGGACTGAGATGACAAAGAGTGGACTGAGAAGACATAGAGTGGACTAAGAAGACAGGGAGTGGACTAAGAGCATATAGAATAGACTGAGAAAGCACAGAGTGGACTGTGAAGACAGGGAGTGGACTGAGATGACACAGAGTGGACTGAGAAGACAGGGAGTGGACTGAGAGGACAAAGAGTGTACTGAGAGATCAGAGGATGGACTGAGAGGAGAGAGAGTGGACTGAGAGAACATATAGTGGACTCAGAAGACAGGGAGTGTACTAAGAAGACATATAGTAGACTGAGAAGACAGGGAGTGGACTGAGATGACATATAGTGGACTGAGAATACATAGAGTGGACTGAGAGGACACTGCGTGTACTAAGAGAACAGAGGGTGGACCTAGAGTATTCTGAGAAGACAGGGAGTGAACTAAGAGGACATGGAGTGGAATGAGAATACAGGGAATGGACTAAGAGGACAATGAGTGGACTGACAAGACAGGGAGTGGACTGAGAAAAAACTGAGTGTACTGAGATGACATAGAGTGGACTGAGAAGATGGGCAGTGGACTGAGAGAACACAGAGTGTACTGAGCTAACACAGAGACTACTGAGATGACATAGAGTGCACTGAGAAGAGAGGGAGTGGACTGAGAAGACAGGGAGTGGACTGAGATGACAGTGGACTTAGAGGACACGGTGTGCACTGAGGATACAGGGAGTGGACTGAGATGACATAGAGTGGACTGAGAAGACATAGAGTGGAATGACATGACACAGAGTGTACTGACATAACAGAGGGTGGACTGAGACGACGTAGAGTGGACTGAGAAGACAGGCAGTGGACTGAGAGGACATAGTCTGGACTAAGTACATAGGGAGTGGACGGAGATGGCACAGATTGTATTGAGAGAACAGAGGGTGGTCTGAGAGGACATAGAGTGTACTGAGATGACATAGAGTGGACTGAGAGAGCACAGAGTATACTGAGATGACACAGAGAGTACTGAGAAGACATAGAGTGGACTGAGATGACACAGAGAGTACTGACAGAACAGAAGGTGGACTGAGACGACATAGAGTGGACTGAGAAGACATAGAGTTGACAGAGAAGACAGGGAGTGGACTGAGATGATATAGAGTGGACTGAGAGGACATAGAGTGGACTGAGGAGACATAGAGTGGACTGAAAAGAAAGGGATTGGTCTGAGAGGACACAGAGTGTACTGAGAGTTCAGTGGGTGTAATGAGAGAACATGGAGTGGACTGAGATAACATAGAGTGGACTGAAAATACAGGGAGTGGATTGAGAGGACATGGGGAGGACTGAGAAAACAGGGAGTGGACTGAGAGGACACAGAATGTACTGAGATCACAGAGAGTGTACTGAGAGCATATAGAATGGACGGAGAAGACAGGGAGTGGACTGAGATGACATAGAGTGGACTGAGAGAACATAGAGTTTTCTGGGAGTACATAGAGTGGACTCAGATGACATAGAGTGGACTGAGAAGTCAGAGAGAAGACTGAGAGGACATAGAGTGGACTGAGAAAACAGATAGTGTACTGAGAGGACACAGAGTGTACTGAGATGACACAGACTGGACTGAGAGGACATCGATTGGACTGAGAAGACGGGGAGTGGACGGAAACGGCATACAGTGTATTGAGAGTACAGACTGTGGACTGAGAGGACATAGAGTGGACTGAGAAATCAGAGAGTGGGCTGAGAGAACACAGAGTGTACTGAGATGTCACAGAGAGTACAGAGATGACATATAGTGGACTGAGAAGACAGGTAGTGGACTGAGAGAGCAGAGGGTGGACTGAGAGTACATAGAGTTGACTGAGAAAACATATAGTGGACTGAGAGGACATAGAGTGGACTGAGAGGACATAGAGTGGACTGAGAAGACATAGAGTTTGCTGAGAAGTAAGGGATTGGTCTGACAGAACACAGATTGTACTGAGAGGACAGTGGGTGTAATGAGAGAACATAGAGTGGACTGAGATGACATAGAGTGGACTGAGAAGACAGGGAGTGGACTGAGAGGACATGGGGTGGACTGAGAAAACAGGGAGTGGACTGAGAAAACGGGGAGTAGACTGAGAGGACACACAATGTACTGAGATCACAGAGAGTGAACTGAGAGGACATAGAGTGGACGGAGAAGACAGGGAGTGGAGTGAGATGACATAGAGTGGACTGAGAGAACATAGAGTGGACTGAGAAATCAGGGAGTGGACTAAGAGGACACAGAGTTGACTGAGAGGGCAGAGTGTGGACTGAGTGTCAGAGAATGGACTGGTTGGACTTTGTGTGGACTGAGAGGAAGCAGATTTTACCGAGAGGAGAAAGTGGACTGGGAGGACAGAGAGTGAACTGAGAGCACATAGATTGCACTGAGAGGACAGAGTGTGGACTGAGAGTTTAGAGAGGGGACTGAGATGTCAGAGATGGGACTCAGAGGACAGAGAGTGGACTGTGATGACAGAGGGTAAACTGAGAGAACATAGAATGGACTAAGAGTTCAGTGAGTGGAATATGAGTACAGAGAGTTGACTGAGAGAACAGAGAGTGGACTGAGAGGCGAGAGAGTGGACTGAGAGTACATGGAGTGGACTGAGAGGAACCGGATTGGATTGAGAGAAGAGAGAGTGGACTGAGAGAACAGAGAGAGGACTCAGAGGACAGAGAGTGAACTAAGAGAACATAGAGAACTGAGTGGTCAGAAAAGGGATTAAAAGGGCAGAAATTGGACTGAGAGGACATATAAGAAAATGAGAGAGTAGAGAGAGAGAACAGAAATATATGTTGATGTCAAGAAAGTTATTCCCCTCAGTGAGACTTGTAATCTTGCTAGTTATTAGTAGGGGGTGGGGGGGTGAAGCAGAAAATGTAGATATAAGTTTCTTGCTGTGATATTTACGGGCTACTGTTTGAACTCAGTGAGGGCATTCTTTCTTGAGTTCGAAACTAGTAAATTTAAAACATATCGTTATGGATATGAAGGAACTGGAAAAAAAAAAAGCTATTTCTGTAAACATAATATCCCATGTCCATCTATTAGCAGGCCATAGTTGGAATCCTGTCAGGACATTATTTCCCTAGTTCAATTCTTGTAAACTTATTAGTGACAGGTACAGCCGGTACAGGTAGGAAGAAAATGCTAAAAAAAAAAAAATTGTAGAATTTGTAAATATTGACGCCGTTACTGGAATAGTAATAGGCTGTACTTTGAAGTAAAGAATAATTTTCCTAATTCGAGCCTAATCTAAACATGTGACATTAGTATGGCTATTAAGGATTCAGTATTCTATAAAAAATGTATGTCAAGTTACAGCTGATAACATACGAAATGTCGATTACCTCTTTATTTACATCTTACACCAAATGTAACTTACATGAAATTATCAGTTCTGGTGGGCCTATTATGCACTGGAATGAAATGGAATTTCGGGAGAGGGGCACTATGACCCAGCACTGCTACCTATAACGTTCTATTGCACTAACCCTCGAGGTAGGCACATTCCCAAACTGAGACCTGCTGACTATTTATACAATAAGGTGCGCTATGTATCCAGGTTTCGAGTAGGCAAACCCACTCATCCCTAGGCCAGCCCCTCCTTACGTCATTAGCCGGCATTCGAGGAATGCTATGGAATAATGACTGAATGGAGAAATGTTCACAGAATGAAGTAGATTCCTTATCAGGGGAAACGGGATAACCCCGAGGAAAACCCAACTGCAACCTTGTTCACCACAAGTGTCACTATGGATTCTACAATTAAAGATCCCATACAAACCCGACTCTGTCAGAGAGTTACGCCTTATGACTTGTTATAAAAGTTTCTTCATTTGTCCTAGAAGTTCGTTTTTTTATGATGTGTAGTACTCAATTTCTTACAAGTAGGCCTAGTCCAACCGTTATTTTGTTCGGTACTTGCTTTTGCTTTTTTTCATTTATCTTTTAATCCTAGTATTTTTTCAATTCTCTTTTAATCCTAGCATATCGATATATACGAGTAATTAAGTTTACTGTTACTCTATTTTTTTAGAAAGGAGAAAGTTACACAACAGAACTGGATGCATTGTATTCTACACCTGATATAATTATGAACATTAAATCTAGACGTTAGAGATGGGCAGGACATGTAGCATGTATGGGTGAAACCAGAAACGCATATACAGTGTTAGTTGGGAGGCCGGAGGGAAAAAGACCCTTGAGGAGACCGAGACGTAGATGGGAAGATAATATTAAAATGGATTTGAGGGAGGTGGGATATGATGATAGAGACTGGATTAATCTTGCTCAGAATAGGATCCAGTGGCGGGCTTATGTGAGGGCGGCAATGAACCTCCGGATTCCTTAGAAGCCAGTAAGTAAGTAACCCTTTTTTTGATACTTCTAATTTCTGCAAATGCGGCGGATTTATTTTTGCCACCAATTCGGTAACATTGACTTCTGAAATATAACCGAAAAATGCTTAATGAAGTCCATAAACAGAAATAAAATAATATTTCCCTTTTTCTCAACATTAGCCTCCGTGTCACTCATAGCTCAATCACTAATCCTTTCCATCGAAATACACGTGCCGGTATCGCTTGTTGTGGCTGGACTGACCTCGACCGACGACTAGAGATGGCCGATATTTCACAAACCGATATTTTGTCACAGGTATTTTTTTGTCACAGATAAACCTGTGACTGATGACGCGAAATATCTGTGACAAAATATCGCTATCGAAATCTGCTCCGTATTCAGTACTCTGTGACTGTTGCAACGTCTGCGACTGATATTTTCTCCTCTACGTCGTGGGTTTGCGCATGCGCATGATACAATAACAGCAATCTGGCGACAATAACAGCAATCGGGCGGTGGTATTTGATTATTTTTTCGTGATATTTTATTCAATATTATTTTTTTCAAAGTGATGATGTGTTGCAAAGTTATTAGCGGCATTATAATAATATAATCATGAATCTGACATTTTGTTTTCATATTAAGTCTGAATATATGTTTTATAAATATTTTATATATTCCCCCGAGAGCTTCACATTTTCATATTACTGTGAATATATATTAATGTATAAGATTTTCCACTCAATTTTTACGCAGTAACAATATTTTTTTTAGTTATACTATTAATTACAAACAGAATAGTTACAGGAGCCTACATTATTTTAATAACTTTACATGTACTTCTCTCATTTATGTATGATCCAGTTTTAATGTATAGCTCTAACACGAACAGTGCAGGGTAGTATTAATTAAAATAATTAAACTTAAAATAAAATTATTTGTAATAAGTTCATTACCGATATGTTGTTTATGGTTATTAACTCTTAGGAAATCGCACAGTGCTTCCTAACATTGGTACTCGTGTGGGGTGTTATTTCACCCAAATAGGCCTAATCAATGTTCTAAACTTGATATTTAGTGATATTTATCTAGATATTGTTAAAATCATCAACTTGCAAGTAATTTTCAACTTTTAAATATAATAATATGGGGTAGTTAGCAAAAATTGTCAATTTTATAAATTCCAAAAAGATCTGACATCTAGCAGACACTGTTCCAACAAATCGTTCTCATTGCCCTTGCACACTTTTAAAATAGACCTACACTTACACATAAATGGGATAATTAATTACATTTGAAAATAAGGGGTATCAAACGTAAATCATGTTAGTTCACTCCGTGTCACTGAACGTTATGCTCTTCCGAACTTTCGAAGCATTTCTCACAAGCCGACAACAGCACCTACAGAATTAAAACCGAACGAGATAAAACTTATTTGGCTAAACTAACCTTGAGGTAGTTTCCTTCGTATTCCCCTTATACACCTTGCATATACGAATCTGTGACAGGTTAGGTTTGGTTAGTTTAGGCTTTGTTATGCCTTGGATATACGATCAACTGCATCTCCACAAACAATCAAATTCAACGATTTTCATTTCCGAAATCACCGAAACTACCTCAGCGCTAGTTTAACCCGAGGAACTGTCTCTCCACAAAAAAATCCCTTATAAATGCAATGATTTTCACATCCGAAATTGCCGAAACTACTTCAGCGCTAGTTTCACCATCTTATTATAAATGATATAGTGATTACACGATTTAAATAATACCATTGGTTACCAATACTTTATCTTGTGTAATATCCTGTCTGAACAACTGTCTTGTTCTGTAATTATTTTCTATTGTTTTTCCGAATACTTATGTTTCGTTAATTTTTATTCTGACTCAATATTATAATGTTAATGCACGACTTAAAATAATTTATCGATTATATTATATACAATAAAAAGGATCAATTTTTAAAACGATTAGGATAATCACATAACCTCAATTTCTCCGTACCCAACTACATTAAAAATTATCAACTGATTCCATATCTACAATCAACTACGATATAACCTCTTGGTATATAAGGTTAACTTTTTACATGTTACTGTTCAGTTAGATTAGTATTTATTTGTTAATGGTACATGTACATAATTTATTTGTTGGATTTTCCCATATAAACCACTGAAGTGTGGCGTGTATAGAGAAATCGTATTCACATTGCACTGCTCTTCAATATTTCCTGTTAATTTTTATCGGTGTGACAAAATATCGGTATAATTCATGCATATTGTGCTTACTTAGCGATATAAAATATCGGTGTGACAAAATCACAGATAAAAGTCACAGATATTTAATTGTCACAGTCACAG
Organism: Periplaneta americana; assembly: GCF_040183065.1. Lineage (NCBI taxonomy): Eukaryota > Metazoa > Arthropoda > Insecta > Blattodea > Blattidae > Periplaneta > Periplaneta americana. Next base: position 121,285,574 of record NC_091121.1, on the reverse strand, counting down.
TTGTCACAGATACTTGAAAATATCGTTTAAGCTCAACTCTACCGACGACTCTATTGATACGAACTCCCACGCGAGGTGAAGCAAACTATGTGAGCAAGCTACAGCACGTACAGTAGGAACAAGCTCCGATAGTTTTTATTGATATATTTCAGAGCTTCCTCGCAAAAAGACCAAACTCGTTTTGCTCATGAGGAAGATGAGCAAAGTAAGGTCTTCAATTAAACTAATACCACCCTAATATTTAGATGCAGTGCAAGTAGTAAATTCCGTATAAAGAAAATAATTAATTCGTGAGTTTTGGCAAGGAAAACTTGTAATTGAACAGTTTCTTAACTGTATAATTCCCTATAGAGTTCAAATCGTGTGTGGGACAAATTGACTGGTTGACGATTTTTCCAGGGTTTTCCCTCAATCCTTTCAGAGCAGATGCTGGGTAGCTTTCGCCTCTGGACCCTAAACTCATTTCGCTTGCATTATCACCTTTATATTAGCCAGACGCTAGATAGCTATTATAGTTGAAGCGTAGGGCAGATTAACGGTCTATGTTACAATTTTTAAAATCGAGTTTTAATGGAAATTGTTTTTCAATTTCAGTATCAGAGGCGCTTCTACACAAGTTACAACCATGAATTTCTTGCTAGGAACAACGGTCTATATCACTATATTTTTAGTCACTTCTACCAAAAGCGTATAGTATTGTAGGGCAGCGTCTAGTAGCTACTTCTGAGAGAGGTGTAGAGGAACTAGGATACCGTAACCTCTCGACCTATGAGTGCGATATGCCGAGCTGAGATAACTGAGATAACATTCAGTAGGGTATATCATCTGTTGAAAAACATTACCGCTCCATAGTCTGTAAAGAAACATTTTAAATCTCTGCCTCTATGCAAGTCACAGTTTGCGTTTAGAAGGAAGAGAGATAGCAAAATGTTGTAATGTTTTTAATACTATACTAAAAGCATGAGTTTTCTGCGGAAGATATTACAGGATCGAAGACTCATTCGAGGACGACCGAACATTATTTATTTGCGTTGCAAGAATATGACAAAAGTTAAACGCTTTAGAGCAGAGCAAAGACAAATTGTCTCTATGAGACGTCGATAGACACCGATTTGAATTTCCAAAAAATAATGCCAGAAAAGATAAGATGTTAGAAGGAAACAAGTCAAAAGGCTAATAATAGTAGATATAGGTTTCGAAACTGATTTCGTGATGGTGGTCTCCTCAGTTATAAAGTTGACTCAACTAGTGGTGACTACCACCAAGAAATGAATTCCTCCAGCTTAGAGAAATGGTTGAGAGAGCGAGTACCTCCAAACTTGCCACCTGTCTCTGTAACAGTGCGAGTCATCTATGGACGAAATAATTCGAGTAAGTGGAGATGAGATGATGGAAGTGATAGTGATAATGGTAGTGGTAGTGGAATGAAAGTCCTAGTGCTAGTGATAACTCTGTCTTAGCTATGTCTTTGGAGTGAAAAACACATGGTTTTATGTGACAATAATAACATATACAAGTTAGACTATGTAATAAATTGGGTGTAGTATAAGCAGTAATATGTGCTGTTGTTAGGAAGTCAGGAGGAGAATAGCAATGGCAAAAGAAGCTTTAATACAATAATGAGCATATTCTGCCGACCTATAAAAAAAGAAGAGGAAGAGACTAGTGATGTGCTTTGTGTGAAGTGGGGCATTCTGTGATGTTTAAACATGGACATTACGATGAAGTGAAAAGAAGAGACCAGAAGCATTTAAAATTCGGATATGGAGAACAATGGAGCGTATGAAATGGACAGACAGAATAATAAATGAAGCTGTGTTGTAAAGAGTAGGTGAAAGAATAATGCTGAAACTGTTCAGGAAGAGAAAAAGAAATAATTGGCTGGGTCACTGGCTGAGAAGACACTGTCTACTAAAGTATGCACTGGGAACGAATAGTGACCGGAAGAAAAGTTCGAGGCAGAAGAAGATATCAGATGATGGACAACTTTATGATACACGAATCATATGCGGAGGTTAAGAGGAAGGCAGAAATTAGTGAAGATTTGAGATTGTTGGGTTTGCATTGTAAGGCCTGCCTTTGGGCAGAAAACTATGAATTTTCATTCATTCATTCATTCATTCAATATTCATTCATTCATTCATAGTGTTCTGCCCTTGGGCAGGTCTTTCATTACAACCCAGCATTCTCCAGTCTTTCCTATTTCCTGTCGTCCTCTTCGTCCCCGCATATGATCCATATATCTTAATGTCGTCTATCATCTGATATCTTCTTCTGCCCCGAACTCTTCTCTCGTTCACCATTCCTTCCAGTGCATCCTTAAGTAGGCAGTTTTTTTGAGTCAGTAACCCAGCCAATTCCTTTTTCTCTCGCTGATAAGTTTCGGCATCATTCTTTCTTACCCACTGTTTCCAACACAGTTTCGTTTCTTATTCTGTCTGTCCATTTCACACGTCCCTTCCTTCTCCACATCCACATTTCAAATGTTCATAGTCGGTTCTATCCACTTCGTCGTAATGTCCATGTTTCTGCCCCATACAATACAATGCCAGTAAATCTACTGACATGAACCTGTCGCATTTAAGCATACTTAAATGCCATCGACCTGGCCCGGGATTGAACCCGCAACCTTGGGCATAGATGCCCAGCGCTATATATATATATATATATATATATATATATATATATATATATATATATATAATATTCATTCATAGCGTTCTGTCCAAGGGTAGGTCTTTCAATGCACACCCATTATTCTACAGTCTTTCCTATTTTCTGCTTTCCTCTTTGTCTCCTCTTATGATCCATATAATATATAATTTTTAAGAATGTAATAAATGACATTTAACTGCTAATTCACACAATACTCAACTTGGATAGTCTATGTCTATATTCGTAATTTACATATCCTCAACGTTCAAGAACGTCGTAAGGAATGTGTGCAGTATACAACACTTGGGAATGAGCTTATTATCATAAATAAAAACTTGCTACTACATCCATACGGTGAAATCTTGTTCTCCTTATCGAAATTATAACATAACTTGTGCTGCTTATGTATATAGAGCAAATGTTTTTCGTACGCTAGTACCAGCTTTTGTAGATGTTAATATAGCTTGCTTATCGCGATTACGTCATAATCAGGACTACGGAGTCCAGCTCGCTACTAAACGTGGCCCTATACGAGGTACTTTACAAGTGCACACAAATATGTTATACCTTATTTTATTTCAAGGAGTGCAGTTCGGTGGCTCCTTTGAACACCCATTTACAGATTTATGACTTTCTACACAACAGCTCTGACAATTCCATCCTGTCCCCTAGTCCCAACATTGCACAGTTGTCACAATCCTGATGACCTTCGAAATTATGCAGTGAAACTGACGGGATTCTTGGAATTCGGAAACGATGCGGCAACTCTGCCTCCACGTGGATTTGACGGGCACCTGTCAATTCTTCTGACCGAGGGTTGTGATTGGTTACTAACAAGAGAAGACAAGATTTCCGTCATAGTAAGGAAGACATTTATTTATGACAACCAATTAGTAGGGGGCAGTAGACGGTCTGTCGGCAAAGTCCTTTCTATGAAACTGCACTCCATGAAAAAAAAATAAAGTATACAGTATCAGTACCGCAGGCCACAATACAAAACCATTCCTTTCTAAGCGAGGGGAGAGTTATGTACAGTAAAAAGGTAAAGGTATCCCCGTAACATGCCATGAAGGCACTTGGGGGGAATGGAGGTAGAGCCACATGCTTTCCATGACCTCGGCACTAGAATGAGGTGGTGTGGTCGGCACCACGCTCTGACCATCTTTTACCCCGGGGAAACACCCGGTACTCAATTTTATAGGAGGCTGAGTGAACCTCGGGGCCGTTCTGAAAGTTTGGCAACAAGAAAAAATTTTGTCACCACCTAGGATCGAATCCCGGACTTTCCAGTCCGTAGTCAGCTGCTCTACCAACTGAGCTACATACAGAAATATCTGACTGATAAGTGATATATTTTGGAAGCAGTGTGCTGTAAAAAGTAGGGACTGCTCATATTTGAAACTCAATACTTAAAAAAATCATTATAATGTTCAATAAATATAATACGGCATGTTGAGTTCGTGTAATATTAAATGATGAACGTGATACGTAGACTGTAAAGTATGAGTGTAGTGATCATTGACTAATCACCCAAACATAACTTCGACCTTGTTGAGGCACGACACTGCACAGCTACGCAGAACTTTCAATTACGTCAGGCTCAACAGTATGCAATATGTTGACTTACTGCAGCCTCCTCATATAAGAGACGCAGTGGAGATGGGGAAGCACCTTCAATTGCCCACGTGCAGGTGTTATACTATGGTTTAACATAGGTACAGTACTGATGCACTAGGCTTTCATTTATCGTATAGGCAAGGGTATTATAAGAAATCATTGATTTAGACATCGAAGCCCATGTCACGCCAAATATAAACTGTAAGAAAACCGAAAGAAAAAGATAGGTTTGTTCCTACGTTAGGCAATTATATGGAAATACCCTCCTTTACAGTTTATGAGTAGTAAGGAAATGATGCTCACGTGACAGGCTGGGAGGCTGGGAGGGGGCGTGGCCCAAGGAGGGGTGGGGGAAGGGGGCGTGACCAAATGAGGGATAGGGGAAACGGGGTGTGACCAAAAGAGGGATAGGGGAAAGGGGGCGTGGTCAAAGGAGGGATAAGGGGAGCTGGTTTGTGATTGGTGAATGGGTATTTGCAAGCGAGTGGTGTGGGAAAGCGATTGACGAATGAGCATGGAGAGAATGTTGAAATGAAGTGAAAGCTGTGTTACATAAGTTTCAAGGTCCATTGTTTGTTATGAAAGCTCTTGTTACGTAAGAGCCAAGGTAAATCACTCGATATGCGTGGATGTTTCGAATACACATGTTCCTGTAGGTCTTATTTGACACTTGTATTATTTTTTTTCGACCACCGCCTGTTCCCTGGCCAGTTGAAAATAATTTTCTGTTGTGAAATATGTATGAGTATGTATTACGCAGTCGGTTTAGCCATCTGTGTGAGAGGTGAATCCCGCACGTGGAAGTGAAAGTGAGTCCTCGACTATATGACATTGACTGGACGCAGCTGTCTGAAGCAGCGCCCAAGCAGTTCACCGCAGTTGAAAGAGAAAGTGTATCACCTTGGTGGAAGTAAAACAATGCATCAAATCGAATTCAAAAAGATGAAATAGCGGAATGGTGAGTAGAAATAAATAAAATTACTCAAATATGTGGAGAAAACTCAATTCTCACTTCAGAAATTACGTATGATTACTAGAAGTGAATAAAATGTACAGCATAATAACAATGAAGAAAACTCACTTCAACAGTCACCTGGTTGCTGTATTTAAAGAGGCATAAATAGCATGATTTATACTCTATCTATGGCTGGAAGTAAACATCTTTTACCTGATTCCAGACATTCGCGGAGCGGACTGGAAGTAAACATCTTTTACCTGATTCCAGACATTCGCGGAGCGGACTGTAATTTCTCACATCAGTTGTTAAAGTACAAAGGGATATACATAAAAAGACTTGGACTTTTGAAGATAGATTGACGCATAACCAGTCAGAGGAAGTAAAATCTTTCACCTTACTCCTTCCTCAGAAAATTTAATAATAATAATAAAAATAAAATAATAATAATAAATCCTTTTCCAAAAAATAAATGGTGTTTACATTTATAATTACACGTCGTGATGCATAGATCTAACGCATGATTCTTATCAAAATGTACATCATTAATTACATTAATCAGTGCATCACATTCAGTTTTTTTAAAAACGTGACATTCATTTTTGAATAATTTTTTTTATGATCCGCGGTTGCTCTTGCTCTAACAAATGTTACTTTACTGTTATTATTTCATTGTTGTGATTATCACGATAGCGTTATTAATAATGTGATGCATAGGCCTAAATCTAACCATGATTCTTATCAAAGTGCACATCATTAATTACATTAATCAGTGCATCACATTCAGTTTTTCAATCATTTAACTAGATTGTGGGCTTATTTTCATTTAATTGTTGTAATTACATGACGTTCCTGCACTCATAATTTACCCATACTATTCTTTTCCCATGTTTCTTAAAATAATATTTATGCACCTAATTTCATCTTAATTTATTTTATTTACATAAACAGTGATGCAGAATCGAGAGAGTTTGAGACTCGCATTGAGGTCATGGGTTCAAATTCTGTGGCCGACCATAAAGACAACTGCCAAATTGGAAATTTACATGTCATGATTCATCACCACCTCAATTGCCAATACGATAAACATTAATCAAAATCTATAATTAGTTACATGAACACAAGCCATCTATGCAAAAGGATGAGACAGTTCCAGAGATTCAAAGAATGCTGTTTAACATGTCTGTTTCGTGTGCTCATTTAATAACTGAGGGAGTAGCTCAATTGGTAGAGCGTTCGCAGTGCATCACATTCAGTTTTTTTAATCATTTAACTAGATTGTGGGCTTATTTTCATTTAATTGTTGTAATTACATGACGTTCCTGCGCTCATAATTTTCCTATACTATTCGTTTCCCATATCACTGTAAAAACAACTCATTACGAAAATGACTCCATCTATTCAATGTGGCCTTGCACAACGAACAGGGAATATTATCCATTTAACACTATTGTTATATGATATAATTAGTACAATAATTAATGCAAGGTTTCATTAAATGGATCATTGAATAAATATACGCACTTAAAGAGGAAGTGCTAGTTTCCTCCCGCGAAGGAGATGAATTGTGTAACGTCATCACATCGATTGTTAAAAGTACAATACAATAATTAATGCAAGGTTTCATTAAATGGAAAATACTATCACTATTAATGATTAATTAATACAATTTGTTAAAACTACAATACAATAATTAATGCAAGGTTTCATTAAATGGAAAATACTATCAGCATTAATGATTAATTAATACAATAAAACTAATGCCAGGTTTCATTAAGGATCTACCTGCCGCGAATCAACAACCTACAATGCATGCAAGTAAACTTATTGTATCGGGTCCAAAGTCTCGAAGCCTGCTTATAAGTGAATCTAACATTGCAACATACGATTAGCTGTGTGTCTTTTAATGTTGCAATACTCTATCAATCATCTCACGTTACAATAAGCTCAGTTATAGTATGTGAAAACTACATCACAATAATTCTCGTTATATTTAATATGGTATTTGAGTTAAATATAAAAAAGAAGCTGATCAAATTCTCCCTGTTGGCTTAAAATATAAGTCTTTAAATGGAAATTATTGGATTATAAATAGATTATGATACACAACCGAGAGAGTTTGAGATTCGCTTCCGGGAGATCATGGGTTCAAAGTTTGTGGCCAACCAATCTGACTGAACTTTTTCATGGTTTCCTTAGATGTATATTACTATTGAGCTCACTGGAGCGGAGTTATTTTACAAAGGACTAATTTTATCTATATGAGTCGGGTACAAGTGAAGATTGAATTTACAGTACGTAAGGTACTCTTTTACAGAGTGGAATTATTTCAACCTGAGTTACTAGTACGAAGGACGAAACTGGTAATTGGAATTAGATGCAATAGTCTGTAGTGCGATAATATGCACAAAAGAACTGAAGACTGTATCGAAATGAAAGGTCACAATTTCCAAAAATTTGTTTAAATACCGGTAACCATATAATGATTATTTTTCAATTTAACTTCATATCTGTCTATCGGGATGTTTGTTACCTTTTACACACAATAATGGCCGAACCGATAATATTAACATTGGAATATTATTTCGTTTTTTGCACTGTCTTTGTTGATTACTCCGAGTACACATATAACAGATTAATGACTGCTGATTAGATGTAATGAACTTACATTAGCCTACTGCATAATCATGTTGACGCTCACATCCCAGCCACTCGACTGTGAAAGAGACACGTGTGAGAGTACCACATAACCCATGACCTTCCTTTAGATTTCTCAGTATGGTATTGAGTTCTCAAGGTCCATGTGTGCGTTGACTTTTACTTTCACCGCGCTAACCATGATTGAGAAATGGATAGAGAAAGTAAAATAACGAACTGTTGCATTAGCGACAATTTTGAATGCTATCGTTAAATATAAAAAAGAAGTGGATCCAATGCAACAAGTTGTCTATAGCAAAGAATAGTTGGTTTGATGAGGATGATGTATTGAAATAAAAACAAGTTTATGCACAAGTACTGTAAGTTTATTATGAGTAAATAAAAAGTATATAAAATATACTATTATTATTTAAAGATCTCTTGCACACGTCTTCTTTTACATGGGGGTTCATAAAATCCATGTGGCACTCTATTAACACCATATTGTAATACAACACAATCACATATCCAACTACCACAATTTAAATCTGATTATTGTTTCATGAAAATAAAGTCCCCACCTCTGTTTGGGGATTTTTTGTTAAGACTAAAGTACTTTAAGTAATTACAGTCACATTTCCAGCTATCACAACCACAATTTATCACAGTTCTGGAATTTGACGTTTCTTCTTTCTCATCCTCCTCCACATTCCAAGTATGTATAATCATATTACCCTTTCCTACATTCCAGGTATCTGATACAACATTCGCTTTTCCTTTCAATGCTTCTGGTTGACACCGACTGTATCTAACGCTACTGAAAACACTGTGGTAGCTCCTTTATTTATTGCTCAGGTGTTTCCTTAGATGCATACGATAATATATATGTACCTAATTTCATTTTAATTTATTTTATTTACATAAAAATGATGCAGAACCGAGAGAGTATGAGACCCGCATCGAGGAGGTCACGGGTTCAAATTCTGTGACCGAGTATAAAGACAACTGCCCTTCTGCTCCACTCCTAAGATGTTAATTCCAACATTATCGAATACAACCATCATCTACACATCATTACCTATGTTAAAATAAAACATTTCTGACACCGATTGTATCTAACGCTACTGAATATGTACCTAATTTCATTTTAATTTATTTTATTTACATAAACAATGATGCAGAACCGAGAGAGTATGAGACTCACATTGAGGAGGTCACGGGTTCAAATTCTGTGGTCGACTATAAAGACAACTGCCCTTCCGCTCCACTCCTAAGATGTTAATTCCAACATTATCGAATACAACCATCATCTACACCTTATTACCTATGTTAAAATAAAACATGTTTGACACCGATTGTATCTAACGCTATTGAAAACACTGTGGTAGCTCCTTTATTTATTGCTCTGGTGTTTCCTTAGATTCATATGAGCAATTTAGCATTGAGCTCACTATTTTAAAAAGTGTCACGAAATAACGTTCCTGCGCTTATAATTTACCCAAACTATTCGTTTCCCATGTTCCTTAAAATAATATATATGTACCTAATTTCATTTTAATTCATTTTATTTACATAAAAAATGATGGTTATTGCTCTGGTGTTTCCTTAGATGCATAAGAGTAATTCAGCATTGAGCTCACTATTTTAAAAAGTGTCACGAAATAACGTTCCTGCGCTGATAATTTACCCACACTATTCGTTTCCCATGTTCCTTGAAATAATATATATGTACCTAATTTCATTTTAATTAATTTTATTTACATAAAAAATTATGGTTATTGCTCTGGTGTTTCCTTAGATGCATATGAGTAATTTAGCATTGAGCTCACTATTTTAAAAAGTGTCACGAAATAACGTTCCTGCGCTCATAATTTACCCACACTATTCGTTTCCCATGTTCCTTAAAATAATATATATGTACCTAATTTCATCTTAATTTATTTTATTTACATAAACAATGATGCGCAACCGAGAGAGTATGAGACTCGCATTGAGGAGGTCACGGGTTCAAATTCTGTGGCCGAATATAAAGACGACTGCCAGATTGGAATTTACATGTCATGATTCATCACCACCTCAATTACCAATACGATAAACATTAATCAAAATCTATAATTAGTTATGGTTACGTCACCTTTCTCGGTGTTGGTTGCTATCCCAACATGAACATCTGGCATGGTTGCACAACCGACCTCTGGAGCGGATGCTGTCCCAATGGTGGCGCCAACATCCAGTCAAGTATGTTCTGGATCTGTGTTTGCGTTATCGGATAGAGCTTTCAAAAATCGTTTGAAGACTTATATTGCTCTAAATCTAACAAATCATGAGAGTGAATTAAAAGATATTTGAGACTGCATCACTGATGAAATCCGAGACATTTTAAAGAGACATTTAAGTGAGTACTCTGCTTTAACATTTAACATATTTGTTGAGCAAAATATAAAAAAACGTAATGATATTTCAATAAATGTTTTTGCACTTGACGAGAATGATTATGTATTTCCTCTCAGGATGTGCGAAATGGAATTACCAAATCACAGGGCTTTGTTATACATTAGTAATGATAGAGAGTTTTGGATTTGAAATACACAAGTTCATTATATGTTTGTATGACGAATGGTATAAAACCTGAGGATATGGAAGCATGATTGAGAGTCATGAATGTCACAATTGTGTGAATGTTAATGATTAAACTGAACCTAGTCATTGTGGATTGAGGATGGGGATGTGCTTGTTAAAAGAAAATAGTAACAAAATAACATTATATGTATATATTGATTCATAAAAAAAAAATAACATGTAGTGAGTATTCAAATACTTTTTCAGTTAGTGAATTCCAAGACAATCCATTTCTTCCAAATTATACACATAACTGGTGATAAATTGTTCCAAGAATTCTTTCTTTTCCACACCCTTTGTATAAATACACTGAATCAGCATCATTGTAATTAACATAACCAATACGATTAGTTTCACGGCGTCCAGTGACGGGGTGGTTTCAGCATAAAACAGCATCCTTGCTGTAAATTCCCGTGGAGACGGCAAGTTCTTTTAAAATACAGTGTTGTTTATTCAAGCTTCTTGGAAACCTTGTACGTCAGTTATCATAATGGACGTCCTGAAACAAAATAAAAGCGGCGTAGCATGATACCTATTGTAAATTGTATAATGTCACAGAAAAGAAAAACGCAAACACATATACTTACATTTTTAAACATATGATATGAATAAAAGCACTTTATACATAACCCAATAAGACACTTTGAACATTGTGTTCGAACAATGCTCTTACACCCTTTTTGAGCACATCTCTTCCTCCCTTTCAATGGGATATATTGAACCCAATGATTTATACAATCATATCGAGATACTCCATCATATGTAATCGGGGAAGAAGTTAGTTGCACACCCAGTTTCTCTGTCCCCATCATTGCAAATGATGCGAAAATGGAATTCTTGTTACATATAGGTCACATTTTCGACAAGTTTTTGCAAACATGTCACATTTTCAACATATTGTTACATATAGGTCACATTTTCGACAAGTTGTTACATATAGGTCACATTTTCATCATTTTGTTACGTATAGGTCACATTTTCTACAAGTTGTTCCATACATGTTACATTTTCAACATATTGTTACATGTACGTCACATTTTGGACAAGTTGTTGCATACATGTCACATTTTCAACATATTGTTACATATAGGTCACATTTTCGACAAGTTGTTGCATACATGTCACATTTTCAACATATTGTTACATATAGGTCACATTTTCGACAAGTTGTTGTATACATGTCACATTTTCAACATATTGTTACATATAGGTCACATTTTCGACAAGTTGTTGCATACATGTCACATTTTCAACATATTGTTACATATAGGTCACATTTTCGACAAGGTGTTGCATACATGTCACATTTTTCAACATATTGTTACATATAGGTCACATTTTCAACAAGTTGTTGCATACATGTCACATTTTCAACATATTGTACAATATAGGTCACATTTTCGACAAGTTGTTGTATATATGTAACAAGAATTCCATTTTCGCATCATTTGCAATGATGGGGACAGAGAAACTGGGTGTGCAACTAACTTCTTCCCCGATTACATATGATGGAGTATCTCGATATGATTGTATAAATCATTGGGTTCAATATATCCCATTGAAAGGGAGGAAGAGATGTGCTCAAAAAGGGTGTAAGAGCATTGTTCGAACACAATGTTCAAAGTGTCTTATTGGGTTATGTATAAAGTGCTTTTATTCATATCATATGTTTAAAAATGTAAGTATATGTGTTTGCGTTTTTCTTTTCTGTGACATTATACAATTTACAATAGGTATCATGCTACGCCGCTTTTATTTTGTTTCAGGACGTCCATTATGATAACTGACGTACAAGGTTTCCAAGAAGCTTGAATAAACAACACTGTATTTTAAAAGAACTTGCCGTCTCCACGGGAATTTACAGCAAGGATGCTGTTTTATGCTGAAACCACCCCGTCACTGGACGCCGTGAAACTAATCGTATTGGTTATGTTAATTACAATGATGCTGATTCAGTGTATTTATACAAAGGGTGTGGAAAAGAAAGAATTCTTGGAACAATTTATCACCAGTTATGTGTATAATTTGGAAGAAATGGATTGTCTTGGAATTCACTAACTGAAAAAGTATTTGAATACTCACTACATGTTATTTTTTTTTTATGAATCAATATATACATATAATGTTATTTTGTTACTATTTTCTTTTAACAAGCACATCCCCATCCTCAATCCACAATGACTAGGTTCAGTTTAATCATTAACATTCACACAATTGTGACATTCATGACTCTCAATCATGCTTCCATATCCTCAGGTTTTATACCATTCGTCATACAAACATATAATGAACTTGTGTATTTCAAATCCAAAACTCTCTATCATTACTAATGTATAACAAAGCCCTGTGATTTGGTAATTCCATTTCGCACATCCTGAGAGGAAATACATAATCATTCTCGTCAAGTGCAAAAACATTTATTGAAATATCATTACGTTTTTTTATATTTTGCTCAACAAATATGTTAAATGTTAAAGCAGAGTACTCACTTAAATGTCTCTTTAAAATGTCTCGGATTTCATCAGTGATGCAGTCTCAAATATCTTTTAATTCACTCTCATGATTTGTTAGATTTAGAGCAATATAAGTCTTCAAACGATTTTTGAAAGCTCTATCCGATAACGCAAACACAGATCCAGAACATACTTGACTGGATGTTGGCGCCACCATTGGGACAGCATCCGCTCCAGAGGTCGGTTGTGCAACCATGCCAGATGTTCATGTTGGGATAGCAACCAACCCCGAGAAAGGTGACGTAACCATAACTAATTATAGATTTTGATTAATGTTTATCGTATTGGTAATTGAGGTGGTGATGAATCATGACATGTAAATTCCAATCTGGCAGTCGTCTTTATATTCGGCCACAGAATTTGAACCCGTGACCTCCTCAATGCGAGTCTCATACTCTCTCGGTTGCGCATCATTGTTTATGTAAATAAAATAAATTAAGATGAAATTAGGTACATATATATTATTTTAAGGAACATGGGAAACGAATAGTGTGGGTAAATTATGAGCGCAGGAACGTTATTTCGTGACACTTTTTAAAATAGTGAGCTCAATGCTAAATTACTCATATGCATCTAAGGAAACACCAGAGCAATAACCATAATTTTTTATGTAAATAAAATTAATTAAAATGAAATTAGGTACATATATATTATTTCAAGGAACATGGGAAACGAATAGTGTGGGTAAATTATCAGCGCAGGAACGTTATTTCGTGACACTTTTTAAAATAGTGAGCTCAATGCTGAATTACTCTTATGCATCTAAGGAAACACCAGAGCAATAACCATCATTTTTTATGTAAATAAAATGAATTAAAATGAAATTAGGTACATATATATTATTTTAAGGAACATGGGAAACGAATAGTTTGGGTAAATTATAAGCGCAGGAACGTTATTTCGTGACACTTTTTAAAATAGTGAGCTCAATGCTAAATTGCTCATATGAATCTAAGGAAACACCAGAGCAATAAATAAAGGAGCTACCACAGTGTTTTCAATAGCGTTAGATACAATCGGTGTCAAACATGTTTTATTTTAACATAGGTAATAAGGTGTAGATGATGGTTGTATTCGATAATGTTGGAATTAACATCTTAGGAGTGGAGCGGAAGGGCAGTTGTCTTTATAGTCGACCACAGAATTTGAACCCGTGACCTCCTCAATGTGAGTCTCATACTCTCTCGGTTCTGCATCATTGTTTATGTAAATAAAATAAATTAAAATGAAATTAGGTACATATTCAGTAGCGTTAGATACAATCGGTGTCAGAAATGTTTTATTTTAACATAGGTAATGATGTGTAGATGATGGTTGTATTCGATAATGTTGGAATTAACATCTTAGGAGTGGAGCAGAAGGGCAGTTGTCTTTATACTCGGTCACAGAATTTGAACCCGTGACCTCCTCGATGCGGGTCTCATACTCTCTCGGTTCTGCATCATTTTTATGTAAATAAAATAAATTAAAATGAAATTAGGTACATATATATTATCGTATGCATCTAAGGAAACACCTGAGCAATAAATAAAGGAGCTACCACAGTGTTTTCAGTAGCGTTAGATACAGTCGGTGTCAACCAGAAGCATTGAAAGGAAAAGCGAATATTGTATCAGATACCTGGAATGTAGGAAAGGGTAATATGATTATACATACTTGGAATGTGGAGGAGGATGAGAAAGAAGAAACGTCAAATTCCAGAACTGTGATAAATTGTGGTTGTGATAGCTGGAAATGTGACTGTAATTACTTAAAGTACTTTAGTCTTAACAAAAAATCCCCAAACAGAGGTGGGGACTTTATTTTCATGAAACAATAATCAGATTTAAATTGTGGTAGTTGGATATGTGATTGTGTTGTATTACAATATGGTGTTAATAGAGTGCCACATGGATTTTATGAACCCCCATGTAAAAGAAGACGTGTGCAAGAGATCTTTAAATAATAATAGTATATTTTATATACTTTTTATTTACTCATAATAAACTTACAGTACTTGTGCATAAACTTGTTTTTATTTCAATACATCATCCTCATCAAACCAACTATTCTTTGCTATAGACAACTTGTTGCATTGGATCCACTTCTTTTTTATATTTAACGATAGCATTCAAAATTGTCGCTAATGCAACAGTTCGTTATTTTACTTTCTCTATCCATTTCTCAATCATGGTTAGCGCGGTGAAAGTAAAAGTCAACGCACACATGGACCTTGAGAACTCAATACCATACTGAGAAATCTAAAGGAAGGTCATGGGTTATGTGGTACTCTCACACGTGTCTCTTTCACAGTCGAGTGGCTGGGATGTGAGCGTCAACATGATTATGCAGTAGGCTAATGTAAGTTCATTACATCTAATCAGCAGTCATTAATCTGTTATATGTGTACTCGGAGTAATCAACAAAGACAGTGCAAAAAACGAAATAATATTCCAATGTTAATATTATCGGTTCGGCCATTATTGTGTGTAAAAGGTAACAAACATCCCGATAGACAGATATGAAGTTAAATTGAAAAATAATCATTATATGGTTACCGGTATTTAAACAAATTTTTGGAAATTGTGACCTTTCATTTCGATACAGTCTTCAGTTCTTTTGTGCATATTATCGCACTACAGACTATTGCATCTAATTCCAATTACCAGTTTCGTCCTTCGTACTAGTAACTCAGGTTGAAATAATTCCACTCTGTAAAAGAGTACCTTACGTACTGTAAATTCAATCTTCACTTGTACCCGACTCATATAGATAAAATTAGTCCTTTGTAAAATAACTCCGCTCCAGTGAGCTCAATAGTAATATACATCTAAGGAAACCATGAAAAAGTTCAGTCAGATTGGTTGGCCACAAACTTTGAACCCATGATCTCCCGGAAGCGAATCTCAAACTCTCTCGGTTGTGTATCATAATCTATTTATAATCCAATAATTTCCATTTAAAGACTTATATTTTAAGCCAACAGGGAGAATTTGATCAGCTTCTTTTTTATATTTAACTCAAATACCATATTAAATATAACGAGAATTATTGTGATGTAGTTTTCACATACTATAACTGAGCTTATTGTAACGTGAGATGATTGATAGAGTATTGCAACATTAAAAGACACACAGCTAATCGTATGTTGCAATGTTAGATTCACTTATAAGCAGGCTTCGAGACTTTGGACCCGATACAATAAGTTTACTTGCATGCATTGTAGGTTGTTGATTCGCGGCAGGTAGATCCTTAATGAAACCTGGCATTAGTTTTATTGTATTAATTAATCATTAATGCTGATAGTATTTTCCATTTAATGAAACCTTGCATTAATTATTGTATTGTAGTTTTAACAAATTGTATTAATTAATCATTAATAGTGATAGTATTTTCCATTTAATGAAACCTTGCATTAATTATTGTATTGTACTTTTAACAATCGATGTGATGACGTTACACAATTCATCTCCTTCGCGGGAGGAAACTAGCACTTCCTCTTTAAGTGCGTATATTTATTCAATGATCCATTTAATGAAACCTTGCATTAATTATTGTACTAATTATATCATATAACAATAGTGTTAAATGGATAATATTCCCTGTTCGTTGTGCAAGGCCACATTGAATAGATGGAGTCATTTTCGTAATGAGTTGTTTTTACAGTGATATGGGAAACGAATAGTATAGGAAAATTATGAGCGCAGGAACGTCATGTAATTACAACAATTAAATGAAAATAAGCCCACAATCTAGTTAAATGATTAAAAAAACTGAATGTGATGCACTGCGAACGCTCTACCAATTGAGCTACTCCCTCAGTTATTAAATGAGCACACGAAACAGACATGTTAAACAGCATTCTTTGAATCTCTGGAACTGTCTCATCCTTTTGCATAGATGGCTTGTGTTCATGTAACTAATTATAGATTTTGATTAATGTTTATCGTATTGGCAATTGAGGTGGTGATGAATCATGACATGTAAATTTCCAATTTGGCAGTTGTCTTTATGGTCGGCCACAGAATTTGAACCCATGACCTCAATGCGAGTCTCAAACTCTCTCGATTCTGCATCACTGTTTATGTAAATAAAATAAATTAAGATGAAATTAGGTGCATAAATATTATTTTAAGAAACATGGGAAAAGAATAGTATGGGTAAATTATGAGTGCAGGAACGTCATGTAATTACAACAATTAAATGAAAATAAGCCCACAATCTAGTTAAATGATTGAAAAACTGAATGTGATGCACTGATTAATGTAATTAATGATGTGCACTTTGATAAGAATCATGGTTAGATTTAGGCCTATGCATCACATTATTAATAACGCTATCGTGATAATCACAACAATGAAATAATAACAGTAAAGTAACATTTGTTAGAGCAAGAGCAACCGCGGATCATAAAAAAAATTATTCAAAAATGAATGTCACGTTTTTAAAAAAACTGAATGTGATGCACTGATTAATGTAATTAATGATGTACATTTTGATAAGAATCATGCGTTAGATCTATGCATCACGACGTGTAATTATAAATGTAAACACCATTTATTTTTTGGAAAAGGATTTATTATTATTATTTTATTTTTATTATTATTATTAAATTTTCTGAGGAAGGAGTAAGGTGAAAGATTTTACTTCCTCTGACTGGTTATGCGTCAATCTATCTTCAAAAGTCCAAGTCTTTTTATGTATATCCCTTTGTACTTTAACAACTGATGTGAGAAATTACAGTCCGCTCCGCGAATGTCTGGAATCAGGTAAAAGATGTTTACTTCCAGTCCGCTCCGCGAATGTCTGGAATCAGGTAAAAGATGTTTACTTCCAGCCATAGATAGAGTATAAATCATGCTATTTATGCCTCTTTAAATACAGCAACCAGGTGACTGTTGAAGTGAGTTTTCTTCATTGTTATTATGCTGTACATTTTATTCACTTCTAGTAATCATACGTAATTTCTGAAGTGAGAATTGAGTTTTCTCCACATATTTGAGTAATTTTATTTATTTCTACTCACCATTCCGCTATTTCATCTTTTTGAATTCGATTTGATGCATTGTTTTACTTCCACCAAGGTGATACACTTTCTCTTTCAACTGCGGTGAACTGCTTGGGCGCTGCTTCAGACAGCTGCGTCCAGTCAATGTCATATAGTCGAGGACTCACTTTCACTTCCACGTGCGGGATTCACCTCTCACACAGATGGCTAAACCGACTGCGTAATACATACTCATACATATTTCACAACAGAAAATTATTTTCAACTGGCCAGGGAACAGGCGGTGGTCGAAAAAAAATAATACAAGTGTCAAATAAGACCTACAGGAACATGTGTATTCGAAACATCCACGCATATCGAGTGATTTACCTTGGCTCTTACGTAACAAGAGCTTTCATAACAAACAATGGACCTTGAAACTTATGTAACACAGCTTTCACTTCATTTCAACATTCTCTCCATGCTCATTCGTCAATCGCTTTCCCACACCACTCGCTTGCAAATACCCATTCACCAATCACAAACCAGCTCCCCTTATCCCTCCTTTGACCACGCCCCCTTTCCCCTATCCCTCTTTTGGTCACACCCCGTTTCCCCTATCCCTCATTTGGTCACGCCCCCTTCCCCCACCCCTCCTTGGGCCACGCCCCCTCCCAGCCTCCCAGCCTGTCACGTGAGCATCATTTCCTTACTACTTTTATGCTATTTCCTTATTTTTAATGTTTATATTGGTGTTGTAAAATAATTGCATTTGCACGCGTTTTTTTATATTTTACCGTCATTGCATTCATCATTACCTAAACATTGTCATGCAGTTAGGTACCAGTACTGGTTTAACATTATTTATTAGTTTCTTCATATACTGTTTACTAACATCTGTAGTTTATTATTGTTTATACCAGAATGTGTTAGGATTGTTCAATATGTATTACATTCTATGTGTACAACAATATTGGTATGATTTATTTACTTGTTTCATGATTAATGTCTCACTTTCCCTGCGGAACACTTTCCCTCATACTAGACCTATCCTTACCATCTGTGTCAACTGTTCTTATTGGATTACATTTTTCCACTCTAGAAAATAATGCCCTTCCAGGTGTGATACTAAGGATATTTCAGTAAGATGTCGTGAAGTATAATAATCTTCCAATTTTTTTGCCTTTCCTTTCATACACACACTTATAACTCATAAGTTCACAATGCTCGAACGTAGGAGTTAATGCCCTTCAGCCTTAAATCAATTGTCGATTACTATTTAGGACAGGGACTTTACAAATTCTGCATTCTTTAGAGTACCAACGCCTTCATACCCATACTAATGTCATATGTTTACACTAGGCCCGAATTAAGATAATAATTCTCTGACTTACTTCAGAGTACGACCTGTTACTATTCCAGTAAGGGCGTTTATATTTACTAATTCTGCAATTCTTTTTTAGCATTTCACACCTCTACCTGTCATTCATGAGTTTACAAGGATCGAACTCGCGAAATAATGTCCTGACAGGATTCTAACTATGGCCTGCTAATACGTTCACATGGGACATTATGTTTACAGGACTACCATTTTTTACAGTTCCTTCATATCCATAACGATATATTATAAGTTTACTAGGATCGAACTCAAGACAGAATGCCTTCACTGAGTTCAAACAGTGGCCCGTAAGTTTCACAGCAACAGACTTACCGTATGTCTAGATTTTCTGCTTTTGATTTTTTATAGCAATTTATTACTTCCCGTATTAATCACATGTAAGATTACAAGTCTCACTGAGGGGAATAATTTTCTCGAGCTCAACCTATATTTATATTCTCTCTGTCTACTCTGTCATATTCTTCTGTGTCCTCTCGGTCCAATTTCTGCCCTTACAACTCTTTTTTTGTTCCTCAGTTCCCTATGTTTTCTCAGTCCTCTCACTGTCCCCTCAGTCCACTTTTTGTTCTCTCAGTCCATTCTATGTCCTCTCAGTCCATTCTGTGTTTTCTCAGTCCACTCCCTGTCTTCTCAGTCCACTCTATGTCATCTCAGTCCACTCCCTCTCTTCTCAGTGCACTCTATATGTTCTCAGTCCAATCTAAGTCCTCTCTGTCCACTCTATCTCCTATCAGTCCACTCCCTGTCTTCTCAGTCCACTCTATGTCATCTCAGTCCACAGTATGTTTTCTCAGTCTGCTCTATGTCATATCGGTCCACTCTATATCATCTCCGTCCACTCTATGTCATCTCAGTCCACTCTATGTCCTCTCAGTCAACTCTATGTCCTCTCAGTTCACTCTATGTTCTCTCAGTCCACTCTATGTCTTCTCAGTCTTCTCTATGTCATCTCAGTCCACTCTATGTCCTCTCGGTCCACTCTATGTCTTCTCAGTCCACTCTATGTCCTCTCAGTTCACTGAATGTTTTCTCAGTCCACTATGTGTAATCTCAGTCCACTCTATGTTTTCCCAGTCCACTCTGTCCTCTCAGTCCACTCCCTGTCTTCTCTGTCCACACTATGTCCTCTCAGTCCACTCTATATCTTCTCAATCCACTGTATGTTGTCTCAGTCCACTCTACGTCCTGAGTCCACTCTATGTCCTCTCAGTCCACTCTATGTTCTCTCCGTCCACACTAATTCTTCTCAGTCTTCTCTATGTCATCTCAGTCCACTCTATGTTCTCTCCGTCCACTCTATTTCTTCTCAGTCTTCTCTATGTCATCTCAGTCCACTCTAAGTCTTCTCAGTACATTCCCAGTCTTCTCAGTACAATCCATGTTTTCCCAGTCAACTCCGTGCCTTCTCAGTCAACTCTATGTCCTCTCAGTCCACTCTATGTCTTCTTCATCTTCTCTATTTCATCTCAGTCCACTCAATGTCCTCTCAGTCCAATATATGACTTCTTCATCTTCTCTATGTTTTCTCAGTACAGTCTAAGTCCTCTCGATCCACTCTGTTTCCTCAGTCCACTCTATGTCTTCTCAGTCAACTCTCTGTTTTCTCAGTCCACTCTATATTATCTCTGTCCAATTCCTGTCTTTTCAAATCACTCTATCCCATCTCAGTCCAGTCTATGTTTACTCAGTCCAATCTATGTCTCCTCAGTCCACTATATGTCCTCTCTGTCCACTCCATGTCTTCTCTGTCCACACTATGTCCTCTCAATCCACTCTATATCTTCTCAGTCCACTGTATGTTCTCTCAGTCCACTCTACGTCCTGAGTCCACTCTATGTCCTCTCAGTCCACTCTATGTTCTCTCAGTCTTCTCTATGTTATCTCAGCCCACTCTATGTCCTCTCAGTCCACCCTATGTTTTCTCAGTCCAATCTAAGTCTTTTCAGTACATTCCCAGTTTTCTCAGTACAATCCATGTTTTCCCAGTCAACTCCGTGCTTTACCAGTCCACCCCATGTCCTCTCAGTCCACTCTATGTCCCCTCTGTCCACTCTATGTCCCCTCTGTCCACTCTATGTCTTCTTCATCTTCTCTATTTCAGCTCAGTCCACTCAATGTCCTCTCAGTCCACTATATGTCTTCTTCATCTTCTCTATGTATTCTCAGTACACTCTAAGTTCTCTCGGTCCACTCTGTTTCCTCATACCACTCTATGTCTCCTCAGTCAACTCTCTCTCTTCTCAGTCCACTCTATATAATCTCAGTCCAATCCCTGTCTTCTCAGACCACTCTATGCCATCTCAGTCTACTCTATGTCTACTCAGTCAAATCTATGACTCCTCAGTCCACTCTATGTCCTCTCATTACACACTGTATACTCTCAGTCCACTTTTTGTCCTGTCAGTCCACTGTATGTCCTCTCAGTCCACTTTCTATTCTCTCAGGTCGCTCTATGACCTCTCAGTCCACTCTATGTCCTCTCTGTACAATCTGTGTTCTCTCAGTCCACTTTCTGTCCTTTCGCTCCTCTCTATCTCCTCTCAGTCCACTCTATCTTATCTCAGTACACTCTGTGTCTTCTCAGTCCACTTTTTGTCCTCTCAGTCCACTCTATGTCCTCTCAGTCCACACCCTATTCTCTCAGTCCAGTCTATGTCCTCTCAGTCCACTCTATGTCCTCTCAGTACTCTCAGTGTCCTCACAGACCACTTTCTGACCTCTTAGTCCACTTTATGTCCTCTGAGTACATTCTGTGTCCTCTCAGTCCACTGTCTGTCCTCTCAGTCCATGCTACGTCCTCTCAGTACACTCTGTGTCCTCTTAGTTCACTTTCTCTACTCTCAGTCCACTCTATCTCCTCTCAGTCCACTATATGTCCTCTCATTACACACTGTGTCCTCTCAGTCCACCTTCTGTCCTTTCAGTCCAGTCTACATCCTCTCATGATCCACTCTATGATCTCTCAGTCCACTCTATATCTTCTCAGTCCACTTTATGTCCTCTCAGTCCACTCTATATATTCTGAGTCCAGTCTATGTCCTCTCAGTACTCTCTGTGTTCTCTCAGTCCACTTTCTGCCCTCTCGCTCCTCTCTATCTCCTCTCAGTCCACTCTATCTCATCTCAGTACACTCTGTGTCTTCTCAGTCCACTTTTTGTCCTCTCAGTCCACTCTATGTCCTCTCAGTCCACTCCCTATTCTCTCAGTCCAGTCTATGTCCTCTCAGTCCACTCTATGTCCTCTCAGTACTCTCAGTGTCCTCACAGACCACTTTCTGACCTCTCAGTCCACTCTATGTCCTCTCAGTCCACTCTACGTCCTCTGAGTACATTCTGTGTCCTCTCAGTCCACTGTCTGTCCTCTCAGTCCATTCTACGTCCTCTCAGTACACTCTGTGTCCTCTTACTTCACTTTCTCTACTCTCAGTTCACTCTATCTCCTCTCAGTCCACTATATGTCCTCTCATTACACACTGTATCCTCTCAGTCCACCTTCTGTCCTCTCAGTCCAATCTATATCCTCTCAGTCCACTCTTATTCTCTCAGTCCACTCTATATCTTCTCAGTCCACTTTATGTCCTCTCAGTCCACTCTATATATTCTGAGTCCAGTCTATGTCCTCCCAGTACTCTCTGTGTCCTCTCAGTCCACTTTCTGTCCGTTCAGTCCACGCTATAATCTCTCAGTCCTCTCTATGTCCTCTCAGTACACTCTGTACCCTCTCAGTCCACTTTCTGTCTTCTCAGTTCACTCTATCTACTCTCAGGCCATTCTACGTTCTCTCAGTACACACTGTATCCTCTCAGTCCACTTTCTGTCCTCTCAGTCCACTCTATCTCCTCTCAGTCCACTCAATGTCCTCTCAGTACACTGTGTGTTTTCTCTCAGTCAACCTTCTGTCCTCTCAGTCCACTCTATGTCCTCTCAGTCCACTCTACATCCTCTCAGTTCACTCTATGTTGTCTCAGTCCACTCTATATCTTCTCATTCAACTTTATGTCCTCTCAGTCCACTCTATATCATCTCTGTCCACTCTATGTCCTCTCAGTACTCTCTGTGTCCTCTCAGTCCACTTTCTGTCCTCTGAGTCCACTGTATGTCATCTCAGTCCAATATCTATTCTCTCAGTCAACTCTATGTTCTCTCAGTCCACTCTATATCTTCTCAGTCCACTTTATGTACTCTCAGTCCACTCTAAATCTTCTCAGTCCACTCTATGTCCTGTCAGTACACTCTGTGTCTTCTCAGTCCCCTTTTTGTCCTCTCCGTCCACTTTCTGTCCTCGCAGTCCACTTTATGTTCTCTCAGTCCACTCTATTTCTTCTCAGTACACTCTGTGTCCTCTCAGTCCACTTTCTGTCCTCTCAATCCCTCTATCTCCTCTCAATCCATTCTGCGTCCTCTCAGTACACTCTGTGTCCCCTCAGTCCACTTTCTGTCCTCTCAGTCCACTCTATCACCTCTCAGTCCACTCAATGTCCTCTCAGTACATTCTGTATCCTCTCAGTCCACCTTCTCTCTTCTCAGTCCACTCTATGTCCTCTCAGTCCACTCTACATCCTCTCAGTCCACTCTATGTTCTCTCAGTCCACTCTATATCTTCTCAGTCCACTTTATGTCCTCTCAGTCCACTCTATGTTCCCTCAGTCCACTCTATATATTCTCAGTGCACTTTATGTCCTCTCAGTCCAGTCTATGTCCTCTCTCAGTCCACTCTACATCGTCTCAGTCCACTCTATGTTCTCTCAGTCCACTCCATATCTTCTCAGTCCACTTTATGTCCTCTCAGTCCACTCTATATCTTCTCAGTCTACTCTATGTCCTCTTAGTACTCTCTGTGTCCTCTCAGTCCACTTTCTGTCTTCTCCGTCCACTCTATGTTCTCACAATCCACTCTATGTCCTCTCAGTACACTCTGTGTCCTCTCAGCCTACTTTCTGTCCTCTCAGTCCACTCTATCTCCTCTCATTCCATTCTACGTCCTCTCAGTACACTCCTTGTCCTCTCAGTTCACTTTCTGTCCTATCAGTCCACTCTATCTCCTCTCAGTCCATTCTACGTCCTCTCAGTACACTCTGTGTCCTGTCAGTCCTCTTTCTGTCCTCTCAGTCCACTTTATGTCCTCTCAGTCCACTCTACATCCTCTCAGTCCACTCTATGTTCTCTCAGTCCACTCTATATCTTCTCAGTCCACTTTATGTCCTCTCAGTCCACTCTATATCTTCTCAGTCCACTCTATGTCCTCTCAGTTCACTCTATAACTGCTCAGTCCACCCTATGTCCTTTCAGTCCACTCTATGTCCTCTCAGTCCACTCTCTATCTTCTCAGGCAACTCTATGTGTTCTCATTCCACTCTATATCTTTTCAGTCCACTCTATGTACTCTCAGTCCACTTTATTTCCTCTCAGTCCACTCTATATATTCTCAGTCCACTCTATGTCCTTTCAGTCCACTCTATCTCCTCTGAGTCTACTCTATATCTTCTCAGTCCACTCTATGTGCTCTCAGTCCAGTCTCCGTCTTGTCAGTCCTTTCCCTGTCCTGTCATTGGATGTATAAGTTCCTAATTTTACGATAATTTACAATTCTCTCATACATTTCCCAAAGAATTACTTCTATACTGGAATCGATCCCGGTAATAATGTGTTGGATCAACACTTGCTGTACCGCACGGGTTTACTGTGCTGGAGGCATCGTATCAATGCGACTCTGGTGTTGTGTCTATAAACTACGTCCACGATTTCATAGTTACAACTTATTGGCTTTTCAAATACATGATTGCAGGCTTTCTCTCATCTTTAAATAGTGTAGTGTTGGCTGCAATGCATACGTGCATAATTTTGAATGACGTACGAGACGATAAAAGTCACCCTCGGCTCTCTTTTTGCGCATGCGCCATCGGTGTAGTATTTCCGCTTCCGGTGTGATGCTGGGCCTCGTTGTAAGCATAAAAATTGTTTTATTCACCGCATTCTAGATTCACCTTCGTCACGATCATATATTAATTTACATTTCGGTGATACAAGTTACGTAATTATAATAATAGTGCATTGCTAGATTTCACAATTATTACTCCAGCTCCTGTTATCCAAGTCAAACGTTATTTTCGTATAATTGTATTCCAGAATATTTCCTCATAAGTCTTGATAGGCTATATGTATTAAGAGTTAATTTTTGGTGGTAGTATTGATATTAAACTTGGCTAACACAATATTCCATCTACAACTTCAGAGGGGCGGCAAGAACTAGCGCTGAGGTAGTTCTGGATATTTCAACTGTAAACCAACTTACGAATCTCGTGATATGCAAATAAATATCACCAAACGTAGGTGCCAACTTCAGAGGGGCTGCAAGACACTTTGTGTCCAAATTTATAAAACCAGGGGCAACACATCCAGTAAAATTAAGAGTGATCTCAACCTTGTTAACAATTCGAAGAGATATTCCTATGTAAATAAAGCGGCGAAACTAGCGCTGAAGTAGTTCTGGTGATTTCGGAAGTGAAAATTGTTGAATTTATAAGGGTTTCTTTTTATGTAGATACAGTTGATCGTATATGCATCATAGGCAAATATATGCATGGCGTAACAAAACCCTAAACTAACCAAATCTAACCTGTCACAGATTCGTATATGCAATATGTATATAAGCGGGGAACCACTTCAGCACTAGTTTAGCCAAAAATTGAATTAATTTGTTTGAAAGATGAAGTAGGTTATAGGCCAAAGATTATTATTTGAACTCTATAGAGAGTAGTGGTTTGGTTCGACTGGAACATCTCGTAAAAAAGAAGATATATATATATATATATATATATATATATATATATATATATTATTACCGGTATAGACCTATATTCATTATTATTTATTATTCCACAGTTGAGTAACAAAAAGGACAAGGAACCATCCAAAAGAACAAATCGGGACACCCTTAGAACAATAGCATTTTAAATATCATGGTAAATTAGGAAACATACCACTAACTTTATGAGTTCCTGTAGGCCCTAAATGTTTTTATCCATCTAAACCACTGATAGAGGAGGTCAGCTGTCGAACATGTTAGTAAAGCAATTCACAATGCCGCTATCGTTCCTGAATTTGAGATCGGTGAATCTTCACACATGCAACAGAGTGACTCCACTTCTCTATCCATGATCCACATTTTTGTAGTTCAGTTCAAATCTATGAACTATTGGGATCGAACAGTAATGGTCCTAAGACTTACCAAGCGGAAATAACACAGAGCTAACAGTTAATTAACAGTGTATGGTAATTATGTAGTAATAATCGGCCAGGCCTCCATATTCCCTCAATAGAGGTCCAGGGCACCTTCGTTATCATATGTATTTTCTTTTATTAAATTTCGTTTGTATATGTATGATTAACTTGTCATCCAGTATCCACTTTACACCCTGGATCTCTGTTGTAGTAAGATGATGGCCTGGCCGATACGACCTGTCGATGGTTTGTTTCTACACAATTATTAAAATATATGTATATACTTGGTAATGTATCTATCCTGGATCTCTATTACGGGAAGATGGCCTGGCTGGTGATTACTACTTAATTACCCAAAATTTAAAACTAACCATTATCAACACTCGTTTTTAGGTTGATTTTTTTTGTTATGATCGTCGTCGTAGGTGTGTGTTCGTTAATTGATTAGCAACGGCTATATAACTACTGATAATGGATAAATGCTTAATAAAGAAAATTGTCCCCACTGAAAGTGCAGTGAACGGGAATACAATGATAAATTGGGTTATATTAATGACAGTGAAACTAATGGCTCATCGTCGGGTGGCGATCAAAACCTTGTAATTCCAAAACTGGAAATTTTACAAGAGAAAGATATAATATTACTGATACGATATCATGTTCAGTGCTCTATTTTATGTACATGTCTTAAATGTCTGTTTAAATTCGACTGCTTACTAAATATGGTACTGCAATGTTTGCATACCACAGGCATTATTACAGAAGTTTGAAAACTAATCCATCAATCTCGAATGAAAGTAAAAGAAATCCAGTTCACAATTACTGCGGTAAATAAAACATTTTTATGCTTACAACGGGGCTCAGCGTCACACCGGAAGCGGAATTTCTTCACCGATAGCGCATGCGCAATAAAGGGAGCCGAGGGTGACTTCTATCGTCTCGTGAATGACGTAGTCAACAAGCACAGAATTCATAGAGTAGACATGAACAGCTTGGACGTGAAGCCGCTTTTGTAGACCGTCGCCATTATGATGCTACCAAAACATTGGGCTCCCGGTTAGCACATGGGCAGTTGATTGTGATGTTGCATCGTTGTTTTAATTAATAAATGAAGTAATTTCAATATGCCTACATGTACTGCGTATGGCTGCACATACAGGTTTTCAAAAAAATTCCTGGAATAACTTTTCACAGGTAAATATGTATGTGTGAAATGTACTTATTACTGGTAGATAATGAATGATTTAGCCTAGGTTAGTCGGTTAGATTCGTATTGTTCACGTATTTGTTTGATTAAGAGAAAGGATTAGTGTATTGATATTATTGTAATTAATTTTTATAATCACTAAATCAGACACGCTTTGTAAACTTAGCATTTACGAGCGAAGCTAACCTAACAACGCAAGTTGGAAGTTTGTGTCGCGTGCTATAGAAAATGGGTGTACCGAGGTTTCTCTACGACCGAATGCACGTATTCGTTTGATGTAAAAGAAATAGTGTATTAATATTATTGTAATCAATTTTTATAATCACGAAATCAGACATGCTTTGCAGACTTAGCATTTACGAGCGAAGCTAACCTAACAACCCATGTTGGAAGTTTGTCTCGAGTGCTATAGAAAACGGGTGTACCGAGGTTTCTCTTAAACCGAATGCACGTATTCGTTTGATGAAGAAAAAGAAATAGTGTATTAATATTATTGTAATTAATTTTTATAATCACGAAATCAGACTTATGCTTTGCAGACTTAGTAGCTTCATTAACTCGGTCGTGAACTGACTTGACTCACTTGGTAATAAAACTTCACTTTTGTTCGCCGTTATAATCTAATTATATACTATAAACGAAGAGCCTATCAAATATTATATGGTTATATAATATATTATATTATAGCATTCCATTTTTTTTCCAAACAAAATCGGGACATCTATACGAAATACTGGCAAAAGGAGGAGAATGATAATTTGCGTTAAGAAGCAAGTTTCATTATTAAATCGAAGTAAATGGATCAACCTATAAAAGTAATTATTATAGGGTAGCATTTTTATTGGGCTAGTAGCAAAATAAGGTCAAACTGTTATCTTCCTTTTTTTATCATTATTGTTTGTTTAACCTTCCAGATTATCTATTAAATACCATACTGCAATTTGAAGAGCTGCCAATTTAAATAACCTGTATATATGTGATTTATCGATGACAGTTTCGTAATTTTTGCTAAAAATACGTGCATAGCGATTCTGTATTACGAAACAAACAAGAAAGTGTGAGTCCTACAAGAAATTATGGATATATGGAATTCTTATTATCATAAGATCTTCTATAACGTAATAGCTATTTTGCAATGTTTTGGTAGCAACAAGATGGCGTCAGGTCCATAAAACCGGCTTCACTCCGTCCAATGGTATTAAGATGCTAGTGTCTACTCTATTGTATTCTGTGCTCGTTGGACGTAGTAGCCTTGCGCCCGTCCGCCATGACACTTGGCAACCTATCATTGGATTTAACCAAAACCTAGAAACAACATATTATAAAAGTCACTAAAAGGTCACTAACATCCTAGATCATAGGCTAACATTTAACTCTGAAATAAAAAAGGTTGGTAATACTTAGTACATTCAACCAAGTTCCCGTCTTCTATGAAATTACCCAGTCAAGATATTACCACAGTCTAGTATATACAGTCGCGAAGCTTGGGGTGATTTTTTGCATTCCTCGCGATAGTTGCTAGCCGCTTGAAGCTCTGTGTGTACTAGGAACAATAGGCTGTGTCACTGGCATCGTGATCTAATACAGGCCGTAAGGCAGACCATGTGACTCGCTTAACCCAATCACGAAGGGCGGCGTTTCAACCATGTAAATTAATTGGAATGCATAAAAAGTAACATATATTTCTCAAAAATGTTGCATTAATAACATTTAAAACAATGATTATGAGACACTTCAGACATAATTCCTTGCGAGTTAAGGTGTAATATTATTTTTGGTGTGAAAATTACGTTGTTCGTATATGTAATACCTGCCTTTATTTCGATTAAATATTGCGAAATTATTGTACATTCATTTATGCACGATTGAATCATTTTCAGTTGCACCGCACGAATATTTAGATATGTTGAAATTATAGGTTATGTTTATACTGTCCCAGTTGCCCCTTTCTGTCTAATTTCACTGGTCTCCAATGTCCTGCCATTCATATGGAAATATTATAGGTTATGTTTACTATATCTTATATTCCTAAATTCGCAATTATACATAATGCATTATGTCATGTATAATACTCCGCACATTCAATTTGTCTGTATTTTGATACTACAATTGAGTATTGAATTATTGTATTTATCTACTATCTAAGAGACGAAGTAACAATCGTACGTACACTAATTTTATAAGAGTGGTATGATAAATTTTCTGTCTTTATCAAGGAAGGTAGAATGTGTTAAATGTTATGTTTTATTTAACGACGCTCGCAACTGCAGAGGTTATATCAGCGTCGCCGGATGTGCCGGAATTTTGTCCCACAGGAATTCTTTTACATGCCAGTAAATCTATTGACATGAGCCTGTCGCATTTAAGCACACTTAAATGCCATCGACCTGGCCCGGGATCGAATCCGCAACCTTGGGCATAGAAGGCCAGCGCTATACCAACTTGCCAACCAGGTCGACAGGAAGGAAGGTAGATGTCCTATATTAAAATCGCAATATAAATACTTTTTTATTAAACCTCAAAATAGCTTCCATTCTAAACTTAAAATGTTGATGCGAAAAGATTATGTTAACATGTAAAATTCTCTTCACATTTAAATAACACAGCTTTGTAATTATTTCTGCAACATATGCTATTATGCAACAAGAAGTAAAGGGAACTTATGGATACATTACACTAAATAAAACTTAGCTATGATACGCAATAAAGTTATAATATAATAATTCACTGAGCTCCATACAATGAAATAGAAAACCTGAACATATATTATGGTCTGGTCTAGATCGAAAAGGCATTGACTGTGCCGTATTTCGCATTGTTGTGAAAAGTTGTGTAAACTGTGAAATGTTCGTTATCGGTTGTAATAACTGTAAATGGCTAAAATACAATAATTTGAGTAATAATATGGGACAAAGAGACGTTTGTTGCACTATAAATTCTAAGAAAAAGAGGTCAGAGTTATCTTTCCGAAAGATCCAGGAAGGTGAGTTTATAAAATATAATATATACTTTATGAAAATAATATACAAACCTTATGTATTTCGTTTTTCAATAGTGGAAGGAAGGTGTTAATTTTTCAAAAGAACATGATATCAAAAGTACAATACATTTTATCGTCTGCTGGGGAAAGAGTCTTTGATGAGGCGATAGTAGCGATCCTGGTAGTTAGCAACTATCTATGGCTGCATATTTCAACTGTCTATGTTTGCATATTTAGTAAGTATTGAGCTTCGCAACTGTATATACTAAACTGTGATATTACTAATGTCTTGAGCAGCCACATTCTACGCAATTGTAGAGATTCTGCAATCATCTGCTGTCCCTTTTAATTCAAAGATGTCCTCTTCTAAAATACCTAATATATGTGACGTCAAATCTATATAATTAAATTTTGATGTATAATTTTAGTTATACTAGCCGTACCCATTCGCTCCGCTGCACCTGTTAGAAATAAATATAAAGTAATTACATAATTAAAATAGGACGTTTGATCAAGGGAACATTCGTTTTTGATAGAAGGATAAATAGTTTAATATGTTACTTAATTTAAATTGCTTTTAAATAATTACAATGCGGTCATTTTGGTCCAGAGAGCACTCATTTGGTGCAATGACAATTCCTTTAACATGTTTCTTAATTGTTATTACATGCAACCATAGTTTAATGAAGATTGACATATCATTTAGTTTTAATGTGTATACTTCATATTACTTGCTATATGTTTCCATTGAATTATGGTATAACTTAATTTTAACCCTTGTTTTCTACGTCATGGCGCTTGGCCCACCATGGTTCTGCACCCTTCAAATAACTTAAATAGTGATACAGCATAAACAGTGATATGTAATTATATTTATTTCTTTCGAAAATGTAAGAATTCACGATTTCCTATGTACCATTGTCATGGAATGAATAAATGTGTTTTTTCTTCC
The DNA here is from genome assembly GCF_040183065.1 of Periplaneta americana. Lineage (NCBI taxonomy): Eukaryota > Metazoa > Arthropoda > Insecta > Blattodea > Blattidae > Periplaneta > Periplaneta americana. Next base: position 121,253,854 of record NC_091121.1, on the reverse strand, counting down.
TACTCAAAAATTTTATATTTTGCACATAGGAGTTGCTGCAGGAACAACAACGCTATAATTTGAGGGGCGGTGAAAATGCATTGTATTGTTATTTTAAAAGTCTTGTATATTCTTAAATTTCACTCAGAAGTTACTGTAATAACATTATAGAATTACGTCCATCTAGAGAAACTACACTTTCCAAAGGTGAAATAATAATTAAAAAATTAATTAGCTTTCGATATTACTTCATACAAACACAGAAGTATTCTCTGTAGGCTATGTTTAATAGCTTTCGATTGTTGTTGTCCAAGGCCCCTTATAGACGAAGTCATTTGTTTTTATTTCAATACAGCGCCTTAGATGGCGTTATTATTGTAATTTTAAAACTCATTTAGCTCATTAAATATCAGTCCTATCAAAATTTTGTATAGAATAAAACTTATCGGAAATCATTTTTAAAGAAACGTTTATCATGTAACATTTTTCATGAAAATTAATAATAAGGGAGATATTTCGATTTATTTAATTCAGGCCCCCTTATAACCCCCCTTTTAAATAAAGTATTTTGAATGCCATATAGCCTAAAATCTAAGTTACAAGGAACTTAATTTATATTCCAATTTTCATCGAAATCCGTTCAGCCATTATTGCGTGAAAAGGTAACAAACATCCAGACAGACAGACAGACTTAAATTTCAGTCCTATCAAAATTTTGCCTGGAATAAAACTTATCGGAAATCATTTTTAAAGAAACTTTTGTTATGCAACATTTTTCACAAAAATCAATAATAAGCGAGATATTTCGGTTTATTTAATTCAGGCCCCCCCCTATAACGCCCCTTTTAAATAAAGTATTTTGAATGCCATATACCCTAAAATCTAAGTTACAACGAACTTAATTTATGTTACAATTTTCATCAAAATCCGTTCAGCCATTATCGCGTGAAAAGGTAACAAACATCCAGACAGACAGATAGACAGACAGACAGACATACAAACAACAAGTTCAAAAAAGCGATTTTCGGTTTCAGGATGATTAATTATACATGTTAACACCAATTATTTTTGGAAAATCGAACATTACCAGAAAAATTTCTCTTACAGATTTATTATTAGTATAGATTTTAATTCTAACACTGCTGGGCTCTTCTAAAGTAACGTACCTATAATGAAATCAAATTACACAATTATAATTATAATTTAGATACATAAGTTTAGTTATCAGTATCTTAATTCTAATACTGCTGTCCCCTTCTAAGATACCGTACCTATAATGAAATCAAATTTGCACAATTATAATTATGATTTAGATACATAAGTTTGGTTATCAGTATTTTAATTCTAACACTGCTGTCCTCTTCTAATGAAATCAAATTTGCACAATTATATAATCTAGGTACGTAAGTTTAGATATTAATATCATATTTCTAACACTGCTGTCCCCTTCTAAGGTACCATACCTATGGTGCAGCAGTTCCCAACCTTTTTCGACTCGCGAACCACTTCCACAACGATCTGAGTTGGGTGAACCACTGACTTTTAAATGTACATACAGTTGACATACATAAAATTTAATTCCAAGCAAAAGGTTTAATAACCTTAAATTAACTTAACTCTTAACGGTTAAAACCTATAGTTACTCTAGTTACAGCTTAAAAGTTACACAACGTGTAGGCCTAGTTGCAATAATAAATACAAGTTTTCATTGTAATTACTCACCTCTTCCTTGAAATTCAGTGAGAAGGTTGCGCCTGCTTTCCATGGCACAGAGCTTTGAAGTCAGGAACCACAGAAGTTAAATAAAGTCTCAAATCACTTTCAGTACAAAGTCTGTTTCTGTATTTATTTTTTAAATAGGCATATGAAGAAAACGACTTTTCGCACAACCATGTGGATGAAAAGGGTAATAAAGCCATTATGGCTTCATTCGCTAACACTGGGAACTCCATTAAACTCAATCAAAAACCAATTAAGACAAAGATTTATAACTTTTCTGTAACTGAAAATCAGTGGAAATTTCAAGAAGCTGCTCTTTTTCATCTACGCTTGATGTGGATGTTGACTCTTCGAAGGGATTGCAAATCCAATTGTTATTATTGGACATAGCAGGGAAATATTCTCTGGAGGTTTTTCCAAGTCCCTCCAAATGTTCTTTAACCATGTTCTTGACATTTTCGTCCAAAGAAAGATGATTTTCCACCAGGAAGTCGTGAAGGGTATCAAAACACTTGGTTTGATTGCTATTGAATCACCTTTCCCAAAAATTAAGTTTTTTAATGAATGATTCGATACAGATTTGCACAATATAAATGTTTATATTTGACCCCTGTAGAGATAAGTTTAAACTGTTAAGTTTTTAGAAAATGTCTGCCAAATAAGCTAAAGTCTGAAGCCAGATTTCATCTTCCATGCACTTTGCTTGGTGAAAGGCATGGCTGGTGAGAGAAAAACGTAAACTTCGTCTTTAAGCTCATACAGTCTCTAGATAGCCACCTAACTTCAGTGTGAGACAATAAACACTTATAAATGCTTCCCATTTCCTCACAAAGCATTGCAAAGATGCGGGAATTTTTAGGGCGAGCCTTAATAAAATTAATTATTTTCACTGTATCATCCAGCATACATTTCAATCCATCGGGCATGCATTAGAAACAAGAGCCTGTCTATGAATGCAATAATGTGTCCAAGAAGCGTTCAGCGCTACCGATTTCACTTTGGCAACGAACCTAGCATAACACCCTGTCATAGATTTCGCACCATCTGAACAAATGCCTACACAGCGAGTCCAGTCTATTGAATTTTCGCGAAAATATTCGTCGAATAACTTAAATATATCTACTCCCGTAGTTTTCTCTTCTAAGGGTTTGCAGAATAGTAGCTCCTCTTCTACAGACTCCCCATTAATATAACGTACGAAAAGTAATAAAATGGCTAAATTGGCAACATCAGTCGCTTCATCAAGTTGAATTGCAAAAGAAGGACTGGTATGAACTCTTTCCAAAATTTCATTTTCGACATAATTTGCCATGTCTTTAATCCGGCAGTTGATCGTATTGTCAGACAATGGTACCATATTGATTTTTTTTGTGAAAGATTCTCCAAGCATGCATTGTACTACATCATTTATACATGGTCGCACTAAATCTTCAGCTATTGAATGAGGTTTTGCAGTTTTAGCAATTCTGTAGCTAACGCGATAAGATGCTTCAAGAGCATTCTCATTGTCACTGTTTGCAGTGGATACAAAAGTAGTTAAATCATTTTTCCACTCGTTAGCTTTTCATATAAAAAAATCAGCAATTTGTTTACATGGATGGGGTGTTAATTTTCCAAATGGCGTTTAAGTAGAGAAGGTTTCGGACTACTGTTAGCAAGAATGTCGCCACAGACAACACACTGTGGTCTTGGACAGTCCTTGCCACCTGTATAATATGAAAATCCAAACCTAATGTAATTATCATCGTACTTCTTTTCTTCACACACGGTTCACTTTTGTCGGATTTGACACACATCACTAGAAGCTGAATGACCTGTTGACACAAGACTAACTTGCGATTTTGTTAAACCCTGTTTCCCTTTCAAACTTTCACTTTCAACCAGTTATCCATTTTAATGTGAACGGAAACGATTCTGATACACAACTGACTACTGCATTTGCCACAAGGAAAGAAGTAGACTATTGTTGAAAATACAAAATTAAATATAAGTTTGTTGAAATTCCACATTAACATCTAAAATCAAAGGCCTGACCACCATGTAACTGTTTCTTATTTGGGTCATGGTACTGTTGTTAGTATTGTTAGAACACAAAGAAGCTGGCAGACTAAATATCCATTGTAGTGAAATCAAATGCATTTCTAACGTTGTTACATCACTGTAAATCAGGCATTTACGATAAATATTAATTTATTGTGGAAATAATGTGATAAGTTCCCGATGTTACACATATGTAACAAGGGGCATTGTAGAGTTAATTTTATTTTGAAATGGGTGGTGGTGGTGGTGGTATGACAATGCCGCTGAAATGAAGGAAACAATAATAGGCCTAACCTCGAAACCCGCCATTACGGAAAAGTTTTGGCAAACCCCTTGAAATATTTTGCGAACCCCCTGGGGGTTCGCGAACCAAAGGTTGGGAAACGATGCTATAGTGAAATCAAATTTGCACCATTATATAATCTTGGTACATAAGTTTAGGTATCAATATCTTAATTCTAACACTGCTGTCCTCTTCTAAGGTACCATACCTATAATGAAATCAAATTTGCATAATTATATAATCTAGGTACACAAGTTTAGTTATCAATATCTTAATTCTAACATTGCTGTCCTCTTCTGATGTGCCTATAAAATGCCTAGAAAGAGTATTTTAGAGTCTATTTCTAATATTTTAAAATCTACTTCAGGTGTCTAAACGTGCTTTTCTTAGAGTTAAAATACTCAAAATTAATAAAATCATTGAATAACTGGTGATATGGACATAGGCAGATAGGCAGACAGAATCACAAAAACCACTTATTCGTATTTAGTAATTATGTATTATTATTATTATTATTATTATTATTATTATTATTATTATTATTATTATTTACTAGTACCGGTAATGTTGTATTTTATAGTTGTAGTATTAACATATATGTGACGAGTACTAAACATCGTAGTAATTTAATTTTTTAAACGCTACACATTATCTCATTGTGAAGAGTACCGCATGCTGCTTGCTGATGCTTGTCAATACAGCTGAGAAATGTCAGAAACTAGGCTGGAAGCGAATTCGAACTTACATACCATGAGAAGCTTAAAGAGAAGGAAAGCATTATGCTTCTGTATCTGTCTCCCTTTTCTTCCCAGCAACCCATGGTCACAAGCCAGATAGTCGGAAGCAAATATCTCACATCGACCCAGGCATTCAAATTCCTTCAGAGTCAAACATTATACAGTATAAACACCCAATAACAAAATACAAGAAAAATGAACAATAATTATTTTGCCTGTAAACACGTAAAAAATCTTTTTTTTAGACTTCCACCACATCTCTGCATGCCCCTGACCATTTCTTTATAAAATTTCGTTTCATGATGTACTTTTTAAAATAATGTTTGTTGAAAATTGCCTATTTTCTAAATTTATTTAATTTAATTTCTACATCATTAATTATATTGTGTGCAGATCACCAAGCTATATTTTCAGATTCAAAAAATAATTTTTAAAAGGCAACACTTACATTGTACAATAAAACTCTTTCCCCAAATAATAATCTTTTATCTTTATACTAATTCTTTTGACCTAAGTCTTTGAAACTTCAGCATAATGTGAGACTCTTTAGTGGCCTGACTGACCAAATACATTACACTTCTTTAACGCCTCTACACCACATCTATGTTATGAATAATGTTAAGGTCTTCCATTCTGAATAGACAAGTGTTCTACATAGTGGTACTGTACAGTATAGAACACTTGCTACAGTTGTTAAAGGTACTGAGCTCTATCTGCACTTAGATATGAATGAGTGCATACGTGAAAGTGAAATGACAAAATGGCGTGATATTTTATGATTATTATAATTGAGCCATAACAGGTGTGAAATGTTTCCTTCATTATCGCGTTCTTTTCTTATCCTTCTCCCCATACCTCATCTTGCAAGTTCGAGAGCCCAGTATACGACAGTAGATAGTAATGAGTAGTCAATGTTTTCAGTTTTAACATACACGCATAACAATCCACGATGCAAGCTCATTTCTTTATTAGTTTGTTTCTCCTTACCTACTTTCTCTGTGATGTTGGCCAGGCTCGGAGATATTTTGTGTCCATTGTATGTCCGTTTCTTCTGGTAAGATTAAAGCTATTGCTGGTTTGATAGCGCTGATGATAAAACAAATAATTGCAACAAGCAATGGGATTAATTATTCTAATAAGAACATGCCTTTTAGGGATCTAATAAATAATGACAACAGGTTGCATTTAATGAAGTAAAGAAAGCAATTATTAAAGCACCTGTTTTAGCGTTTTTTTCACCTTAGCAAAGAGATCACTCTCTGTGTTGAAGTTAGTTCAGTAGGGTTTGTGGGAGCTCTAATTCTCTGCTTCTTGGGCCTTAATAGATTAGCAAATTACCAAATAGAAAAAGTTATTAATCTGTTCTTTGGCTGTGAGGAATTCAGACAATATATCTTCGGAAGAAATTCAAATGGATCGTAAATCCCTTCTAGGTTTAATTAATAAATCACTTCATAAGCACTGATTCAGCTGGAAAAAATGCTCATGCATCTCCAATCTTTCCATTTGAAACTCGTTCATACTCCAGGTAAAAACGTGTTTGTAGCAGACATACTCTCGTGACTTTACAACTAATAGTTGTGATGACTCGAGTAACTTTGGTGATAATTGTTGGTAGTTCAGGAGGCGTATCATGATTCCACATCATACTGGTATATTAAGTAAATTGCTGTACATCTTGAGATTAATCGAACTCTGTGCTGTGCAGAGAACTGTGTTCTGGATAGGAATAAATCAAGATATAAAAAAGTTTGTCAAATCAATCATGCAAGACATGTTTGACATTTCGAGCTAACAAGTTAAAATGGCTCCTCAAATTAGAAAAAATTCCCAATTGCCATGGATGGAAGTTGCTTGTAATATTTTTGAGCACATTAACTGGTTATTGTTGACAGAATTTCGAACTATGTAGAGAAAATGAGTCTTTGCCTGACATGACAAACCACTAACTGCACTCACAGATGGCTCTTAGCTTTGACTCAAAGTTATTTAGCAATTTTGCTGATCAGTACATGTTATGTCCAACCCATACTATCCTCAATCAAATAGTCTTGCTGAGTGTGGAGTAAACAATGTAAAAATATTTCGGAATATGTATTATATGACTTTCTTGTGTTAAATTCTATCGTACCTGGTTTACATGTTTCGACCTATTATGGGTCATCCTCAGAACTGGTCGTTGTTGGTCTTGGCGCCAGTTCTGAGGATATCCCATAATAGGTGAAACATGTAAACCAGGTACGATAGAATTTAACACAAGAAAGTCAAATAATACATATTCCGAAGTGATACAGTGTTAAAAGTTGTGTAATCAAGATGTGATAAAAATATTGTTTAAGAAAACAGTGGATTCTAAGGAAGATCCACTTCTTGCCATCCTACATTACAGAAACACCCCTCGGGGTAAAATTCTTTCACTAGCAGCTATTCTCATGGGACACAGTCTTCACACAAATATACCCTGTGCATTTACAAGCTTAGAGTCTCATATCACTATAAATAATAACAGAAAATTGTTGGTGCAAACAAAAAGAAAATCTAAAAAATGGAACAATAAAATGACTCAGGTTAGACTCTTATTTTCCCAAGGGAAGAAAGGGACAATTCTAGTAATAATCTGAGTCTTTGTACAGCTAACCCAGAACCGACAGAAAATTAGGGTCTTCATTCTCATAAGGATCAAGCCATTCTCTCAAAGTCACGTGAATTACAAATAACTAGACACGTAACATCTCCAAAACAATCTTTATATGTGAATTATTGTTGAGCTTAACATATTGCATGTATGAGTTACTTGATGGCAATGCTGTTGTAAATAAATCTGACTGCAGTATTTTCTTTTCTCCTTGTGAGTAACACCATGGTTATATGAATGTTTTTTGTTATGTAATTTGTTATCAGTTATCTTGTCTGAATTGTCTGGACATGTACCATCTAAGAGCTATGTTTTAATAAACCTACTATATTTTATTCAATTGGCCTACTGTAATTAAACCATAGTTTTATAAATCCGTACACTTACCGAAGATTTCAGAGATTAAAGTTAATAGAACCTTTTAGCTCGCCAAAATACGATTTTTTTACACCAAGACTTTCATGATAAAACCAACTGTCCGAGCAATCTCTAGGGACAGCAGAAGCTAGTATACAACTAACAGAAAAGGTAGGCATAAATGCAAGCATATAGGTATTAACTTTTTAAAGGAAAATTAACACTCAAATAAAAGTCTCATTATCATAAATAATGTCTCATTTAATTCAGCAATCAACTATGTACCAATACTTTACAGGGCTGGATCAACATGTAATAAGTTTTGTTACACAAAAACATTATTTTCACTATAGCTATTGTAAGCATATTAACAAGTGATTTAAAAAATGCATAAAGAAATCTGTACATATATTACAAAATGAAGACACAACGACGCAATGTCTTCTCTGGGAAACAAGTCACATTTATTGCTTAGCCTACCCATACTGCCACCATGAAACATAATGGCAATGCCTTTGTTGGGAACTATCCACTGCTCCACACATGAGGTTAAAGCATTCATATTCCTCTTTGTCTTATTATCTCTGAATAATACAAACTCTATATACTGAGACAAAAATAAAAAATAAAAAGGTACGTTAGAAGCCATTCCCAAACAAATTGTACTAAAATTTTAACAGAAAATAACAATTTTTACTTCAGTGTGCCGCCAGAATAAAAATGACAACTTATTGGCCATATTCTTGATCAGCGGAACCAGTATGTGTTGTACACCACAAAAATAAATATAGAAAGCCCAGTTTAAAAATTGCTTCAAATGGAACCACTGGTCCATCAGCACAGCACTTTTCTCAATACATATTCAATTAAGAAAAGCAACACTGGAGGAATGAGTGTGAGGCAGAGAACGTGTACACTGAACTATCTATTCATATTTGATAAGAATAGGACATTAAAAACATTATTGAGCAACATAGAACCTTTATCGATAAGGTGTCTTCGAGTAGTTGTTGTGGATGTTGATGATGATGATGATGATGATGATGATGATGATGATGATGATGATGATGATGGACAAATGACGACGAGGGCGACAATGATAAAAATAATAATGATGAACATAAATATGTATACTCGTATTAACATTTGGCAAATTAACCATCTCAAACAAGAATAGCAACACATAGTATATACATATGATACAGGCAACTGTGAGTTTTTTTTCAATTCATCACTGGCTAATCAGATCTGCTGCTGAGTAGGATTCACATTTAGACGTATAGCTGGCATGCTGCAAGAGATACTGAAGTATTTCTTGCTATTACTTCTGTTTTTTGTTTTACATAAAATCTTGTAAAATATTTAATCAAGAACAATGGACTAATAATGTACTAAGGAATGTCCTAAGCAATTTTCTTACTAGACTTTAAATCCAAATCTGTTTGTTAAAAGTAAAGGCACTACTAACAGACTCGAGTCGTCATAATGAGTTTAGGACAACATTTACACAGATGCATATTGAAAGTTCAGATTGTCAGTAAAGAATCGTGGCTTCAAAAGTAATGTGCAAACATCGCAATATCATTCAGACATGACACTATCATACAAAATTAAAGCATGTTCCAAAGCCAGCAATCCTAATTCTTCCTTCCATTTTTATTACAACTATTTCTGCACAATATCAACATACTGTTAGAATCATTTAATGATAATGCTTTGGCTTTGTGTTTAAAAACTGCGAACTGGGATGAGTTACTATGACACTCGAATCTAATATTTTAATGCATATTCATGCTTTCAGCTATATAGAACATCTTGCATCTTCAAATAATAGTTACAATAACATTAATAATCATAATAATAAAGTAATTATAATATACTTTTTTCGAATCTATTAAAGCTGTTTAAGATAAATTAAATATTTACTTACTACATGACAGTCACGTCATCTGTTCCTTTTCAAAGTCTTTAATTAGTAAGCTACTAGAATCAATTCAATGGAAATAGAAGACAGTACCTAACAGGATTCATTAAAGTGAATTACATTCAAACACTTTATCCCTACATAAAAAAATATCTCTCTGCACTATTAACTGCTCATTCTTATCACGAGTTTAAAACACATTCTCTCCCCACTTATATGAACACATCGTACAATTACAGCTAATCTATGAGAAGGGGCTATATATCTTGTAGATGTACTTGGGATTGTATTAGGGCTATCAATTGATTAAAATATTTAATGGATGAAACTGCATCAATTAAGCAATCAAATGAATGGTTAATGAAATTGTAACTAGAATGATTCATATAGCACTACTGATGAGAGACAATTCTGGAAGCCATTAAGTTCATTTTCTCACACTATTATAACACCTTTGAATGTCATAATGTATTTACTTGAGTAACCAAAGAGATATTACATAGTTCAAACCATCTTCATGAAGGTTACTATGATTGCTCATTTAATCAATGATTTAATAATAATAATAATAATAATAATAATAATAATTTAATTTATGAAATTTACGTAATTCAACTGCATATTAAAGTATGTATTAAAAAAACAATGATGAACTGCTTCAATTAATTGAGGTGATGCAGATATTAGGGACAAATTCCAAACTTGTTTGTTGTGAGTTCGTCTCTAATATTCGCAATCAAACTGACAGCCATAATTTACATCACAATTTATACAGGTACTCTCTGATTCATATTTACATTGTCCAACAGATAGTATGTTCATTTTACGACTTTTGTGTATCAGAAAAAAGCATCACAAATCTCGTTTTTGTACATAATAGAAGCATATTAAGTACTATAATATCGATGCTTCTTTCCTAAATTTATCTCATGAAAGAGTAGGCTAATATTTTCACATATTAAAGATAATTAATTACAATGTAGATGTTACTTTTAGAATTTAAGACAGATACCATATACATCAAAACTTCTTAAAACTTCATTTATAAAGTACATTAAGTTCTACTTGCAATTATGGAAAATGCGGATTTTTAATTGGAAGCAAATATAAAAATGGGCTCCTTGAACAAATTGAGCAAAGGCAGAAAACTACATAATTTACCCTGTTCGCACACAGAGTTTGTTATGAATCTAGTGCACAAATTATAATTCTGAGCATTGCTGTGTGTTCAGTTTGTCATCTGCTTGGACTTTCTAGGTATTTGTACATTCTACTACTCTTCCTTGCTGGACTTGGTTGTGTAAAGAAAAAGAAGTTTTCCATTCCATATATTTAAAATGAATATTACACATGGGAAGGGAGAAGGAAAATATGAATATTAAGCAATGAATCAAAAAATGAATCAAACAGTTCAAGATGCTGAAAATGCTACCAACTATGATCTTTGTTGAAGTGTCAACACTTTTAATAATAATTATTAATTATCATCATCATCATCACCACCACCACCACGATGCCGACGATAATAATAACAACAATAAAGTTAATAAATTTATCTCTAATGTATAAAAACTCCAATAAAATATTAGATAACAATGTATACCTTATTCTTTCTGTGTAAGTTCATGAATACGCAATTTCCAATTTGAAAAACTAGCTATGTTACACTCCTCCTGTGCAACGTTTATATGAAGTAAATATGTCTAACACTCTCCGCTAGTTTAATAAATTAATTCATGTAATTCACAGAGTGCCTGTATCAGTACTCATATTATACATCAAAGATTCATAAGACAGCTGTCAAACTTGTACATGTCACTAATTCATACAAGAATAATATGGAGTACATATTCCACAACTTGAGCCACCCTTAATGATGTCCAATTGTATAAAAACGAGACACTACATATCTGAACATCAGGTTCACTCAGTTTTAGACTACAGCATCAAAATTGCCTTAAAGGTACAAAAAGACAATGAGTTAAAAAAATATAATGATTACTAAGATCACTGAGACAGGACGTTTCACTGTATTGAGTATCTTCAGGAAGAGGGATGGACGGAAAAGTTTCAAGACATCATTGAGGGATCAGAATCTTATGATTTATCACATGTTCACTTCCAATACAGCATCATAACATAATCAAATTTAAAAAAAAACATCGACAAACGCACGTGCAGACCAGCTGCTTTACTGCAAATCATTCGGTGGGGTTAAATTTCCATTACCTTTCTTTACACATTATTTTCATGAAGTCAGCAAGCATTTCTTTAATTCCAGACGAATGTGTCTTTTCAGGAGCAATAACAACATAGCATTAAAACCTGCACCATTCATGGCACAAAAAAATCCTAAAATATGAAAATGACAACATATCTGCCATGATATATGAATTATCCTCCACCTAAAAATTTGCTCGTGCTGCAGTGGACAAATTAAGTGAACCATCCTGCTAGACAGAGAGTTGACTTCAACAAATCTATGACACATTCACAGCTATGACTCTACAACCGCTGTAGAGACACATTCATACTTCGACTCCCAGCACCCTGTCCACAACATAGTGGTACCTTTGGGTCTCCTCACTGTTCCTCTCTATGCACTCCCTGCCCTCCACCTCTCTGCTGTCCGATGTGGGTCCCTCCCTCTCTGCTGTGTCCTCACTCACTCTGACCATACCACCACACTCTGAGAGATACGATGTTGGGCATGCCATCATACCCTCGTCTTCTTCATCCTCCTCCACATCTTCTTCATCATCACAGTGAAGACTCTCGCCACGTTTCAATGTGCTGCATTCAGAACTTGCGCCATCCTCCATTGCTAGTGCTGTTGGCAGCACTGGTACAGTCATATTCACTCGAGTGAAAAATGCCATTTTCTCTCTGGAAGGGAACATCTCTTGATAAGAAGAGTTCTTTAAAGACCAGCCAGCAATGTTCCACTTAAAGTTCATATACAGAGTGTTCAGCTTAGTATTCAGTATTCATTTATTTAACCTGGTAGAGATAAGGCAATTACATCTTCTCTTCCCTCTACCAGGGGATTACATTATAATTATAATTAATATTAAATTTACAATTACAATAAAAATCAATGTACGAAAAGATTACCTGATTAATAAAGGCTAGATAATTTATTGCAGAAATTAAAAACAAAGAAAGATTTTTTTTTTTTTTTTAGTGAAGTACAAATTAAACTTACAATAATAAAATTATATAGTGATGCAATTACCGGAAATTGAAATATTTTGTGCTAGAATAAGAGAACTATTTACATGAAGCCATATATGAACGAGTCTCAATTCCTAACCAAGTGCCTAGTAAGTTTGCATTTGAATTCAATTTTATTTCGACAGTCCTTGATGCTAGCAAGTAGCGAATTCCAGAGTCTTGACAGGGCTATTGTGAAAGAGGATAAGTATGAGAAGGTGTGATGAGATGGTACAGTAGCGTGCAAATTAATCCGAACAACGTAATTACTTACGCAAAAACACTCAAATGGGATAAAAAAGGATCAAGACATACCTCAGTAATCTATGTGGCCTCCCTTGTTCCTAATAACAGCTCTGAGACGATTTGGCATGGATTCCACTAATTTCCCACAAATATTCTTCATTTCTTCATCGCGAAACCATACACCAATGAGGGCAGAAATCATCTTCTCCTTTGTAGAACAATCCATTTTTTGCATTCTTCTTTTGCAAATTGACCACAAGTTCTCAATGGTGTTGATGTCGGGTGAGTTGTCTGGCCAGGGGAGTACCTGAATATTCTTCTTGTTGAAGAATTCTGTAGTTTTTCGAGACGTATGGCATGGTGCCAGGTCTTGTTGGAACACACCTCTGCCATCCGGAAATTATTTTTGCAGCTGGGGTACGATTCTGGTTTCCAATAAGTGAATATATTTGTCAGAATTCATCATTCCCTTGATAGGTATTAATGCTCCAGGCCCTTCATGTGTAAAACAACCCCAAAACATTACTTTAGGGGGGTATTTGGGTGCTTGTTGGAGATGAGCTGCTGTTACTTTTTCGGATCCTTTCCGTACGTAAGAAACACGGTGGCCGTGGACCTCGAAATGAGACTCATTGGAAAAAAGTACATTCTTCCAGTCATTCACTGTCCACTGTTGATGTAATTTTGCCCACATTAAGCGTTTTTTGCACATAACAGGGGTTAGCAGTTGCTTCTTAATAGGCTTACAAGCCCTTCGTCCAGCTTCCAAAAGCCTACGCCGCACTGTTGTGTCATGAATATTCGCCCCAGTGGTAGCCATTAACTCGCGGGTTAAGTTGACAGCAGTTAGTCTAGGATTTAATTTACTTTTCCTGACAATTAAACGATCATCTGCAGATGAAGTCTTCCTTTTCCGGCCACAGTTTCCTTTTTTCTGGGGTGTGATGGATCCAGTCTCCCTGTATCGTTTTATGATCGAATTAACAGTAACCAAACTGATGTGACATTCTGCAGCAATTTGCCTCTGTGTCATAGAAGAATGCTCTGCTAATGTTATAATTTTAGACCGTTTTCGTGGAGTTGTATCCATTTCTGAAGACGACAGAATGTACACAGGATTGCAGTATTAAGTCTTCAACACAACTGAAATGCTTATAAGTACAAAACGACAGGCAAAATGTCACATATTATAAAAAAAAATAATGACAGACCTTCAACAATGGAATTACACGTACTACAGATGTCAATTAAAACGGTATGAGCAGCTGTGAGGCCAACAATGACAGAAAATGTAAGAATATGTCGTGTTCGGATTAATTTGCACGCTACTGTATTGTTAGTATTGTTTCATAATGAGGGCATGTGTTCAGATTATGGTGGGAAGAAAGGTAAGTGAAGCGAGATGACAGGTATGAAGGAATGAAAGAGTTCAAGATCTCAAAGAGATGGAGAAGTATGTAAATTTCTTCTCTTATCTAGTTTAAGCCAACTTACTGCTTCCAGGGATGGGGTAATATGATCATATTTGCGAACATTGCTTACAAAACATACACACAAATTATGAGCACGTTGAAGTTTCATTTTGTTGTCCCAGGAAAGGTCAGTCAGTAAAATGTTGGCATAGTCAAAATAGGGCATTACAAGCATCTACACAAGTGACTTTTTCAAACAAGCAGGAAGATGAACATTTATCCTTGTTTAGCACATGGATAATAGAATATACTTTTTTACAGGTTTCTGTGCTGGGATAGACTCAATAAATTATTACTGGTCCCTAACTCTCGTGTATTTTTATTTTTATACAGGGTGGGAATTAAGATTTTTGATGGGGGGGGATAGAATCCTAGACAGAGAATAGGCCTATCATACATAAAATAATAATACTAATAATAATATTGTTATTATTATTATTATTATTATTATTATTATTATTATTATTATTATTATTATTATGCCAATTTGCATGGGAACAATTTAGATTCTTTTAAAGTATAGTTTCATTTATTAGTATTTACTGTCCTTGTTCTCAATTTTATTTATGTATGTTTTTGTTGGTTTAAGATATTATTTTATTTATTCTCGCACCTTTGTATCTTCTATCTGTGTGTCATGCTGAACTATAATTGGCCTCTGGCTGTTGTTCAGTACACAAATATTAATAAATAAATTATTATTATTATTATTATTATTATTATTATTATTATTATTATTATTATTATTATTATTATTATTACGGCTCAACGCTTGGTCGCACTGAGTTGCTTGTCTTGCATCTTGATCATAATAATAAATAATAATAATTATATCCATGAGCAGGCTTAAGATAAGATGTGTAATTATTGATTGCTGTCAGCTTGCCAGTGATGATAATACAAAAATATTATTTTCTTTGCTTACTTTATACTTTATAACGTAGGTATAATTGTCTTAAAACAAATATTTTGTGAGGGGGATAGAAGTTATCCCTGGTAGGAATGTTAATATGAATTTATGAGAGGAGGATAACTTTCCAACAGAGGGGGAAATTCCCCCTCCCCCCAATCCTCCCTGTTAATTCGCACCCTGCTTTTATAACTTCGATTAATAACAGCATGTACACAATAATATTTTTACTGGTGGCTTGTGCAGCAACTGCTGCAAACTTGGTTCATTAGAAACTCAAATAAAGATTTCCAGATTTATTTTCCAGAAAGAACACCAGACAAGTTATTTGCTTCCATAATAATGAAACATACTTCACGGAATATGTAACAATGAAGGCAATGTAATAACTCAATGAAATGTAACCCTGTCACAAATATATATTTTTAAAAGCTTCCCTCTATATGGTTTTATGCCAAATGCTTTTTCTTAAACATATACATTTTCAGTTCTTTGAGTTTTCAATATGAAAAAGAAGTAAACATGTCAGGACAATCATGTTGGAGTAAAGTTGTAGTAATTCAGGTTATTGCAGATTGCAGGTGAGAGTTAAAAAAATGTCCGGTTTGCCATGTTTTCCAACAAAAGACATAGCATCTTGGTATAGCTGCTGTATGTTTAGTAAAGTTAACTGAAATATGAAGTGCACAATCACTGTTCTTTCTCCTAAGAGATATTGCTAAAGTAATCAGGAGACTAAAAAATGATATAGGTTATCTGAACAGTAAGCAATGCCATTTGGGTTTTCCTTAGGAATTGGAATCTTTACACTTCCACCTCACAATACTGGTCCACTAAATATTGCTGGAATAACTTGTATAACTAATGAATATGTGAGAAATGGCTACAAACAGCAATCCGAAATGATACAAACTAAGTAAAGTCATTCTAGTGAGCTTGTTTTGCTGGCGTCGGGCACTGTGTTGTAATTGGAGCATTGCTGGGAGAAGTGCAGTGCTCTGTGAGCAGCATTTAACTAATTTTAAAGAAAACAAAGAAATTTCTTAAACTATATATGACTATGGATG
This sequence comes from Periplaneta americana, assembly GCF_040183065.1. Lineage (NCBI taxonomy): Eukaryota > Metazoa > Arthropoda > Insecta > Blattodea > Blattidae > Periplaneta > Periplaneta americana. The sequence goes on along the minus strand of NC_091121.1, from coordinate 121,237,272 downwards.
AGATATGCGTTCACCACTATGACCCTAAAACCAAAATTCAAAGACCAAAGTAAATTGCCAGCTACGACTGTACTCCAGCTATTTGGTAACATGTTCGTTTGATTTTACATGGTAAAAACAGTTAGAAGGTTAAGAGCACATGTATTGATATCACCTAGACCTGCAAGCGGACCTAGGCTGCTCAGAAGACATAGCGTTGAAAGACTACATTTTGCAAGTGATCATAGAGCTTGGAGAAATGAACAATGAAGTTGTATCTTCCCACTTCTCCTCCGCACTCACCTGATGGACATGAAAGATTATGGAAAAGGAGAAGAGTACGATACTAAAAACACTTATTGTAGACGGAAATCAGTATTTTTCCTAATTATTATTACATATAAAGATATCCAGAATTTTTTGTACCAGAGCGTACATGACATTCAATCAGTGATCAAGCTCCTTAAACCAAACTTATAACAGACTGTGCAACAATGGATCCCTGCATTGTGGGAAACGAAATGGCAGATACACTTGCCCCCAGGGACGAATCTAGCTACTTGGCACCTCTAGGCAGAGAAAAATATTTCCGCTCCTTATTTCTACATGAATGTACCACCACATAACCAACATCAACAAAATAATAATAATAATAATAATAATAATAATAATAATAATAATAATAATAATAATAATACCCTGGATAGTTGTAATCCCTTGGTAGAGGGGAAGAGAATGCCTGATGGCCTTATCTCTACCAGGTTAAATAAATAAATAAACAAATAAATAAATAATAATAATAATACTAATAGTAATAGTAATATTACAATATTATTATTAGATTAGATTAGATTAGATTAGATTAGTCAACTTTGCCACATCAAAAAATTTAATTGTCAAAAGTACAACATTCCCCCATAAGTATATACATAAACATACTTGGACTTCTCCAGATGGATTGACACACAACCAAATAGATCACATCTTGATAGATAAACGGAGACATACTAGTATAGTAGATATTCGAACTTTCAGGGGTGCAGACTGTAATTCTGACCATTATTTGGTGATTGGAGAATTAAGAGAAAGATTATCAGTAGCCAAGCGAGTAGAGCAACAAGTTAATATTACTAAATTCAATATTTTGAAATTAAAGGACGAGGAAGCTAAGCAAAATTATCAGGTCGAAATTTCGAATAGGTTTGCCACTTTAGAAAGTTCCGACGAAGTTGAGAAAGAATTAGATGTTAATAGCGTGTGGGAAAATATCAGAGATAGTATAAAAATTGCAGCTGAGCAGAGCATAGGTTATTATGAAACTAAGAAAAAGAAACCGTGGTTTGATGAAGATTGTTGCATGGTAGTAGAAAGAAGGAAACAGGCAAAATTGAAATTCTTACAGGATCCAGTTGAGGAGAAGAGAGATATTTCAATGAAAGACGGGAAGCAAGTCGTACACTTAGGAATAAAAAGAGAGGTTACTTGAAGGAAAAACTGAATGAGGTAGAAACAAATAGTAAGAATAAAAACATTCGAGATTTATATAAGGGTATAAAGGAATTTAAGAACGGATATCAGCCAAGGGTAAACGTGATCAAGAATGAGAATGGTGACTTGCTTGCAGAATCTCCATCAATCCTAAACAGATGGAAAAACTATTTTGCGCAACTACTAAATGTACACAGGCCAACTAGAAATGATCGGGACGAAATTGAAATACAAACTGCTGAGCCATTTATACCCGAACCCAAACTTTCAGAAGTCGAAATTGCGATAGAAAATCTGAAAAAGTACAAGTCTCCAGGTATCGATTAAATTCCAGCAGAATTAATACAAGAGGGTGGAAGTGCATTATATAGCGAAATTTATAAACTTGTACTTGCTATTTGGGAAAAGGAAATTGTACCAGAACAATGGAAGGAGTCCATAATTGTACCTATTTTTAAAAAGGGGGACAAAACCAACTGTGGTAACTTTCGAGGAATATCACTTTCGTTGACGTCGTACAAAATTTTGTCCAATATTCTTTTGAGAAGATTACCTCCATATGTAGATGAAATTATTGGAGATCATCAGTGCGGTTTTCGGCGTAATAGATCGACTATTGATCAGATTTTTTGTATTCGACAGATAATGGAGAAAAAATGGGAGTATAAGGGTACAGTACATCAGTTATTCATAGATTTCAAAAAGGCATATGACTTGGTTAAGAGGGAAGTATTATATGATATTCTTATTGAATTTGGTATTCCCAAGAAACTAGTTCGATTAATTAAAATGTGTCTCAGTGAAACATACAGCAGAGTCCATATAGGTCAGTTTCTATCTGATGCTTTTCCAATTCACTGCAGGCTAAAGCAGGGAGATGCACTATCACTTTTACTTTTTAACTTCACTTTAGAATATGCCATTAGGAAAGTTCAGGATAACAGGCAGGGTTTGGAATTGAACGGGTTACATCAGCTTCTTGTCTATGCGGATGATGTGAATATGTTAGGAGAAAATACACAAACGATTAGGGAAAACACTGAAATTTTACTTGAAGCAAGTAAAGCGATCGGTTTGGAAGTAAATCCCGAAAAGACAAAGTATATGATAATGTCTCGTGACCAGAATATTGTACGAAATGGAAATATAAAAATTGTAGATTTATCCTTCGAAGAGGTGGAAAAATTCAAATATCTTGGAGCAACAGTAACAAATATAAATGACACTCAGGAGGAAATTAAACGCAGAATAAATATGGGAAATGCGTGTTATTATTCGGTTGAGAAGCTCTTATCATCTAGTCTGCTGTCCAAAAATCTGAAAGTTAGAATTTATAAAACAGTTATATTACAGATTCTTCTGTATGGTTGTGAAACGTGGACTCTCACTCTGAGAGAGAAACATAGGTTAAGGGTGTTTGAGAATAAGGTGCTTAGGAAAATATTTGTGGCTAAGCGGGATGAAGTTACAGGAGAATGGAGAAAGTTACACAATGCAGAACTGCACGCATTGTATTCTTCACCTGACATAATTAGGAGCATTAAATCCAGACGTTTGAGATGGGCAGGACATGTAGCACGTATGGGCGAATCCAGAAATGCATATAGAGTGTTAGTTGGGAGACCGGAGGGAAAAAGATCTTTAGGGAGGCCGAGACGTAGATGGGAGGATAATATCAAAATGGATTTGAGGGAGATGGGATATGAAGATAGAGACTGGATTAATCTTGCACAGGATAGGGACCAATGGTGGGCTTATGTGAGGGCAGCAATGAACCTTTGGGTTCCTTAAAATTTGTAAGTAAGTAAGTTTTATTATTATTATTATTATTATTATTATTATTATTATTATTATTATTATTATTATTATTAAATATATGCATATTGAACTCTTCAAAGTCAAGTTAGGCAATGAATGTGTGGCCTACACTCTAAGGCGTGCTATCTTGTTGCAAATCTGTCGATCACATCTTCATAGTCTAGTTTCTGTGTAATGTCAGAATTCGTGAGAGGATGGCAAGACTGTTTACTCGATCTTGTGCCACAGATGATCATAAATAATTCTTGAGTCTTTTGAGAAGTGAGAAAAAGCGCTCGGCTGAACAATTGGTTGCAGCAGTTGACAAGAATATCCGTATTGCAATTTCTAAATTAAGAAACAGTTCTTGAATGTGGTTTTCAAGCAACACTTTATACAGTGTACTTAAGAAGGATACTTTTATTTCGTTGCTCTTATTATAATATGCTTCAAAATGAATAATTTCATGACTCAAAGATTCTTCCAAGTCATCTTTGTAATGCTCTTGCAGTCTTCTAGCACTAATACGAGTAGTTCAGTGTTCTTTTGTCGAGGCAAATTACTTAGAATCTCAAATTTGCTATAAAACTCTTCCAATGATTTTTTCAGATATCAATCTGTCTATAATAACCAGAAATATTTTTTAAGTTTATCATGTGAGATACGGTGAGAGAGCTAACATTGAAAATGTGCTACGATCGCACTGTGACACTATTATTGAAAAACTGTCCTTTTTTCCGTTGGCAAACCGTTGATTAAATTTGAACTTATTGTTGCCAATGTTATTCATATCCTTTTCATTGTATGTTTAAGTTCATGTATTCTTTTAAAGAGTTATGAATAAAATTTAAAAAAATTAACAATAATAGCTTAAAAACCGCCCCTTCAAATCTGCCTCTCTAGGCAGCTGCCTAGTCTGCCTAGGACTAAATACGCCCCTCCTTGCCCCCAAAAAAAGCTATGCACACTCCACACGAAACAGCAATTAGCTAACAAAATTCACGGCATAAAAAACAAAGATAGAAGGAAAAATCTATGCAAATAATAATTTTCAATGACATAATTTTGCAATGCCAAGAAAATCTGCTGTAGCTGTATTCCATCTTTATTTTAACTCTTAAATTGACATCACTATTTATCCAAGCACCTCCACAGGATGGGAGGGATACATTCGTGATAGCATAATTTTTTGTTATTCCAGACTTCTTGTTTAATTGAACAAAGATAGAGAATGTTCTCCTCTGAAAGTAAAAAATCTTAATTTATTTACTATTGACCAAACAGACATCGAAGTGCTTCAGAGTGAATCTCTGTTGACTGTTCAAATTTGCAGTATGACTAAGTCAAGAAAAAACTGTCTGAAGGACGAAATCTTCCCAATGATAATACTTACTTGAAGGATATGATATCTGGCTTTCCTTTGCCAGCTTTACTCTTGCGCAATTTGTAAATTTCTTTTGATGTCTTCTTCAGCATTTTCTCTATTTTTCTATCATCTGGATTCTTCCTAGTCTTCCCATTTTCAGCCTGAAATAGTAAGATAAAAACACATTTAATGCAGTTAAAATTTCCAGGCTTATTTCATGACAAACTGAACATTATAACTTTTGGTAAAAATCACTACCTTTCATGCATCAAAGAAAATATTATTTTAATAGTTTTAGTACCAAAAATTAGATATATTATTCTAAAAGAGTGACTAACAATTTAGAGAAAAAAATTACCTTCAGTGAATACAGGTTTCGAATTTCGTATTTTTTCACTAAACAAAGCTATAGGCTACTTAGAATGTCTTTCTCCACTGAGGTAAACAAATTTTAATATGATTTAGCTCTGACCAAACATACCACTGAAGTGCTTCACAATGAATCAGTAATTCAAATAAAGAAGAAAAACTTTTTGTTTGTTTTGCTACTAAACACATGCAATGTTTCTGCTCCTGATATAATAATATTTTGGCTACTAAAGATTTACACATACTGTTAGTACTTGTAATTAAAAATTTTGAGGTTATACTTCAAAATTGTCAAAATATTTTATTTTTAATTTGGTTAATGATCTTGTTTTTGCTTTTTCAAAATATCAAGTACAGAGAGAAAGTATTGCGCTGATGCAGAAAGCATTTCACGACAATTTCTTGTCTTCAGCATCTCTTATATCGGAAAAAAAAGTTTACAGCATGTTGTTTGCATGTGTATAGTGATTTCTTCTAATCTGTTCGTCGAATTTTGTTCATGTGCAATATCAGAAAGTACAGGCATAGCTGTGGGGTGTGCCTGTGCACACCCTAGTAAAACTACATCTTAAATATTCTTTTATACCTTGGCATAAGCTTGAATTTTCGTTAGTCTGTCTGCTTGCAATAAAGAAAGAGAATTCAGATGATGAAAAAAACTTCGAAACTAGTCAATCTGGTATAATGTCATTAGTTAAAATGTTAACACAGCAAAGTAGTTATTTATTAATTTAAATAACTTAACATTTAATCAGTGATTATATAAGTGTTAAAAAAGTGTATACAAGAATAAAGGAAATAAAAAAACTTCAAAGAAACACACAAATTTGTCAACTGCAACAACTAGCTCTGGAAACAAAAACACAATATTTCCTCAAGATGAGTAGACCCATATCTGTACTGATGGATCATTGCTGAATAAGGAATCTAATACAGGAGCAGGAATTTACTGTAAATTATTTTCATACTACATCAGCCTAGGGCCAAAGTCACACACTTTCAGGAGAATTGAAAGCCATAAACACCTCATTAAAACAATCGTTTATACATATTAAACACTTCAATAAGATAATTTTATTGTGCGATTCAAAATCAGCAATTGAAGTCATAGCAAAAATGAGGTACTACAACTGGAGAATAAATTAAATACTACATTCTGTAAAGTACCTACAAAATCTAGGGAAAATAATTTTCTTCCATTGGCTACCTTCTCACTGTAGTATAATTAGCAATGAACATTCAGATTTTCTTGCTAAAAAGGGCACTAGTTTATTGCAAACAGCTACTGTGAAATACCAATAGAAGCAGCAAAACTCAAAATACAGAGGACAATGAGAGAAAGTTATTGGAACACTTCAGAAGAGAAAGTGAAAACAGTGGAGTGAACTCTGCAAAATAAACACTTAATCACAGATTTCCCGAGAACAGCATCAGTGCCATTGTTCCATCTCTACACAGCTCATGATTCTTTGGCAGCTTATCTCTACAGAATGCCTCTCTACCCATCACTATACTGTCTATTATGTATAATGAATAAGGACTAACTCCTCAAGTGTTAAGCTATCACAAAAATTATGCAGATGAAAATTCTCAGCTAGAGAAATATTATTGAGACGCATGACAGCAAACGGAGAATATACAAAGCCAAGAAAATTAGTAAACAACATATTTTGAAACGTGGTAGTATTCATAAAAACAAAGAAAATGTCTAATTAACATGGGTTCTAAAATTAATATTTTTGAAGAAACAAGGACTGTGAAATTGATATTGTATAGCCATGTCGCTGTTATTTCTGCCAGCCAATCACATTGAAGCTCGGCTACATTTAATCGTGCACAGATGATGTTATGCACTTCCATTGTTATCAAATTTAATAAACAGATGTTAATTAATGTATTGTCCTGCACGGCAGCAAGTGGGTATATAGAATGTGCAACAATACAATGACTTAAGATGTAAACAAAAAGGAAATAACAGCGACGCAGCTATATCAACAGCATCTAACATTAATATATTTGAAGAAGCAAGGACTGTGAAATTGGTATTGCTAATTGTAACAACACTGTATCTTCTAATGTCAGCTCTTTTCTCGTTTCTTATTACAGTACAGTAGACTAAAGAGTAAACAGATGTGACACACCCAAAGAGATCACATAAAAGATATCACTGGCTTACTTCTAAAACCCCTAAGTCCAATTTTTCCCTAATATCGAAATTTGTGCATATTTTCAAAATGTGTCTGCTAATAACACCTCGTAAGTGTGAAAATGTTTCTATATTTTATATATAACAAATGCATAACAGTTGTTAGCTGGGGTATAAAAAGTATAAGAACTTATTTTGCTCTCTTGTACAATTTCCTCAATTGCAGTTACGAGGTGTTATAAGCCAATGATATACATTGTGTGGATGAGGTACTGAAACGAAAAGGCCACAAAGTTATTCGTCTACCTCCTTACAATTGTGACCTTAATCCAATTGAGCTTGTTTAGGCAAAAGTCAAGAATTTTGTCTGCGAACATAACACCTCAGGAGATTTATCTCTTATGGACCTAAAATGCCTGGCAGACAAAGAAATTTCCTCTGTGACACCAGAGGACTGAGAGGCCTACTGCAGAAACACAATATCTATTGAAGATTTATATTGGGAAAGGGATGGAAGATTGGAGAGTGTCATTGATGAAGTTATAGTCAACCTTGCGATGATGACGAACTGAATGAAGATTCTGGAGAGGAGGAGAAGACGTGTGATATTTACAATTCATTTTGGTGTATTGTTTAGATAAGTCTATAATTGATTAAATCAAGCTATAGTTTTCAGTCTTTATAATTTATCAAGTTGACCTTTAATATTAAAATCAAATTAATGTAATATGCATTTTATTACAATTGTTCTTAATTCAAGTTAATGATTCATGTGAATGTTTACGCCATTTATGGCATCATGAGACAATATAAAACAATATCTAAGTATCACACGAGGATCATTTCATAAATAATGCACAAGTTAGTAGAACTGTGAAGTGAATGAAGTAATACCAATGCAAATTACGTCAATTGTAGTTGAAGGCTTGAGGAACAAGCAAGCACGTGTGTTCGTTTTATCCATAGCATACTCTGTGTTTAGGCAACGACAGCTAGAAATGCAGCTTACACGTGTCTCGGGTATTGTGACAACTGAAGATTAAAGATCAAATCTTTACATGACAAAAACCTCACAGAAATCCACAGTGCTCTCAGTCCAATTTGTGGTAAATTACAGTGGATCATAGTACAGTTTCTCGTTGGACTACAAGTTTTCATGATGGTCATGTCAGCATAAACCAAGAAGGCCGAAGACATCAACAGATGAACATAGTGTGAAACTTGTGGCAAATACTCTTGAAGAAGATCGTTGAGGGACATGTGAAGAACTTTCAGAAGTTACGAGATTCCACAAACTTCAGAAGTCAGTATTTTGACAAATAATTTGAAGAAAAGACAAATTTCTGCGCGAATGATCCCTCACTGTTTGACTGCTCAACAGAAGCAGAAATGCCTGAACACTGCAAATTTTCAGAAACAAAGATTCGACATCGAAAGCGAAGCTTTTCTTTTTTAGAATTGTCGCTATTGATGAAATGTGGATTAGACACTTCGAGACTGAGTTGAAATCACAGTAAAATGAGGTTTTGCCACATAAAGATTCGATCTTATTGTACGATCTTCAATCGTCACAGTGCCCGAGACCTGTGTAGGCTCCATTTCCAACTCTTGTTACCTAAACACAGAGTATGCTATGGGCGAAACGAACACACGTCCTTCACACACTGCAACTGACGTAATTTTCATTGGTGTTTCATCATCCACTTAACAGTTTCACCAACGTATGCATTATTTATGAAATGACCCTCATAGTATTTATAGACATATTAAAACCTAACTACATTAAATACAATGAGTTAAAATCGTACAACAAAACATAAGCATTAATAACAATGTGTACCTTAACTATGACTTTCGTAAGTATCTTATATGAAACTGAGATTGTGTTGTAATGAAATACACTCTATTTTCACATTGGCCAATATTGGGTGAAGAGCTTAAGACATATTATAGATCTATCTCTTTGTGGTGGCAGTCTGTTGTTTGAGAATAGTTATCGAATTGAGTGGCAGCATAAAAGTAAGCAAAGATAGCCTGGTACAATCAGTGCAACATACTGGACTTTGAGAAACCTGCTCCATAGTAATTCAGCAGTTGTCCAGACTGAAAGAAGAATGATACAATGTGTATACACGTTTTCGGAAATCGCCATCAGAGATAATGGTGGTAGTAGTAGTCACGTAAATTAGAGTCTCCAGTATAATAAATAGTAAAGACCCCTGGAATGGCATGGGATAATGTTTTCAGCACTGTTCAGTGATGGAGATTCAATAAAGAGGTTTATGATTAAAACTGCCAAATTTATTTGTCCAAATGAAATGAAAGGTTTCGAAAGTTTTACAGTATTCAAGCACTTTCTTAACAATTCGCCACTGACCACCTTAGCAATTACCATAAGGTAACACAGGTCGAAGTTCGTATTTCTCATCCTACTCTACCCTCTTAGTAAACAAAGTATTGCATATCTCGTGCCTCATGTAATGGAAAGTTATGGCAATGGCTGATGTAGAGAACGGATAATGCAGGATATCCAAACAACTCTTACACTACCAGCCTAAAGGGAATAGATGTTTGCGAAGAGTGATTGAGACCGTAACAGGCCAAGACCATAACAGGAAAGGATGATGACAATACATACTAGAAATATATAACTCTGAACACAACTTTGCAACAGAATTATAACAGGGCTATGTTGTAACATTTTTGAGAAGTTACAAGACGAACACAAGAAAAATAAAGAAGGTAAACTTGCGAATTCTAAATGAGACAGTAGAGCAAGAGAACAGCTTCAAATACTTGAGATGTACTATAAGCAGTAACATGAACTGCAGCCAGGAAATCAAGAAAAGGATAATAATGGCCAAGGAAGCTTTTAATAGAAAAAGGAGCATCTTCTGCAGACCTCTGGAAAAAGAACTAAGGAAGAGACTAGTGAAGTGCTTTGTGTGGAGGGTGGCGTTGTAGGGGGGGGGAGGGCAGAAACATGGACATTACGACGAAATGAAGAGACGAATAAAAGCATTTGAAATGTGGGTATGGAGAAGAATGGAGCGTGTGAAGTGGACAGGCAGAATAAGAAATGAAATTGTGTTGGAAAGAATGTGTGAAGAAAGAATGATGCTGAAACTGATCGGAAAGAGAAAAAGGAATTGGTTAGATCACTGGCTGAGAAGAAATTGTCTACTGTAGGATGCACTGGATGGAATGGTGAATGGGAGAAGAGTTCAGGGCAGAAGAAGATATCAGGTGATAGATGACAAAATAAGATATGTGAATCATATGCGGAGACTAAGAGGAAGGCAGAAAATAGGAAAGATTGGAGAATGCTGGGATTGCAGTGAAAGACCTGCCCATGGGCAGAACACGTATGTATGTATGTATGTAATGATACTAACATGGCACCACTTATGAGGCAACCAGGCCAGGAGATAATGGGGTAGGGTGGCCAGTTCCTTTCCTCTTCCATTGCATACATCCCCGATTAGCTACATATTACACTAATCAGACTTCAGATGAATACAAATAATTGTTCTTCCTCTGACACATATCATCAAGTGAGATGTACTGCCTGATAATAGATGTACATATCAGCCAGAACCTCACTCAGAGGTAAGATGCTGAGAGATTAATAATTGTCAAAGATTATTAGTTTTCACGAAAGAGTTTTTATGTGAAGTAAAATATAAATGTATGCTCAAGTGACCATATCCAAAACTTAATACTGAAAGATAATTTCTCCTCTAATAAGATCCTCTTAAAATTAGATTTTAAAAATGCCTTTAATTGTATTGAACGCGACATTATGCTGGATGCCATAAACAAAATCTTCCCCAACATTTTGCCTTTCTTTGGGAAGCCTATGGATACCCTACAAAATTGTTTTACAGATCTGACACTATCTTATCCCAATTAGGCTGTCAACAAGGGGACCCTTTTGGTCCCCTGCTTTTCTGTCTTGTATTACAACCAATTACTACATCTCTTAATAGTGATTTTAAATCTTTTTATCTTGATGACGGAACCTTAGCTGGTGATCCTTTGGTTGTTCTTAGCGACCTTCAGAAAATAATTTCCCTTGGTTCTCAAATTGGCTTACAACTCAACCCAGACAAATGCGAACTTTATTTCTGCTCTCATAACCTCGAGAAAGTTGTATCTGCTTTTCAGCTTGTAGCTCCTGGTATTAAACTAATTTCTAAATCTGATTTAACCATTCTAGGTACCCCTATTTTCTTAGATGCAGTTCAAGATATTGCAGAGCAGAAATTACTTCATTTGAAAACTTTGCTTGACAGGTTAGTCCCCCTTAATCCCCACATATCTTACTTTCTCCTTAAGAACTGTTTATTGATTCCAAAATTTAACTACTTTTTGCGGACTACCCCTATATGGTTGTTTACATCTTTCCTCTGTCAAGCTGACAATATGATACGTCATTACTTAGATATTTTACTTAATATTTTTCTTAGTGATTGCAGTTGGATTCAACCTTCTCTACCTATTAAATTTGGCGGGTTAGGTATTAGAAAATTGAGTGACATTTGTACGCCGGCATTTTTAGCTTCTGCGCACGGGGTTTTAGACCAAATCAAATCTATTTTTCCCTCTTACAGTGATTCGGTTCAGATCCCTTTTGTGCAGGAGGCTTCAGTTCGATGGGGTGAGGTTTCCAATAACTCTGATCCTCCGTCTTTTCCAACGGTTCAAAAGAATTGGGATGAAATACTAATCTCTCTTGTTACGGAGTCCCTTCAGTCATCTTTTTTTTCAGATACATATCGTGCTCGTTTTTTAGCTCTCCAACAAAATGTTTCAGGATCTTGGCTTCATGCAATTCCTTCCCCTAACATTGGTACTCTTATGGATCCCAGATCCTTTAAAGTTTCCGTGGCTTTACGCCTCAGTTGCAAAATCTGTCACATTCATAAATGTATCTGTGGCAATATTGTAGATTCTGATGGCCACCATGCCTTAAGTTGTGTTATGAGTAAGGGGCGTCTCTCTCGTCATTTATCGCTCAATGACATCATTAAAAGAGCATTAACATCCTCAGGGGTTCCATCCATCTTAGAACCTTCCGGGATCAACCATTCAGATGGCAAGAGACCCGATGGTCTGACTCTAGTCCCGTGGGGTGTAGGCAAATCCTTAATTTGGGATTCCACATGTGTGGATACACTGGCCCCTTCTCATTTGTCTTCAACCTCTAAGACACCAGGATCTGCAGCAGAAAGTGCCGCTGTCAGTAAACACCATAAATATAAACATCTTGCAGATAATTATATTTTTGTCCCTTTTTCGATTGAAACATTTGGATCATGGTGTAAAGAAGCCAAAGCTCTCATCTCCACCATAGGCAGAAGTTTAGTGCAGCTTTCTGGGGACCCTCGAAGCAGTCAATATCTACGTCAGCGCATTGGTATCGCCATTCAGTGCGGTATTGCTACAAGTATTCTTACATCCTTCCCCGAGTCCTCTTATTTAGATGAGATTTTCTTCCTTTAATTATTCAATTTATTTGTATTTTATTATAGTATACATATCAATGTGAATACAATTTCACTAGAATTATAAATTTGGTAGTTATTTTGTATAAAAACTAATTTTATACTTTTTTACATAGACTCGTAAATTTAACTGAATTGTCACTTCATTGTAACAAAAATGTTTGATTTTTACATACAAATTATTTTATATATTATATGCACTATACTGAATTTCGAGCAATGTAAATGAAATTCTTATTTATCTAAGAATCCCTACAACACTTACTTGAGCAACAAGGTTCTGGAACTGCTGGTCTTCCAGTACCCAGGCTGCAAGCTCTTGGTCGCCTTGTGCCCGAGCAGTTTCCAGTCGAGACTTCAGCTCACGCAGTCTGGCTAGCTCGTCCTGCAATGTCTGTAATCGTGTGTGCTGTGCTCTCAGATCCAGTTCTAGGTCCAGGGATGTTCGTACTGTACAATTTGATTGATGATGGCTGCAAAAATAAACATTCTCTCATTCTGTATAATATTTCAACATGGATGTTTACCACATGCAAACCCAATTGTAGCTCCATAAGCTGCAACTTTTCACTTAAATGAAACAGTTGAAACTATAGAAGTTCAGAAAACTTAAATTGAAGCAATGTTATTATTATGCTACAGTCTGGTACTCACCCACTGGATGCCCCACTACTTGCACTGCGATGGTGTTTAGTCATTAAAACCGTACCAGGAGGTCGTCGCCATCTCAGAGAACGTCTCTCTATGGAATTCCGTTGAAAGGGCCCCCCCCGTCGATAGAGAGGCATAGAGCTATCGCTATCACTTCGATTTAACTGCAAAGCAGGAGATTACAGTTATACGGACATGTATCACTAACACAAATAAAAGTAATGAAATTTTATTGTCAGACTTTCAAAATAACAAACTTATTTAAAATGTTGCGTTACGAATTTGATATGCTAAGTCTTGCAATTCTCATATACAACCACTCTAAAGAAAAATGTTTCGTTTCTAATTAAACAATACATAGGCTACATATATTTAGGAGACAATGGATACCCCTTAAAATCTGATTTAATGACACATCTTCTGAATCCTGCCACACAAGCAGGGCAAAATTGTTACAGGGTAGTACATAAATCTGCATGAAATACAGTGAAAAAGTAGTATGCAATTTCCCGTCCTAAATTCAGGCCTAAGAACTGCTGAGAATTTCAGATGGAATAAATGTCAATGGAATACCTACACCAAATTCAATTTATATAGCACTCCTTTAATGATGCATAAAAATAAATAAACTATGAAGGAATCTCTCTTTCTTAACTTAAAATTACACTTCATTCATCATAAGCCTATACATGATTAAATTCTCTAATACTAGATATTTGAAAGGGATGCTGAAGGGGTTGTGGGAATTTCAGAACAGGTGCGAAAGTCCCTCCTCGCACCAACCCTGTTGCTGTATATGGAAAATGGAATTCTGCACATCACCAGGCCACAAAGATCAGAGCTTACAATAATAGAAATACAAAAAATATAGTAAAACTTTTTTTTATACATTTCTCATTTATACATTTTTCACACTTCTAAGTTTCTTCTGATGTCCCAGAAACATTCCTATACTTTCCATCTTAATTTATTTTGGTTATACATTTTTCACTTATACGATCACATTTAAACACCAAGAGATACGAAACGTCATTTATACTTTCGGAGAGAATTTTCCTCCGTTCCATTACTCTTGCATCGTGTGATGACGTAGAATATCTGCATGGAAATATCATATGTACTTCGGTACATTAAAATAATATATATTTCTAAATCAAGTTTGCTCGAAATTAGGTTTGCCATGAAAATGTAAGAACGCAAAGACATAGTATGTGTTCATTGTTAAGATGTCACCCACTTTGAAGTTCCTCCACTGATCTTGTGTCCTTTAATGACACTGTTACTGCTTCAGAAACAGTGGAACATTTTGTAACACACCATGATGCAACTGAACAAATTACGGAAGAGTTATCACAATTTGAGGGCATGGTTTATTTCTTAGGAGCAAGCAGAGTCCAAAATAAGACTTTTTTTGTAAAATCACGAGTTATTAAATTATGATCACTTGGGAAGAACAAAGTACATCAATGTCGTAAAATTTTCTGGATTTGACTTAGAAATATATCAGTCACTTTTGGCTCTAAGCAGCTAAGATTTTCTACAAATAATAACATTTTTCAAGAATATGTGTTATAAATTTGAGTACAGTATTATATGTAGATTTAAAGATAGCTTGACTGTGAAGTTACAAATTTCTCTCGTGAAAATTTTAGTCATCAAATGTTATTTCAGATGTTATGACATTTCAATTATAGGTACGTTTTTGTCACTTATAGCTACGTGTTTTTCTTCAGACTCCCTTAAAAATGTATAAATGAAGTTTTACTGCAGATATAAAGACTCACCCTACAGATGTATTGATTCTTGCTAACGGCAGCACTGGGACTGAAGGTCTGTGAGCGCTTAATGACAATAGCTCGGGCAGGCTCCTCACCACTGCCTCGCTTCCTTCCACCTTTCTCTGGAATAAACACACACTCTGTGTTGGTCTCTTTGTCCAGTGTGTCCACAGGGAACTCCACCAGAGAGTCTGTCAACACTGCTGTGTCCTCCTGCAATATCACAAACAACAAATGCATGTAATCTATTTCTCTACACAACTCTGTACTGAACTTAGGAAATTTTGAAACTGAAGTAAAGTTAAGTCTGAATTAAACTTAGTCTTCCATCAAACGAATATAATTTATATGACTTACATTCCTGAGGACAAAGAAACAACATTATAATATTGTTTATTGCAGTGCATAGAAACCCTATCTCCCCTTAAGAATGTTCATAGCACTTGTACTCGTACCTTTGTTGCATGTTCCGTGAAAAACAATGTACTGGTAACCTAAAGAGTACCAGTAACTTCATTGACCAGAGAAGTCCAAGTATATCCGAACATTTAACTATGAAATTTTTTAACTGAATAATTTAAATCTTCTAAATGGAGAGTTTCTAAATGAACATTACTGTAAAGGTATGTTTCATTGGAAACATTTGCATAGAAGTATATGACATTTTGTATCAGAGAGATCTGTAACCATATAAAATAAGTGAAGACATTGGGAACATGTATAGAACATTGTGGAAGTCACATTTTCAATTTTTGCTAATTCCCTGTACTTGTACTGTGGCTTTTAAGTTGCGAAACTTTTTCTCTACTTACCCATCTCTGTAATAAAAATTAAAACGCAAAGAATCTTTACGGATGTTTCTGTCCCTGAAATCTGTACTTAAAGGATCCCAGAGACATTCCCCCACAAAGAATCTTTTACACAAAGAATCTTTACGGATGTTTCTGTCTCTGAAATCTGTACTTAAAGGATCCCAGAGACATTCCCCCACATCCATTTCTTCAATTAAACTTTAATTCTGCTAACTGTCCACACCATCTTTATTTGTGCATGCTCAGGTTGCAGAACATGAATTGTTATCAGTTTCATAGCAATAAACAGAACTTCATCATATTATACATATAGAGCATATACCACACCATTCACAACATGTTCGGAACAGAATTCTACACAAAATGTTCCCAAATGAAAGTGTATTTTAAAATTGCAATTGCAACTAAAAATTCTTTGTTATACATGTTATATTTCCCTGGAAGTACTTCTCAACAGAATAACTTAAACGTAAACTTATTCAGTAAATTCTTATACTTTCTTTATCTCTCTCCGCTTATTATGATCTGAATGTCAGTATGTCTGCTGGTAGAATTATTTTAACAATTCGGTTCTCAAGTATTACATAAAAAAAATAGATAATCCCAATTCAGTTCATACTTTTTGTTAACATTACTATAACATCAAATGAACTGAGCGAGGTGGCTCAGTGGTAATGCATTAGACTCACATTCAGGAGGTTGTGAGTAGAAACCTAACAGCAGGCCAATCTCACCACGGTTTTTTCATGGTTTCCCTAAGTCACAAAGGCAAATGCCAGATTGGAAATATACACACCATAATTCATCACTTCCTTGAACACCATTATCATTAAAAAGTGATATCAGTTCAAATGAATACAAGCCATATACAGAGTGAGTCACTTAAAACTTGCACCGCAAATATTTCTGAAATGGAAGGTGATTGCGATGTGCAGTTTTCACAGAGTTGAATTATAGACAAGAGCTCGTATTTGTAGCCCATACACAGATTTTATAATTATGAGAAAGTGTACTTTTTTACACAACATACATTTTTTTAAATGGAACAATGCCTATTGATATGAAAAAAATAAAACCAGAGTAAATTAGAATGTCAATGGTTTTTTTTGCAGGATTCTAGCTCAAATAGTTTACAAGAAATTGTATTTTGAAAATTGTAAGCACCAATAGTTGTCTGTCCCATTCAATTGCTTAGTTGCTAGATTACGATGTTGTTATGTTTGTTGACATTGTGTTTTCTGTACACTGACTGCATTGCGACTTTGTCAGTTACTTTGGGATAGTTCAAGAAATAGGACGCGCATAAAAGATGGTATTTCCCAACGCAGAAAAAAGCCGACATCCTCATGGTGTATGGGGAATGTAGGAAGAATGCTGTTCGTGCTTGTACAGTGTACGCAGAAAGGTATCCCAATAGACGTCAACCATCTCGACAATTATTTGTGAATCTCTTCAACCAATTACGTGAAACAGGTAGTGTAACACCGATAAAACGTAACAGAAGGAAACCAGTGACTGGAGAAGAGGGACAAATTAATGTACTGGCTGTTGTTGCAATAGATCCGCATTCTAGTTCCCGTGCAATCGCACGAGGAAGTGGCATGAGTCAACGAAGTGTAATTCGCATTCTCCATAGACATAAGTTCCATTCCTATCACATCTCTCTTCATCAAGAGAATCATGTTAACTTTTGTACATCGGCAGTAAGACATGATACTCCAGATTTGTCATGTATCTTGTTTAGTGACGAAGCAACATTTACTTATCATTGTCACATTAACCTCAGAAACATACACTATTGGTCTGTAGACAATCTCCATTGGATTCGTAGGTGAAACGTCAGCGTCCATGGAGTTTAAACGTGTGGTGTGGAATAGAGAACCATCAGCTCATAGGCCCTTTTTTCATAGAAGGAACACTGGATTCGGAAATGTATCTCAACCTCCTAACAGACCAACTTCCACAGATGTTAGAAGACGTTCCACTGCAGACTAGGAGGAACTTGTGGTTTCAACATGATGCTTGTCCAGCCCATAGTGCACATCGTACTACAGATTGTCTTCACCGATTGTCTCCAAATCATTGGATTGGGCGAAGAGGACCTGTACCTTGGCCGGCCTGTTCACCTGATTTGACCCCTTTAGATTTTTTTCTGTGGGGAAAACAGAAAGACACTGTCTACAAGGAAATACTGACTACATGAGATGATATGAAAGACTGGATTACTGCTGCCTGCGCTGAAATTCCTGCTGATATGTTAGAACATGTATAGCAATCTTTATATGGCAGACTGGAGGTGTGTTCAAGCTGGTGATGGTCATTTTGAACAAAACCTTTGATTGTTAATTTTCTCTTTCTTTGTCAGAATCTAAAGAGAATTAGTTTGTTCACTTTTGTTTTTCTTTAGTTTGTGCTAACACATGAGATAGACAACTGTTGGTGTTTATAATTTTCAAAATACAATTTCTTGTAAACTATTTGAGCTAGAATCCTGCAAAAAAAACATTGACATTCTAATTTACTCTAGTTTTATTTTTTTTCATGTCAGTAGGGATCGTTCCATTTAAAAAATGTATGTTGTGTAAAAAAGTACACTTTTTCATACTTATTGAAATCTGTGTGTGGGCTACAAATACGAGTCCTTGTCTATAATTCAACTCTGTGAAAACCACACATCAAAATCACTTTCCATTTCAGAAATATTTGCGGTGCAAGTTTTAAGTGACTCACCCGGTATAACACATAACAAAAGAAATAGAATCATAACTTTAGTCCAACAGCCTACTGGTATATACTCAAGTGATATGACCTAGATGTTAATGTGTGCATAAATAAAATTAACAGGAGGAGATATTAAATGGAAATAGTTACTTCTCTCAAAACAAATTAAGACTAAACTAACACTGAGTTACTTCCTTGTACTTCGCTTATACACCTTCAAGTGTTCAGAGCCTCTCCTCAGTCATACCAACACAATTTTGGTGACATTACGAAAGTTTCACACTACTGTACACTCACGCTATGCCTTGCATATACAGGAATCTGTGACAGGTTAGATTAGGCTACTTTAGGCTTTTGTTATGCCTTGCATATACATTGAGCAAAGGCTGGTGATTTTTTGTTTTGTGATGTTGTTAGTAATAAGGTAGTGTAATGGAGTCATTCCACGTCAAATCGCACGGCAATAAAACACGACCTTCTCGGAAATGGTCGAATTTTTTTTCATGAATTCCAGACATCAAATAAGGAGACCCGTATTTTTTTATTTTCACAATTATTAATTATTTATGTAGTTATGAATATTTGAAGTTACGCAAATTATGCGCGCACTGTTACATAAACTCGCATGGAACTCTGTGTCTACATATAATTGAGATTTGCGGTTTGGCGCATTTGAAAGACGAAATACAACACTTTTTATTACTTTAGGCCTATCACAAATAAATTTAAAATTTGGCCTATTTTTTTAATCGTTTCTTTTTCAAAGCAAAATTACTATATTAAATAGCCAAGTTAAAAATCTGAAAAAATATAGACTTGTTCGCTGATGTATTATCTGTAAACTACTGCATTTATAAATATGGGATCGGCAC